>NC_072411.2:138745000-139355000 GCF_028858775.2 Pan troglodytes | reverse complement strand
GCTCTCTCATCCACACTGCGGGTGCCACACCCTTCCGTAGCTGAGGGTTTCATGTCCTCTCCCTCCTTGCTTCTGCCTTATCAAAACCTGGTCTCAGAAAAAGAAAGTCTGTTGCCAGTCAATGAGTAAAATTTTTTAAAAATGTCATTGCCCCTTTTCCTCTTTGAGTTAGGCAATTCAGTTTCCTCTTTG
The DNA here is from genome assembly GCF_028858775.2 of Pan troglodytes. NCBI lineage: Eukaryota > Metazoa > Chordata > Mammalia > Primates > Hominidae > Pan > Pan troglodytes. The sequence continues at coordinate 139,354,808 of NC_072411.2, read as the reverse complement.
AGTTAGGTTTGGTAAAAAGTTTTGTCTCCTGTGTAAATAATTTAGCTGTATGCTAACTGGAGGAGCTACCAAGTGTACCAGTGGTGGCCACTTACTGCATTCAATGAGGGCCTCCTCTTTCCACTCCCTTCATGACTAAGAGTGAGGGAATCAGAGGTGACTCACATTAGGCCTTTACTGTATATCTCAGTATACTTAAGAATGTTGACCTTAACCTCGGCAAGGGGGGAGAGACGCATGGTCCACAGCAGCGCATCTCCAGAGCCTGGACAGAGCTGAGAGCATGCAGAGCCTCCATAACTGGTCAGAGGAACTGAACTCCCGGCCCCAAAAAACCCTATACACAGCAAAGGAGAGGCACAGATGGGAGGTAACCTCTTCTTAGAAACAGCAAAATGATGTGCAAAAGAGATAAAGACATCCTACAAAACTCTATTTACTTTTCTCATATTTGAGGGGAAAAAAACCATTCAGAAACCCTTCCCTGAAAATTAAGGCCTGGACCCAAGTGGAGATGGAAACCTTTGATTCCAACTGACCCTACTGCTGTGTTCACAAGGACAGGACCACGTGATTGCTCCGGGATCCCTGAACACACAGGTGGGGAAGTTGGAGGATTTGGGGGAAAGGAGGTGGAAGGTTGTGAGGAGAATGGGATGGACTTCTTTGGAGGCTATTAACTCTGTGTCATTGGCAGCAGATGGGCTCAGTGCACACTAAGAAGTGGCTGGGGGATGGTGCTTGCACCCCAAACTGTGGAGAACCAGTCAAGTTATACTTACTGATTTATTTCTTTAGATATTATTTGGCCTCTTGGTTAGATTGCCAAGGGGGAAAGGTCGTGTACTGTAAGGGAAATCAGGGAAATGTCTGTCAGCTCACACAGGTTTCTCCTGAAGTTTTTCCTGAGGGCTGGACAAACACCTGGGTCCAAAATTTCTGGACTTCTTGGGAAGCGGTGCATTCTTAGAGTCTCTGTCTTTGTTTGTTTGGATAATAAGCATTTAATCACAAGACACTACTCTAAATGCTTTCAAATATTAATTGACCTTCAGAACCTACTAGTATCACCTGCATTTTACCGATGAGGAAATCAAAGCCTAGAGACAAAAGCCGACTTCACAAGAACACAGCACTGGCAAGTGGAGAGCCGGGATTCAAACCTGAGTCCACACTTGTAGCCGCCATGCTGTGCTGCCGTTCTCAGCACTGGATCGTAGATGTCCCTGCCCACAAGGTGAAACTTCTACCCACTTTGTTCACCTCCACCAAGAAAAAATTTTTGCTCTTTTGTGCCCACTGGCAGAGAGATTGTCCATTTGAATTTATTTCCACAGAGATCAGTCAGAATAGGCTAGGTTATTCTACAGGTACGACCCCAAACTCCAGTGACTTACAACTCACTAGCTAGCCAACAAGCTAACCTAAGTAAGCAATAAGACGGAAAAGTCGCTACCTGGGGCATTGCTGGTCTTGGGCAGGATGTGGCGGAAGCAGTCAGTCCCCCACCTCTGTTCCCTCAGCCCTCACTGTTCCCTTCCATGCGGACAGCCTTCTGTTGCAGGGGCTCACAACCTTCCGCCTGCAGAGAGTCGTCAGCCAGAAGCATGTCCATCCATGGCACGAGGCAGGCCAGGACTTCATGCAGGGAGTTAACACCCTGGAAGCCACCCTAAGCCAATGGCGGGTAGGAGGTGGTGGTCCAGTCCCCAGGCTCCTTGCCCCTTCAGGCCAGCTGCATACAGCTTCCCCATGGGGCTGTTTCCATTGCCCATCATGGAAACTTGCTCACTAACATGCCCTGTAGCTGCTTCTTCCGTGTCCACAGTGGACTGTGAAGTCCCACAGTCCCATGACGTGAACCTCTCTCCTGTGCCAGACTTCCCTGCCTGGTTGGTAGGGCTGAGGGATGTTGCTGAGGCACAGTCGTTCCCATGTAGATCATCCTGGATGTTCCAGCTGCTTGTGCAGTGCACATGCGGCTATGATTATGACGCAGAGGGGGACATCCCCAACACGACTGGCCTCGGAGCATGTTCTCCCTGAACCCATAAACCTATGAGTTTTGATCTGGATGTTTTGTTCTGCGATGTTGCAGATCATTTCCCAGAAACTGGGAGACTTTTTTACATAACTCAAACTTCACTTCTGTGCTGGGGAGAGCTTAGTGATAAATAAATAGCACATGCCACAGTTCTTCTCATACTCTACCTTTATCTGGCCTAGACCCAGTGGCTGTGGGATGGCCACATTTCCCCAGGTGGAGGAGACAAGTTTTCCTAGCATTTGCTGTGGGCAGAGCTGGCAGTCAACTCACCATCTCTGTCCAGGACCGGGGGGTTTCTCGTATAAGCAGCACCAAGGTTTGGGCTTTTTCTCTCTTGGAAAAAGTCATGATTAAAAACCTATTAACTCCAGGAATGATTGTAGATTTTTTTTTCCCACAGCCCTTGGCCTGAGGAATGATCCAATTGTAGCTTCCCTGACCTGACCTCAAGAAAGATGCAATCCTCCTGTATGACACCAAAGCTTCGTTTGCTCCCACAGCTCTCACCCGCGACTTCCCTAACTCCCAAGGCTTCCCCTAAGCTGTGGAGGACTTCAGCAGTGAGTCATCAGTGATCTGAACTCTCTGATCTCTTGCTATGTTTGGGGCCCTCCCTCTGTCTCTGAAGACTTTTAGTGACAACCCAGAAATTAAGAACTTTCCCCTACGCTTTTATGTTTTCTAATATCACATAGCAAAGAGCTACACAGCAGCATTTGAGTCCAAATGCTACTTAATCTGAATGATCACTTGCCAATCTCTAAGTGTTATTTGGAGCATCACATAGAGCAATAACAACAAGTGCTCATTCTTTTCCACTAAGAGGGTCCCTTGCGTAAGGACCCCTTTTCCTCAGTGTTCATTATGAAGGGTGTTCAAAAAAGTGTTTTCAGAAGTCTGTAAATGTTCTACGAAAATTTTTATTTGTGCATTTTTAAATATTTTTTTAGAGAGAAGAGGTCTTGCTATATTGTCCAGGATGGTCTTGAACTCCTGACCCCAAGCAATCCTTCTGCCTCTGCCTCCCAAAGTGCTGGGATTACAGGCACTAACCACCATGCCTAGCCTGAATTTTTTTTTTAATTTGAAGATTTTACTTTTATAACTTTGGCATACTGAAAAAAATAATATGGTTGTAAAGTTTTGTTCTTTCTCCCATTGAGAGACAGAGTCTATTTCTCCCTGGAAGCTAAACTTGGTCACACCACTTGTTTTGGCCAATAAGTCACTAGCAAATATGGCATGAGCAGCAGCTTGAGAAAGGTTGTCCCCTTAGGGTTTGTCTTCTCTTGCTGACTTTGGAACCCAGCAGCCATGGGAAGAAGGTAGGGCTGGTCAGCTAGAAGCTGGACTTATGCCATCCCAGCCAACTGCCAAACACATGAGTGAGGCCATCTAGGATCCAGTGACCACAGCCGCCTAAGAGGGCTATGGCAAGTCTAGTAGAAGAACTGCCCAACAGTGCTCAGCTTGAATTGCCAATCCACAGAATTACGAGCTAATGAATAAGCGTTGCTTTAAATCACTAAGTTTTTTGGGGTAGTTTCCTACTTAGTGAAACCTGAGATGATGACAACATAACGAAATGAGCATAAGCATCTCCTGGAGCATGTGTATAACCACCTTATGCTGACGCTGTCACACGCTTCCTGTGTGCATGTTTGAGATTGTGTCTATGATCTTATTAATTGCATTCACTTTGCTTATAAACTAATGAGATAAGAGCAGTGCATGTAACACATTTGTTCCAAGTGAGGTAAATGAAGTCCCAGCCCTTTATACAAATGGGGTAAGAGGTGAAATGGGGAAACTGGGAGAATTGGTGAAGAAGTCAGTCATAACGAGGCACACAATTTTTCCACAAATCATAATTTTGTCCATGTGGTTTTATAAAGGAACTTGAGCCATTAAGTATAAGGAATTTGTACCTATGCTTTTTTTTTACATGTTCATGTGCTTAAATAACATGATAATAAATGCATATTTAAATAACATTAAAATGCAAGTAATTTAATACATTTTGGGAGTCAGCAAGCATTTTTCCTTTGAGAACAGCTCATGCACGAGTCAAGACTGAAGAACACTGCTATATTGTGTAAGATTAACTCAGGAAGAGACAGCGGCCAAGAGGCTCCCAGGAAAGGGAATAGGACCAGGGGTCGGGCAGCTGGGTTTCATGTTTATGTTGGGTCTTTCTCGGTTTTCTCAGTGGCTTGTAAAGTTTGAGATGCAAAATCTGTTACATATACCCTTCATTATCATCTACTGATGAACACATCTATTATAACTTTTAATATGACCAGTTATCCAATCTCTATTAGATTAAATAGTCCCCACAAATCCAGCATCTGCTCCCTTCGCCTCACGGCTTAAAACTGGATTTCCTCGTGTATACGCCTTGGCCCGCAAGTTCCCACCTTCAAAGCTTCCATGACACACCAGTCCCTCAGCCATCCAAGGAGGCTTCCCCACTGACTTGGCCCAGTTCACCCGGCCTCCAGCAGGCTTCCTTCCTTCCTCCCATAGTCAGCCTCTTGTCCTAGTCTCAGAAGCAGTAGGGTGTTCTCCAGTTGCGAAGGTTCTGCCTCTTCTTGAGGATGTGGTGTCCCCTCTGACAATCCTAGGTCCGTTTTGAGATCACCCCCTGATCCCATGCCCTTCTCTCTGATTAGGGGCTGCCTGTGGTTCATGTCTTCCTGACAGCTCACTTAGTTGGGCCCTCCCCGGAGAGCACAGGCGTCCTCTCCTTCCTTGGGCCCCTTCTAGTTTTCCATCTTCCATTGCTCACAACCCTGGACATGGGGCCCTGTTGCTTGTGTGCCAATTTTACATCTCATTTTGGGCTAATACATTATTTTTTTAACACATGCTTTAGATTTTTTTGAGTGAGGGCCCCAAAGTCATGGATACGAAACCAGTGAGATCTGGGTCTCCCAATATTAATCACTGTTTAAACAAAGTCGAGCCCACCTTCCCTCCCAGAGTAGTAACATCTAATGTCCAAATTGGACCTAGACTTGACCTCTCCTGCTTCCAATGGGCACTGGAAGCATCTTACCTCCTCTGGGCCCTACTTAGTAACCAACTCATCAGAGACACAGTGAACATAGGTTTATTGCATAAATCAAGACACTTTCGGGTACGAAAGGGAATATAAAAAATTGTGCTGTAACAACAAGTACAAATGAAGACATAAAGTCAAATAGGTTATTTGTCAGCATCTTAGTCAGCAAGGGCTCTAGAAGATGCCTCAGTTATTTTTGTAATCGAGGTGAAATTTATGTACAGCAAAATGCACATAACTTTAGTGTATACTTCATTGACCTTTGACAGACATATATACCTGCGGAGCCAATACCCCATCAAGACAAACCATCTCCATCCTCCAGAGGGTCCCTTTATGTCCCTTCCATTTAATCTCTCCCCGTGGCAACCACAGTTCTGAATTCTATCAGCCTCTTCTTGAGATATGCTAAGGCTTTCTAGATCTTCTATTTTCACTGACTTTTAATTCAATTCTGTTGTGACCATAAAACAGGCTCTATAACATTTCACTCAAAATTTTTATTTTGACTTAGTTCATGGCCCAGCATAGGGACCTTCTTGGAAAAAAAAAAAAAACCCACATGCATTCAAAAGCAATGTGTTCTGCAGTGAATAGATGGAGTTTTCTATAAATGCCAACTGATTCAAGTGGTTTGAAAGTGTTGTTCAAAGAATCTATATCTTTTCTGATATGATGTCTATTTTTTCCAAACTGTCACACTTTGCTCATATGAAGAGCAGCTGTTTTGAAGTTTTGGGTTCCCGAGTGAGTCAACCAACAACCTTTCCATTCCCTGTCCTTATATTTATTTACCTTAGGCTGTAGAATCATGCCAGATGTTAGTCATGTCTCCGTCTGGAATGTATACAGAGAGACATACAGCACTCAGAACTCCTAAATTCTAGACCACCTGTTTACACAGGCAGTCCTGTAAAATGAGCGGTGATGCCCAAATCCCGCTGTTTACTCCTTCTCCCCACTGTGGCCCTTCCAAGGGAATGATTCACATGAGGATCTGCAGCCAATGGGAACAGCACGGGGTCAGGAGAGCTAGCGATAGCAATCTTCCCCAGCCCCACGAGATGCCAGGATGCCCCCATCGACACCGAGTTAGAGGATGTGGCTTAGGAAAGGTGCCCCCACCTCACACTCTTTGTCTGTAGAGGAGACTTGAAGTCCACCTGGCCAGCTGGGAGGCAGAACTGAGCAAGGGACCCTGATCTAAGCCACTGATGTTCTTGACTCCCAAGGCAGGAAGGCAGAGGAGGAGTGAGGCGAGCGGAGCCTGCCCACCTCTACTGACCCATATTGTCTGACTCAGTGTGGGCTTCTGTAACAAATACCATAGGCTGGGTGGCTTAAACAACAGAAATTTGCTTCTCATAGTTCTGGAAGCTGGGTCAAGGTGCCAACAGTCAGTTCCTGGTGAGGGCCCTATTCCTGGCATGCAGATAGATGCCCTCTTTCTGTATGCTCACAGGGCAGAGAGAGAGAGGACGCGTGCTCTCTCTTCCCATATGAGCACTAATCCCATCATGAAAATTTCACCCTCATGACCTAATTAACGCCCAAAGACCCCATGTCCAAACACAATCATATTGAAGATGAAGTGTTCAACGTGGAAATCTGCGGGGACACAAACATGCTACCCTTAATACCTCATCATATGACAAATGTGTTCAAAGACAGTTGGGATCTGACCCAGTAGGTGATCCCTCTCCAGTTAAAGATGAGCTAGCGAGGGAACAGAGAGGGAGAATACTTCCTTTCTCCCACTCCCAGCCCTTGACATTTCCAATGAGGAGACAGAAACAGAACTTACTGCCTCCATGGATGAAGAGAGAAATGTGGGGAAAGGAAGAGAGAGGTTAACCTTTCCTGGTGGCCCCTATACTCCTCTGATTCTGGTCTCTTGCCACCCACTGGGCTCAACAACAGCTTGTCAGAAGGCTACTACTGAACTTCCTTACAGGTGAGTCCACATCACTGTATCAGACCAGACCTGCTCCCACCTGAGGGGTAACTGTTTCACTGTCCTCAGAACCTTTTGAAATAAGTCAAAACAAGGTATTAATTAAGTCTATGTCCAAATCATACCCCAAGTCAAAAGTTTATTCATTTTCTCTTTCTTTGCCATGTCCTTCAGCATACATTGGGCTAGGCAGTATACTGGATGCACTGTGCCCTGCTTCACACCCTCTCAGCCCACCTCTTAGTCACCCTCTGTGGCATCTCTCTCCCTCCACAGATACATCACATTTATTGTTTTTTTTTTGTTGTTATTTTGTTTTTTTTTTTGCCACAGGGCTAAGGTGTGGGTGCCTGGCATTCACCTTTGCTTCAACCTGGAAGTGCAGATGAGTTAACATCCCCAGGAGGAAATCTTGACCCATAGGGAATGAAAGCTGATGCATAATACCCCCTATCCATCTATTCAGCAGACAATCCTGAGGCCCATTCTAATGGCTTCTCAGAAGAATCTAGTTAGATCAAATTCTAATTACCCATAATGGTGAGCAACTTAGTAATCTCACCTGTATTGGTTTTCCCTCTTTCTCTGGTTCACTCTACTCTGTTATCTATTATTGCTACCTGGGATCACATCTCTGATCTAACTATTTGCATACAAGCCTTGTCTTAGCTCTGTTTTCTGAGAGGGACTCAGGTTAAGATGTATAGTGATGTCAAATAATCATAATACAATAAAGAGTGTTCCAAATTTGAGTAATATGAACCTTCTCTTACTATTCTCCTCTGGGAAACAAAATCCAAATAAAATATTCTTCACTTTATAAATTAAAAAGCAAAGAAATGTCTGAAATTCTCTTTTCTCTGTTGTTGTTGCATAGAAGACTCACTTAGGGAAGAGTGTGAATTTCTTCTTTAGCAAGTTTATTCTAAACCATCATCCAGTAGGATGGGTATGATTTTGTTAACAACTCCAGAGTTGAATTAATCCAACATTCTGCTGTAGTTACTTCATATTTCCTTTAAGTAGAAAAATAAAATATAACAGATATAGCCAGAGGACACTCATTCTTTCCTCTGCATTCCTTCCCTCTCCACAAGTAACCCATTTCTGAAGTTGTTGTGAATTCTACCCATAAGTAAATAGTTTATATGTAAACGATAGGAAGAATATCAGTGAAAGGTTTTTGCAGGAAACAGGATGATGAGACATTATTAAGTGTTTGCTTTTCCTAGGTTTCAAAGAGTCCAAAATAACAAATATGAAAACAATACTATAAATGTTGACTATTTCATTACTACAAATATTAAAATTCAGTATGAATACTGAATATTTCAAAATGTGAAACCATGGGACAAATACTAAACCCTCATGATTTATAACTAAATTTGTACTGTGCAGCAACACCATTTCTCCCAAGAAATGATAGTCCTTTATTGTTTTGCCAGATATGAATACTAGCAGAGACCTATGATTATTAGAAGAAACAGGATAGAAGTGAAATGAAAGAATAAAAAGAATCTTGATTTGAGCCTCCCTTGGAGGTCAGTTGTTCACAATAAAACTCAGAGGGAAGAAATATACCATCAAGAGGTTGGTTTTGGATACTATGCCCCCTAGATCCTTCCAGAACAAAAAATTATGCCCTCTCTTTCAGATAGTGCCATGTGGAACAGAATTTGAGGCTACTTTCTACCAACTTTTTGACGTAGCCAAAATCTCATACATTAGCATTCTGTAGCTCTTTCAGAACTGAGGTTTGTTTTTGCTTTTGTTATCTAACACTGACTCTGTATTTTGGTTAAGAAATATTACAAATCAACCAACCAACCAAGATAAAACATGTCAGCAAGAACTATGTCAATCCAACAATGCCATATGAACTGTACATAAACTCTAAATTTTGTGAAATGAATCTTAACTAGAATGAAAAGTCTGTCTCCCTAAGACTCTCATACCAAGCTTGGCCAAGAAGATATAACTGTGATATACATTTACATACTTAATGGTAGACCACTAAAGCATATGAAGCAAAAACTGACAGAATTGAAGGAAGAAATAGACAGTTCTACAGTAATAGTTGGAAACTTCAAAATCACACTCTCAATAATGGATAGAATGACAAAAAAGATAAAGAAGGAAAGAGAAGACTTGAATAACACAGTCAACTAGCTGTAACAGATATACACAGAACAATCTATTCAACAACAACAGCATACACATTCTTCCCAAGTGCACACGGAACATTTTCTGGGATATGCCATATGTTAGGCCACAGATTAAGTATAAATAAATTTAAAAATTGGACAGTTTGATCCACTTACATTTAAAGTAATTACTGTTAAGTGAGGACTTCTGTCATTTTGAGATTTGAGATATCATGCAAAATATATTATCCGATGGCAAAACGATGAAGTTAGAAATCAGTAACAGAAGTAAATTGGAAAATTCACAAATTTGTGAAAATTAAACACCACACTCTTAAACAACAAATAGGTAAAAAAGAAATCACTAAAGAAATTAGAAAATACTTAAGCTAATAAATATATCCATCACCTCTCATACTTATTTCTTTGTGGTGACATTTAAAATCCACTATTTTCAAAATTTTGAAATATATGATACATTATTATTAAAGTATGGTTACCATCCTGTGCAGTAGATCACCAGAATGTATTTCTCCTGTCTATTATCATTTGTTAATTAAAAATAAACTTTTAAAGAAGAAAATACTTAGAGACAAATAAAAACAAAAATACAACATAACAAAACTTATGCAATGTAGTGAAACTAGTGCTAAGATAAATTTGTAGAATACCACCCTGCTCTCTTTTGATTATTGTTAACAAACAATGTCTTTTTCCATCCTCCACTTTCAAACAATTTGTGTCTGTGGATCTGAAGTGAGTCTCTTGTAGATCATGTATAGTCGAATCATGTTTTTTCCCCCTAATTTTGCCAATCTGTCTTTTGATTGGACAGTTTAATCCATTTACATTTAAAGTAATTACCGTTAAGTGGGGACTTCTGTCATTTTGAGATTTATTTTCTATATGCCTTTTTTTCCATCATTTACTATATTATAATCTTAAAACTACAAAGCTTTAATTTAAAAAATGAAAGAAGACATAAGTATATCCATGGGATATACTTAAGTATATTCATGGATTAAAAGACTTAATGTTCTTAAGATGTCAATAATGTTGTTAAGATGTCCATACTACCCGAAGTGATCTACACAGTCAATGTATTCCCTATCAAAATCTCAATGACGTTTCTGAGGAAGTAGAAAAAACCATCCTAAAAGTTGTATGAAATCTCAGGGGACCTTTAATAGCCAAAGCAATCTTGAAAAAGCAGAACAAAGCTGGAAGACTCACAGTTCCTGATTTCAAAACTTGCTACAAAGCTATAATACTCAAAACAGTGTGGTACTGGCATAAAAACCAATGGAATTGAATAGACAGCCCTGAAATAAACCCTGTTTGTATGGTCAAATGATTTTTGACAAGGGTGCCAAGATGATTCAATGGGGAAAGGACAGTCTTTTCAACAAATGTTGCTGTGAAACTGGGTATCCACATGAAAAAGAATAAAGTTAGACCCTCACCTAACACCATATACAAAAATTAGCTCAGAGTGGATCAAAGACCTAAATGTAAGACCAAAACTACAAAAATCTTAGAATAAAACATCAGGAAATCTTTATAATATTGAATTCTGTAATGATTTCTTGGATATGACACCAAAGGCACAGGCAGCAAAAGTAAAAGAAACAAATTGAACTTCATGAAAGTTAGAAGTTTGTGCATCAAAAGACAATATCAACAGAGTAAAAACGCAACCAACAGAGTGGAAGAAAATAATTGCAAATATATCTGATAAGGGATTATTACCCAGAATATATAGAGAACTCGTAAAACTCACCAATAAAAAAACAAATAGATTTAAAAATGAGCAAAGGGCTTAAGTAGACATATCAGCAGTAAGCACATAGAAAGATGTTCAATATCACAAATTATAAGGGAAATGGAAATCAAAACTACAATAGGTTACCACCTCACACCCATTAGGATGGCTACCATTAAAACAACAACAACAACAACAAAAAATAACAAGTGTCAACAAGGATGTGGAGAAACTGGAACCCTTGTGCATTGTTGATGGGAATGTGAAATGATACAGCTGCTGTGGAAAAGAGTGAGACAGTTCCTTAAAAATTAAAAATAGAATTACCATATGGTTTAGCAATTCCACTTCTGGGGATACACCCAAAAGAATTGAAAGCAGCGTATTTAAGAGGTATTTGTACACCCATGTTCATAGTAGCATTATTCACAATAACTGAAACATGGAAGCAACCCAAGTGTCCAATTATGGATGAATGAATAAGCAAAATATAGTATATGCATACGATGGATTATTATTTAGCCTTAAAGAGGAGGGGAATTATGACACATGCTACAAAATGGATGAACAACATGTCCATGGTGGACATTCTGCTAAGTTAACTAAGCCAATCACAGAACGACAAATACTGTATAACTCCACTTATACGAGATACTTAGTCAAAATTAGACACAGAAAGTAGAATGGCGGTTTTCAGGGCTTGAGGGGATAAGAGAATGGAGAGTTGTTTAATGGGAATAGAGCTTTAGTTTTACAAGATGAAAAGAGTTATGATGATGGAAGGTGGTGATGATTGCACAGTGTTATTAATATATTTAATACCACTGAAATGTGAACTTCAAAATTTTTAAGATGCTAAATCTTATGTGTATTTTACCACAAAAACATGAAAAAGTAGACATGCTAAGGAAAAAGAAAAAAAATAGTATAGTTATTTTGGAAAACAGCTTGGCAACTCTTAAAGTTAAAACACACTTACCAGATGACCCAGTAGTGAATATCTATTCATCAAAGTTATATTCATAATTGCCCCAAACTGGAATCAAAGTGTCCCTCAACTGGTAAATAAATTCTGATACATCCATATGACTGAATACTGGGTAACAATCAAAGGAATGAATTCTTGATACATTCATTCCTTTGAGAAGAATCTCAAAGGCATTATGCTAAGTGCAAGAAGCCAGAATTGAAAGGCTACAAATCTGATTCCATTTATATGATATTCAGGAAAAGGCAAAACCATAAGGACAAAACAGATCAGTAGTTGCTAGCCCTGGGGATGGGGAGAGGGGATTGAGCAGAAATGGGCTTGAGAGAAATTGAAATATTTCTATGGAGGAATATTTCTATGGCAATAGAAATACTCTATATCTTGACCATTGGTAGTGGTTAGTCAACTGTACACATTTGTCAAAACACATAGATTTACTGTTTTTTTAAAGTGGTAAAATGTACAAAAAAAGAGTAGTGATGAAAACAGTAACATAAATACGGCAGTTCAGAAGAAAGTCATAAATGTAAACTGTGGGCAGAACTTCATTGCTGGCTGCAAAATATGAAGCTATCTATGGGCTGGATGAAGATAATTTAAATTGTGATAATGCTCTACAAGTGTAAACAGGAATAAAAATGCTCAGTATGATTTTTATTAGACATTCCAGAAAGTGGCCTATTGTAAAATATTTTCAACTACTGGCGTGAAGCCATTCAAGTTTGAGGTTGTTTTCCAACAAAGCACAGTGACTTTTCGTAAAAATTAATGACTTTTGAGGTTCTAGGAAACAAATAGTAAACAATTATTTGGGGTGTAAAATACATTTTGAAGTTACAGACAGAGAAGAAACTAAAAGCAGGGGGGTATTATCCAAAGCTGCAGTCTTGTAGCAACACAGATGCTGTTTTCTCAATTCCTGAGATTCTTGCACAATCAGTCACAAAGTCAAGGCATTTCGCTTAGAGAGAAATCTGAGATTTCTGTTAGCAAAATTCTTTGATCAAATGACACCATCTGGTGTTGCATGATATCAGTGGTGGATACCAGTTAGAGTTTTGTTTTACAACTCGACAAAGCCTGTGATACGCGGAGCATCAGTTGGCTCCTGGTTGCTGTGTAGGAGGGAGAAGTCCAGGAAGACTGCTGGTTCTGTTCCCACTGAAAGCCAGAGGCTGTGCAAGTCTTGATGCGGCCTGAAAATCGTGCATGGCCACAGTACTGAGAGTAGAGTCGATATTGGTCTGCAGCAAGGGAGGTACAGATTTATTAATACAGGAGGGGAACCCTGGATGGCCAACCCACACGCTCCTGAGTTCATTCAGCCTCTGGCTCCTAATTCAGTGTTGGATAAACAAGGGTGAAAATGGAAAAAAAAATCAAAGTCCAGCTACTGAATGTAATATCAGCACAACCGTCTGAAGAAATAAACAGAGAATATCAGAATCTGCTTTCTTATGCTAAATTACAATGATCTTTCAAGAAGAAAATTGTCAACAGGAATTTTTGAAATGAGAGATATTTAAAACCCCATTTGCATTACCCTAGTTGTGCCCACTCAAATCATTCTAGGATTTCAAGCGGCTTGATCAGATAAAATGGTGTATTTAAGCAATATCTAATGTCTTGGATATCCAGAATCTAAAACTGTGGGTAGGGCCTTTTTTTTTTGAGATGGAGTTTCACTCTTGTTGCCCAGGCTGGAGTGCAATGGCATGATCTCGGCTCACTGAAACCTCTGCCTCCTGGGTTCAAGCGATTCTCCTGCCTCAGTCTCCTGAGTAGCTGGGATTACAGGTGCACGCCACCATGCCTGGCTGCTTTTTTATATTTTTAGTCGAAACAGAGTTTCACCATGGTAGCCAGGCTGGTCTTGATCCCCTGACCTTCTCCGTTCTCCTTAGCCTCCCAAAGTGCTGGGATTACAGGTGTGAGCTACCATGCCCGGCCAGGGTAGGGCTATTTTTAAAATAAGATACCAAGGTTTGTTAAGGAAAGCCACCTGTGGGCAGATGGTTGGAATGCTGATAGTTTGACTCTTCTTTGCTTGGGTGCTTTACTGGTCAGAGAGCAAAATTAATGAATAATCATTAAACACTCAAAACGACGTCCAAATGCTGGAACATTGTTTCTGTTTGTCCAAAACAGAAACAAATGTATCTGTTGAGTGGATGTGAAATTATTGCAAAAGTAATACATGTTCTTTGGAAGTGTTTTAAGCAGAATATAAAATATAAATTAAATCCCTTCCCCAACCCCCCACCACTCTCCTGAGATAACCATTCTTAATAGTTTCAAATGTTCCATTCATGCTTTTCTTCCATGCATATGCAGATACTCACATACACAAACTCTCACACACAGGCATGAAAACCAGATGTCAGATGAGGAAATTTTTCCTTTGGGATTCAAATAAAATTGGCTGAGGCCTCTTCCCACATGTGTTGGGAAGTCCATGTTCCTCCCAGCCAGTCTGGGAGTTTGGTGAGAAAGGGGGATGGACACCATGTTTCCTTCTGCTTCTAGGCTTCAGTTTTCACCTAATTAGTTCAGGGAATGACTGTTTTGTTATCCCAAATATTTTAATATTTCTCTTAATCCTCAGGTGCAAAAGTTTGAGTTAATTACTCTTTGGTTTATGGACCACCATTATAAGTGGTCTATGCTGGGTCCTCAGTCTTTCTGTCTGTCTGTCTGTCTGTCTGTCTGTCTGTCTATCTATCTATCTATCTATCTATCTATCTATCTATCTATCCATCCATCTGCTTATTTAATCTGTCTACCTGTCTACCCATTTTTTTCCTGTCTACCCATTTGTCCATCCATCCACCCATCCCTTTTGCTTCACTAAAAAATTTATCTTATTCTCCTGCCCTGTTTGTTAAGCTATTCTGTTTTCCCTAATCTGCATCCTCTAGATTATGTGTGTTATTCTACAATGTGTAATTGTGCATTGCAAGTGCATTTTTAATTTACACAAATGTTATTGTGTCAAATATCTCACAGCTCTTTCCCCTTGGTTTCCACTCACCCTTGTCACTGAAACAGCACCCAGATTAGCAGATGTGCTAATTATCAGACAACTGAGGAATTGCATATCCTGTTGCTTAGCCCTCTCTCTTCTTCAAAGACTTTAACATCTACTATTTTGAGGTCCCCCCCCCGGGTTCTCTACAAAAGTTCTGTACCCTCTCCTGCACTTGGACTCACATGTACTGCATAGTTGATAGTGTATATTTAAAGTCTCATTCATGCTGTGCTAAACAATGGCCTATACAGGCCCCTTTTTGACATTGGTGAGAAGTAGTGATGGGTGTCTAGAAGGTTTCCTATCCACTTACTCTCTGTCCCAATCTCTGTAAGTGGAAGGGGCACTGTCCGAATAACTGAGGCAATCCTAAGCAAAAAGAACAAATCTGGAGGCAACATATTACCTGACTTCAAACTATACTACAGGGCTACAGTAAATAAAACAGCATGGCACTGGGACAAAAACAGACACATAGATCAATGGAACAGAGTAGAGAGTCCAGAAATAAGGCCACACACCTATGACTAACTGATCTTTGACAAAGCTGACAAAAACAAACAATGAGTAAAGGACTCCTTATTCAATAAATGGTGCTGGAATAGCTGGCCATATGCAGAAGATTGAAGCTGGACCCCTTCCTTATACCATATGCAAAAATTAACTCAAGGGGATTAAAGACTTAAACGTAAAATCCAAAACTATAAAAACCCTCAAAGACAAACAAGGTAATAACATTCTGGACTTAGGAACAGGCAAAGATTTCATGATGAAAAACCATCAAAAGCAATTGCAACAAAAGCAAAAACAGACAAATGGGATCTAATTAAACTTAAGAGCTTCTACACAGCAAAAGAAACTATTAACAGAGTAAACAGAAAATCTAACGAATGAGAGAAAATATATGTAAGCAACACATCTGACAAAGGTCTAATATCCAGCACCTATAAGGAACTTAAACAAATTTACAAAAAAACAAACAACCCTATAAAAAAGTAAGCAAAGGACATGAACAGACACTTTCAAAAGAAGACATACATGCGGCCAATAAGTATATGAAAAAAAGCTCAATATCACTGATCATTAGAGAAATACAAATCAAAACCACAATAAGATACCATCTCACATCACTCAGAGTGGCTATTATTAAAAGTCAAAAAAATAACAGATGCTTGTGAGGTTGCAGAGAAAAAATAACACTTATACACTGTTAGTGGGAGTGTAAATTAGTTCAACCATTGTGAAAGGCAGTACAATGATTCCCCAAAGAGTTAAAACAGAAACCCCATTCGACCCAGCCATCCCATTACTAAGTATATACCCAGAGGAATATAAATCATTTTACCATAAAAATACATGCATGTGGATATTCATTGCAGCACTATTCACAATAGCAAATACATGGAATCAGCTGAAATGCCCATCAATGACAGACTGGATAAAGAAAATTTGGTACGTATACACCATGGAATACTATGCAGCCATGAAAAAGAATGAAATCGTGTCTTTTGCGGGTACGTGGATGGATAAAGAGGCCATTATCCTTAGCAAACTAACACAGGAAGAGAAAACTAAATATTGGATGTTCTCACTTATAAGTGGGAGCTAAATGATGAGAACTCACGGACACAAAGAGGAGAACAACAGACACTGGGGCCTACTGGAGGGCGGAGGGTGGGAGGAAGAAGAGGAGCAGAAAATGTAACTACTGGGTACTAGGCTTAGTACCTGGGTGATGAAATAATCTGTACAACAGACCCATGTGGTGTGAGTTTACCTACATAACAAGCCTGCACATGCACTCCTAAACCTAAAATAAAAGTGTTTTAAAAAAATGAAATTTATCTCCCTACAGATTTGGATGTTGTTGCTGTTACTAAAAGGAATGAGTGGCTATAGACAAGTTTTCACATTAAATAACAATGTCTCTCTCTGTTCCACCTACATATAGACATATTCATTTTTTCACAAAAATGAAATGTATAGTTTATGTGCATTCTGTTTCTGAATATATTTAGAATTACAAAACCCTCAAACCCAGTAGGGAGTACTGATGGGAAGTAGGGAGCACTTAAGTGCTGAAAGTATCCTCTCATATGGAAATAATATCAATTACCAATAGCGCATCCTTAGACGAAATGAAGAAGTAATCAGCAGACACCTGTGCAAAGATATTTATGACATCATTACAGTGGATATTTGTTACTGAGGCTATTCAACATCTAACCACCACATATTTTGGGGGAAATCTTAAGATAGTGGCAGGCAGGACTCCACCTTGCACCCAGACAGCAAATGAATGCAGCGAATCAGGTGGCTTCACTTGGAACTTTGCATTGTGAGCCGTTCTGGCCACAACAACAAAAGGTCGCTGCAGCAAGGCCAAGCCAAACATGGTGGTGCCCACTGCCCCCAGCCCCATGCAAGTACATATCCCCTATTGAGATGCTGGCAGTGGTAAACCTCTCCTGGTTTCTGCCTGAGTCTGGTTCTGCAGATCTTTATAGGATATCAGAGCTGCCTGATAGCCTTTCATTTTGCCAGAGTGGGTTTCTAATGTAACTCCTCCAAGCACAAACTTTGGAAAACTGGATTAAAAGAGCAAAAGGCATCTGATTAGCCAGGAGATAAAATAATGAGAAGAGAATAAAAACAGGAGTTAAAAGTCTCTAAAAGCGAGATTCTGGTTCCCAGACCATGAGCAATCACTTGGTGAACGTCAGGACTTAACATAAGGAGGTAAAGATGAGACGGTAATCAGAAAGTGGCAACAGCAGGACACATCCAAGTCAGAAGAAAGAGGCCTTCTGAGAGTGTAAGAGCAGATGGTGTGAAGAGTGTGTGCCTCCAAGGAGGTCAGAGCTCAGGAGAGAGCTTGGGCTGTGGGCAGAGAAAGGAGAGAGTCCTTAACTGCCATGTAGACATCCCCATGGCACAAGATAGAGGGTGTGGATAATTCAACTCTCACATCAACCTCCGAACATCCAGATCGAGAGATAAATGTCCAGAGAGAGGCTGTAAGGGAGTGGAAACAGTACCCACCAGACATTTGCTGGAGCCTTGGAGATTATGTCAGGGAAACGCAGCTCTGCCTGAATTCTGACCAAAAAGTCCATTAAACGGGTTTACAAAACTTAGAGAAAGAACAAAATGAAAAATTATTGACCCATATACTCAACTTAACCTTTTTGTTTTCTTTTACCTTATTTTTTGTTAGGATGTAATTCTAGGAGCCATGTCTTTTTGCAGAGTTTATGTATCTGTAGACGGCTTCACAATGAAAATATTTCTTACAATTATCAGAAATATTTAGGTAGCTCTTGACTATTTTTGTGCCATTTAGAAAAGAAAAGGAATCACTGGACTCTCTGATACTGTCAAGAGGTCAGGTATTAGATAACTGGTAGAGATGAGTGAGCTCTCAAAGGAAACTAAGCAAGATCAGCCACCAGGACTAGAGGAAAATGAGGGCGTGTTGTGGAAGTCCTGAGAAAAGTGTACTCAGAAGAATGGGAGCCACCATCTGGAATGGTGCTGAAAGGCCGGCCACCAGGAGGCTTAGCACAGGGCTGCTGAATTTAGTGGCTGGGAGTCATTGGTGTTTCGGGTCTGCAGCCACTTGGACAGAATGGTGCAGATGGATACAGGTTCTAGGATGTTAAGGAGTGAATGGAAGGACGTCTGGAAGCAAGGTAGCTCAGCCTGATGTGTTCTCCTCCACTATTGCACACAAGGATTTTGGATCAGGAGAAGAAAATGCTCATAATAAATGCACAGCCATGCTTAAAAGCAAGAAGGGGCAGTGTCCGATGCCCCCAATGTAAAGAGGGCTCAAAGCTAAGATGACACTGTACAGCCAATGCTGGGGCAGTGTGACTAAGTGGCTTGAGCACTGTGCTTGAGTTTTCATGCCCATACAGGGCAGGAGACAGGACTGTGGGTGCATTCCAGCTGGGGAGACAGGAGTGATATACCTGCATGAAGCAGGGGCCCTTGAATGGCTGTTCTTATGTAAGAAGGGACCTAGAAAAACTTAGCTCCCTATGGAGAGGGCAAGGAAGACTGCTCTCCAGTGGAGGAAAAGCTGTCCCTCTGGGAAATCACCTCAAATGCTGAGCCTAGAAATGAACAGAATAATGGGTCTGGGCCCAGTGAATCCTCTTAGATCCTGAAGCAAATAACATCCTGTGCCAGGAAAGCTTCCTAGCTGGGGACTCAGAGATGCAGCCACATCCACCGACCATGAACTCACAATTAATAATACAAAATACATAAGGAAATTCACCACCAAGGATGGATCAGTACCTGTGATGAATGGTTAAGAAATAAAAATCACAGGACAACCTATTAAAGATGACCCAAAATGGCATATTTATAAACATTACAGAGATAAAAGAAGACACACAAATCATAAAGGAAAAGCTGGTAGTTTATAAAAGAAGTCAAATAATAAACCTGCTGAAGTTGAAAAACGTAGTCATTCAAGAGAAAATTCAATGAGAAGATTAAGCTATAGATTAGAAAAAGGGGAGCAAACAAAGATTTAAGGAAATCATTCCAAATGTAGCACAGAGAGAGGGGGAGGTGGAGTCGATGAAAGTGTGAAAGTATAAGAGAAGCGAAGACTTAAATGAGAACAATCACACACACACGTGCTGTGCTCGATAAAGGCATGAAGGGAAGCACAAATGTGGAGGTAGAAAGGGGAAAGGCGGGCCGGGCGCGGTGGCTCACGCCTGTAATCCCAGCACTTTGGGAGGCCGAGGCGGGCGGATCACGAGGTCAGGAGATCGAGACCATCCTGGCTAACACGGTGAAACCCCGTCTCTACTAAAAATACAAAAAATTAGCCGGGCGTGGTAGCGGGCGCCTGTAGTCCCAGCTACTCGGGAGGCTGAGACAGGAGAATGGCGTGAACCCGGGAGGCGGAGCTTGCAGTGAGCCGAGATCGCGCCACTGCACTCCAGCCTGGGCGACAGAGCGAGACTCCGTCTCAAAAAAAAAAAAAAAAAAAAAAAAAAAAGAAAGGGGAAAGGCAGATCCCATCCATCCCACAGCAGTCAGGAAAGGGATGAGCGGAAGAGGGAAGTTAGGAACCCAAAAACCAGATGATAGGATTAAACGGGATCAGTGTCCATAAACATGGATCAAATTCACTTTTAAAAGAGGCTCATACTGATTTCGACATTAAAACACAGCATGAGAAAAGAAATACACGGGCCAATATCACTTTCAACAATTTTACGGGAAGTTATCTCAAACAGAAAGAGAACAGACTATCCATGTCTTCTGAACTGTTCCAGAAACCAGACGGAGTGGGAACATGTTCTAACTCATTTTATAAGTTAGGTCACTGAAATCAGATGAGTATGATACAAAAGAAATTATCTCACTTATGAACATGAAAACAAAAACTCTAAATGACACATTAGTAAACCAAATCCAGCAATGTGTTTAAAAGATTTTTTAAAGTATAATTAAGTGATATGTATACCAATAATACAAGGGTAGTGAAACATTACAAAATTATTAATATCATTCACTACATTATCAGATGAAACGAGAGGATCATATGATCAACTCAATATATATAGAAAATACATTTAGTAAAACTTATCACCAGGAATACAAGAAAATTTCCTTAACCTGGTCAAGGCTTTAGGAGATCACAAGAAACCCCATATTAAATAGTGAGGCTATGGAAATACTCTCTTTAATTCCCTTAAATGTCAGAGACAAAAAAACATTAACCTATTGTCTCAGTTTCTATTTATCACTTTACTGTAAGTTCCAGACACTGAAATAGCAAAAGAAAAATTAAATAAGAGGTAAAGAAATTGAAAAAGAAGAAACCAAATTGTCATTATTGGCAGAAGAAATAATAACTGACATATGAAATCAAAAGATTCTATGTACTATTATTCTTAAAAGATGAATTCAGCAAGCTCTGGGATAGCAGATCAATATTCAAAAAGCAACAACATTCCTGCACACCAGAAAAGACAAATCACAGGATGTAACAAAGTTAAATACTGATTGCACTCACGGTAACATAAAGTTCAAAAGCTTCAAGGAATAAGTAAAAATAAAAGCTGTTTGGCAAGAAAATAATAAAATTGCATTGGAGGATATAAAACATGCCTTAAATAAATGGTGAGAGGGAGAGAAAACCAGAGAAGGAGAAAAACTATATTCACGGATAGGAAGATTCAAATTATCTCCCAGATTAGTGTGTAAATTTAATGCTAGGGCAATACAACTCTTAACAGGGTTTTTAATAAATGTGACAAGTTGATTATAAAGTTTGCATGAAAAAGTAAATAGGCCGGGCATGGTGGCTCACGCCTGTAATCCCAGCACTTTGGGAGGCCAAGGCAGGTGGATCACCTGAGGTCAGGAGTTCAAGACCAGCCTGGCCAACATGGTGAAACCTGTCTCTACTAAAAATATAAAAAATTACCTGGGCATAGTGGCAGGTGCCTGTAATCCTAGCTACTTGGGAGACTGAGGCAGGAGAACCACTTGAACCTGGGAGGCAGAGGTTGCAGTGAGCCGATGTCATGCCATTGCACTCCAGCCTGGGCAACGAGAGCGAAATTCCGTCTCCCCCCACCAAAAAAAAAAGTAAATAGCCCCAAATGGCCAAGCTATTTAGAAAAGAATGCGAAGAAAGGACTCACCCAAATATTGAGACCTAGTATAAAGCTCTAATATTTCAAACAGTGAGTTTCTGACTCCAGTAAATATAAATATTGCTGATGGAGCAGAACCAAGAGCCAAGAAAGATACCCACACACACACAGGAACTTAGATATGACCACGATGGTATTTGAAGATCAGTGAGAGAGGAACAGAAAGTTTAGAAAATAGAGTAAGGACAATTAGGTCAAAGACTTAAATGTAAATCGTATAACTTGAAAACTTTTAGAAGAGACTAAAAGAAAATATTGTAACTTTAGAGCAAAAGAACATTTCTTAAAGAAAACACACATGGAGAAAAAGAAAGATAAATCTGACTAACTAGAAATTGAAAACTTCTTCACAACAAGGAAATGCCAAAGTTAAGTCACTGTTTAAGGGAAGCTACATAAAACATTTATGATCTAATCAAAGATTAGTGTTTGGATTCTATAAAGAAATCCTTCAGGCCAGGTGCAGTGGCTCACACCTGTAATCCCAGCACTTTGGGAGGCCGAGGTGGGCAGATCACGAGGTCAGGAGATTGAGACCATCCTGGCTAACACAGTGAAACCCCATCTCTACTAAAAATACAAAAAATCAGCCAGGCGTGGTGGCGGGCACCTGTAGTCCCAGCTACTCGGGAGGCTGATGCAGGAGAATGGCATGAACCTGGGAGGCAGAGCTTGCAGTGAGCCGAGATCACACCATTACACTCCAGCCTGGGCAACAGAGGGAGACTCCGTCAAAAAAAAAAAAAAAAAAAAGAAATCCTTCAAAATAGGTATAGATGGATAGGTGGATAGATAGATAGAAATAGATATACTGAAAGATAAACACTCTAATAGAAAAACAGACAAAAAGCATCAGTAGTCAGTTGATAGCAGAATATACCAACATGGCTAACAATCTTTTGAAAAGATATGCAGCCTCACAAGTTGTTAATTAAAACAAGCTGAGATACTACTTCTCATCTTTCCAGATGGCCAAATTTTAAGACGGGGCACTAAAAAAAAAAACAGAACAATCAAACAAAACTAGTTTTGCAAAGGTTTTCGACTAGTTCTCAAATATCATCAGACCCACAAATACTGTATGTGGCCTTAGTGTACCCGCCGCTGAAATTGTTGAATAGGATGCCCTGGATCTACCACTGCTCCTGTTTTTACTCCTTCCCTGACATGCCCTGTCCCTCCCTGAAGCCCCACAACTACCAGCCTAGGTTCTCAAAACAAAGCTTTTAAAAAAATATCATGCCCTGTTGGGGGCAGGTACTAACTTGTTCCATTTTGGGACGACCACCCTTCTCCAGATGAGGACAGATGACCTTCCAGGTGGCATGGTCACAGGCAGAAGGGCTCTCCAGTAACCTCATTCAACGGAATGTCTAGAGTGGGGGTTTCAGACCCTAGCACCACCCATGAAGCAGATCTTTGAAAGACAGGAGGTTCTTTGGGAAAACCTCTTAAATCGCACACCTAAGCTGAGGGCTGTCATGGAGCCTGGCCTCCCTCCTCTGGCAGCTGCTGTCCACGTCGCAGAGCCACAGAAGGTCTAGGCATCACCAGGCTCCCATCCCAGCTCCCATTGTTCATTAGTAAGGGACTCCTGGGTGTCCTGCCCACCTTCCTTCCTAAAGCTCCCATTACAGAGGGAGAAGACGTTTTTGGCTTTTCAATCTAACTTTGCTTCTTTCCTGCTCCTGCCCTGCCAGATGCTGTCATCCCTCTGGACACATCACGCCTCTCCTCCAGATCCTAGCCTCTTGGGGGAGGTCTTTCATCATTTGGACACACTGAGGAGGCTCCAGAAGGAAACAGTGTGCAGCATTTGGACCCTGCGGTGAAGTTGCTGGGTCAAAGCTGGATCTGCCGTTTCCCGATTCCTCCTGATGACTTCTCATGTGATGTTGGCTGGATATTCATCGTTTATTTGTTCCAAGTTTCTGTACTAAACTATATGGGCCAGTTCTCAATTAAAATCAGCCGTCATGTGGCATGTCTTCTTCCAGTTTTCACAGAACCTAGGGATGGGCCACCACAGGGGTGTGGGAAAGTGGTACAAAGGTGTCTGTGATTAGTCTCCATCGGGAACCTCCCTCAGGAGCCCATATCCTTTCCTCCAAACCTCTCTCTTCACTCAACAAATGACTCTAACTTAGTCCTCATTTTGGTTGTTTACAAAACAGTCTGATAGAAGAGAATATAAAATGAAGGAACTAACGATCATCCATAATTCAAAATAATCAAAGGAAAACGTTTTAAATCTTTTGGAGCATTTTTCTTTCTCTGTGGGAACTGTCCCACAGCGTGTATGAGAACTGCACCTCACATTTCTCTTTATGAGCCTGAAGTTCTCCTCTACACCCCTAGGCTCCCCACACCACAGCCCCCTCCGCATCACAGCTATTGGCTTAGCCTCTGGGCCTCACTGCTGGCCTTGGCCCGTGGTGGCACCGGTCAGGACCTTGGATCTAGGCCCCACCAAGGCTTGACCAGGGGCCTCCCGCCAGCCTCAGCAACCTGTGCCAGCCTTTCCCTAGTCAGCATGGAGTTCTTTATTTTGTCTCCCAAAGGGGAAGCCATGTCTCTCCATCTCCTTCCAGCCCACACTCTGAGGGAACCTTGCCAAGGCCGCACAGAAGTGGTCTGGAGGATCTTGAGGGCCTGTGGATAATCAGGATGGGGCCCAAACACCTGGACTCTGCTCTCAGGAGGAGTTCTCTAGCCACTCCCAAGGAGTCCAGGTGGCCAGGCCTGGCTGCTTGTATCTACTTCCTCTTCCAGCCATCTTTGCCTTGCCCCACCCTGGTCTTGGCTGTACCCCCTGAGTGCATGCAGACAGCATTCTCCTCCTCCCTCACTCCCCTGGGACTCCCCGGCACCTTGTAAGGCCTCTGTGACTTTCTTACACAGGTCGGGTCATCAAGAAACACCTGAGAATTTAGAATGAGGCTTTGTTAAATTTGGACTTTTCTGGACAGGCACAGTGGCTCATGCCTGTAATCCCAGCACCTTGGGAAGCCAAGGCAGGACTGCTTGTGCCCAGGAATTCGAGACCAGCCTGGGCAATATGGTAAGACCCTGTCTCTACAAAAAACACAAAAATATTGAGTGTAGTGGTGCACACCTCTAGTTCTAGCTACTTGGGAGGCTGAGGCAGGAGGATCACTTGAGCCTTGGAGGTCGAGGCTGCAGTGAGCTTTAATGGTTCCACTGCACTCCAGCCTGGGCAACACAGTGAGATCCTGTCTCAAAAACAAAACAAAACAAATTGGGCTTTTCTCAAAACAACAAAAGCTGTGAAGAAGGGCACCTTGAAAGAACTCCAGTCCTATTATCTAGCATTTTTCTCTTTAAAAAATAATAAAAAAAAATAGGCAGCCGTCTTGTACTCAGAAAGCCCCGGGGGCCTGGCCTCACTTCCTGCTCCCAGCTGCAAGCGCTACTCTGTCCTCATTTATCTCTTTGCTCTTGCATTAGAGAGAATTGTCTTCATCGCCTTTTCCAAGGTGGCCACATACTTCTGTGTGCCCAGTTTCCACCAACTGGGTGAGTCTTATGACTAAAGCCCAGTGATGTCCAGAGTGGAGGCAGGAAGCCCTTCAGGGTGGCCCCACAGAAAAATAATTTGTAATTTCCTCTGGAGCCTTTCAAAGGGACAACCCCAGAACCCGGTCCACTTTCTTGCTAATGAACACGATGTACCTCTGGTCTGATTCATCTGCGCTGAGGAAGTCTGAGCCTCTGAGAGGATGCTGCTGTCATACCCAATTTGGGGCTCACTCAAGAGCCCTTTGAGAGGGTAGATCTTGTTGACCTAAAAGGAAGAGGTTGAGGTATAAAATGTCATTGAGAGTTGACTTGAGCCAAAGCGGGGACAGCTGCCAGGGAAACTCAATCACAAATGACCTTGGATGAGAGCTTCACGAGGCCTTTGTTACAAGCAGGTTTCTAAAGACAAAAAAAAGTGGGGGGGGGGGGTGGACAGGAAGTGGCCTGATGCAAAGTCATTTGTCTGACATTATCATTGGCTTACAGAAATCACACCGATGAGTTGATTGGCTATCCACTGTTCAGCTATAGCGTGTGGGTTGTAGTGTCTGGTGCAGCATTATTAGGTTAATTTACAGCCACCTGTGGCAGTGCCAAGCAGTTTCAAGAGGCGAAGACATAGCTCCAAGTGGGGAGTAGGACATGATTGCTGTCTCATCTTAATGTCTCTCTGGGTCTGATAATTTAAGAGGACTCTCACTCCTCAGATAAAAGTTCTTTTCTTTTCTCATTCACTTCCCAAGGTTAATTGTAAGAATGCTGTGAGGATTATTTATTTTCCCAATCTTCAATTACAATTCTATAATCTTCAGTTAGACTTTCCAAAAGTCTAGATTTCCACATTTAAGAGTCATCTTTCTATCCATGTTTACTTACGTGGATGATATTGTAAATGCTGTTTTGAATACAAAAGACACTGCGTGCACGTTATGTCCATCGGGGTGCTAATAAATGTTTAATAACCAGCTCTCCAGGAAAAATGGAAAAAAGACCCACCTGATCTGTAGTGTTTGCCAATTTCCATGGTGTAAATACTTCCACCGTGGCTGATTTTAAGCTACCAATGTGTATCATTGACACAGAGTTGGGAAGAGACACACCATATCACACCATTATATAGTATTTCAGCGTTCAGATTTAATACATAAATAATAGACAGGGATGTGTCCTGAGAAATGCATTTTAGGTAATTTCATCATGGTGTGAACACTAGAGTGTACTTACACAAACCTAGGTGGAATAGCCCAGGGTCTGCAACCCTGGGGTTGGTACCAGTCTGTGGCCTGTTAGGAACTGGGCTGCACAGCAGGAGGTGAGCAGGGGGTGAGCGACATTACCTCTTGGGCTCTATCACCTGTCAGATCAGCAGCAGCGTTAGATTCTCATAGGGGCATGAACCCTATTGTGAACTGCGCATACAATGGATCTGGGTCGTGCACTCCTTATGGGAATTGAATGCCTGATGCTCTGAGGTGAAATAGTTTCATCCCAAAAGCATTCCCCCACACCTGCCCTGGGCCTTGGAAAAATTGTTTTTCACAAAATCGGTCCCTGGTGCCAAAAAGTGGTGTAGCCCACAGCGTACCCAGGCTATCTATTGCTCCTACACTGCAAAGCCCTACAGCATGTTACTGCACTGAATACTGTCGGCAACTGTAGCTCCGTGCCCTGTGTGTGTTTATCTAAACATATCCAAATGTGGAAAAAGTACCATAAAAATATGGTATAGAAGATAAAAAATGGTATACACTTACCATGAGTGGAGCTTGCAGGACTGGACATTGCCCTGGGTGAGTGAGTGAGTGAGGGGCTGGTGAATGGGAGGGCCTTGGGGATGACTGTACACTACTGTAGATTTTAACCCAACCACTGTGCACTTAGGTTAAATTAATTTAAAAAATACAGTCATTGTGCTACAATGTTACAATGGCTCTGATTTAAAAAAAAAAAAAAAAAAGGCAGCCTTCTTGTACTCAGAAAGCCCCGGGGGGCCTGGCAATAGAAATGTTTTAGTTCTACTATAATCTATGGGACCACCTCCGTATATGTGGTCTGTCACTGTGTGGCACGTGACTGTGAATTGTGCCAAGTCAAGCAATGAACAGCCCCGTGGAAAAGCAGAGCATGGTGTGAGAGCGCATTTATGCAAAGGCAGCTCAGTGTTCTCTGCCACAGGTGCAGGTAGCCTTGGAGGGTCAGAGGAGGGAGGAACGCCAGAATTCAGCAGGACTGCAGATCCTGGAGCCACCAGCCCTCTGTTCAGATCCTGGCCCTGCCACTCAGTAGCTGAGTGATCACGGCCCGCTCACTTATCCTTTCTGATCTTCAGTCTCCTCACTTGTAAGTGGGGATAGCGAGCCTGCCCATCGCCGAGGGCTGTTGTAGGACCGGAGGTGACAATATGTGCAAAGTACAGGCACAGACCTGGCAGTGGCTCCTGAGGGAGGTGGCATCCTTCCCTCTCTAAGGAGGGCACGGGGTCTGGGAACGCTAGGAAGCCTGTTCCAGGTTGGAGGAACCTTGTGCTCCTCTGCCCTGGGCTGAGTGGGCACTTAGCCCTTCTGCTGCGTTCAGCAGTGACAGCACTCGCATCTCTGTGGCCATCGCCACCGGAAGAAGCTGGGACGTGTGCGGCATACGGCCGTTTGGGAACTGCGGTCGGTGAGCTGCTGGGGGTGCGATGCCTGACGCGACCCCGCTTCAGAGCGTGGACTCCGAGGGCAGAGCCCTGGAAGCTGATGAGCGGCCGGGCCAGAGCTGTGACCTTGCTTCCTTCATGTGTGAAATGGGTCTGCAAGGCGCCCTCTTCTAGGGGCTGTGCTGAGGACCAGGAGTTACTCCGTGTCCCTGATTTGCAGGGACCTTGTCCCCTAAGCTGTGCTCAATCAGCCTTCTTCAGTGTTACCGGCAGCAGGAAAGCTGTCATCTCACTGCGGGCACAGGGAGCCCTTGGACACAGTCTGAGCAACGTCCTGGGGGAAGAGAGGACTGAAAAAACTGAACGTCCAGTGAGAAACTGTTCCCTGGACAGAAATGTGAAAAACAGCGCTGGCAGCACAGCCTGTGACTCACCGGCGTGTGCCCCCACACTGCAGCTGGGCCAGCGCGGGGCCGTCCTGATTCATGTTTTCCGTGGTTATCCGGGGAAATGGAAACCGTCTGGACGCGGCACCCACTCGCACGCCGGCGCTCACGCTGCGCTGATCAGCTTGGAAGTGCGGAAGGGCCTCCTCCCAGCCTCCTCCCCTACCTGCAGCCGCAGACGCTGGAGTGGGGAGGTGGCTGTCTTCACACCCCAGACCCACTGCCCAGGGCATGCTTCCCCGTAGGAAGCAAAACAAAGACCCGGTTCCCTGTCTGTGGGCAGGGGCAGGGGCCACTTTGAGGTCTTTTCTTATTTTTTGTTCCCTTGGGTAGTTCCCTCTGCACACAAACCACCGCGTGCTCTTGATGACTGAGCGCATGCCCTCAGTGAGGCATCCTAGGGCTGACGTGGTAAGGACGGTTAGGAGCCTACTCTAATGACATCTGAATTTCATGAAAGGGGGAGGGAGGGGACATCACAGTGCCGTGCTTGTGAAGTCACTGAGTGTCTTTTATCTTTGGAAAATTGTTCTCTGGGACATGCAGCTGGTGGCTAAAGTTTTCATTTTTCTGTGTCTGCAGATGTGCACAGAAGTTTCCAGTTAAGTTCCAGTTAGGCCCTAACCTGCATTAGGAAAAAAAGGAAAAAAGAATGTGTTTGCATGGCCTACAGAAGTGCTCAGTATGACCTGAAGCCGAATCACAGGCACTTTTCTCATTAGCTCCTGGGGCTGCGTCCCCTGGGCTTGTGTTCTGATCCTCTGGGCTGGCTGTGTGACCTTAGGGAACTTCCTTGCTTCTCTGAGCCTCGGTTTCCTTCATGGTAAAATGGGGAGGGTAATGATGCCTCCTGAGGTTGCTGGAAAGACTGACTGAGACAGTCCTCAGAAAGCACTTCATAGGGGCCAGCCCAGGGTAAAGGCACAGGAAACGCCACCCACCGCTGCAAATCCATTGCTGTTGAGTCCTGGGGGGACTTTCTTGCCTGTGCTGGCTGTGAGGCAGCCTGTGTGCTACCCCCTCCAACAGCCACACAGTGAGTTTTATTTTCGAATTGCATTGCTAATCCCTGAGGG
This sequence comes from Pan troglodytes, assembly GCF_028858775.2. Lineage (NCBI taxonomy): Eukaryota > Metazoa > Chordata > Mammalia > Primates > Hominidae > Pan > Pan troglodytes. The sequence goes on along the minus strand of NC_072411.2, from coordinate 139,325,426 downwards.
GAAACACAAAGGCTAAGCAATAAGGCAGGTGTGTGAAACTCTCATTGCCATAAGAAACCTCCAGCATTCTCCCCGTCTTTGTGCACAGCCTGAACTGTTCAAGTCACACTTCCTGGCTGCACTGTGGGCTTCTGTTCAGCCCCAGGATAGAATTCCTCATACCTCCCCGCTCTTCTGACTCCTTCAGGCTGGCCCATCCCGAGGAAGGCGACCCTTCTCTTTTGCTTGCCACTTTCTCATGACCTTGAGCAGACAGCCCCTCTTGCTAGGATCCCGCTGTCTGGGTACATGGAGATACTGTGATCTGAGCCAGGGTCCCTGTCTCTCAAATGGCAGATGAGGACTCTGATGGGCATGTCAAGAGGCTGGGGCAGAGTGTGGGTCTGCAAGTCCCATTGCCTGGGGCACCTGTGTGGGGAACAGAAACCCAGGGACACATGATTGGCAGCTAGTGGAGGGAGGATGGAGCTGAGGGACTGATGGGGAGAGGCCAGATGTGAGCAGATATAGGGAGGAGCCAGGACCTGAGGCCAGATGAAGCTGGGAAGACCCAAAGTTTCTGAGAAAGTGGTCAACACCATGCACAGCAGAGAAGTCACAGGAAGAAATTGGAATGAAAATGTGAATTTGCAATTAGGAGGCCATGAAGAAAAGGAGCTTCCGTGTGTGGAATTGTGGGTTGAAAGTCAGAGTCAATAAATAGCAGAAGCAGAGGCAAGAGTGCCCTGCTCCTTCTAGAAATCTGGTGGCAGAGGGAAGGAAGAGAGGTAGCGATTTTAAAATCAGGTGCACTGGCGGGTACCTGTAATCCAAACTATTTGGGAGGCTGAGGCTGGAGGACTGCTTGAGCCCAAGCGTTCGAGTCCAGCTTGGGCAACATAGTGAGACCCCATCTCTTAAAAAAAATAAATAAAAGGTAGTAACTCTGAGTGCAGGGACCAGGGTTTTCTGTTTGTTTTGGGTGGTGGGAGACTGAACGTTTTGGAAATTTGGTGGAAAGAACCAGGTGAGAAAGGGGCTAATTGACCCAACATGGTCCAGGGCCAATCCTTTACTTAGGGACTGTTTATAATGATGTGTAGCTGCTCTGAGGACTGGAAAACGCCTCTTTGGCAAAGAGCTTGCCTGTCAGGAGGGGATTTGCCACTGGAAGGGAAAAGGAAATCAGATCAATACAGTCTTTTCACGAGACGACCCTTCATGTGGAGACCTTGGCCCTTTAAAGTTTGAAATACATGTCCCCACATCCTCAGCACCTTTTTCTAGCTGCCACAACAGGCCACCTGCAGCCACCTCCCTGTGTTTCAAGGATGCCATCGTGTGGAAGGCGAAGGGAACAGCAAATATAAGACCCCTTTTATTCAAGGCAATTCACTTCTCGAAGACTAACCACACTAACCACCTTGCCTGACATTTGTATGTCTCCAGAGAACTTTCACAATTTTTTTTTTCATTTGATCATTACAATAACCCTGTTTTTACAGTCCAGTAAACAAACTCAGAGAGGTTAATTGACTTACTGAAGGTCACACAGCAGAGGGAAGGCATGGTCAATTGCCTCACTCCAAGTTCTCTTCTATCTTCACTGGGTCACTCTAGGCAATGTCATTCAACAGATATTCTACAGCCATGTTTTTCCAAATTTGCCCAACCTTTAGCTCTGGAACCCTGTAGACACATTTGCTTGGGTATGTAGACCTGTAGATGAGTATTCCTGAGATAAATTTCACAAGGCAGCACTTACCTGTATCAAATGTGGTGCCTCTGATTATTCTATTATTCTATTCTATCACATTTTTATAAAAATGCTATTTATGATCCATCAAATTGCTCTCATGACCCATTAGCAGTCAAGACCTATGGTTTGAAAGGCTGAATAATGACCCCCCAGCCAATGATGACTACATCCTAATCCCAGAATCTGAATGTCACCTTACATGGAAGAAAGACTTTGCAGATGTGATTAAGTCTCTTGAAATGAAGAGATTGTCCTAGAATATCTAAATGGGCCCTATGTCATCACAGGGTCCTTATAAAGGGGGAAGCCAGAGGGTCAGAGTCAGAGGGAAAATGGGACCACTGGAGCAGACATTGGAGTGATGCTCTTTGAAGATGAAGAAGGGGCCATAAGCCAAGGAACACAGGTGGCCCCCAGAAGCTGGAAAAGGCAAGGAAATGAATCCTCCCTAGAGCCCCCGGAAGAAATCAATCCTGTCGACACCTGGACTTCAGCCCAGTCAAACTGTTATCGGAAAGGGGTCCGGATCCAGACCCCCAGAGAGGGTTCTTGGATCTCACTCAAGAAAGAATTCAGGGCGAGTCCACAAAGTAAAATGAAATCAAGTTTATTAAGAAAGTAAGGGAATAAAAGAATGTCTACTCCCTAGACAGAGCAGGGCATTCCTGAAAGCAACAGGAGGAAGGCACCCACCTTAGGTACAGTGCTTATTTATACACAAGACAACAAAGTCAAGGAAATTATGGGGGGATGTGCTCTACTATGAGAGCTTGTGACAAAGGATTGTTCGTCTTTGTGTAACTATTGTCATCTGCAAGAATCTATATTAATATCTTTAAAGTAAACTTATTCTTTTTTTTATTATACTTTAAGTTTTAGGGTACATGTGCACAACGTGCAGGTTAGTTACATATGTATACATGTGCCATGTTGGTGTGCTGCACCCAGTAAATCATCATTTAACATTAGGTATATCTCCAAATGCTATCCCCCCCACCCCAACCCCTAAAGTAAACTTATTCTTAAACTAAGAATGCTTTTGTACTTAAGATATCGGGCCACTGGGGCAGTTCCTGGGTCTGTGAAGTCCTGGGTCTGCTGGGTAAACATTATTAACTTGTTCCCTTAACCATAAACATCCTGTGGCTAAGAATCCCTAACTTCCTGGGAGTGCGGCAGAACAGATCTCAGCCTCAAGCGGATCTCGGCCTCATTTCACCCAGCCCCTCTTCAAGATGGAGTCGTTCTGGTTCAATGCCTCTGACAAAACTAGTTTTGGACTTTGGGCCAGCAGAACAAGTGATTCGATCTGTGTTATTTTCGGCCACCAAGTTTGTGGTAATTTGTTGCAGCAGCCCCAGGAAACTAATGTGGATGTTGTCTCAGCATGACTATTAGAGGCGTTACCCTGGCACCCTGAGGGGCATATGGCCCGCAGACCTGGGATGTTTGTTTGTGGCCTTCACGTTCTTTTAAAGTCTCTGTTGAATTATTGGCCACCATTTAAAAATCATGATGTTTCATGTGTAAATCAGAATTTTTGGCTTGTCTTTGTCTATCCAAGGCCCATGTTTCCACATGGCAGCGTCTGGCTTTGACCGGTCAGAACCTTCTTCTAAATCCTCTTCTCTTCCAATTCACTTCAAGAATGAATTTGAATTCTGGTAATATGTCACATGCACAGAATTTAGAGACACCGGGCAGTTCTACAAGGTTTGAATGAAAACTAAGTATCCAATCACCCAAACCTTTGAATACTTCTATTCTTCAATTTCCATATAATTTGCTCACTTTGGTATCTTGTGGGTAACAACACTAGACATCATCTTTCCACCGAGTGTCTAGAATGAAAGATAAGGGTTTAGCTCTCTGAGTCCCACCCCAACTCCATTTCCTTTCTCATCTTCCCAATGGGATTCAGTCGCAAGATTTGGACTTTAGAAAGTCTTTGCAGGGTAGTTAGAAAGGAGGGCATGGAGGCACACCAAGGTCAGGCCCAAGGTCTCAGAGTCTGTGGGCAGTGGGGAGCCTCGGGCCCTGGGGCTGGGGACTAATTCACAAGGCCATGTTGCATCTGACTGAGAAAAGGGATAGACCAGGAGAAGATAGAGAAAAACTGGGTAGACATTTAAGGGAGGACAAAAAAGGAGGAGCCAGCGAAGGGAGTATTTTCAGGAGGGTGAGCTATGGAAAGGTGGGGCAGGCAGGCTGTGAGCAGAGAACTGTGGAGATTCAAAGGATCTGTGAGCCTGGGGAGAAGGTTCTTAGGAGGGTGGAATCCTCTGGGAGCCTACAGGTTGCTGGCACAGAATATGAGCAATCTCAGTGCTCCCAAATAAGTTGTGTAGGGTCCTGAAATGAGCCACATCCGGGGGTGAGGGTGCGGTGGAAAGAAAAAAGAGAAGAGCTAGTGATTCCAGCCTGGGAGCCCTCTCAGTTCTGGAGAATCCCTGGGAGTCCAGCCAGGTCTCCCAGCTCTTCCTTGAAAGAAGGCGCCCACCCACCGTGGAGGGTGGCAGTTGCAGCCTCTCTGCCCTGCCCTGTCCACCCTGCTCTGAAGCTCAGACTCCCCCTAGCACCAGGCTGGAGCACTCAGGGACAGCCACTCTCCCTGGCAGCTGCTGCTGCATGGCTTTTGTGCCCTGAAAGCAGGTTAATTACCTGTAACAAAAGCGTGTGCTCTGAAGCTCACAGCAACAAGCTTTCTGGGTAACTTTCTGCCTGTCGTTGTAATTAAAGATGCAGGAGTCACTGGGCTACATGTTCAAACTGGAACTGGGGACAGAAGAGCAAGGCAAACCCTGTAGAACCCAAGAGTGTCTAATTGCACTCCCCACCCCCACCAGTTGAGTTTCAGTGGAAGAGAGGTGATTATGGAAGGTGGAATGGAGAGATGAGAATGGGCCTTATGCTACAAGGTTGTCCAGACAGAGTCAGTTCCTGGTGGTGCCGCTCACTGGCTCTGTGGCCTCCCGCAAGTACCTTCCCCTCTCCTGGACTCAGCCTACTCATGTACAAAATGGGAGTCATAAGCACTGCCTACCAGGCGGTTGTGAGAATAAAAGAAAAATACTGTGCTTTGGACGAGGGCTCTTTAGGTTGCAAGCTAACTCAGGAACCCAGGGAATCTCCCCCACATGCACGGACACAGCCCAAGACTGCTGGGTCCTGGCGCATGGATCTGGAGTTACCTGTCCATTTGTCCATCTGGTTCTCACGCAACATGGTCATGGCCTCTTTTCTCCAGCCTCTCTTCCATTCTCCTCTTTTTCCCAGACGACCCTTATACCCCCATATCCCTGGTTTTCTCAGGATCATAAGTACCTGGCCTGGGCCTCCAGGCCTGGACTCACAGCCCTTTCCTGAGGTGCCCATGATCCAGTCTCATACCCCAGGTTTCTCTAATTCACATTTAAAGGGAAGCACTTGTTGGCCAGCTCAGGCCTAGGAGCCGGGACAGGGTCAGGTCACTGGCCTATCCATGGATGGGCTGCCCTTGCCCCAGTGTCTACCCTGTGTTCAGTCATTTGCAGGAGCCCTATTGGGGTCTCTAACCCTGGGAGGAGAGGCTATGGACAAGCGAGGCATCCCTGGCAGGGGCCACATGCAGGTTGGATGGTGACCACAGCCCTGAGACATGGATATGTGAAAGTGTTACTCCTCTTCCTCCCAGCCAGTCACAGGACTCCCAGGATGGGAGAAGGATTTCCTTTCCAATTGGCTCAGCTTTCCTGGGAAGGTTTTCAGTCTGTCCCCTGAGTTTCCTGCCCCAACACACACTGCCTAAATACATTTTCTAAAGTTCCTCTTAGAGAACTAGTCTGGGAAATACAGGCCACACAATGGTGGTGGAGAAGACATTTGCTCTGAAATTAGGAAGTGCTCTGGAAACAATACCAAATAAAACCAAACAGAAACATCTTCCTGCATAGACCTGCATTGACAGCCTGCCTGAATGGGCTCTCAGGAGAAGGTGAGCGCTGCCTTGAAGGAGTCATTCTTGGGGTGGGGGGTATTTCTCTTGCTCCCTCCCCCTCCCACAGTGAGGAGCAGCCGGGTAAGGCATGGGCATGCATGTGTGTGCACACACACACAAGCGCACACACATACACACACACACAAACATGGCCCTCTTAGAGATGCCAGCAAAGGGTGGGGCCCAGCACCCAGCCCCACTGCTCACTGCAGAAGCCATGCTGTGGCTCAGTCTGATTCAGACATTCTAACCCACTGTCCCCAGACACCTCAGAGTCTTACCCACACCAGCCCACACACTCTCTCTCTTCTCAAGAATTTCCACACCCACCTCAGCAAACACTCAGAGCAAATCTGCCTACTTTCCAGTGCTCTCATAAATCAACTTGTTCTTTCAAAACGGTGAGGACAAGAAGAGGAGCTAAATGCATGTATTTATGTTGAGAGAAGAGGAGTGACACTTGCTACCTTCTTGCTCCTCAACTCTGTTTGTTTGTTTAAGTCAGACTTGCCCAGAAGTCAGTGTCAGCTACTAAGGAACACTCTTTTCCATTTCTCTTACCCTGTCAGACACTGGAGGCCTAGTAATAAGCTCAAATGCTTCTACCTGAGTCTCCCCATGCAGTCTGAGAAGGCTCTTCTGTTCCCATAGAGTCATGGTGGGCTGGTGACCAGCCCATGGAAGTTGGTGTGGAGGATGGGGAACACATGGAAGCAGCTCAAGAAAGATGAAATCTGCACAGTCCCTTCCTCCACAAGTCAGTGAACTCAATGATTTATTCCACTTATATTTATTCTGGAACTTTCCTACAATGCCAACTACTATTAAATAGCCATTCAGCTTAGCCGATTAACAAATAATAATAATATTAATAGAAATGTGAAAAGTGGCCTCAACAGGAGCCAGGGCACAGACTTACAGGTGCTGCTGTCAGAGAAGTGAGCTCCCCACCCTGACCCTGTGCCTCTGCTCAATGTCAAACCCTCAGAAAGGATAACGTGATTGGACCCCGGGTGTGGCAGGAAGTGCAGATGGCACACAGGGACAGTCTCTCCAGGAGCACATGGCATAGGAGAGCTTCCCAAAGGAAAAGTAGGGAGCTGTTAACAAAAGAAAGGGTATGGGTTGCAGGAAGCGCAAGTGTGCTCCCAGGAAGGCCTTCCTGTGTGTGTGGGAGGAGTACATGCTGGCTGGCCTGGCTGAACCCACCCATCTGCACAAAGGAACATCTGATCAGGAAGATTGAGACCTTGCTTCACTGCACATGGGATTAAGGTAATGGCTGGTAGAGCTGGGCTGCCTCATGAGCTGAGACACTTCCCTGCCCCTCACGTACCTCACAGCAGAACTGCAGATGTCATAACCCATGGGGCTTAGCACTGTGCCAGGTTCATAGTAAATGTTTCACTGACATCAGCTGTTGATGACAATAAAGCCTTAGTACAAAGTAGACTTTTGTTCATTTCTCTTTAGTGGATAGGGAGTCTGCTTTCCTTTCTGCAGTCAGTTTGGTGGAGCAAAGTGGTTTCCAGAGATGGACTATAAAGGAGACAAGATCTGTAAGGAGATAGGAGGCTCAGCCTGCTCCTTGGGACCACCAGCGGGTCCTGATTAGTGGTCTTGGGAGAAGAATAGCCAGAAGCCCTACACTGAGGTGAGAGAGGAGAATCTGCAGGAATAGAGTTTAGGGCCTTGGACTTTGGAGCCAGGCTACTGTACTTAGTGGTGAGAGTGAGCAAATCACTAATATCTAGAAGATTCAGCTCCCTCTTCATCAATGAGAGATAACAATAGCGGCTTCCTCTTAAGGTTGTACAGTTTTAATGTAAGAATGATCCAGAGGGCAACATGGTGCAGTGCTTCTTGGGCTGAAATTTCATGGAGCACTGATTTATCATCCCTCTCCTCTGTGGCCCTGTAATCAGTTGGTAATATAGACCCCTCTCTAATATTTCCAATGCTCTAACATGTACATTAATAAGGCTGAGAAGAAGGACAGTAAAGAGTCTTTTAAATTATATTTAACCCAGTATTCCCCATAGTTCCTTAGGACCCCATAGGTCCTTAACCAAGGACCTCTTGAACTCTTAGAGAAAAACATAGGGGAAAATCTTCATGACATAGGATTTGGCAATGATTACTTGAATATGACATCAAAAGCACAGACCAAAAAATAAAAATAAAAATAATTTGGATTTTATCAAAATTGAAATCTTTAGTGTAACAAAGGACAATTGCAACAGAGTGAAAAGGATAGTTTTGCTGGATACAGAATTCTTAGTTGACAGGCTTTATTTGTGTGTCAATCTTTTGGACCTGTCATCCCATTATCCTGTGGTCTCCATTGTTTCAAATGAGAAATCTGCTGATAATCTTATAATTTTTCTACACATGATGAGTCAGTTTTCTCTTTCTGTTTTCAAGATTTTCTCTTTGACACTGGCATTCAAAAGTTTGACTATATGTCTAGTTGGGGAACTTTGTGTTTATCTTACTTGAAGTTCATTGAGCCTCTCTAGGTAGATTAAGGTTTTTCATCAAATTAGAAAGCTTTAGACCATTATTTCTTCAAATATTTTTCTGTACCTTTCTCTCTCTGCTTTTCTTGTAGAATTCCCATTGTGTGTATGTTAGTACACTTGATGGTGTCCCACAGGTCACTGAGACTCTGTTCATTTTTCTTTATTACTTTTTATTGGATAATTTCTATTGATCCATCTTCAAGTTTGGTGATTCTTTCTTCTTATATTATCTCATCTCTGCTGTTGAGCTCCCCTAGTACATTTTTAATATTAGATACTGACATTTCCAACTCTATAATTTCTATGTACCTCTTTTCAAAAATTTCTGTCTCTTTATTGATAATCTGTATTTGATGAGTCATTGTCATCATACTTTCCTTTAATTCTTTAAATATGGTTTACTTTAAATTACTTGAACATATGTATAATAGCTGTTTGGAGGTCCTTGTCTGCTAACTCCAACACCTGGGCACCTCAAGAGATAGTTTCTACTGACTGCTTTTTATCTTTTATGTGCAACACATTTTTCTGTTTCTTTGCAACTCGCATATTTTTGTGGAAAACTGGGTATTTTAAATAATATATTGTAGCAATTTTGGATTCTGGTTTTCCCACAATCTTGGGTATTGTTCTTGGTACTGTCTTTGTTTTTTTGTTTAGTGGTTTTCCTGGACTAATCCTTTAGTTTGTCTCCCCATGAATGTGGCTGCTAATGTCTCTGCTCAATTTTTTAAAAATTATTGTTGTTGTTTTTATTTTGAAGCCTGACTTCCTCAGAGTCATCCCTTGTTCAGCAGAGCACAGTGATCATGTAATTATTGGTCAGAGTTTGCGCTCAAACATCTTGATCCAGTAAGCTTTCCAACCTTTGCTGACAGATCTGTTTATGGGTTTGAGATGCACTCAAAGTTCAGGCAGTTTACATGTTTTCTTGGTTGTTACTTTCCTCAGGACCATCTCATGTTCTGTCTGTATGTGTTCCAGCTTCTTGTTCAACCAAGGATGTGTAGATAGCTAGGGCCCTCTCTGTTCTTTCCTGAACATGCTCATACCTTTGCACATGTGCACACTCTTCCATACTTTCAGGTATATGGAAAAGCTTATCAAAGTCCACTATGAATATCTCATGACTTGGACCTCCTTGTTAAATTTCTGGCTAGTCTGCCAGTCTTGGTTGCTCCAAGCAGTATCTAAACTTTGAGCTAGCCATGACATTTCCTTTCTTGTTCATTTGCCACTGAGATTTCTACTTATTTTCAGCAACACAACTGAGCATGGGGTCTTTCTGTGCACAGCTTTTAACCAAATAAGCCACCTCTAGCAGGTGAGGTGCTGGTTTTTAAGGTATGCTTTCCCTGGTAGAATTACTGCATTGACTAAGCTGGGGGATGGGAAAATGAAGTAGCCCCAGGCTTAAAAATACCACACACTATTTTTCTTACCTGAGGTTCAGTAGTTTATCTTGAGTAAATGCTTCTCAATTTGTTGTATGGCTTTGGTCAATTTTCAGTCCTGAGATGGTTGTTTTTGATAATTTTGTCCAGTTTTATTATTACTTTTTGGGGAGAGGATTTGACAGTCTCCTCATTCTGCCATTCTGGAAATGGAGAAGCTGACAAATCTGAAAATTACTGAGCACACTGGCAAATCTCTTAATTGTAGATTTATTTTAAAACATTTCATATAGATTCAGTTGCATACCCAAGTTGTATAACAATTATTGAAACACCAGGACTTAGAAAAATTGTTATTAATATTAGAAAAACTTCTCTTTACATCCTGAAAAATTTATTAGTTCAATGGCTCTCAATCTCCATTGTTTAATCTCTCTCAGACTTTAATCCCTAACTTTAAAAGTGGGTCTGGGGAAGATGGGAGTGCAGAATACTATTACGGTAAAAATTACATGCAATATTTATGCAAATGTGTTTTGAAAATTGAAATATTCTATACAAGTGTTACTGTCTTAAATGTGTTGGGGGCTATGCTGGGTGCTGAGGAATCAGAGTGGACAATACAGAGATAGTCTCTGACCTCATGGAGTTGACTGCCTGGTAGGGCAACCGGACAGTAATTATGTAAGTTGGAATTTGAATACAACCATAAACAATAACTCGTTCTTCTCCTTTAAAATTTAAGAGATAAGGCACAGGTGTCAGATGGAAATAAAAAAATATGTTTTATTATTGATAAAACTGGAAAGGCTGACTCAATCTGTGCCCACAATAGGGATCCCTAATATGTACTCCTACTATCCCCCTCAAATGCTCCCATTCAGCCAACTCAGGAAGAGCTGGTGAAGGGTGAGTAGAGGAGGAGAATGTCCATAGGAGGAGATGCCCCAAAGACAGGAATACTGTTGGGGTCTGAACTGCTTGGATGCATTTTTTTTTTTCAATCCATCTCTCCTCAGACTATTGGAAGTGAGAGGAGAAGATTCCGTTAAGAGGGTGCCTGAGAAACTGCAAAGCTTAACGGTTAAGCAGAGGAGGGAGGAGTCTGTCTAAAAGGCAAACCAAGAGTGTTTAGTTCCAGAAGCCTAGATAAGAGATGGTTTCTACACACAAGAGTGTAGTCAGTAGTGCAGACTGCCACAGAGAGACCCAGCATGATGGGAAGGACCACAGGTGTCCACTGGATTGACTGAGGACAACAGTGGGAGCAATTCCAGTGAAGTTATGTAGGCAAATACTAGATTGAAGTGAACTGAGGAAGGAGTGAGATATGAGAACGTGGGGACTGTAAGTGAAGACAATTGTTTGGGGCAAGTTTATCTGTGAAGGGAGCAGGAAGACAGGACAGTACCTGCAGGGAATCAGATGGGAGTAGTGGGGGGTACAGCCTGTGTAGAGGATTATTTGTACTGGTGTTGGTGGTAGTTTTGATTGGTGTTGTTGATGGGGATTTCTTAGGTGCTTTTAAATATGGGAATGGCATGAACTGTTGAAAAGGGGAAAATACAAGCAAAATGTCAAAGACAGATAGCGGTGGGGGTCGACATGTTAGTGGTCCTTGGAATGAAGAAGTGGGATGGGATCCAGAGCAGGCAAAGAGGAGCTAGCCGCAGTCAGAAGAGGGACCACTCTTTCATTGTAATGGGGAAAAGGAAGAGGAGATTTTAAAAAAGACACAAGGGGGAGTGCCGATTTGGTGGTGCAAAGGTGAGAGTGCTCCATGTGACGGTTCCTATTTTCTCTGAGAAGGATGCAAGGTCATACGTTGAGAGTAAGGGGTTGAACAGGGTCAGAGGATGGAGTAGACTGGAGACCATAAAGCCAAGTGAGGGAGATTCCCTCCAGACACTCTAAAGTCTGTGCTTCCACCTCTGTTCTTCTTTAAAACCACATATCATGGGTACCTATGACACTGATTTTCACAGCCAGTTTTTTTAAGTGCAAGAATTTTGCAATATGATATAAATTTGATGAATCATTGAATAGTTCTTTGTGTTCTGTTTCTCATGCTCCATCACTAACCCAGCCAAGATTTTCATTAAAAAAAAATTTCCAGACGTTGTTTATCAATCCAGGAGCTTGGCAAGAAAGGTCCACCTCTGTTCACACATGGGACAGACAAGACCAGTTTCTGACTGCCAGTAACTTTTACAAAAGGTGGGTATGAAGCTTCTCTCTCAAATTCTAATAATAAGAAGAACAATAATGTGTCAGATTTTATGTTCCAAGGACACATATTTGTACTCACATGTATTTATCCCATTTCATCCCTCCCAATGGGATGTGGGGTCTAGTTTCCCCCACTCAAATCTGGGCAGGGACTGTGATTGCCTGACCAATGGAGTATGGCAGAAGCTTGATGTTCCTGCTGGTTCTCTCTCTCTCTTTCTCTCTCTGGGTGTCAGGATGCTCACCTTTGGAACCAAGACACTATTATGTGAGGAAGCCCAAGCCACATGGAGAGACCCACACGGAGGAACAAGGCCTTTGCCAACAGGCAGCACCAATTAGCTAACTACACAAATGAGCCACCTTGAAGGTGACTCCTCCAGCCCCACTCTAGCCTTCGATGACTGCAATCCTGGCTGACATTTTACTGAACCTTCCTCAGAAAGCTCAGGCCAGAGCCACCCAGCCAAGGTGCCTGGGATTCCTGATCCACAAGAAACCATTTGTGGTAATAGTTATACTTTGTTGTTCTAAGCCCCTATGTTTTGGGGTAAGTCACTAGGATTTGTTTTGTAGCATCAGATAACTGAAATGAATGATAATAACAAATTTAACAAATACTATTTAAACATCTACCTCTGCCTGGGTTCTCAGTGCCTAGCACTGAATCTAGGGGAACCAGTTTGAAGTAGTAATCCTGAAATCACTAAGCTACGGTGCCTTACACACATCACATGTAATCCTCACAAAAATCTTATGCAGTAGGTGCTGAGATTAGACCTATTTTAACAGATGAGGAAACTGAGGTCCAGAAGTCACACAGCTGGTAAGTGGCTGGCCTGGCACAAGAACGGATGCATTGCTATCTCTGAGTCACATCTAAGATGATCTTCAGGATCTAAAGATATCCTTTCCCATTCCTCAGACTTCTTACCACAATCTGTCCCAGCTCAGGATACATACAGGTGAAGGATGGCATGTCACCAACTAAGGGGGATTATCCTATGAGCTTCTGGATAACTTGCCACCTTTGCCCTTGCCCTGTCAACTAACTGCCCCACTGCCAGTCCACCTCAATGTTGCTGTGCCTTTGAGGGTGTTGTCTGTGTCTGAATTAAGAAGGTAGACTGTGGGAAGAAGAAGACAGCTCCTATAGGGAGCATCATGCATTAGGAAACAGAACACAGCTCTCAGGGTCCCCCATTGGTGATTTGTGCTTTAGCTGATGTAAGCTGAGCCACTCAGAGCACTCATGGCTTCCACCCACCCATGTGCTAAACCCCACTGCCCTTTCCAAAATTGTTCCACAGCCCCATGCCCTTAGGAGCCTAGCATTCCAAGCTTGAGGCTCTTTGGGGCCTCCACTTTCTTCCCAGGAGGGGTTTTCCAATACATGCCCAATATGCACGAGTTGGTACATCCTTCCTTCCATCCAACCCATCTATGCAGTATGTTGAAGACACTTTCTGAAGTTTCTTGCCTGTGGAGATCAACCTTCTCTGTTTCCCAGCACTAATTCACTTTTCAGCACTCTTCCTACATTTGTTCATTTTCCATGGGAATTTTGGAGAGAGAAAGTTTGACTTATGGGCTTGCCATCTTGAACCATGAATTGTAGATTTTTAATGGTAAAAGTATCTCCTCTGATGAGTAAGTTAATTTGGGATGGAGACCAGGGTTTTGGGCAGCCTGGCACAGAGAAGAGAAGCTGGGAGCGGCCCTGCCCAGGGCCTTTCTGACCTCACACCAATTTTCCACTTGGCTGCAAAGTAGCAGCTCTCCCAAGAGAACATGAGGACCTGGGGGCAAAGACTTGGGGTGTGGCCATGGTTGGAAACTCTAGCTCTCTAGATGGTTTTGCCTTTCACTGTGGTTAGAAAGGATACATAAATAAACAGTACTAAGTATTCTATGTCTTGAAGATGCAATTTTCCCGCCCACAGCTAAGGGCTACTAGCCAACAGCAGTTCCCTGAAACCAAGGAAAAGATGGCCTGTGGGAACATGAGTCAGTGGCCTTGGCCTTGGGGAGGTCTCCAGTTAGGATCACTCAGCCTGTTCTCCCTCCCACCTCAATCTACGGGAACCTGCGTGTCAGGAAACCCATGATGATACAGCATTTATGGAAGAGCACGTAGGTCTCTAAGGAACTACAGTGACATTCTGGGAGTCATGGTCTGCTCTGGGAAGTTTCAATGTGAATGAGACCAGTCTCAGGCTCAATCCCTACACCAGCCAGTTCACTCTTCCCTGATCTGTGACCAAAGGCTGTACTGTATCCCCACCCCAACGGCCATGTGCTACTGGCCTAATCATCTGTTGCCTCCCCCAGCCCATGGTCTTCTCAACCATGCAAGGAGACCCCATCACCACTGGGGCCAGCTCAAAGAGGCAGAGCAGGTCTGGCCTCCATAGCCCTCTGGCTTAAAGAGGAGTAGGATCACTGGAGGTCTTGCTAATGACCATTTTGGACAAATGACTTGTTTGTAGGCCTTGAAGCTGAGCCCATACTCTGGCCCTTCTCTCAGAACTAGGAATTCCAGAGCCTGTCCAAGGAGTCCTAGAGGCCTCTACTGGGGACCATCCCCTACAAGTCAGGCTTCTCCCAGGTCCACTTGGATTGGTGGGCTGCACCTGGGACCTGCTCTGGCCTTGCCTGTGGCCCCAACCCAGCCCTGTCCTCTTACACTCAGCTCCCAATCTGAGATGAACTTCTCAACCAGTATCTCCACTGTTGCTCCCTCAGCTAATAGCATCCTTGGCTGTCCACACTCAGCACTAACTTGACATTGTGCAGCTGCCTGACCTTCTGGACTAGACCTTCCCTGGTTTTTATAAATCAAAGAGCATCTTTCGGTAAAGGGATGATGGTGAACATTTATAAATGTCCCACAGACACAGGCCATCAATAGCAATGACGGCAGTGGGAGGGCAGCCCAGCTCCTGCGGGTTTCCACCAAACAGGAAAACAGGCTCAGGATCGTCAGATGCTCACAGTATTTCAAGAGCCATGAGAAATCTGGAATTTTCTGTGAAGTCTCCTGCTTTTTAGTTGTTAATTCATTAATATTTTAAAACACGGTGAGAGGCCCAGGCGTGGTGGCTCACACCTGTAATCCCAACACTTTGGGAGGCCGAGGCCAGTGGATTACCTGAGGCCAGGAGTTCAAGACCAGCCTGACCAACATGATGAAACCCTGTCTCTACTAAAAATACAAAAAAATTAGCTGAGCATGGTGGTGCACACCTGTAATCCTAGCTACTCAGGAGGCTGAGGCAGGAGAATCACTTGAATCCAGGAGGCCGAGGTTGCAGTGCGCCGAGATCGCACCATTGCACTGCAGCCTGGGCGACAGAGCGAGACTCAAAAAACAAAACAAAACACGGTGAGAGCCAACCAAAACATATCTGCGAACCTAACCCAGGACCACCATTTGTGACCTCTACTAGGAGTACAGCCATTTGTTTAGTAATAATAATGAAAGGGATGATGTTAATAATAAAAGGTATTGAGTGTTCACCATGGGCCAGACATTATTCTAAGTGTCTTATATGGGTATCTGTTTTCAACCTCACTACAATATTATGAGGTCTATAGAAACTATTATCATCATATTTTATTCCAAAAAAATAGTGACAAGTAATCTGAAAAAGGCTAAGGAATGTGTCCAAATTCAGACACCTAAAAAATGTCAGGACTGGACCCAGCCCCAGCAGCGCATGGGGCCACGACCAAAGCACCATGCCTCATTCCTCACAAGCACAGGAAGGAATGGGGAGGGGGTTTGTTTTAAGGGCTAGGATATATTTTTTTCAAAAACACTGCTATAAAATACACAAAAATGCAAACTGGCCCCTCTAGACAGGTAGGACTCTAAGTAACTTCTTTCTTCTCTTTTGTTTCCAAATATTCCTTTATATTTTTTAAACAAATGTGGTAGGATTATTAGTAAAGGCATGCATAAGCCCTGGTCTGTCTCTGTGTCCCCCGACCCTGGGAGGAAGGTCACCCTCTCAGCTGAGTTCCCCAACTCCTTGGTGATACAACCTTGCAGTGAGGAACAAGCACTGTGGGTTTTAGTCCCATTGACTGTGTGTGTGCACGTGCATGTGCCTTTGTGTGTGTGTGCATGTGCCTTTGTGCGTGTGTGTGCATATGTGAGCATGTGTGCATATGCGTGCATGTGTGTGCGTGTGCATGTGCGTGCATATGTGCATGTGTGTGCGTATGTGTGCATGTGTGTGGGATCATGTGTGCGTGGGTGCATGTTTGTGTGTGCATACGTGTGTGTGTGCATGTGTTTGCACGTGTGCATGTGTTCATATATGTGCATGTGTGCATATGGGTTGCATGTGTGTGCATATGTGTACGTGTGTGCATGTGTGCATGTGCACGTGCATGTGTGTGTATGTGCATGTGCACGTGCATGTGTATTGGGTGTGCATGGGGGCTGGATATGCAGATGTGTATTTTGGAAAGGTGTTCCAGATAATTCTGCTAGCCAGATGGCATTTTGGCTGAGAACAATTATTTTAAAAGTAAATATTAAATCTAATCTTTAATACCCCTAAGACATCTATTCTTACAAGAAATGAAAAACCTTATTTTATTCACTCTGTTATCAAAGTAGTTTGGGCTCCTTCAAGAAGATTTACAAGATACAAAATGTAGAAGGAAAAGAAAAATACACAAAACACCATAACATAACTACTATTTATACTTTGGTTCTTTCCCCCTTGGTCTTTTATGTATTCATAAATAACTGTGTGTGTGTGTGTGTGTGTTGTCCAAATGTACAACTAACCTAGTATCTTCCTTTTTAAATTTAATATATCGTAAGTGCTTTTCCATGTTGCTAATATTATTTATTGGGAAAATTGTTTAATGACTCTATAATATTCTATCAAGTGCATTTGTAATAATTTTTCACCTTTCCTATGATTGACTATTTCAGGGTTTTTCTACTCAAGTTGATTATTATAAAAATGGCAAAATAAATCTTTGCCTATTTTTTCATATTTTTTGTTTAGTTTTCAGAATAGATTCCAAGAGAAGAAATTAATGAGTGAAAGCATATGAACATTTTTAATCTCATAAAACGTGCTGCAAAATGTATTTCCAAAAAAGTTGAAGAGATTTCTTTTCCCTCCAACAATGTATGAAGGTGCCTATCGTATATACCCTCACTAGCTTTGGGCAATCTCACCTAAGCACAGTGGGGAGAAAAGAAAAAACAAGCTGCTATTTTAAAACAATTCCACACAACAAGATGTACGGTGTGATGGTACTATCCATTCACATATTTCAACAGGAAATCTCCTTCCCAAGCCCAAGGTTTATAGTTGTTTAATCAGGTGAACTGAAGCAAATCAAAGAAACAAAAAACCTAAGGTTCACTGATAGTTGAGCCATCCTAAATCCTATGGATTAGGACAGCTTTCCCTCAGCATGACGAATCCTTTCCCTTCCTTAGAGCTGTGTCTGAGGCTGGCACTGAGCCGCAGGCACAGGGGCAGGTGGCCGTCTGCTGGGCTCTCAGGCCACGGCCTGCGGTCGATGGGCAACCCCAGCCTGGGGGCAGCCTGTCACTGGGACCAGGCCCCACTCAGCTCCCATGAGCTGCATGAGATTTGTCAAGTGTACTTTGTACTCTGGACCTAGAGTGGCAGGAACGCAAGAAAGTGGGGAAGAGGGGCAGGAGGGGTGGCACTACTGGACTCTGACTACAGTGGACAGAGGTAAAACGCAGCTTCGGTAAAGGGACTGGAGCATGTCTCGCCTTTCCCACACAGGCAGAATGTTGAGGGGTCCAAGGCAGAACACACAGTGACAAATGGACCTCAGGGACAAAGGGGAGGGCCGAGTAGCAGTGACGCCCTGGCAGCAGTGAATGCACCTAGTGCCCAGGCCTTGGACTCTAAATAACGATCTCCAGTTAAAGGAACCAGGGCTCCTGGGAGAAATGGCTGACACCAGGGCTGACACTGGGAATGAGCAAGATTAGCCAGGAATATTTTGTGGTGCTAGAGAGTAAGAAAGGGATCCAAAAATGACAGGGCCATGCCAGAACAGGGGCCAACCAGAAGGCTCCCCCAGTGACTGAGCCTGGGATACACAGAGCAACAAAATGTATAATGATGGCAACAGATGACAGTTCCTAGAATCTAGAAAACACCCCTGAGTCCACATGGATACGAAGAATAACTGAATAAATAAACAGGAGGGGAAGTTCAGCTCTAACTTCCAGTAGAATTCTAGTAGAAAGAATGATGGAAATAGAAAAATCATTACTCGGCAAACACCGTAGTACTCATTATTGCAGGCAAAGGTCGTTTGATGGATGCTAAACTTAGTGAGTGAAAGACTGATGAAGAACAGAGTATTTATACAGCCTCTAAGTATCCCCCAACCAGATACTTACTGATTACAAAGGGAAGAACAGAAACTTTACAGTGGAGAAACCTAGCGGACACCACTTGAACCAAATCGAGTTACCATTACTGGTAATAAGACATATTGACCTCACGTACCCACCAAGCACAATGCACTGAGAAGGGCACAGCGTTGCTCCTGGGGTACCCTTGGCAAAAATGCATAATTTCAGCGTCACAAAGAAAATATCCGCAAAATAACAGATGGGCTTTCATCATTGGTGTGAAGATTATAAAAGGCAAAGACTGAGAACTGTCCCAGATTAGAGAGGACCAGGGAGATCTGACAACTAAACGTGGGCTTCTGGATTGGATCTGGGACCAGCAAAAGGCCACAGGAAGGACACTGATGAAATCGGAATGAGGCCTACAGATTAGTTAACAGTGTTTTATCAGCTTTAATCTCATGTTAATAATTGAACTATTGGTTATCTTGGTATTAACATTTGGGGAAGCTGGCAGAAGAGTATAATACAATTTTTGTACTACTTTTGTAATTGTAAGTCTAAAATTATTTCAAAATAAAAAGCCAAAAAGGAAAACAAACAGTGATAGAAGCAATTAATTAATTGCTGCCACAGCCAAATACTGTGTTTAGCTTTACTTCTTCCCCTGCCTTTTACAAGATACTATTTTTTCAATAAATTATGTATTAAAGACATTTTAACATCGAAAACCATCAAAGACATCACTCCTCACAAGGCTATGGCCTACAGAAACTGGCTGTTTTCCTTTCTCTCCATGTCTATCTTGAAGAGGCGACAGGTTTTTAAGGCATATTTTGGACGGGCATTTAAGGAAGTCCTGTGCCCTCCCAGGGCCCCGGTGGGCAGCATTATAGTGGTCAGTCGGTTTTTCTGACTGCCAAGATTTTTTACCTGCTTAACGAATAATGTGCTTATTTGTTCCTTCGTTTTTAACTTTGTATAAAAATCACAAATTCCAAATTATCTCCACCTGTAAAAAGAATTAACTATCTCCTTTTTTTTTCAGAAATTTCTTCACTTGTTTTGTTTTGCATCAATCAATTAACGTTCTATCTGTCTATACACATGGTTCTTTTTCTTCCTCAAAAATGTCATTGGAACAAACAATATTGACTGCATAATGGTTCAAAAACACAGAAAAGCACAAAGAAGAAAATTAAAATCCCCTGTACTGTTTCCCCTGGAGACATCCATAGCAATACTTTATTGAAAACGTATTCCCACGTCATTAATCTAAAACGTGACTTTAATGGCTGCATATTGTTCCATTTTACGGATTGACAACTTGACTTACTCAAACTTCTATTGCTGAACATTTAAATTGTTAGAAATCTTTTCCTACTACAGATAACATTCTAAAATGACTGTTTCTGGTTTGTAGATATTTTCACATCTCTATTTAGATGGAGTCTTATAGTTGTAATTATAGTATTAATAAATATTTACTTGTTTAGGATATCGACACCCTTCAGAAAGATGGTCTTTTTTGAGTCTTCATTCTTGGTACCTTCACCAAATTAATTACTATTTTAAATCCTTGTCAAATTTATTTGCTATGGCTATGTTATTTAACAATTTACCAAGCACCCTTTATTGAATAGTATTTCTTTTCTCCACTAATTTAAACTATTATTTCTGTCTTGTCCTAAATACATATGTGTACTTGATTTTAGATTTTTCTCTTCATTTTCTCGTTTTTTTTTGCACCAGTATCACTATATTTTAATCAGTAGACCTTTGATATATATAGTTCAGTATTTGACAATGCCAATATCCCCTCATTATAATTTGAGAAAATATCACTTTCTTGACTATTTTTATCTTTTCTTTCCTAAAGATAAATACTGACATGATTTTGTAGTTTCAGTTTTTTTCCACTGGGAATCTGCTTTTGTTAATCAGTTTGAGAAAACTGATATGTTAACAATACTTTGTCCTTCCTCAGGTCACGTGGGTTGGTCCCTTCCTTAAAAACTAACAAAATGGAGTTTATTTTAAAATCTCGGGAGTAAACTTAGCTTGAAGAGACTACATTTTTCTCGGGGTAAACTTAGCTTGGAGGGACTACATTTTTCTCGGGGTAAACTTAGCTTGGAGGGACTACATTTTAGTGGTGAGCCTTAGAACTAATAGTCATCTAAAGTCAACAGGATTAACTAGAGAAAGGTCAAACTGAGCTAATTATATAAATCTTTGACACGCTGTATTGATTAAAAAAGAACTTAAGCTAGCATTTATAGGCACACTTAGGAAAGTTAGTCTAGAATCTCACAAGAGTGTGCAATCAAGACATTTTCAGAGATTTGTCTTTGAGTTCCTACAGCTGAATTAGGAGCTGGTCAATTAGTTCTCCCAGCTGAAGGTCAGCTTCAGTGTCATGAACAATTAAGCCAGGGCTGTTGGATCACTTGAGTAAAATATGAAGTACAGACAATTTGAGAATGAGCTAATAAGGGAGAAGCTCCAACTGGCTATGGGTTTTATCATAAGATGAAGCAATGAGCAAAAGTCTAGATGTCAAGTTGGATTTTAATTGCATTTAGTCCCTAATCTCTGAATTTACTGTTTGGCATACACTTAAAACTACAGATGATTTCTATCACTGAGTTTCCACTTAATTTTCTTGCTCATTTACACTCTCTAGGGGTGCTGCAGATTACTGTGGTTCAGTTAATGGGGACAAATTTCTGTTCAACTGCAGCCCCAGGCCTGAGGCAACCTCAGCCTACAATAACCACCTGTAGAGAAAGGTGGGGAGGGTGCCTCAAGTGGAGCACAGCAAATCTGTTGTGTCAGCTGCAGCTGAAGTCTGCCCCAACCAGGTCAGCTGGCAGTGGGAGATAAAGGCTCATCACCCCAGCTGGCTACAGAAGTCCAGGGCCAATGGCAACCAGAGAGGAAACTGCTCTGGCACAAGACTTCCAAGTCCTTGCTCCTGCTGACTAATTGCAGTTCCCACCTTGCACATCAAATTGCATTAAATATACCAAAAAGAGAGGTCAAGAATTTTTGAAGCTGCTTATTCTTTTACCTGAGATGAATTTCCCTTTGTAAGGCTAAAAGAAGCATTGAAAACTCATCAGTTTTGGCAAATGGAACGATGGCAAACAGCCCATTCGGGAAATTTGAACCTGTGTGAAACAGAGCTCTTTCAAGAAACAAAAGAAAACTTACAGAAAAGAAATCAAGGTTAAGAAATTTGAACTGTATATTCTAAATGAGATTTGAGGAGATAATATTCTTTCTTCATGACTGTTGCACTGATGCAATCTGAAAAAAAGAGAATTCTTAAAGTATTACATACCCAACTAAGCTACCAATAAAGGAGGAAGGCAAAATAAAGACCTGTTAGCAGTCAAAAAATCAGAATATTGTCTTCTATATGTAAATCATGAGAAGAGAAAAACGTGGTTAGCAAAAATTCCTGCAAAAAAAAAAAAAGGAAGCTAGGGAAAAGGAAGATATCAAATTCAAGAATCAATGGAGATAAATCAAAAATGCAATGAAAAGAAACTCCAGCATATAAGCATTAAGATGAACGACATATGAAGAGTAAAAAAACAACCCACAGGGTGGGAAAGGATATTTGCATTCCATATATCTGACAAAAAAATATTATCTAGAACTTATGTAGAGCTCTGAAGAATCAATAATAATAAAATGCTAGAAACCAATCCAAAAGTAAAATGGGCAAGAGATTTTACAAAAGAGAGTGTCCAATGGCAATAAACATTTGAAAAGATGCTCCAATTTATTAGCTGTTAGAGTGGTGCGAATGAAAATCATTGTGATGTTACACTGTACATCCCTCAGAATGAATAAAATTTAAAAAACAAAATAGACAATACTAAATGTTGACAAGGATGTAGACCAAGTGTAACTTTCATCCACTGCTCATGAGAATGTAGATTGGTAAACCCACTTTGGAAAACTTCCATAGTAGGATGGCAACCCTTAGATCAAGGATTTGGAATCCCAGATCTGGCCTCTTCCTGCTGTTTAACAGAAATGTATTCTGGTGCTCTGTGCCTTGGGAACAGCTCTGTGAGAAGTTTGGCTTAGTGTCAGTCGGGTTCTTGGGAGGAAAAAGATGGCACACACAGGCTCTGCCTCCCTGGCAGCCCCATATGGGCCAAGCCTACAGCTGAAATCCCATTCCATGTCCTTGGCCTTTGTCCTTCTCGCCACCACTCAGGGAATTTGCGTTTCCTGTAGAGTTGCAACGTCAGTCTCTACTGGACTGGAGGTTCTGCTTCCACTAGAGGGCACTGTAAGAGTTCCACCCAAGTTGAGGCTCCCGTCATTTTGGGTTCCTCATGCCAGCCAACCAACAGACAAAGAAAGGAACTGCCCTAGTGATATTTTGAGCCAGATAATTCTTTGTGGCAGGGTCTGTCCTGCACACTCAACAGCATCCCTGGCCTCTACCCTCTAGATGCCGGTAGCACCCTCCACCTCCAACTGGGACAACCTAAAATGTCTCCAGAAATTGCTAAATGTCCCTTGGAGGACAAAATTGCTTCTAGTTGAGAACCACTGATTTAAAGACATTGTCCTCAATGGTGGAGAGATCACAAGGCTTTGGACAAATAAACTCTAGTTATGATATTGCAGAGTTTCGTTGGATCTGTTCTATAATAAGGGGCTGAGCAACAGTGAGGGCAGGCAAAATGAGGATTTCAGATCGACCTTCCCATAACTGCTTCCATAGCCCAAGGCTATTTCACCAGATAAGCTTCGGGTCATGCCTTAGTGCTAAAGGTAGTTTTTCCTGTAAAATTTATGAAAAAGATAAAGCTATATATTTTCTTAATACTTTAAATATATTTGAAACCACTTGGTATTAGGGAAAGAGAATGTACTCGAATCTGACAGGGGGAGTTTAGAATCCTGGCTGCACTGTTCCCCAGCTGTGTGAGGTCGAGTTCCTGACTTCTAGGGGTGGGGACAGGGGTGGAGGCAGCTTCCTCCGCCTGTAAAAGAATACCTAAGCAGTGGGCTTCTTGGAGGACTCAATGACAGAACACTTGGAAGCATTCAGTAATGCCTTCACTAAACACCTTTTCCTAGTTTAGGGTGTGGGGTTTCTTCTTGCCCTCTGTTCTTCATTTTGTGTGTCCATCTCTCTGCCTTACCATGGTAGATGAGAAACATAACCTCCCAGGCAATGAAATCATTAGTCCTCCTGACCAAGGCAGAAATGACAGCTTCACCCAACTGGAAAATAGAACTTGAGACTTTTATAAACATCTCCGGAATTAGCAAGGAATAACCCCTGACAAACAAGTAGGTGTGGTCCCCTGAAAAAAAGACGGTTTTGTGGAGTCTCACAACCCACTCGGACCAGGCTGGCAGAGGAGGCAGGGCTGAAGGTGGGGAGGGGAGCAGGGCCAAGGTGACCACTGATTCTGCAGAACTGATGGAAATTGGGAGCCGGGTGAAACAGTCTTGTTTCAAAGCCTCTCCCTGAGAAAGCAGTTTGGGAGAAGGTAAAGGAAACAGAAGGAAGCATGTGTGTGTACATACACACATGTACACATGCACACAGACATACACGCACACAGACTCTCACAAAGACACACACATGCTAACACATCTGTTCATACTCTCACACGTGCACACAGGCACCCATACTCTTACACTCATGTACGTAGGCTCTTACACATAAATTCTCACTGATTTTCATGCACACTTGCTCACGCAGATGCTTTGACACCCATATACATGCATACATATCTGCACACATAAATGCACATATGCACACACACACTCATATGCACACATACACCCATCACTCTCACAAACTCATGCACTCATATCACACAAGCATGTTCACTCACACACACACATCACACACAGATTCACATGCACTCACATACTTGCGCACACATCACACACAGACATGCATTCACACACATCACATGCACACTCAGAATCATACTCACAGACTCACACTCGTGCATTTGCTCACACATCACATGCACACTTAGACTCACATGCACTCACGCACTCACAAACATCACATGCACACTCAGACTTACAAGCACACACTGACATTCGCACATATGCACAGACTCATGCACTCACACACTTGCATATCACATGCACACGCAGACTCACATTCACTCACTTGTTCACATATCACGTGCACACTCAGACACATGCACACAATTACACTCACATCATATGCACACTCACAGACTCACATGCACTCACACTGGCCCACACACATCACATGCACACTCAGACTCATGTGTCTTCACACACTTGCTTACACTCACAAACATCACATGCACACTCAGGAAATCACACAAACACATCACATGCACACAGACTCACATGCACTCACAAACTAGCTTACACACAAACATTGCATGCACACTCAGACTCACAAGCACTCACTGACACTTGCACATCACATGCACACTCAGACTCACATGGGCTCCCACACACTTGCACATCACAGGCACATGCAGACTCACGTGCACACACACTCTCATTCACACAAATCACAGGCACACACATGTGCTCACACAATTACACTCACATCACATGCACACTCAGACTCACATGCATTCACAATCACTGACACATCACATGCACATTCACTCATGCACTCATACACTTGCTTACATTCACAAACCACTCACGTTCACGAACATGCACTCAGAAACTTGCTTACACTTACAAACATCACACTCAGACTCACATGCACTCATTTAAACTCACACAACACATGCACACTCAGACGTACATGCAGTCACTTACACACACATTACATACACACGAACACTCATGCACTCACACACTTGCTCACACACACTGAAACATTCACTTACACATCACACTGAGACTGACATGCACTTGCTCACACACATCACATGCACACTGACTCATGTACTCAAACTTGCTTACACTCACACATCACCTGCAGACTCATGTGCACTCATGCTCACTTACACACACGCCACACACAATTCACACTTGCTCACACATATCACATGCAGTCACAGACTCACGTGCGGTCACAGAATTACTCATGCACATTACATGCACAGACTCACATGCACTCACACACTAAAACACATCACACAGGCATGCACTCACACAATCACATGCACACACAGACTCATGCACTCACACACACACTGCATGCACACATGCACTCACTGTCGCTTACACTCACACACCATAGACTCATGCACTCACAGACACATCACATGCACACCCATATGCACTCACACACTCGCTTACATATATCACATGCACACTCACACACACACTCAGATGCACATGCACTCACAGTCATACACACACATCACATGCACACTGACATGCACTCACCCACTCATACACATCACACACACTGACTCACATGTGCTCACAAACATATATACATCACACCCACACTCAGACACATGCACTCGCTAGCTCACACACATCACAGACCCACATGTACTCACACACACACAGATCACATTGACTCACATGCACTCACATGCTTGCTCACACATATCACATGCACACTCAGATGCACATACACTCACACTTGTTTACACACAATCACACTCACTCACATGCACTCACACACATCACATGCACTCACACAGATTACTTGCACACTCACATGCACTCACAGACATCACATGCACATTCAGACATGCATGCACTCACATCACACCCAAATACATCACACACACTCAGACTCATGCACTCACACTCGCTTACCCTCACATCACATGCACACTCAGACACATGCACTTGGAAACTTGCTTACACTCACATCACACACACTCGGACTCACATGCACTCACACTTGCACATCACATGCAGACTCATGCGCTTACACACATCACACAGACTCGCACTCGGTCACATCACACAGACACATGCACTCAAAAACTGGCTTACACACATCACATGCACACTCACAGACTCGTACTCATGCTTGCTTACACGTACAAACCACATGCACTCACATGCTCTCACACACATCACAGACACATGCACTCACAAATTTGCTTACACTCACAAAAATCGCACTCAGACTCCCATGCACTCACATGCATCACATGCACACTCAGACACATGCACTCACACACGCATCACATGCACAGACACATGCACTCATGCTCACACATCACCTGCACACTCACATACTCATGCACTCACAAACTCACACGTGCATCACACACATGCATTCACAAACTTCCTCACACACCACATGCACACTCAGACTCACATGCACTCACACATTCGCTTACACACAATCACACCCACTCAGATTCACATATACTCACATTTGTTCACACATGCCATGCACACTCACATGCACTCGCACTTATCACACACACGCTCATATATTCACACCTCACATGCACCCTCATGCTCACTCTCACAAATATACACGCACTCACACTTGCTCAGACTCGCACTCACAAATTTGCTTACACTCGCAAATGTCACACACTCATGCACTCACATCACACATGTGCTCACAAACTTGCTTACACCCACACATGCATACTCACACACATTTGTTCACACAAATCACAGACTCATGCACTCATACTTGCTCACACACATCACACTCACAGGCTCACATGCACTCACACACACACATCACACGCACACTCACAGACTCACATGCACTCACTCGCTTACAGCCTCCTCAGCTTTCATCCCTGAGGACGCCACCCCTGCTGCCCTGTGACTCAGAGGCTCACAAGGAAGAGGCACCACATGACGGATCTGGCAAGGTCCCTCCCCCTCCCGCCACCCCATGCTGAATGAATCACAGCCTCCTGTTTATTTAACCACTTCAAGAAGCTGGGTTTCTTCCAGGGGCTTTCTTAGGCAGCAGGGGGCATGCAGGGGAAAGGGGTGGAAAGAAAGCAGGGTCCTCTCTACTAGTGATGTAGAGAGGGGAATGCAGGGAGGTTGTGCAAGGAGCGTCCGTGGGGAGCTGGTGTCCCCATGTTGTGCGTGGGCCTTGGGCATACAGGGCCCATGTCGCAGCCCTCAGGGTCCCGATGGGGCCTCCTACATCCAGGACTGGAGAGGGGCTGCCACTTACACAGGAGTGTGAGGCTGCACTAGACTAGGGTCCTGGCCCCAAAGAAAACAAGAAACTGGTTCAAGCCTGTTGCCAACACAAACCCTTTATCTGCCCTAAAAGTGAAGCTGAGGCCACGAGGCTTTCAGGTGGGCTTCAGCAGCCCCCAATGCTGATTCACACCTGCACCAGGTCTGCTGAGGGGGCTGCTGTCCCAGAGAGGGTGCGGCTTCGGGTTGTGCTTTAGTGCACAGACAGCAAGGGTACAACAGGAAGAAAAGACGCTGTAGGGAGAGAAAGAAGACAGGGGAGGGAAAGAAGATTTGATTCATGATTTCTGCCATGCAGTCAGTGCTTCCATACACAGATGTGTGCACACGTATATGTAAGTAGGTCTTGATTTATTTGAATATGAGCACATTTAGAATTTGGATGACACCAGAGTGGCTCAAGGCTTGCACTCCAAACTGGAAAGAAACAAATCTTTTTTTGTGCTAGAAAAATTTAGCCAATTAAACAAAAACACCAGTTCTATCTTTTTTTCTTGTAACGCTGAGGAAATCCATTTTGAGACTTGGGCATTTTTAATTTTCAATTTTCCCAAGTGCAGCAAATTTCTTTTCAGGGATTGACATTAAGGATATGAGGAGTGTCAAAATTCACATATGCAATGGTTCTTCAATTCTATTATGAAGTTAGAAAACAGATGAAGTACTTAGTGCCCCTCCCAATATTTGTCTAGACCAAGCTAGACACAAAAAATGACAACAAAATAATTCAATTAACCAATACTTTTGAACAATGGAAAAATCTTCAGTTATTTGTGTTTTTAATTACAGGACGGATTTGTAAATGCCAAAGGTTCTGAATGTATTTTGAAGTTAATTCAATGATTAGTTTCTCCAATAAAACTTTTGCTCCCCTGGCAGACAGGAGCACAAGGAGAAAGAGGACCCTCGCCTTAGGGGTGACAAATGCTGGCCTCTATGCACAGCCATTTGCTCTCATTGTCCCTGAGTTCTGGTTTCTCTTACCAATGTTTGCACATCTGAGTTACAGAGAGAAAGAAAGGAAAGCGCTGTAGCAGGAGCCGGGCTGTGATTTAGGCAGATCATATTCAGGTTGGTGTTAGCCAAATTCCATAACACGCAGACCCCTGGAGATAGGAAAAGGAGCACAGATTCCCTGAACAACTGATTCAACACACCAGCTCTGTTTGTAAAGCATTTCTATGCCCATAAACAGACCTGTGGATCCAGCATCCCAGCACTTTTACTTAGATGGAAAAAGTCTATGCTCTCATTCCAAGCAGGCACCTCCCTTCTTTCCTGTCCTCTGAGAAGACACACAGACAAGGGTGCTGGGGTAACAGTACAGGAGAGGTCGGAGTGTGCGTGGCTGGCACGTAACCATCAGTGACTCTGAAAGGATATCTCCTGTCCGAGCCTTCAGCCTTGCCAATGTGCATGGGGCAAGCCCAGGGACTCTGCCAGCCCCTGGTGAGGGTCTGTGGAGACAGGGCCAAGAAACGGCTAGAATAGCCTCTCAGCCTGGCTGCTGAGCCTTGGTACGAGCAAATGTAAGGGGCGTGTGGCTGGTCCTGTCAGGTCAGCAGCCAGGGGACTCCAGGAGCCTTCCACAGCCAGGCCAAGCACCTGCCCAAAGTAGAAGACAGAACAGCCTGCAAGTCTCCTCAGCAGGCAGAAAAGTTGCTCATGGGCCTCATAGCAAAAGAGAAGATGCTCACCAAATGTGTGTTTTGGCTGAAGATATGAAAGCAAACCCAGTGTACCTTTGGAGGGAGAATATAGCTTCATGTAAATAGCCAGTAGCTTTCTAAATGTGCTCTCCAGAGCTCTGGGTTTCCTGAAAGTCCAGGAACGAGGCAGGAGCTTGGAGGAAATGTTCTTTGGTTTTCTATGCATGCATTGGTCTCTGAAGGGGCAGAGCGGCTCTGTGGCGCTGGACCCAAGACCTTTGGACCGTGGGTGGGGAGCGCCTGAAAAACAATAGCACGGAGCTGGGCAGAGCTCCCCTGGCCCAGCCGCTGTCTCAGGCTGAACATCTGAGACCTTGTGAAATGTTTGTAGGTAGCCAGATGGCCTTTGAAAGGATCTGGAGAAAAGGTCCCTTACATCAGTGTAAGGTAAATTCTGGGATGTATTTTTCTACCATTATCCCTGAACTCTCAACAAAATTGTATTAAAATATGTAGACTGGTTTCTGCTGTACTATGTTGGATTTGGGAAACAGGAGACGAGGTAGATCAATGTATCTGCCAAGGCCAGGGTGACGGCAGGACCAATGTCACTGAGAGAGCACAGCTTCACAGAGGAGCACGGTTTCATGTCAGGACAGCAGGGCAGCAGGTGATGCTCCAGACACCACTGGGAGACCTCTGTTAGGGGTGCTGTGCTTACAGCAGGCTGGCTTAGTTAGAGCAGTTCAAGGTAGCTCTGGCAGCAAGAGTGATCTGTTATATACAAAATGCGTAGAGATGGAAGGGCAATTAAGATTAAGATGATGGCAGGCAAGACAGTTCAGATAGTGATTCTTTTGCTTTAAAGACATTGAAAACAATGGGTTTCCTTTCTAGATATCTTTCTTCCTACTCTAAGTTAAACACCAAAGAACAAATTCAACTGGAGAAGTGTGCCATCAAAGCATGCCTGTCTCTTTTCAGACGTCTGGAACTGGTTGGGGAATCAGGGCTCTGGGGGAGTATGGATGGAAAATCATGCGAGGAGTCATCGGGTGTCTGAGGCTGTTTTTCTAAAACCATAAAGACTTGGGTTCCCAAAGATGGTTTTGGAAGTTGAAGTATAAACCAGCCAAGGCTGTTAGAAGCCATGCTTCAGAGACTAGAAGACACTGTAATTTTTCTGCAACATTTTATAAACACATGCACATTGATTTTTAGGTCTGTCATACACACAGCGGGAGTCAGAGGACCTGATGTCCCCACACCAGAAGGCCAACTCTTCCCACTCTGAATGTCCCCGCATTCTCAGGAACAAACCTGCAGCAATGACCCCGAATGGTTTATCTCAGAGGTTTATTTTGGAACCTGAAGACCAGAAACTAGTTCAGTCCCTGCCCATCTTTCTCGCCCCGAAACCCTCTCCAGAGGAAGAAGAGCCCCCACTCATGTCATCCCCGCACACTGAGGGAGGCTGGGTTGGACCCATCCCTCTAAGATCCACTCCACCCGTGTGGACTCCTCCAGGAATATTCTTCACAAGAGCAGTAGCTGCTCCTGGGAGTGCATTTTCTCTCAGATGTACCAGTGAGGGTCACCTGCGTGAGTGGAAGCAAGACCATGAGATGCAGAGGAGGCAACCAAAGGGCTGCCCTTTTTCTGCACTGGCTCCCTGGGCAGCCTGTGGTGCAGCCCTGCCCTCAGCGGCAGCTCTGAGACATCGGACATTGCCTCTGTCACTTTCCAGAGTCCAGACTGATTATAGTTCAGGACTTCTCCCTTCTCTCCAATGCAAACAACACACAGAAAAAACGAACGGACTTGCTAGTAAGTAAGAAGGAGGGGCACAGATGTAGCTCCCAGAATCAAAGAAAGGCATCTGCATGAGCTTCCAGTGCTGCATTTGTAGTAGCACTGACAAATGCAGTAGCTTGACAATATCACATTTATTTGCTTAAAGTTCTAAAGGGCAGAATTCAAAAATGAGTCTCACTGGGCTAAAGTCAAGGTGTCAGCAGGGACATTTCCTTCTGGAGGCTTCAGGGGAGAATCAGCTTCTTTATCTAGCATGGTTTCGAGAGGATGCCTGCATTCCTTGGCCCATGGACCCTTTTCTGTCTTCGAAGTGCATTGCTCTGACCTCTACTCCGCTCCCATCATCACGTGGCATTCTCATTTCTCTCTACCTCTTCCTGCCACCTCTCATAAAGAACTCTGTGATTATGCAGATGACCCATCTGGATAGCCCAGGGTCTTCCTTTTTTTAAGACCCTATCCTAGTCCATTTGTGCTGCTGTAACAAAATGCCACAAACTAGGTAATTTATAAATAATAGAAATGTATTTCTCACAGTTCTGAAGACTGGGAAGTCCAAGATCAAGGTGCTGGCAGATTCAGTGTCTGGTAAGAACTTCCTCTTTGCTTCTAAGATGGCATCTTGCTTCTGTATTCTCACTTGGCAGATGGTGGAAGGGAAAGAGGGACAAACACTGTGTCCTCAAGTGGCAGAAGAGATGGAAAGGCACTTTTGTAAGGGCATCAACCCATTCATGAGGGGCTCTGCTCCATGACTTAATCACCTCCTAAAGACCCCATCTGTTAATGTTGTCACATTGGTGATTAAGCTTCAACATATGACTGTTGAGGGGGCACATTCAGACCATGGCAGATCCTTAACTTAATCACATCTGTAAAGTCTGTTTTGCCATGTAAGGTCTCATAGTTATAGGTTCCAGGATTAGGATGGGGACATCTTGGTGGGCCACTGTTCAGTTAACCATAGGTTCCAAGGTCAGAGATTTCAGGGACTGGACTCAGACACAGATCTCAGAGTCCCTGTTGGCAGGGGTCCCTCTCTTTGTCCCCAGTTTGCTGTTTCTCTGTGCGCATTCATGATTTACACAGTTCTTGTACCCATTTCAGATTCTCCTGGTCTCATCTGTCCTTGCCGCCAAGATGGATTATCTGCAGGAACTTGGACCAACTTCACGGAACCTTCCTTATGTTCTGTTCATACTGCCCAGACCTGCCCTGGCTTCCCTGTTGCTCCTGAGGCAGAAGAGGCCTTTGGACTCACTCGGCCCCACATCTGTACAGTCCAGAGATGCTGGGGGAATTAACACCACAAAAGGTTGACTTTAGATCAATGTGAGACAAGTATTTCAACTATGATTGCGTATTTGTCAGTGCCTCTTTGTAATTCTGAGTTTTTTCCTTCATTTATTTGATAATATACTGTATAATAATGCACATTTTAAATTCTCATGTCTTCCTGGTTAACATTTTTATTTAGTCCTAATGTCATGGGTTTCTTTGCTGGGGATTATGGTGTCAGCATCCTTTTAGGGATCATTTTTCTGCCTACCACAACTATGATTAACTTTTTGCCAACAATTTTGAGAATATAGGTGAAGTGTGTATTTTCTTGGGAAAAATCTGGTTGCTTATTTTAATTGGTAATACAGTAACACTTCCTTTTTGTTGATTCTTGATCTGGGATGTAAACATTTCTTCTTTCAGTGTTCAAATTTTCTTGTCATTTCATGTTATGTGTTTCTGTTGTAAAGTGTATATATATTTGAATTTTGTTTTATCATCCAATATGAGAGTCTGTTTTGTGAGTTTAGTTTCTTTATATTTATTGAGTGCTCATTAGCTTTGATTACTTGATACTTCCTTAAGTTGTGATTTCTAATGGCCATGTTTCTTTTTCCACATTTTTTGTTTCCTTCTTTTTTCCTTTTACTCCCTTAATGGTTTCAGAGTCACACACATTCTCTTGTCCACTGTATTATGTTCAGTATATTTGGTTCCTCTCTCTGCAGAGCTTCTGCTTCAGGAGGATTAGACTTACTGGCTCTATTGAGCCAGCCATAGCTGACTTTCTCTGGCCAATGAAACATATGTGAAAGTGACGGTGTCACTTCCAAAGAGAAGCAACAAGAGCCAGCACGTGGCTCCCCAGGTCTCTTCTCCCTCTGCTGAGTGGCACAGAGAGGCTGCTGGGTGGCCGGCATCCTAGAGTGATGCTGACAGAGAAGACGGCCTCTGCTGACCCCCAGTGGACAGGCAGCAGAAGCGTAAAAGAAACATTTGCTAGTAGTGTAAAGCACCAAGATCTGCAGGCCATTTGTTAGCGCAGCGTGGCTTAGCTTATCCTGACTGGTATGGTAGTTCCGATAAGCAAGTAGGAGGATTTTAAATGCCTTTATTTCACAACCATCTTAGATTGCTAGTTTAGACCGCTAAACTTTTAAATATAATTCAAGTGCTCTACAATGACTTTTCTGCTTCTAATAAATGTTTGACTATATTAAAATTGTTTATCAAAAATAAATTTGAAACTGTTCAATAAAAAGAGATTGATAGTTTAGATAAGGGTAGGGTTCTAGATTTACAGTGATTTTCATTCATCCTGAATCTCAAATACCTTTCCAATAGCTACCACTAATATTAACTGTTATGATTACTTATTGGCTGCTTCCTAAGAACCCATCACTTTGCTAAGAGCTCCACGTTTTCTCATTTAATCCTCACAACAACCCAATTTAGCAATTGAGGAAACTATGACTTAGTGGCAGTTAAGGAACATATATATGAGCACAGCTAGTCAATATTAATAGCAGAGCAAGAACTCAAAGTGAGGGATGCCTGATTTCAAAATTGTGTGCCATGCTGTTGTACCAATAAGCCCCTTCCATGGTACTCCACTGAAGAACAATGTGTGCCAATGCAAAGCAAATCTAGATCACAGTTGTTATTTCTATGATCACTCATCAAATATATACTTGCCTCTGTCTCCCATTATGAGTGGAGTCTACTTCCCTGCCCTGTGGGTTTTTCCCTTGTTCCTGTGCTTACACAGAGCATGGGATGTCAGCCGTCTTGTGAGGGGAGGATTGGCACAGGGCTGTGAGGTTTAGCTTGCCCTCCAGCGCATGGCTGATCCACTGGGAGAAGAATGTGGCCAGACAGCTGTGGAGCAAAACTGAACCCAGAATAGAGCTCAGAGTCAAGTCCCCCTGAAGGTTAGGCTGAAGTTGAGCCATCCATATCCTGCCCCATCAGCCAAGCCGTGGCTCTTGTGCTCACCCATGAGCAAGAGAATACAGCTTTTTGTTGTAAGCCATTGAGTTTTGCCTCCTTTACAAATGTTATTTTAATTTTTTAAGTAGCACAGTAATGATTATTCCTGTTCCCAAAATATTTTGTCACATCCTAGATTACTTCTTTAGAAAGATGACTAAGAGAAAAATTACTGGGCCCAGTGAATGGGATTCTTGAGGCATTTAATATGCTCCTTTCATCTGAACGTTTGATACTAAGGATTTCAAGATGTCTCTGTTTTCTTTCTGAAACTTCATGTCTAAGTGATCATTATTATCCATGGCCTCCGGCTCAAGGAAGCTCTCTGATTTCTTTCCTCTGTGTCAGTTGGTGAGAGAGCTAAGACCACTAAGGTCACTGGCTTTGCCTTGATGCATCCACCATGGCACTGCGGGAACCTAGGCAAGCAAACACCTCACTTACGCCATTTACAAAATGGAGACACCCAGCCCCATAGTTTTGCGAGGATGAAGTCACATATATTGAGAACACAGCAGTGTACTAAACTAAAATAAAGAACTTAATTCAAGCAATACATACACAGGCAAAAAATCACCAGCTCTCAGAGTTGGAGTCTCTCTTCCCCTTCTGATGACAAAAGGACTAATGACCACAACCTACTGGTGCACCTGGCATATTCACACCTGACTCCCAGCAGCTGCTGTCAGGGTGGACGTGAAGGCCAAAGGCTGGGGCTGAGCAATTTAGCATGTGGTTCTTTGAGAAATCTCACAAAAGCGTCTTTTATCACTTGAGGACACATCACCATCATCACCATCAGAAATGACCATTAGTTTTCACTAATGGCATTAATATATTAATATATTTCCCCACTTGCTTTACAAAAAATATGGAAGGTAGTTACCAAAAAACATTCAGGAGAAAGAGAATTAAGTACAAGAGCTGGGTGTGTGGGCAGTAAGTAGAGGGAAAGGGGAGCTGGCAAGTTGAACAAGAAGGAAAATGAATGCCACGTGCCTGTGAACAGCTGCTGGGCTCTGTATTCAGTTTGAGCTCTCTACAAGCCAAGGCAAAATGATGGAAGTAACCAATTGTAAGATACACAGTATCCACAAGGCCCTCTCTTGACACCCATATCAGAGAGCAATTTCTCACTTAAAACATTACTTGGTGATACAGGGCACAGCCCTTTCCATATTTCAACAGAATACACGAGTCGTTTTCTCTGCCTCCTTCTCATACTGCCGCCCCAGAGGCACAGGCCCCAAGCAAGTGCACAGTGAGGGTTGAAATGGAGAGACTGTAAATCCTCAGAGCTGCTGCCCCAAGCATCAGGGTGCTCAAGAATCACTGGGGTCTTGTTAAATGCAGATTTGATTCAGTGTGTCTGGACTGGGGCTTCCAGGCGATGCCCAACTTGTGGTCCAGGAAGCACACTTTGAGAATATTTTTCACAACTGAACTTTTCATAAAACCTGGATACAGAATGTTTGGGGTTAATTTTCTGATGAGAGCTGGGTGCTCTCACATTCTATGCGGCAGTCAAAGGCAGGGCCACATGGTTTGAATGTGCAGGGCCAACCTAACGGTCTCTGATGATATTAACAGGCTGGACCAGGGCTGGAGCTTGCAGCTAAAGCCACTGCACTTCTCCAAGCAGAGGGCCCATGGCGCTGCTCACCCCCCAGCCATTCCCTTATGCCAACACTGCAGGTAACCGGCTTTTATTCTTAGTCGATGTCCAGGATAATTTTGTTAGGTTTTGTACATTTTAATTTTTGCTTAAATTTAGCATACATGTGGATTTGATCATTTAAACTGGTGAGTGACAAGTGTGTGACAAGCCCCTAAAATAACGCCTTGGCTGGGTCTTTTAAATAATTTTTGTTCTCTTCATCCTCACAAAATAACTAATGGGTACTACGCTTAATACCTGGGTGATGAAATAATCTGTATAAGAAACCCACATGACACAAGCTTACCTATGTAACAAACCTGTACATGTACCCCTCAACTTAAAATAAACGTTAAAAATTGTTCTTAATTATTAGGAATTCAGCCTCTAATTCCTCATAGATTTTCTTCCTTGCCAAGTCTTAGTAAACTTATCCATTCCACTCATATGACAAAAGAACTGATGACTCAAGGGCCAAACAAACTATTTAAAAAGCAAGAACATGAAGAAAACCTTTTTTTCAAAAATATCTAATAACTCAAGAGCACTTCTTTGGCCCTTAGAAAAGACTTATTTAAGCCTTTGCAGGGACTGCGTTTCAGCCAGCAGTGATGGTGATCGGACATTCAAGGAATGAAATGGTAGGAATGACCCTACACACCAAGTGAGTTATAGCAGCACATTGTAAACAACAAGACACCGGGTGACAGCGAGGAGTGAGAATCAAGCAGATGTTTGGCTCTGGCTAAGCACATGCTTTACACATCTCAACTCAAGAGGGTTTTCAAACACAGCATCAACCCCATGTGTTTGGTTTTCCTTGTCAGAGCCCTTCTGCTATCTTGAGGAAGGGATGGGTGGAAATAACAGAAAAGCTGCCCTGAACAGATTCCTGCATCTACATCCACAGCTCCAGTCACATGAAAGACACCAGACGCAGCATCAAAACATTTAGCCAAGATAATGTTCACAATGTAAGATAATGTTGAAAACTAAAGCTTCCTAATCTTTTGAAGTTGGTCCATATCAAATTGCCTCAGGCAAAGTTAAAGCAGTTGAGGCCACACTTCCATATTTCCATTTACATTCTTTGTGTTTTATGATAGAAATACATTGAAAATCTTGTTCACCAGTCTGCTAAAAATCAGGGTTATAAGGGGAGGCATCCAACAGGCTTAAGGCTCCCAAATGGATTTGGAATTTTTTGGACCTTACTCGATTGACCTCATTCACTGCCCAACCTCACAAACAACCTAATTCAGTTTTCAAATCATGTTATTTAACCGACACAGGATAGCCATGAAGAGGTTCTTATTACCTTATGCATTATTATGCATTGGGCATTTTGCCCTTTGTCCTGAATTGCTCTTCTTAGAGAGCAGGTGCAGGTGCACAATTAGGAGAATATTATTCAATCAAAACTGTTTTTGGCAATTCCTCTCATCATGTGACTCACAAGTTAAAAATGGTCCAGTTCCTCCTTCATTTAGAATGAAATCTTTTCCTGCAGCTCCACCCAGGAGAAAAAATCATGATTCACATTCAGGATGCACATATGCTGGTCAGGTGGGTGCACACAACATGCTCATTCAAGTCCACTCATTTCTTAAAAAGATGTCCAAAGACTCCTGGCTTCCCACTATCTCAATCGACCCAGGAGAATGTCATCAATCATTTACATGAATAAAATGTCCACCCTGGTTTTAGCTTGTCTTTAGATATTTGGATAAAACTACGCAATCTTTTCCACTAATTTTGAAAGCTTCCTTTAGAGAAGCAACAAATTCAGAGGAAAGTTACTACTTTGCTCAACCACAAATGTGACGCAGATTACTCAAAAGTTATTGACTCTAGCAAAACGGCAAACCCTTACCTTCCTCCAACTGCAGTGATAGCAAGGGTTCTCAGGTGAGAGGAAATCCAGGCATGGCATTTGTTAACAAGGAGGTGCTTACTCCACTTCATAGGCTGCTCAGCTAAGAGGCAATAGATGCCTTTCTTCCCCCTGCTTTTCAATGCAGAGTTTAATTGTGGGTTGTTGTAAAAATCCCCCAGACACACTAAAAGCTAGAAGACTCCTGGAAAACTGCTAATCTCTCCAGGAGGTGTATTTGCCCTTGCTGCTATCATTTGGGTGGATGGGGGCAGAGGGGATGGATGCTATCAGGTGAAATTCTGTTCTTCCTGCTTTTGCTATAAAAGGTGGAGACAGGTAAGGGGAAGGGAGTCCTGGTAACTGTCCTAACATAACCAGTGCCTGAACATTCCTTCAAAACAGCCTTGATCAGTGGTTATTGAACTTGGCTTCAACGGTATCTGACTGATGGGATCCTCACGCTATCTGAGACCATCTAGACCATCACCAACTGATACGCACAAGTCGTGTGGCTACTGAGCACTTGGAATGTGGAAGTCCAAATTGGGCTGTGCCACAAATGTAAAATACACATGGGATTTCAAAGATGTAGTATAAAGAAAATAATGTAAAATATCTCATTAATATTTTTGTATTGATGACATGTTGAACTAATAATATTTTTGATTGGCTAAATAAGGTTGTTGTTAAAATTAATTTTATCTGTTTTTCTTTTTCACCTTTTTACTGTGGCATCCAGAAAATTTAAAGTTACATATGTGAGGTGTGTCTTCTAACTCTATTAGACAGTGCTGGTCTAGGCAGTTAAATAGCTCTTCTTTGTGTTGAGTCAAAACTGGTCTTTCTAACCTTCTTGATTTTGCCTTCTGAAGCAATAAACAAAATTCTTCCACATGATGGTCAGTCCAATATCTGAAGACAATCATCATCCCCACCCATCTTTTCTTCTCATGCTGAATAGCCTTTCCTTTTGCAAACATTCCTTCTATGACATGTGTTAAAAATTATTTATCCAAAACTTGGAAAATGTCAAAATGATTGTTGTTATCTTTCTGAACGATTTCTTTAATAAGCCCAGTTGACCCTCATTGAGCTCTCTCAGGGAGTGTAACTTTGATTTTACAGGGCTGTAAAACATCTGGTTCCTTATCAGTTATGGATAGTTGCTCTGAGTTTAACTTGCAGAAAGTAGAGAGTGAGAAATGTTCTTATAACCTGAGATGAAAGGCAAAAATTCTGCAAATAGATTTCTGGGAATTATGTGAGGACATTAAACTGAGCTTCTTCTCATGCTCCTGCATCTAGCTGTTGGGGACCTAACTCCATATTGGTTGTGGCTCAGTTTAGTGCATATTCCACCTCTTGGAAGAAAGCATCCCAACCCGTCATGCTAGTACAATTGCTGAGCCTTGAATAGGCCATTCCATCATTCTATTAAGCTAGATACTTCTGTGTAAGGAGAACTTAAAACCAATGAAATGGTCATGCACCCATTGTCACATCTCCCTGTTCATAAAATGGGTCTCTTGGACTGACGTGATGCTCTGTAGGATTTATTGTTAATAGATGAGACTTTTGTATGTTCTTAGAAGGTGGTGCTGGAGAAGGCACTCACAGTGCATGTAAGGCAAACCCATACTTGGAGTAGGTGCCATTTCCAGTAAGGATGTGACGCTGTTCTTCCCATGGTAGAAGGGGCCAATATAACCAACTAATGGTATCTTCAGTGCTGCCAAGTGGTATCTAGTTTCTTTCTGGAACAGTCATAGTTGACGGCTTCACATCACTCTGCACTGACTCCAGGTCCACAGAGGAAGAAGCAAGATCAGCCTTGGTGATGGAGAACTCACGTTGCCTGGCCCATGTGTAAACCCCATTCCTGCTACGATTATGACTCTATTTATGGACACATTGTGCCAACACAGGGATGAGTGAAGACAGCCTGGCCCACAGGCAAAAGACAAGTTAACTTGTCCACTTGATACATGACTTTTTCCGGTCTGGTGAGTGTTCTCTGGTGGGCATTAATGTGAAACACATAGATTTACTTACTGTGTGCCCACTCCTACAAGTCCATTTGTGATCTCTTTCCCAGACCTCTTTGTCTCCAATTTTCTGATCTTTCTCCTTTCAGGCCTCTGATCCACAAGCCTAGCCACTTGCCACTGTCTTATACCTAATGCTAAATGACGAGTTAATGGGTGCAGCACACCAGCATGGCACATGTATACATATGTAACTAACCTGCACATTGTGCACACGTACCCTAAAACTTAAAGTATAATAATAATAATAATAAAAAGAAACAGATGCAAAAAAAAAAAAAAACAAAAAAATAAATAAATAAAGTTCATTCTGCTGGCTGCTGCTATCTCTGTTCAAAGTGAATGGCCAAATGCACGGCTCAAAAATCTGTCCACTTGGAGTATTTCCCCTCACTGCTATCCTTTATGTCCACCACTGAGTGGGCTTGAAATATGGCAGCAGTGCATTTTTAGGCTTGTATCAACATGTCAAGCTGACCTGTTTGTGAATCAGGCCTGGGTTTTTGCTTCCTCCATCAGCAAGTCAGAAGAAACCTCCGATAAAACTATACATGTGAATTGAGAGAGAGGTGTTGGTACAACAGAGGTAAGAGCTATGAAAGTCTAGGTCACCTGATTAGCTATTTGTAATTGTACGTGCTTGGATCTGCTATCAAATTTACCATTTTCACCGACCAATAAATTTCTGCTGTACCCACAGACTTTTAAATCTGAAAATAGGCAGTTATAGCCCACCCATTGAAATCCTAATTTTGTTTTTCTTTTGGAGAAATTCTAGTTAATTCTTTTTCATATATGCCAGGCATGTTTTGATGTCTCTTGCTCACTCTTCATATTTTAATGTCTTGACTTTTAAAAATATTTTTAAAAATTATTTAAACATACACTTAAATAGTTTCGTAAAATAAACATGTTGTTAAACATGCTTTAACATACTTAAACATATAAAACATTTTCATTTTATAATTATAATTTCACACCCAATGTCTTTGAGGCTTTAATTCTATG
The DNA here is from genome assembly GCF_028858775.2 of Pan troglodytes. Classification (NCBI taxonomy): domain Eukaryota; kingdom Metazoa; phylum Chordata; class Mammalia; order Primates; family Hominidae; genus Pan; species Pan troglodytes. The sequence continues at coordinate 139,284,724 of NC_072411.2, read as the reverse complement.
GCTTTTAATTTATGCTGATTCCTATTCATAATGGCTTATTATGCACTGTTTAGTTTTGGATTGTGAACTCATCTTTCTTGGAACCCTATCTATGGCAATTCATTCAGGCATTGAGCTAAATACATTGCCAGGTATTTGCTTTTGTTTCCAGACAACCTTCTGAAGACAGACTTGTGTACTCACATCCCCTTCCCATTACTTCTTACTTGCTCCCCTACTGCAGAATCTTCTAGAGTGGAAGGATTTTTCTCTAGTTCATCTTTCCAGGGCATTATCTTTAAGATGTCCTACTGTATGTGAGTTGAATGATCTTACTTGCCTCATCAAACATAAGGTTTTGTCTCCTGCGCCCTTCATATCAGTGGCCCCAAATAACAGAGGTTCTAGGCCATCAAGATTGGTGGCTCCAGTGCTAGAGTATAGTTGTTTCTGGCCTTTGAGAATGTCCCAATTTTACTGTCAGCTCATCGATGTATATTTAAAAATAACTTTAATACTTTAGCATTTTAGTTGTTCTAGACTGGGAGGTTTTCTCCAGACATTTAATTAACTATATTAGCAGAAATAGATGTTAACCTTATATTTTAGCATGCACATTTAACTTAAAGTTTAAAATTAATTTGTATCTTTTCCCCTACATGAACATTTCAAAGATTTAGGATTAACATACTGGACAATAATAGTTACAAGTTTGGAGGCATCTTATTTTTAAATGGTTCTAATTTAATAACTCTCAATCAAGGGTAGGGACGATGAAAATCTTCAGAAGACTTTTTCAAGTGTTACTACATGTAATGAATGTGTCGTATATGTTAATAATATGAAGGCCAAACAATGTTGAGAATTAAGTGTTCTCATTGATGAAATCATCTTCTTATAAAATTGGCTCTAGTGTTTATTACTGACCTATACATCCAACAAAAATATATATAAAATATATACAAAACTATATATATGTATATATTCTAAATTTAGTTTATGTTCTTAAAAGGAAACTTTCTTTTATAACCACAGTAAAATCAACAAAATCAGGAAAATCAGTGTACTATAAAATGATCTCATCCAAAGGCTGGAAAACTTTCTACATAGGGTCAGGTCAAATAGTAAATATTTTAGCCTTTAAAGAACATACAGTTTTTGTTACAACTACTGAATTCCACTGTTGTAGTGTGCAAGTAGCTACAGATGATGCATAAATCAATGGGTGTGGCTGTGTTCCAAAAACACATTTGTAAAAATAAGCATTGACCTGGTTTGGTCCCACAAGCTATAGTTTGCCAACTCCTGATCTAATCTACAGAATTAATTCTGATTTTGCTAATTTTCCAATCATGTGCATTATAGCATTGCATTGAGTTGTGCCTCTTTAGTTTCTTTTGATCTGGATAGTTTTTCAATCTTTCTTTGTATTTCATGAAATTGACATTCCTGAAGAATGCAAGATAGTTGTTTTTGTAAATTATCCCTCATTTTGGGTTTGTGTGATGCTTCTTCATTATTAGATTCAGGATTTACATTTTGGACATGGATACCACAGAACTGATGTGTTCTCTTCAGTGGTTTGTAGCAGAAAGCACATGATGCTGAAGTGACTCATTACTGGTAAAGTTAACTTGGTTAAAAGGGTCATCCACTAAAATTTTAGTATATTCTTCTTTAGAAAATACTTGTGGGAAGGGAGTTTGGGTCTGTAAATATTCTTAATTCCCAAGCTTTAACCCACTAGTTTAACGTCCATTGATGAACCTTTCCTGTATTAATTATTATCATTATGTTTCCCAGTGGTGATATTACAAGTTCATTCATTCTACATCTGTTAGTTGGAACTGTCCTTCAGTGCTATTTATTTGTTTATATCCATATGGAATAATGAATTCTTATGTAATTGAACAGGTTATAATCCTTAACTATCATTTATTTTGATGCTCAATCTGTCCCTAATTTGGCCAGACAGATCCCCTTTCAAGCTGGCTCTAGTGTCCTGTTAGCATGTCTTCCAATTCTTTAAGTTCCTCCTTGCTTTCTGGCACAAGCTGTTTTAAGCGGTTCTCTACTTACAGACCTGAAACCAACTATTTCTCCAAGGAGTCCTGTGTCCTTTTAAAGAAATAGCCTTGGTTTCATTGATTTTCTTTATTAATTGTAAGGTTTTTATGTTGCTTATTTCTGTTCGCTTCTTTTCATTTATCTGGGGCTTAATTTGCTCTTCTTTTTCTAAGTTCTTAAGATAGAAGCTTAGATAACTGATTCTAGATTTTATTTTAATAAAATAAGCATTTTAAAACATGAATTTCACTCCAAGTAGGGCTTTAATCCCACAAATTTTGTTATGGCTGTTTTGATTTTCATTCATTTCAAAATATTTCCTCGTTATCCTTGTAATTTCTTCTTTCACCCATGGGTTATTTAGAAGTACATTTTAAAATTATCAAATATTTGGGGATTTTAAATATATCTTCTGCTATTGATTTCTAATTTAATCCTGTTACAATCAGAGAACACATAATGCATGATTTCTAACCTTTTAAATGTATTGAAACTTGCTCTGTGGCCCAGCATATGGTTTATCTTTGTGAATGTGTTATTCTGCTGTTGTTGGGTGGAGTGTCAATTAGGTTTGCATGGTAATAGTGTTGATCATGTCCTCTATATCCTTATGTATTTTCTAATGTTCTGTTAATTACTGAAAAAGAAGTGTTAAAATATCCAACTGTAATTGTGGCTTTGTTGGTTTCTCTTTTCAGTTCTATCAGCTTTAGATTCATGTATATTTGAAGCTCTGTTGTTGGGGGCTTATACATTCCGGATTATTATGTCTTCCTGATAAACAGACCACTTTATCATTTTGAAAGGTCTCTCTTTATCCTTTGTAACATTCCTTATTCCAATATTGACTTCATCTGATATCAACATAGCCACTCCATATTTCTTCTGTTTAGTGTTTCCATGACATATAATTTCATTTATTTTACTTGTAACCTCTTTTTAAGTATAATAGGTTTCTTGTACACAGAATATAATTGGGTCTTGCATTTTTAGTCAGTATGACAACCTCTTTTTGGTTAGAGCGTTTGTAATTATTCATATGATAGTTTTAAATCTCTCATCATGCTATTTGTTTTCTGTTTGTTTCATCTTAGTTCCTTTCCCCCTAATTTCTTGCCTTATTTTGAATGGAATGTTTTTTAAATTATTATTTCATCTATATCCACTATTGGACTTATTTGTTATATCTATGTTTTCTTTATTGGTAGTTATTCAAGAGCAGTGAGGTCCAGTAGAATTTTCAGTAATGATGGAAATGTTCTATATTTATGCTCTCAAATATGGTAGCTACATGTGACTACTGAGCATTTGATATGTAGTTGGTGCCACTGAAAAAGTGAATAATTAATTTTATTTCATTTTCATTAATTAAAATTTAAATTTAGTCAGTTGTGGCTAGTGGCCACCATATTGGACATTTCACGCTAGGCTTCAATATCTTTTCCTTATTATAATTTAACTTTACTGTATTTTACCACTTACTATATAAGACCATTACAAAAGTATATATCCATTTCCCTCTTCAATTCTTTGCACTATTGTTGTCATATATTTTACCTTTACATATTAAAAATCCTACATTATTTTTGCTTCAAATAGCTATCTTTTAAAGCAATGAAAAAATAAAGACATTTTACCCACATATTTACTATTTCTGATGTTCTTTATACCTTCATATAGATCTAAATGTATCTGATATGATTTTATTTCAGTTGGGAGAACTTCCTTTAACATGTATTTCAGTGCAGATCTCTTGTTGATGAACTCTTTAAGTTTTCGTTTGTCAAAAAAAAAAAGCTGTTTTTTTCCTTTGACCTTAATTTTTCAGGACATTTTTACTGGCTTTAGAATTCTAGTTTGACAGTTGTTTTCTTTTAGGCCTTTAAAGATGTCATTCCATTATCTCATTGCTGTAAATTCTTATCTTTCTTTTTATGTAATGTGTCTCCACCTACTCTAAGATACAGCAACTGCTTTAAAATTTAAAAAAAATTTTTTCTTTATCGGTTGTCCAGCAATTTTATGATGTATTTTGTACAACATATGTGTGTGTTTATTCTAGTTAGCGTTGATTGAACTTCTTAGATCTGTGAGATTATGTACTATTCATCAAATTTTTGGCTAATTCTTCAAAAAGCTTTACTTCATCTTAGCTTGTGGGGACTCTAATCACACTTGCATTAGACCTCTTGATATTAATCCACTCATTTTTAATTCTTTCTTTTCCTCTAAACTTCCTTTTAGATATATCCTGTTCCTTATAATTCATTGATATTTTCTTCTGTAGGGTCTATTCTGACATTAAAACAATCCAGAGAAATTTTCATTTCAGATCTTGTATTTTTTTAATCTGTAAAAGTTTCACCTTGGTCTTTTATATCTCTTCTATTTCTCTACTCATTGTGTTTATGTTTTCCTTTATATCCTTAAAAACTTAAAGTATATTTATCATATCTGTTTTATCATCTCTGTTTGCTATTTCCATCATTCCCTTCATTTCTGTGTCTGTTTCTAGTAAGTGATTTTTCTCCTAGTTATAACATTTTTCTTATTCACATAATGTCTAATAATTTTTTATTGGTTGTTGAGCATTGTGAGGTTAGGTTGTAGAGTGCTGAATTTTGAAGTATGTCTTCAAAGAGTGTTGTACTTTTTCTGGCAACCAATTATGTAATTTGTGGATGTAGCTGTTTTGAAGCTCTTTTAAACTTTTGTAGAGAAGATCTATATTTACCTTTAATTTAGGGCTAATTTAGCCCCACTACTAAGGTGTGGCCCTTCTGGAGTCTCTAGTGAACACTCCATTTAGTCAATGAGGTCTTCTTACTATAGATGAAGGGATCTTGAATGATTTCTAGCTCTTTGTTAATTTTTTTTCTCATAGTTTTCCAGTAATTGTTCTTTCCTTGGAAGCTATTCTTGCCCACCTCATGGGATTTCACCCTACACATGAGCAGACTGGTACTCAACCAAAGACTCAAGCAGATGTCTATGCAAATATATACAACTATTTCTCTGACTAGTCCCCCACCCTTTGTCAAACTCCACCCTACAAATTTTAGCTCCCTCAGCCTTTTGAATCTATGCTCTTCAATTAGTAAGATTGCCAGGCTCTATTTGAGCTCCACTTTGCTGAGCTGCAGTGTTATTTGCCCCTAGGCAGAAAGCACAGTAGACTTTAAGGCTTACCTTCTTTGTTCCTCCTCTCTCCAGAATTACATCTAGTATTTCCAGTTGTCTGATGTCGGAAAATAATCATTTCCTATACTGCATGCATTTTTTAAATTTACGATGGGAGGATAATTCTGAATCCTATTAGTCTGTCAAAGCCAAAGTGGAAGTCCCTAATTCCTTTTAGTGGAAAATGCTTCTAGAAGCAAGGATCTGAGGGTTAGGTGTGCTTTTTGCTACACAGTCATCATTTTTGTGGTGATAGCACATAACATTGCTCTCTTTACATTTTTCAAGAATACAATATACCTTGCTGTACAACAGAGCTCTTGATATTTATTCCTTCTATCTAATTGTAATTATGCATCCTTTGACCAACATGTCCCCAGACTACCTTAACCTAACTTCCCCAGGCTCTGGTAACTGCCATTTTACTCTCTACTTCTATGAGATCACCATTTTTAGATTCCACATATGAACAAAATTATGAGGTATTTGTCTTCCTGTGCTTGTTATTTCACTTAACTTGATGTCTACCAGGTTCATCCATGTTGTCATAAATTTCAGTTTTTATGGCTGAATAGTATTCCATTCCACATATATACCACATTTTATTTATCCATGCATCCATTGATGGACACTTAGGTTGATTCCATATCTTGGCTATTGTGAACAATGCTGTGATCAACAAGAAGGGCAGATTTTTTTTAACATACTGATTTCATCTCCTTTGGATATGAACATACATACTATTTTACATAAAGCTGTACCATTTTACACTCCCACTGTTTTTAAGCATTCACTCTTCTCCTCATCCTCATCAACACTTGTTAGCTTTTGTCTTTTTGATAATGGTCATTTTAATTGGGGTGAGGTGACATCATTTTGTGGTTTTGATTTGCATTTCCCTGATAATTTGATAATCAGTGATGCTGAGTATTTTTTCATACATCTGTTGGACCTTGTATGTCTTCTTTGAGAAATGTTTATTCAGATCCTTTGCCCATTTTTTAAATGGGCTATTTGTTTTTTGTTAAGATCTTTGCATATTTTGAATATTAGCCACTTGTCATATGTATAGTTTATAAGTATTTTCTCCCATTTCTACAGGTTGTCTCTGAACTCTGTTGATTGTATCCTTTGCTATACAGAAGCTTTTTAGTTTGATGTAAGCCCATTTGTCTATTTTTGCTTTCATTGCCTGTGCTTTTAAGGTCTTATCCAAAACATCCTTGCACAGACCAATGTCATAAGGAATTTCCCCTGTGTTTTCTTCTAATAGTTTCATAATTTTAGATCTGACATGTAAGTCTTTAATCCATTTTTTATTTTTTATACAGTGGAGATAAGGGTCTCATTTCATCTTCCACATGTGAATATCCAGTTTTCCCAACACCACTTATTGAAGAGAATGTCCATTCTCCAAGGTGTGTTCTTAGAATCTTTGCCAAAAATCAGTTGGCTGGTCTCTCTGTTCTGTGTGTCTGTTTTTATGTCAGTACTATGAGTTTTTGGCTATTACAGCTTTGTAATATACTTTGAAGTCAGATAGTGTGATGCCTCCAGCTTTTTTTGTTTTTTTCTGTCAAGATTGCTTTGGCTATTTAAGGTCTATTGTGGTTCCATATCAATTTTTGGATTCATTTTTCTATTTCTGTGAAGAATGTCATTGGTATTTTGACAGGGATTGCACTGAGTCTGTAGGTCACTTTGGGTAGTATGAACAATTCAACAATATTAGTTATTCCAATTCATTAAACACAGTATATCTTTCATATATTTGTGTCTTCTTCAATTTCTTTAATCAACGTTCTGTAGTTTTTATTGTAGAGGTCTTTCACTTCCTTGGTTAAATTTATTCCTAAGCATTTTTGTAGCTATTATAAGTGGGATTGCTTTCTTGACTTCTTTTTCAGATGGCTCACTAATAGTGTACAGAAATACTACTGATTTTTGTATGTTGATTTTGTATCATGTGACTTTACTGAATTTGTTAGTTCTAACAGTTTTTTTAAGTGAAATATTTAGAGTTTTCTATATATGAGATCATGTCATCTGCAAACAGGGACAACTTAATTTCCTTCTTTCCGATTTTGGTGCCTTTATTGCTTTCTCTTGCCTAATTACTCTGGCTAGGATTTCCAGTATTACGATGAATAGAAGTAGTGAAAGTAGGTATCTTTGTCTTCTTCTAGATCTTAGAGGAAACGTTTTCAACTTTTCCCATTCAGTATGCTGTTAGCTGTAGGTTTGTGGTATATGACCTTTATTGTGATGAGGTACATTCGTCTATACCTAATTTGTTGAGAGTTTTTATCATGAAGGAATGTTAAATTTTGTCATGCTTTTTCTGCATCTATTGAAATGATCATATAGATTTTGACCTTCATTCTTTTAATGTGATGTATCATATTTATTGATTTGCATATGTTAAACCATCTTTGCATCTCTCTTGCATGAATCTTACTTGATCATGATCTTTATAATGTGCTTTTGAATTTGGTTTGCTAGTATTTTGTTGGGAATTTTTGCATCAGTGTTCATCAGCATATTGACCTGTAGTTTTCTTTTTTTATTGTATCCTTGTCTGATTTTGGTATCAGGGCAATGCTGGCCTTAATAGAATGAGTTTGAAAGAAATTTTTCCTCTTCAATTGTGTGAAATAGTTTGAGTACAATTGATACTAATTTTTGTTTAAATGTTTGGTAGAATTCAGCAGCAAATGCTCCTTAGTTTTGCCAGGTGACAGGATCACAAATATTAACTCAGTGTATTTTTCATTTGCATTTATCTTATTTTATTGTAAATGAAGTTGAACATCTTTTTCTATGTTTAAGGACCACTTCTGTATAGTGTGTGTGTGTGTGTGTGTGTGTGTGTTTGTGTGACTTATCTGTTAAAATCTTTTGTCATTTTTTCCCATTGGTTTTTGTTTTTTAATTCCCTCAGTTTTTGACTTCTTTTTATATTAGAAATATTACTAGCCCTTTATGTTGTAAACATTTTCTCTCAGTTGCTAGATTTCTATTTAAATTGCTTGTATTTTTGGCCATGCAAAATTTATTTTTATTTAGTCAAATGTATTCTTTTAAAATTTATTTTTTAATTGACAATAATTATACATATTCATGAGGTACACAGTGATGCTTTAATACATATAATGTATGATAATCAGATCAGGGTAATTAGTATCTCCATCATCACACACATTTATCATTTCTTTGTATTGGGAACATTTAATAAACTCCTTCTAGCTATCTGAAACTATGCAATATGTTTTGTTAACTATAGTCATCCTACAGTGATACAGAACACTAGAATTTATTCTTTCTATCTAGCTGTAATTTTGTGTCCTTTTATAAATATCTCCTTATATCTCCCTTTCCCTTACCCTTCCCAGCCTCTAGTACCCTCTGTTACTTTTTTACTTCTATAAGATCTTTTTTTTTTTTTTTTTTTTTTTTTTTAGCTTCCACAGAGGAGTGAGAATATAGAGTGATTAACTTTCTGTTCCTGGTTTATTTCACATAACATAATGTCCTTCAGTTCCATCCATGTTGCTGTGAATAACAGGATTTCATTCTTTGTTGTGGCTGAATAATATTCCATAGTACACTATACCACATTTTCTGTTGTTGAACACCTAGGTTGATTCCATATATTTGCTATTATGAACAATGCTGCAATAAACATGGGGGTGCAGATGTCTCTCCAATGTAATAATTTCCTTTCCTTTGGATAAATATCCAGTAGTGGAATTGCTGAATCATATGGTAGTTCTATTTTAGTTTTTTGAGGGACCTCTATACTGTTCTCCACAGAGGTTGCACTAGTTTGCATTCCTGCCAACAGTGTATAAGAGTTCCCTTTTCTCTGCATTCTCACCAGCATTTTTATTTTTTACCTTTTTGATATGAGCCATCCCAACTGGGGTGAGATGATAACTCCCTGTGGTTTTGATTTGCATTTCCTTGAAGATTATTGATGGCCAACATTTTGTTTTATTTATCTGTTGGACATATTTAAATCTCTTTTTGAGAAATGTCTGTTCAGATTATTTGACCATTTTAAAATCAGATTGTTTTCTTGATATTGAGATGTTTCAGTTTCCTGTATATTCTGGATATTAATCTCCTGTCAAGACGACTAGTTTGCAAATATTTTTCCCATTCTGTGGGTTGTCTTTTCACCCCACTGCTTTCTTTGCTGTATAACAGCATTTTAGTTAGATATAATCCCATTTGTTTATTTTTGCTTTTGATGCCTGTGCTTTTGAGGTGTTACTCATTTTTCCCAGACTTATATCCTAGGTTTTACTCTCCTAGACCAATATCCTGAAGTGTTTTCCCTCAAGTTTTCTTTGCCTAGTTTTGTCATTTTGGGTCTTACATTTAGGTTCTTAATCCATTTTGAGTTGATTTTTACGTAGGGTGAGAGGTGCGGGTCTAGTTTCAGCCTTTTGCATACGGATATCTAGTTTACACAGCACCATTTTTAAAAGAGACTATCCTTTTCCTAAAGAGTGTTGTTGGCACATTTGTCAAAAATCAGTTGGTTACAGATATTTGGATTAATTTCTGTGTTCGCTATTCTGTTCCATTGCTCTATATGTCTATTTTTATGCCAGTATAATGCTGTTTTGGTTACTACAGCTTTGCAGGATATTTTGACATCTGGTAGTGTGATACCTCCAGCTTTGTTCTCTTTGCTCAGGATTGTTTTGGCTATTTGAGGTATTTTGTGATTCTATACAAACTTTAGGATTAATTAAATCCAGATTGGGAGCCAGAGAAGCCTTTCCTTTGCCTAGGTTAAAGAGGAATTCACCCATTTTTCTTCTAGTACTGGTATGGTTTCATTTTTGTTTGTTTTAACATTTTCTTCAAATTTTATTTTTTATTTTCTTCATCTTTTAGGTTAAGGGGTACATCTGCGATAAATAGTTATTATGATTAATATAGGCTAATTTAATCTTTGCTTGTATGGTCAATGTTTTTACCATTTATCCTAAGTTTGGAAGAATATTCTCCTATGTTTTCCTTAAAGTGTTAATAATTTTATGTCTATAATGCATTGGAGTTAAAAAAAAACCTGTATTATTCTGAGAGATATCTAATTAAATAGCACAATTTATTAAAATAAATAATCTTGTCCCTCCCTGCTCCCTGTATTGCAATGTTACCTTTGACAACAAAGGTCAATTCTGGTGTGACTTTATTTGGGGTCTGTTTGGATCTTTCTATATTCCCCTGGTCCCTTTGTTTATCCTACATATGTCTTCACTAATGTAGCTTTAAAAGTCTTGATCTCTGGTGATGTAAGTCATCTAACGTCCTTTGTAAAGATTGCCTTGGCTATTTGTGGTCTCTTATAGTCATCAATAAATTTTGAATTCAGCTTGTCAGCCTCCCAAGTAGCTGGGACTACAGGTGCACGCCAGCATGCCTGGCTAATTTTGTATTTTTTCTTTTATTAGAGATGGGGTTTCGCCATGTTGGCGGGGCTGGTCTGGAACTCCAGGCCTCAGATGATCCACCCACCTCGGCCTCCCAAAGTGCTGGGATTACAGGCGTGAGCCACCACACCCAGCCCTATTACCAACTTTTTTGCTTTTTCACTACTGCTGTGTATAATTTGTGTTTTCTCCTTATTATTCTTGCTAGAGACTTAACAATTTTCTTCCTTTTCAAAGCCCCAATCTGTGGTTTTGTTGACTTATTTCTATTGTATTTTTATTTACTATTTCATTGATTTTTGGTCTTTATGTTTCCCTCCAACTTTATTTGTATTTGATTTGTGATTATTGGTTTTCAGCCTCTTTTCTAGTAATTGCTTTTAAGTCTATACATTATCTCCAATCTTAGCCTTGGATGAAGTCCTTAAATATTTCTAATTTATGTTTTCTTTTGTGTCTCTTAGGTAACTGAGAAGTATACTACATCATTTCTTTCTTTGAGAGATGTGGTCTTACTCTGTTATCCAGGCTGGAGTGCAGCGGCATAATCATGGCCCACTGCAGCTTTGACCTCCCAAGCTCAAGCGATCCGCCTGCCTCAGCCTCTCAAGTAGCAAGGACCACGGACATGCACCACCATGCCCAGCTGACTTTTTAAAATTATACTTTTGTAGAGACAGGGGTCTATGTTGCCCAGGATGGTCTTGAATTCCTGGGCTCGAGCGATCTTCCTGCCTCAGCCTCACAAAGTGCTGGGATTACAGGTGTGAGCCACTATGCCCAGACAACTACATAATTCCTAAGCAGTTAAGAGATTTCCTAGTAATCTCTATGGCTTTATTGATTTCTAGCTTAATCCCACTGTTTTCAGAGAATGCACTCATTTAGATTTCTACTCTTTGTAATGTATTAGGGCTTTATGGTCCTTTATGTGTTCAATTTTGGTAAATGGTTTATACAGCATAAAATGAAATTATATTTTGTCATTGTTGGTTAGTGTTTTATGTATCCCAATTAGATCAAGTCTGTCACCTTTGCTATGTTCTTCGTGATATTGTCTGTTCATGCCATCAGCTAATGAGAGGTGTATTATGTCTTCCAGTATGATTATAGATGACTCTTTTCTCCTTTTAGTTCGGTAAACTTCCACTTGATTATATTTTGAATATAAAATTAGAATTGCTACATATTCCTGTTGCCTTTTGGACTGATCTCTGTAGAATGATGGACATCCAAAAATGTCTATATTTGAATCTGTAGAATCTCAGGTTATATGAGAAAAGGAAATTAAGATAGCAGACAGAACTAGATTGCTAATCAGCTCACCTCAAAATAGACTGATTATCCTGAGTTTCCAGGTGGGCCCAATATAATTACAAGGGTCCTTCAAAGTGGAAAAAAGGAGGCAGAAGAGAGAACCAGAGAGCGAGCAGTGTGAAAATAACTCTACCCAATGTTGCTGGCTTTGAAGGTGGAGAAAGAGGGGCATGAGCCAAGAAATGTGGGCAGCCTCTAGAAGCTGGAAAGGGCAAGGTAAGCTTGTCCCCTAGAGCCTACAGAAAAATATGCAGCCCTATTGACATAAGCCCAGTGAGACCCATTTCAGATTTCTGGACTGCAGAACTGTAAGATAATACATCTGTGTTGTTTTAAGCCATTAAGTTTGCGGTAATCTGTTACAGAAGGAAACTATATGCAACCTTTTTCATTAAAAATTACTTTCTATCTCTAATAATGCTTCTTGCCTTGAGATCTACTTTGCCTAATACAATCACCCTTCGATATTCACAGGGGATATACTTGGCTTCAAGACTGCCAAGTATACAAAATCTGTAGATCAGAGTCCTTTATATAACATAGTATTTGCAAATAACCTATACACATTCTCTCGTATACTTTAGATTTAATACCTAATACAATGCAATGTATAATTGTTATGCTGTATTTTTTTAGAAAAATTTCAAATATTTTTGAGCCACAGTTGATTGAATCACAGATGTAGAACCCACAGATATGGAGGGCCAACTCTTACTATCAAAGATGCACCAAGTTTCTTTTGGTTAGTATTTGCAATGGTATATCTTTTTCCAACTTTTAAATGTAAGAACACGGAAATATTAAAAGAGGATCTTTTGTATATAGCAGTTAGGATTTTATTTTTCTTTCAACATGTTAAAAATGCCATTTCACTGTCTGGCTTTACCACTACTTCTTTGAAGATAATGTCCCCCGCGGTCCTCCCTCTGTGCTTTTAATATACTCTCTTTGTCTCTGGTTTTCAGTAGTTTTACTACTGTTGTCTGGGTGTGGTTTTCTTTGCATTTATCCTCTGTGGGGGTTTTCTGAGCTTTTTGAATCTGTGGATTGATTTCTTTCATCACTTTCAGAAAATTCTGGGCTGGTACTTCTATTTTTCCACTCTATATTCTCGCTCTTCCTTGGATTCCAATTAGATAAATGGTAGATCGCTATGCTGTGTACCACATGTCTCCAACCCAATTGCCAGTTAAGTTCCACTGTTTCATTTCTGTACTTCAGCTTAATATTTTATATTGACCTGTCTTCCAGGAGCAGTTTTACTAATATTCTACTTCTGGTTTATATTCATAAGCAAACACCTTCCCCCACCCAACAACCTTGTTTAATGGAGCGCTGACATAGCAAAACTCCAGGAAAACGGAACTGTTTCTCAAAGGTTTTTGACTTGCTTTTTGGTCTCCTACCCTACGCAGCTTAAAAGTTCACCAAATGTTTTGAAGGGTAAACAGTGTGGTTTAGCCCTCTCAAGTCTCCATTGTTATCACCCCAGCCCTTTCAAAGTGCCCAAATTCCACAGGTGGTTAGGTTATTCAGCAGCAGGCCCCTCACCAGGCAAAGCGTGAATCTTGCTGTGCCCTGTGGAATCAGCAAACACATGCCACCGACCCCGCAAAGAGCTGCTGCAGATGACCTCATTGCAGTACTCTCAAATCTTAGCTCCACATTCCTCATTCATTTAGGGGCTGATGCCTCTCAAGGGATAAATGTGGGTATTCACCTATTACAGTTATTGACACAATTCTGAGTTGGCCTCAAGGTACTTCAACCCAGGAACAGACATTTTCATACTTACTACCACCCCCTGACTTTTTGTCATTTATTTTTCAAGCAAACTCACTAATCCTGTTAAATTTCCCACATTCTGGAACTGGCTGTTTCTTAGTGGGATGTTTAACTTGTTCCATTAATTCTCACATTTTATGTAAAGTAGCAGATCTAAACCTTTAAAAATATATATATGTACATGTATATATTTATATACTATATATGCATATACGTATTACATATATACGTATATATATACACACATATATATATATACAAAATTAAATTCAGGTGCTTTCAGTCTGATTCATGTATTACACACTTCCCTTTGATTTGACTAGGTCCCCGATCCCCGCCCCAAGGCAGAATAGCATAGGTATGTAAAGATATGTAGACAGATCACTTCTGTTGATCTCCAGGAACAAGAGACAGGGAACCAGGAAAAGTAAAACAAGGAATGAGGAAAAAACAATTGAAGGCTGCATTAGAGAGCTTATGACCATGGGACACCACAGCTCAATTTTTTGGGGGTTCTTTTTGAGGATCTAGATACAGAACACATTGGAAATAGTCTGCCCTGAGACAAGGAAGAGAGTGTTTATTCACCATGCCATGTTCACAACTGCTGATGGGCTGCCCAATCAGGTTTGTGTGGGCATCCTGATAGTAGTGCCAGGGTAAGTCCCAGAGCAAATTTTAGAGATATCCAATGTATCTGAAGCAGGGTGCTGTCAGGCTACACTTGTACACAGATGGCTGGCTCAGCAATAGCCAGAGCACAAAGACAGGCTGATGGATGTACTGGACATATTTCATGCTCAATCTCATTTTCTTACCCTGTGGTCTCAACAGCATTGATATATATTTCCATGATCCCTTCTTTGTTTCATTAAGGGCTGCAAGTACCGTTTTTCTAACTTTTATCTTTATTAGGTGGAATTTTCCAGCATGAGCTTTTTGACTACCCTACAGGTTCAATTTTGTTGCTTTAGAGATTGGTAGCATATCAATTTGTCCTGAAAACTGATAATAAAGGGAAGTGAAATCAAGCACTTATCCTGCCTTTCTTGTACAGTGATGAGGTTAAGAGTTAAAAATAGACACATATACAAATATTTCATGCTCAAACTGTCTTTTTTACATGGCCTGTAGAAATCCCTTCAAGTTGGCTTGTATAACCCTTTGACAGAATCCCAAGTCTTTAAGAGCCTCCTTGAATCCTGGACATCTTGTACCAGATATGAACTTGTACACTTACTGCCCTGGACCTATTAGCTGTTTTGCAAATAAGTTCTTATTCCTTTCAATTGCAAATGAAAATGAAAGAACACCATCTGGGTACTAGTGGTGCTCATTGTTACTGAACTGTAATTACTCTAGACCTTTTCATGTAGACTGGAGTGGAAAATATTTACTGTTTACAAAGAAAAATAAAGCATATAATGAGGTTTCCATGTCAAATTTAAGATTACCGGGGTCTAGTGTTACATGATTATTAATTTAATCTATAATATACTTTTAATAATAATAAAGATATAAAGATTTTGTGAAATTAATCATGAAAAACCACATTCACTAGTCTAAGATTTTTTTCTGTCCTTAGTGTATATCCTGACAATGTAAAATTGAAATATTGTGTTTGATCACTTGAGATTATTTTTTCTCTATGTAGTAGTTCACTGTCCTCTCCTTCCTCTTTAGGGAACTATTTTATTCATTTTGCATATATCCCCCAATTGCTTATTTTGAAATATAAGGAAATATGTACATATATATAATTGTAATCATTCTCCTTTTGTTACCCTCAAAATAACCATATAAACTACATGTGCTATGTTCTCACTCTGGAGATCATTCCAGTTTAGTATAGAGATCTTCACTCCTTTTACACCTGCGTAGTCTACACTGCTGTTTATTCAAACAATCCCCCATTAATGAATATTTGGATTGACTCTAATCTGCTTTTAAAAAATAACCATGGATACAATTTGTACTTAATACCTGGAAGTTAAAAAAACTGGCACTGTCATTCTCTTGATCACTCTCCTGATCCTCTGACTTCTTGAATTCCCATTTCCTCAACTGTAAAACAAGGAATTATAATATGACTTACCTATCCAGGTTAAATAAAATTGCAATTCAAAAAGTATTCCCATATATGCTAAGAAAAACTGAAATAGCCACTAAAATGCATTCAAAATAAATAAATTATATAATTATCACTACACAGATTCACCATACAGCTCATTTCTACTTAAGAGATTCATATAGACACAATGACAAAATAGATTGTGTCCACAGAAAGATCAAGACAGTGAAATTCCAGAAACTATCTTAGATGAAATAATTGAAGAATTCAGTTAAATATTTATTGAACAAATGCAGAATAAATGAACTAAGGGCTGTTATAACCTTATGTTACAACAAACAACTTCAAATATTCAGAGGGCTGTCACACAGAGAATGAAAGATTTGCTCAGTATTTCTCCAAAGGGCAGAACTTGAGCCAAGGGATAAATATAAGCAACCAATGGGCTGCAGGATAGTTGTACAAAGTGTATCATGTATCTTCATAGCTTCTTTGCCCATATAATGCATTCCACACTTAAGTTTCTCCTTCTAAAAGGAGACAGCACAAGTTAATATGTCTCATGAATGTCTTAAATAAGTTGCATTTTCATGGCAAGCCCTCCACTGCCAGCAATGGATATACTCACACTATTGGAAAAAATCTAAAGTTAACAAACTGGTTTAGTATGGAAATGGTCTATTTGTTCCTCAGCTATGTTTCTGTATCTTACATTAGTGGCTCTCAGGAGGTGGGGGGTGAAAAGAGAGCATGTTCTCCAAAGAGGGTGAATCATAATCCCCAGTGATTCAGATACTGTGCCTGGGGACAATCTTTCTTCAAGTCCAAATGAATCATTATAATTATCAACCAATGGTACATACAAGAGTATGGCATGTGCTGGGACAGAGAAAAGACAGTTGACAAACACTATTCTACATGAAACAGGAAATCTTATTTTATGAGTCACTAGAAAACAAACTAACTGTAATACTGAGAGGCTCTATCCAGATTATTAAATATTACAAAATGAGAACTGTTTCAACAACTATTCAGCATAATGTTTAAGGACAAAATGTATATAGTATATTTTATATTCTATATGTATTTTATCACATACTCAGTAAGGAATGCTGAGGTGCTTAAGCCATCCAATAAATTGAAAATACAAACTTTACATTTCTACATTTGTCAGTATACAGGATTCTGAAGACGAATCTTGAACTCAGAGTGATAAATCAGTTTTCAAGGAAAGCCACATAATCCGTCAGTCTGGCTAACTGCTGTTCATTGGGTATTGGGGGAACTGGAGCAGGCTCTGTATGTTAAAGAAACAAACACACTTCAAGTTACATACCACGGTAACAAAGCTTTGGCCCCAACACCTACCTCCCCTAATGCCTTCAATTTTTAACAGTAAGTTAACTTTCTTAGATTTGTCCTGGTTTTAGACAAAATCTTACATCATAGAGGCTTGGACATTTTTGAAAAGCAAGCCAAGAAGTCTCAACTTTTATGAGTATGGTTTTACCTAACTGCTAGTAAAGGCATGTCTCATGTTGTTGTTACTGAAGTATTCTATGTAAAGGTTAAAGACACTTTTATCATGCAACATCTCTTTTAAAAGATCACAGCTCTTCTTGAAAACATCCTTACCCATGCAACATTAAATTCAAGAAATAGAGTGCTTCCCATGCCCCAGACATCACTGAAGAATATTAAATTGTCAATAAACCAAAAAAAAAAAAAAAAAAAAAAAGAAAACCCACAAAGAACCTCAAGGAATTTACATTCCAACATTTAAATTACTACACGTCAGCCTGGGGATGCCTTCTGAATAACAGTACTGGTGAACAGCTCTGGCAGGCCTCCCTGACATGAGAATAAGAAGGCTCTGCAGCTGGCCCAGAGGAGGCCACCGCCTCAAGGCAAGCTCTGGGGGAGCCCAGTTTCACTCTTGTAACCAGATGTATTACTACACATTTATGAAATTTAACCTCTGTTTACAAGGTAAGAAATAGATACACTCACACACACATATATGTATATACTACAAAAAAGAAATTAGGAACAATGAGACATTAAAAAATGTGCATATGAAAATACATACCTGATAAGGGAATAAACTTGTTAAAGGAAACATCCAGGGCCCCTGCAACTAAATTAAAAAAAAAAAAATGTACAGCTCAATTTACAGAAGTCATTGTAAAGATCTTTCATAGAACATGCTATTTTCAGCACAACATGCATTTATGGCCATTTATTTCTCAAACAGGGATAACAACTGTGCTCTATTATAAGTCTTTATTATATTACTCTTCCCCCACTATCTCACTTGACTGGGATCATGTCTTCTCACTCTTTGTAACTCAAAGGGCTGAGCACATTGAGAATCCTTTACTGTATGTATGTTCAGCAATGTCTAAACGTAGGCATTCCGAGTAGGTGGAAGGAAATCTGGGCTGACGTGGATGAAGGTGGGTTTATGGAAGTGGGCATTAAGCTTGGCTCTAAAGACCTGGCAGAAAAGACACTCCTGGTCAGCAGGAGGAAGAGAAACTATCAGGCGGGAATGAGTGTGGCTCACTTCCAACAGGAAGACTGACGGGCTGGGAATTCAGATAAAGACAATGAGGGCAGGTCATAGAAATTAAGGCCTTAAAAGGAGGGCTAGAGAAGTTAACTCTGTGAAAGTGGAAGCCACAGGAAAAGTGCCTGTATGACTTGAGTGCAAACAGAAAAGGGGGGCAGTTGAATATTTAAACTTTTTTTTTAATACAGACAACAGCTTGGATATGAAGGATAAGCTCAGTTACAAATGGCTCCATAAAAGGATGGAGATTAATATTTAGTAAAAACTAAGGTGTAAGGACCATGAAACACCTACATAAAATCATTTATATACAGGAAATACATTTTTAAGAGTTTAAACTAGGTGATCCTTTCTACCCCGTCTACTACGCTTTATTTAAAATGAGTAATTTCCATTGTGTTAGTATAGCAGAATTTTATATCCAATTATCAAAAACCAAAGACTGAAAACCTGAAGCAGTCTTAGAAGAGTCCAGTGCTGCGTAAATGGGTGAAAGCTCCACCTACCTGGCTTTCTGGGCAGAACCATTCTTGTGGTGGAATCAGCTTGCCATCCTTGTTCTAATATGCCTAAAAAAGTATATTACACATAAAGATCTGGAAAGAATAAAACACCCCACAAAATCCACAACTTGTCCATGACATTAGTTGTACAGAAGACCTGATGTGTTTAGTATAACCCGTCATATGCATTTTTACTAGAAAGGTGTATTACAAAGAGCATGGAAACATTATTGAAATATTTCTGAAACAGGTATCAAAGCCTCATTTTACTCTATTAGGTTGCTATAATCATTAAAAGATGGTTAGTTTTCTGTCAAGAATATATTATAGTATTAACCTAATCAGTATTATTTAAAACAAACATAAGGAAAACTAATATGGTGCCTTTTGTGACCATCTTATCAGTAATAACAAAGATGGCAATACTAAAAACAGCTTCCATATACAGAAGGTTTACCTGTAGGTACCAGACTACGTGCTTTTATAGGGATGATTTTATGTAATCACCACAACTCTATGAAGTGGGATATAGGGCCATCGTTTGGCAGGTATGGAAAATAAAGTTGAGGGAAATTCAAGTGATTTGTCCTAAGTCACATAGCCACTAGCATCAGGGACGGGTGGTACCAGCATTCACATCCAGGTGGTCAGCTGAGAATATGAGCTCTGAAGCATGTTATATATAGAAAATAAATGATGGACCAATTTTAAGAGCCAAAAGAAATAAATGTTTGTATGAGTAAATAAAAGTAATAACTTAGAACTTTCATTAACCTATCTTCATGTATCTACAACTATGCTAGGCCCTGGAAATTTAGGATGTAGTGCGTGATGGTGCTCATATTTTAGCTGGAGAATCAAAAATGTCAATCATGGCAAAACAATGCAACAAGGTGTATAGAATATATATATATATTTTTGATATGGAATCTCACTGTGTTGCCCAGGCTAGAGTGCAGTGGCACAGTCTCAGCTCACTGCAACCTCCACCTCCTGGGTTCATGCGATTCTCCTGCCTCAGCCTCCTGAGTAGTTGGGATTACAGGTGCCTGCCACCACAACTGGCTAATTTTTTGTATTTTTAGTAGAGACGGGGTTTCACCATGTTGGCCAGGCTGGTCGCGAACTCCTGACCTCGTCATGATCCACCCGCCTCGGCCTCCCAAAGTGCTGGGATTACAGGTGTGAGCCACTGCACCTGGCCAGGTGTATACAATATTCTATAACAACGAGCAACAGGAAGGATTAGTCTGGGCATCAGCTGAGAAATGAAAATGCGAAGTTACATTTGGAGAGACCAGCAGGTATGAGTGGGGAGCAAGCAAGCGCCTAGGCTATGGGTCAGAAATGGCAGGGAAAATGGGCTGAAAAGGGACTTGGGGATGCTGCTGCCTTTATCAAATAAGGGGAAATAAGGATTTCCAAATATGAGTAAAGAGACCAATTAAGACATATTTTTGTAACCAACTGTGTGGATAGTCACACATTTGCTTGCTATAGAACTATTAATATGCTTGACTGCAGGGTGCCTGCTGGGTGTTCCACAACACCTGTTTCATATCACCTCTCAAAAAACACAGCCTGGACTCCAAAAGCATATTCTGTTCCAAGTGTTTCAGAGGAGACTGTGAACCTACAATTCACACTTCTATTTTCCATTTTCCTTATAAGTAAAAAGTAAGCCAAAATTACCTTTCACAGCCTCTTCTACAGGAAGTCCAACAAAGGCTGCAAAATCATCGGCGATGATTGAAGTATATGCTTGAGAGACCAGGGCAAAGGCGCGTCTCCTTGTTGCATCTATTGTGGGAGTGGTGGGTTGGCAGAGAGTGAACCAGGGAGCAGCATTTTCAAAGCACATTGTTAAATCACACCACTGTCCTTGTTCAGTTTTCATAAGCAAGGCCAGATGAACCCAAAGATTTCTGTGCTTATAGATACAAATATATATGCCCAGTATGTAAGGGGGGTTCAAATATTGCTGGAAAAAAATACATTTCTTACTCTTCCTCTTGGATGAAAAATCTCAGATAATGAAAATTACAAAGATGGAAAAAGGTTACTAAACACAAGGCTCTAACCCTAAGAAAATGCAGTATGTTTATGCAATGGGGATATAAATTTTACTTATCTTATTTCATTTACAAATGCTGGAATCAAAGGAGCAGAAAACTGATTTGCGTAATCAGCTGTCCTTTTCAAAAAGGTCTCTAATACAGGACCACACCTGGGAGTTACAGAACAAATCTTGTAACTGGAGCATTCTTCCAAGTCTGCATCAAACTCTTGACTGAATTAAGGTTCAAAATCCTAAATTCCCACCTTGAAAGAATGACTCTAAGAAGGGACTGCCAAACAATACCAGCAACGAAAACTTTCCTGAAAGTGGCATTTAGGATTGTCCCCAGGCTTCCATACCCAATTAAATAAACTCAGGAGTATGGTAGAGTTGAGCACTGTGAAACCAGTTGGCCTTTCTCCCTGGGCATTGCTCTTTGGTAATGCAAGAGCTCCTCCACCTGGTGGTCAACATGCTTAGGAAATATTCTGGATTTTACTTTCCATATTTAATAGGCCAGTGTACATATGTAAAACAAACACCCTAACATATTTAAAATCTTCTCTCCATTCCTGGGACACTGTCAAACTACACCAATTCCCCCAGATACCCTTTGTGCCAAACTAGTCCACTGGCTCTCAGACAAGTCTTACACCTTCTCCCCCTGGGGCTTTTGGTTTATGCTATCCCGTGGCCTGAAATGCCCTCCTGTCTGCTCTCTACCATTCCTAAGTCTGTTTATAATTCATTACGATCTCTGCCCTTCTCTAAACTCAGCAGTATTGTTTACACTTCTACTTTAACAAGCAACTTTCCACTACGGCAGACACTGTTCCACCTACCCCCTTCTTTTCAATTATATTCCAAACTTCTCGACAGGAAGGGGTATCTCTTATCCTCACAGTCCCCCGAACACCTAGCATCTCCAGTGAAATATATGCCAAATACATGCTTGTTGATGGCATCACGAGGACCAAAATGGGGCACGACTCTAACACTTACGCTTTGTTTTCTCAGATTCCTTAAAAACTGCCGACACTCCCATCCCTTCCCTTCATCTGAGCCCGACATCCTCTCCAGCTTTCACTCAGCCACTGTCTGCTCTTCCTTCTGTGGCTTTACACTTATTATTGTAGGTTCCTTCCTTCCTTCAACCAGCCTGTAACCTAACAGACTTTACAACACCAAGAAACGTTTTCTATTAAGGCTGCATACATTCAATGGAAAAGAACTGAGCCAACAATGGAAAAGAGCCAACAATGGAAAGTATACTTTTTTTTTTTAGAGAAGTAAAAGTATACACCATAAAACTATATTCATTTGGTAAGTCAACTGTATTTCAAAAACATTTACTTCAGTTCAAATATTCTGGTCATATTTTCAGATTGGGGAATAAAACAGGAATACAGTAAGAATGGAGGAGATAAAAGGGAGAGAAAAGTAAAAAGATATAACTGGAAAAGGAAAGAAAAACATGTGATGGGAGAAGTGAGTTGACGAAGCAAAAATAAAGGCTAAGTGTTCTCTGTCTCAGAAGCTGCAATATCCACTTGGCACGAATCACATCTACATTCCGACTAGTCACTCTGTGATCCTCAAGTTGTGAAATCTGTAACCTCAGGCCCTAGAATGACACGCTGGAAGGTAGAATAAATTGAGCCAGCACCTAATATCTGTGGCAGTAGTTGATGGAACACATTTTTGGTGAAAACAAATGCTAACAGAATGCAAACTCAGTTGTTCAACAAATACTCAAGTGCTGCTCATCCATCACTGCCAGTGCTGGAGACAGAAGGGAAGATGAGCTAGTCACTCCCATCCTTTCGAATCCTCTTCTGTCTTTCCCAGCCATGCTGCGTGCCAGGGAGGTTGGCCGCCAATGCCTGTTGCACCTGAGCTCTCTTGCTTTGGCGAATTGGGGCTCTATCAGGTCAGAGGCTGGGAAAGAAGGTCAGGGAATTCACTTCCTATGCCCTTTCCCTGCCTTGCTCCAGCTGACCTTCTGTATCCATCCTGTGGGGCAGCCCCAGTAACACTGGCCCCTCGCCTTGCCCTTTCAAGCCTCAGATGAGAATGGCTACTGTCTACCTAGTTTCTAAGTACTTCCTCAGCCCTTGTTTCCTGCAAAAATAGTTTTCACTAGCTTCTCTTAAGTCATTTTCAGTTTTCTAATAGGACTGTGCCTAATTTAGAATAGAATGGAAAGAGATCTAAGAAAGTGATTGTTCTCAACTAGAAAATAAGTTTCTAATAAGTTAAGAAGCAAAATGTTAAATTCATCAGTAAGACCAATCTGTTAAGAGACTATCCTGACCTGGCTGCATTTTCCAAAGGAACCCACAGTACCATTCATGAATCTGGAGATTTGTAAAAGTCTCAGGATGTGTTCAGGAATACTGTAGTGCTTTAGAATAAGGTACGTGTTTATATATTAACTCATTTACAACCCGAAAAAGTACTATTTCTAATCACATTTCACAAATGAGGAAAATAAGACACTGAGGAGTCACCCTAGTAAGTGACAGAATCAGAATTTGAACTCCGGAAGCAAGGACCCAGAGCTTAAACTCCCACATGGTACGCTATATAGCCTTTCCTGGGTCTACTGAACTGCTTGCCAGAATTCTCAATCTCATGGAATTCAGTGAGAGGCGGCTCCGGGAAGGAATAAAACTACGGACCTGACGGTGCACAACAGAATGCTTGCTGAACGAGTAAGGAGTTCCCAAGCCCAGTCCTGCCAATCAACCCGCTGTAAAACACTGGGAAAAGGCACATGGCCTGTGACCGCCCCACCACAATCACAAGGCTGAATCACGAGGATACTATGGAAGTCCACTATAACGCTAATTCCTCAGGGCTTATATGAAGAGGTTTCCGGTGCTACTTTCTGAAACTGCCCCTGCTGTACCTGTGCAATCTTCTTCCACACTCCTCCCTTCCCATCTATCTGCCTGCCTTAGGACTCTGCTCATTTCATTCACATTTAAAGTAGCTGCCTCCTGTTTTGCCACTTACATTGTTATGTTTTATGCTGCTAAGAATTTTACCATTCCAAGGGAATTATGTGCATTTCAGAAACAATCTCTGCTGTCTGCTGCCCTGTAAAGCTGATATCCCTTAGCAGAGTGATGAACAGTTATTAAAAAAAATTCCTGCTCACTGACTTCCTCCACAGCAGGAAGGCATACAGTGAAGGTGGATATTAACTATGGAAGTAAGGGTAACAATAAGAAATAACAGTACATAACAACATAAAACAAGATTATATAATTTTATAAAGAGTGAACCAGGAGGACTGGAAGCAAATGCTAGGGGTGAGAGACTGTAGAGAGGCAGGGAATGAGATTTTATTGTGGGATCAGTGCTCTGTCACACCAGGCTTGTAATCTTTCAAAGCAATTAAAAACACATTTGAGCATCTATGTATTAAACTGATTAGTTATAAAATCCAGAAGCTTAAGACAACACCTATCAAAGGCTGAGGCTGACAAAATTCAAAGAGCAGTTTCTATTTTCACATCTCTACAAACCCATACCTTAAACTTATTAGAATATTACAAGATCTCATTTTAATAGCAAAAAAAACTCTTAAAACTGACGAGCAATTTCTGTCTAGAATTAAGAAACAACAAAAGCACAGCAGCCAATGTAATCTCAAGCAACAAAAAATGAAGAAGCATGATTAGGGCAAATCTAAAAAATTCTGAAAACTGCTCTTTTCACCTATCAAAAATATCTACTTAAACACACACCACTGATTTATTACTTCAACACTGCAGCACTTAGGGACTAAGTCTCATCTAATTTCATTTTTAACCACAAAGAAACACTACCTCTAAGTGCTTCCATAATTGGCTGGACCGTCTCAGACCACTGGTGAGCGTTGATTGTTGTATAGATCCCAGGGAAATCTCTCTGCCAGATTCTTTGTCCTACTGACCAAATTCCCCCAAGTTCAGAATTTGCCTGCAATAAATATTATTGCCTTAGAGGGTATTCACTCTGTAAATGCACCAATGATTGTATCTTAAAACAAAATACCAGAAATGATATAAAAACTTGTTAGCTACATCATTAAAACCTAATTCAACATTTACTTTAAAAGATGCAATTACTTTTTCAGCCCAATCACTATCAAAAGGTTTTTAAACACTATGAGCAGTAAGGTAAAATTTATCTGTAGGGCTGATATAAATTTATTACAATAGCAAATTAAGGCATGAGAAAGTAGTCAAAAAACATTTCAGAATTAAGCCTGGGGACTAATTAGCTTAAGGATTGTTTT
Source organism: Pan troglodytes (assembly GCF_028858775.2). NCBI lineage: Eukaryota > Metazoa > Chordata > Mammalia > Primates > Hominidae > Pan > Pan troglodytes. The sequence continues at coordinate 139,259,456 of NC_072411.2, read as the reverse complement.
TAAAAATGTTGTATTTGTATTTCATAGATATATTATGAATATATATTTAGGTCAAAAGTAATAGCAAAACGGTTAACAATATAGACTCTCAATCTAAGATGTCATACATTGTAGCCTCTCTAAGGATTGAGTTTCCACTAATGCCATTGAAACTTATGTGCATGATTTATAGTACTTCTTTATTTAGCCAAAGAAGCTGAGGAATATTCCAATCTTACTTAACAGAACAGAATGTATGAGGGAAAAAAAAAGAGTAAAAATACTAATCCGATCTCTTGATGAATATCAATAAACAAAAGTTTAGATGAATTCTTGGTAATATCCCGAGAATGTTAAAAATTTCACTTGACACTCATGTTAGACACATGGAATCATTTGACATTAAAATTTTACCTCATTCCACTTTGGAAGAACCTTTTCACAGGTTTCTTCTAATCTCCCAACCAAAATAAGAAATTTAAAATCCTAATTAACAAAAATAATCTTATTGCTGTCAATCATTCTTAGAGTATTCTTGTAAACGATGGCAGTTTCAAAATAAGTACCATTATAGGAAGCAACATAAACCAGCTGAAAATCACCTCAGCTGCCTCCGCCACCTCCAGGAGCTTCCTTCATCTAAACTGGCTCAGCTGTTTAACTAGGGAAGCTGCACATAAAAGCGTCTCAAGAAATCTAATCAGTAGGAACTGAGCAGAAATTCTACACCATCCCAGCAAAATTCAAATTTCTGATTAGAGGACTCTGAAGATTTATTTCGAATCCTTAATACCAATCTGATGACTATTACTAGGACGTCAGATAGAAAACATAAGCTTATAAAAGGTTGCCATTTAAGGGAATGTCATTACACTAAAGCAGTAAAATAGGTTTAAAGGATACTTACAGATTTTATAGCAGGTGGTATTCTTTTCCAAAGATATCTTGCATTATTCCTAATTTACGCCACCACAAAGAAGAATAATCAATTAAAAACATAATCATCTCAGTAAATGTTAAAAACTACCAGGTCCCAAGCCAAACATACAGAAGTATACTTCACATTAACACAAAGTAAAATTTAGTTTTATATGAATTTGTTTTGGGGAAACAATAGTGGTTTTCCAGATAAAAAGGACATGAAATATTTTTACCAAAGTAATATTTTGCCATTTCTAGTGAATTTTTTAAAAATAATAATCCATATCCTAAATTTAGGCAACAGCACACTAAAAACACGAGGATTTATAGACGGCCCAAATTATTTATTAGGATATAAAAGTAAACAAATTTATGTACTATCAAGGCTCTAGCATTCCCTGACAATAAGCCTGGTACACAACACTTCTCTCCCAATTACAGCCCCTCCTACCAGTGGGACACAGCTTCTGAGGCAGGAGTTTTTATGGGTTTGGAGGCTTGAACTACAACAAACATATAATGACAGTTTTACAAAACAAAAACAAAAACCTTACATATGTGTAATAAAAATTTCAATTTAGTTTTTAAAAAGATATAAAAGGAAGGTTTTGGAAGAATTTAAAATAAAATGTTATCAGGAATCATCAGTGAGTCACAGAACTATAGGAGACTTTTTTTTTTTTTTTTTTTTTTTGCAGTTTTGCTTTCCTTTTGAGACAGGGTCTCACTTTCGTTGCCCAGGCTAGAGTGCAGTGGCGCAATCTTGGCTCACTGCAGCCTCGACTTTCTGGGCTCAGGTGATTCTCCCCACCTCAGCCTCCCAGGTAGCTGGGATTAGAGGCACACGCAACCATGCCCAGCTAATTTTTTGTATTTTTAGGACAGACGGGGTTTCACTATATTCCCCAGGCTGGTCTCAAACTCCTGGACTCAAGCCATCCACTTGCCTTGGCCTCCCAGAGTGCTGGGATTACAGGCGTGTGCCACGGCGCCCGGCCTAGAGTAGTTATGCTTTCTGACTTTTCCATGTGAACGTGAAATAGGAATAATTAAAAACAAAACAAACTTAAAAAATCTCATACATGTTTGTAACGAATTCCTCTTGGCTGCAATCTTCTCTTTTCACTTCTTTTGTTTTATTGATTATATATGAAGTTAAGTAAATAGAGGTCATAAAAGTTTTTTAAAAAGACAAAAAGGTTAAATGAATTTACTGACGTAATTTGTCATAATAAATTGAAATGTCTTCTAGAAAGTATACGTAAGACAATGACGACCTAATCATAATTCATTAACCTATGATTCAATAGGAAATAGACGTTAACAATTACTGTAATAAAAAAGGTAGCTCGTTGTGCCTATGTTTAGTGGTGCTACTTCAGTGTAGAAATATTTCCATATAACTTTGAGAAACCTGTTGCTCTTGGCTTTAGGTTAAACATACTTACATGTCATTATGGAGCAAATATAAAGCTAGAAGCTGACCATACACTGGGGGTGTAGCAATTCCTCCAGGGGCCTAGAAGGCCAAAAATGAAAACAAAACAAAACAACACAAAAATTTAAAAACCTCATTTACCCTGTAACTTTCATTTTTAAAATAATATTTTATAAATGCTAATTTTAAAAGTAAGCCTTTTTAGTCTAAGACTGTAAGTAATCTTATAGTCCCTATTATAGATTTAGAAACAGCTTAGAGAAGTATCAAACACGAAAATTCTGAGTATTAAGTTTATATTCGTCATCAGCTTTGATTTATCTCCCTTTGGGCTTCAGTTTCTTTATACATTCAAGAATATGTAAGTGGATCCCCTTCCCCAGTTCTCAAATTCCCATTAAATGATCTTACTATTATAAGAAACAAATTCGACAGATTCCTGAAGCATTCTGATTCTGCCCATTACATCAAGCGTCCTGAATAAGAGACAGAAAATCACCACAGCTGCGTTGCAAAGACAATTCTTTCCATTTTAACTCAACTGGAAAGTATCTATTATCTATTAGTGAGCTGCCGCTTCTGGATGTTGTCTCCTTTATTTAATTTTAACACTAATGATATAAACCCTTTTTAAGTGTCTAAGAAAAACATTAACTTTAACAGCTGCATAACTTTCATCTGTCTTACTGAAGACAAAATGGCAAGCTTACTTGATAACATTACAAGAAAGGCTTTGTGAGTTAAAAAAAAAGGTTACAACGGTCACATTTTTCTTGGTGTGTGTGTGAGTTGCGGTGTGTGTGTTAGTGTGTGTGTGTATACCAAGATCTTTAATAAAACCCACATTACTACCCTCTCCCAACCCGATACTGGGAAGGAAAGATGCCTAATTAATATGAGCTCATCGGTAGGTGCTGGAGCAAAGACGCACAGGGTTTTCGGGCTCACAGGCTGAAGACACATAACAAAAAGGTCCCGGCGAGTTCGGGGAGACCGGGCTAGGTCGGAGCAGGCTGCGGCGGTCAGGGATCCACACGTCCACCTCCCGCGCCCGCCCCGTGAGCTCCCAAAGCCCGCGAGCCTCAGACCCCGTTACCCTGGAAACTGGTGCCGCCCCGGGGCCTAAGACTACTCCGCAGTTTCTCCCAGCGCGACGCAAAGGGTTACCTCGAGCTCCTGGTTCTCGCACTGATCCAGCAACTTTTTGAAACTAAAGGCGCTTTCCGCCATCACCGCCACTGGCATCTTCGCGGCCGGCCTCGCCGCTGCACCTTCCGGACAGCCAAACCCCAGCCTGTCCCTCAGGCGTCGCGCCCGCGATGACGTTGAAAGCCGCCGTTGCCGCCGAGCGCCCCTGCGTACCAGACCGTCAGTTCCGGGGCGCCGTCAGACACGCCGCGGCCGGGATAGGGCGCCGCCGTTCTGGCCGGCTCTCTCGGTGCCCTGGAGGACCTGGCCGGCTTCGCGGGAAGCTGTACTCAGAGCGCGCGGCCGCCCTCTGGCAGGGAGGAGTTCGTTGCACTTTTGAGGGTTCTTCACGAAGACATCCAATACATAGAAAACAAGTAACAGCAACAGTAACGAATTTTTAAATATTAAAATTGCTGGGCAACACGACGGATCCTGCAGCTGCTCGGCTGTCCTGGTCGTCAGTGACGCTAGGGCTCCGCACCGTACCCTGCATACCGTAGGTGCTCACGAAACGTTCCTGAGTTCCCTGCTTTGAGGAGACAAGCTTAAAAACTCAGAATCTAAGGTGTGAGTCTCCCACACCTGCTTGTTGGGCAGCGTCCCCCGCCCGGGCTCGCCCTGCACGCCCCACCCCGGAGCCACGCTTCTCCAGCCGGGACCCCTGCCTCCTTCCAGGCTATTCTCGGAACCGCAGCCAGAGGGAATTTTTTTTTCTTTCCTGAAACGTAGAGCAGATCTGGTTACTCTTCTGCACAACGCCCTAAAATCTAGGGCCCTTCCCATCCCTCAGAATTTACATCTAATTCTCAGCTCCCCTCCGGCTTGCTGTAGCCATCCTGGCTTTTGTTTAGCACAGCACTTATTGTTAGCGACATTATATTGTATATTATTTATTAACATATTTGTGTTTTACATCCCTCACTAGACCCCCAGGAAAGAGGCTTTGATGTGTTGCCTGCTGCAAGGCTGGCTGCATAATTTGTGGAGCTCAGAGAAAAGTGCGGAGCTTCCTTGTTCAAAAAACAGAAAGAAAGTGCCTCTGAGGTCATAAAATATAAAACTTTCTCTTTCCTCTCAGTTTCTCCCTTTTCATAGTGTTTTTATGTGTTATTTAATATCATTCCAAGAAAAATTTAGATTTAAATTGTTAGCATGAAGTTCACCATCCATCTTTACGTTGTGCAATGCCAGTTTTAAATACTAATATAAGTGCACTGATCTCATATGTGGAATCACAGAAATTATGCAATTTGTACTTCATAGCTTATACATGCATATAGATTTTGTTTTTACCAGAACCACGCTGGTAAAAACAGATGCTGCACAAAGTTAACTTGCCCGTTTTCATCGCACTTTATGTGCACGAATTCTGCCTCTACTCTCGACCTGGGACTCACCGATGCGTAAGGAAGGACTGAAAAGCAAAAGAACTATGGACTGGCCTTTTGGCATGATCAGGTGTCTAATATAAAGAAGTGCATGAATAAGAAAATATATGATATGTGTGATGGTTAATACTGACTGTCAACTTGATTGGATTGAAGGATGCAAAGTATTGATCCTGGGTGTGTCTGTGAGGGTGTTGCCAAAGGAGATTAACATTTGAGTCAGTGGCCTGGGAAAGGCCGACCCACTGTTAATCTAGATGGACACCATCTAATCAGGTGCCAGTGCAGCTAGAAATGTAAAGCAGACAGAAAAATGCGAAAGGAGAGACTGGCCTAGCCTCCCAGCCTACATCTGTCTCCCACGCGGGATGCTTCCTGCCCTCGAACATCGGACTCCAAGTTCTTCAGTTTGGGACTTGGACTGGCTCTCCTTGCTCCTCAGCTTGAAGACTGCCCATTGTGGGACTTGTGATCATGTGAGTTAATACTTAATAAACTCCTCTCTCTCTCTCTCTCTCTCTCTATATATATATATATCCTATTAGTTCTGTCCCTCTAGAGAACCATGACTCATACAATATGGTTTCTTCATGCTTCTTAAGACACCACTGCCTTCTTTCTGCCTTCGAAACAAGTTTACTCTCTTAAGGGGAAAAGTGTGGCCTTTCGGGGTGTCAGCACCCAGCTCCCTCAGTTGTAGATACAGCACGAGTACCTTGTGCTCACTTTGAGTCTTGCTGGCCTCGCAACATCAGGGGTCCACAGGGAATTCAGTGTGCATGGTGCATTATGAATGCTGTATGGAACATCAGTGGCCACACGTAGAGGCCCGTTTCCCTGGCTCATGCTCCATTGTCTTAATGGACCTCACTTACAAACCACAAGTTTACAGATAAAATTATTAAGCATTTCAAGACAGAAACAGCCATCCTTGATTTTTTTTTTTTTTTTGGCGTAATCCACAACATCTCTGTGTGGAAATGATTGTTTAGTAATTCCCTGAATGAAATGTAAAGAAAAAAAAAAACACTAGTGTGTTCCTCAAGGAACTGCCAACATTAAATAGAAGGGCACATAAGTAGTTAGCAGAACTAGAGAGATCTTGGAGTAATAAAGCAACAGAGTTTCATCCACGGCTGCAAGGAAGAGAAGGACTGAGGGCAGTATGATTCTAAGATCACTTGACAGAACTATGAGGAGCAGGATTTTGAAGCTTGTAATAATGGTCTCTAACCCTTTTCGGGCAAAGAAATATTCAATAGAAGCCCTGCTTGGCTATTTGATCATTTAAAGGGAAAACTATAATGTGAACGCTTTGGCAGGTGCTTTGGGCCTCTAAGAGGTGGAAACCTACAAAGGTGGCTGTTTGCTGAATAGGAAATCTCGGTGAGGCTTTTGATACATATCACAGGTTAGAGGTGGAGATGGGGTGTCACTTAAAGGACTAAGCTGTTCTTTGGAAGGCCAGTACAGGAATTTGGGAGTTGGAGCCTGGGTGCCAGAGAGGGTAGGAGGAGAGTCCTTGGGGGGCAGAGAGGAGTCTCTGGGAGCAGTTGGGGTCTAAGGTGAGACCCTGGCCTGGACACTGGGAACTCCAAGTGGCAGTGAAGCACTGAAGTGTCTTCAGGGCTGTGATGGTTGACATTCAGTTTTAAGTTGTCACTGTACTGTGCTGGAGCCACCTTTCCCCCCAGACTTTTGATAGTAAATGAGAGAAGTGAAGGGGTACAGGAAAGGGCAGTGTGGTGTAAAAGGCTGTCATCTCCGGAGGTGCGACTCAGAAGAGGGATCGAGACTGGGAAGAAGCAAGAAAGTCAATGAGAGGCACCCACAAGGACCCTCTGTTCCTGGAGATGCTGGCTTTGGAGTGGGAAGGACTGCGTTTCTCTCTGCTCTTGCAATGAGGGATGGGGTCAGCGTGCTGAAGGGAATCATGCACTCCGGAGGCTGTAGGATGGGGGTCTCAGACCCATTACCACACCTGGTCTTCTTGTGCAAGCTGGCCTTTTTCCCATAACTCTTCTCTGGGAGAAGCACAGTGATTGAGGAGGTTGGAAATTGTACTAGGATGGCTGATGCAGTTTGGATGTTTGTCCCCTCCAAATCTCGTGTTGAAATGTGATCCCCGGTGTTGGAGGAGGGCCTCATGGGAGGTGATTGGATCATGGAGATGGATCTTTCACGAATTGCTTAATGCCATCCACTTGGTGATGAGTGAGTTTTCACTCTAGCAGTTCACGTGATATCTGGTTGTTTAAAAGAGCACGATATCTCCTCCCTCTGTCTTGTTCCCTGTCTTGCCATGTGGCATGCCTGCTCCCCCTTCACCTTCCACCATAATTGGAAATTTACTGAGGTTTCCCAGAAGCAGAAGCCGGCACTATGCCTCCTATACAGCCAACAGAATCATGAGCCAAAATAGACCTGTTTTCTCCATAAATTACCCAGTCTCAAGTATTTCTTTATAGTAACGCAAAAATGGACTAGCACAATAGCTAACTCAAAACTCTGAAATTTGACGTTTTTTGGTCCTATTTTCTTCCCTTTCAAAGTCTTCTTCTCCATTTGCTCCTGGGAACTATAGAGTCATTTATTATGAATAAGGTCCCTGAAGAAGTGATGTCACAAGGGCCTCAGGTGTGCTCCCGCCAGTTTCACACTGGTTGCCCATTTGCTTCGGGATCACAGTTTCCGTGGCTGGGTCTAGGGCCACATGATCTGTCTGATTCATGTCGTGAAGAAACCACAGCAAGCATTCATCAAGTGGCCCATCTCCCTTCCTGGGGCTCTTTGGCCCATGAACCTGCTCTTGAAGCTCTGGGATGTGGATGAGTCGGTCAGTGTGGGAGAAAGAGTGGGAGAGGAGAACGGACGATGAGCCCGGGTCACCTCTGTGCCCACAACACTCCCATTATGTCGGTCTGGATTGTAGCAGGAAACATATGGAATATGCAGTGTATTCATCTGTTTTCACACTGCTATAAAGAAATACCCAAGACTGGGTAATTTATAAAGGAAAGACGTTTGATTGACTTACAGTTCTACATGGCTGAGGAGGCCTCAGGAAACTTACAATCATGGCAGAAGGGGAATCAGGTACATCTTACATGGAGGCAGGTGAGAGAAGAGCAAAGGAGGAATTCTCAAACACTTATAAAACCGTCAGATCTCACCTGGGCGCGGTGGCTCACGCCTGTAATCCCAGCACTTTGGGAGGCCAACGTGGGCGGATCATGAGGTCAGGAGATCAAGACCATCCTGGCTAACACGATGAAATCCAAAAAAATACAAAATTGGCTGGGTGTGGTGGCACACACCTGTAGTCCCAGCTACTCGGGAGGCTGAGGCAGGAGAATCCCTGGAACCTGGGAGGTGGAGGTTGCAGTGAGCCAAGATCGCACCACTGCACTCCAGCCTGGGCAACAGAGTGAGACTCCATCTCAAAAACAAACAAACAAACACACACACAGAAAAACCCCGAAACCGTCGGATCTCATAAGAACTCACTATCATGAGAACAGCATGGGAGGAACCGCCTCCATGATCCAATCACCTCCCTCCCTTGACACATGGGGATTACAATTCGAGATGAGATTTGGGTGGGGACACAGAGCCAAACCATATCTCAGATTGGGCAATTTGAGGAAAATTTAATAAAATGGCTATTTACAAAGGTATTGGCAAGATACTGGAAAACTACAAAGGATAGTACCCCAGGGCTCACAATAGTTGACATCATTACCACCCCTAGAGTTTAAAAAGTGCACGAAGGGGAGTTCCACTTCTGTGGACACACTTCCCACTGAAACAACCATAGCTGGAGAAAATTTCTAAGAAAACTTAAAAGTTTCTGGAAATTATCTTAAAGGTATATAAAAAATGAAAAAAAATTATTCAATAAAATCTATCACAACTTGGTAAGAACAGAGAGAGTGTGTGGCATTTGAGCCATAATCTGCTCTTTCCAGCCCCGCACCTAGCTCAGCTTCATAGAAGCTCCACTGTGGGTGGATGTGGTCAAGAAGATGGGGCTTACTCTCCCTTCCGCTATTGAACAAGGGATAAGGTGTCTCACAAGAAGGCGAAGGTTGCAAGCATTTCTCATCCACTCCAACTCCAAGTTTAACGCTGAATTCCAGCTAACTGTGGCCAAGAGGCAGGAGGCTCCCTTCCTCCACCAAGCTCCCACTCATGGATGGAGACTATACACTAGGCATAACAGGTCTGGAATACAGGGGTCCTAATTGCCCTCACTCCAGCTTGCTTTCTGGGGTAAACATATATTCTGTGTCCAGTAGAAAAGCTGAGAAGATCAGAGGCTACCATTCCTGCCATGTGCCAGAGTAATGGCTCTGGCATCCAAAAACCAATCAGTGTAATAAGCCATATCAACAGAATAATGGATCAAAACACACGTTCATCTCAATAGATGCAGAATACATATATAAAACAAAATCCAACCTCCTTTTATAATAAAAACACTTACTGAACTAGGGAGAGAAGGGAACGTCTTCAAACTGATAAAAGACACCTATGTAAAACCTGCAGTTAACATTACATTTAATGGTCAATGACTGATGGCTTTTCTCTATGATCAGGAAGAAGACAAGAATGTCTGCTTTTGCCATATTTATTTAACAGTGTACTACAGGTTCTAGCCAGTGCAATTAGGGAAGAAAAATAAATGGAAAGCATCCAAATTGGAAAGGAAGTAGTAAAGCTATATCTATTAAAGATGACATGATCTTGTATATAAGAAATTCACCAAAAAAGAAAAAAAAAACAGGTAGAACTAATTGTGAAAGGAAAATAAATCTTGGTATCCTAAACTTACTAAGCCAAAGGGAAAAGTCAGGCTGGGAAGTGGGTCATGCAAGCCTGCCTCCCATTTTGGTTCCTAAATAAGATGGCTACACATGTGAAAAGCTACACACCTCCCCTGTGGGCCCCAAGATCTTTACCCTAAAGCATTTATGTTAAAGTTCACCATGGCAATGTAAATTAATAGCTTATCTTCACAGGTGCGGGGACATAGGGCATAACTCAAAGCAATCCCTCTGCCCACCTGAAACAAATGCATATCTGATTTTTTCCTCTCCCCTATCCTCTGTGTTATCTTAAGTAAAAATGCATATTCACAGAGCCAAAGACACGAATGACTCTTTTCCTCCCCCGCAACATGAAAATTGTGCATTTCTCAATATCCCACACTTTCCCCTTTAAACATTGAAGCTCTCAAAATCATCTCTCGAAAAAGGCATAGACATGTCTCCCAGGCACACCCTTAACTTTGGCAAATACACCTCCTTAAAATGATTGAGACTTGCTTTGGTCATTTTCCTTGATTGACATAGTATTGGGTCCAGCGAGGTTGCAGGATACAAAATCAACATGCAAATATCAATTTTATTTCTGTATATTAGCAATGAATAAGCCAAATACGAAATTAAGAAAACAATTTCACCTGTTATATTAGTCCATTCTCACACTACTATTAATATAAAGAACTACCCAAAACTGGGTAATTTATAAAGGAAAGAGGTTTAAGTGACTTAGTTCTGCACACCTGGAGACCTCAGGAAACTTACAATCATGGTGGAAGGTGAAAAGGAAGCGCAGACCTTCACACGGCAGCGGGAAAGAGACAGCAAGAGCAAGAGCAGGGAAAACTGCCTCTAAAACCATCAGATGGCTGGGCACAGTGGCTCACACCTGTAATCCCAGCACTTTGGGAGGCTGAGGCCGGCAGATCACCTGAGGTCAGGAGTTCGAGAAAATCCTGGCCAACATGGCGAAACCCCTGTCTCTACTAAAAATACAAAAAAACTAGCTGGGCGTGGTGGCACACGCCTGTATTCCCAGCTACTCGGGAGGCTGAGGCACCAGAATCACTTGAACCCACGAGGCAGAGGTTGCAGTGAGCCAAGATCATGCCCCTGCACTCCAGCCTGGGCAACAGAGTGAGACTCCTCAAAAAACAAACAAATAAAACAACAACAGCAAAAGAAAAACCATCAGATACCTTGAGAACTCACTCACTATCACAAGAACAGCATGGAGGTAACTGCCCCCATGATTCAGTTACCTCCCCCCAGGTCCCTCCCATGACACAAGGGGATAATGGGAACTACAACTGAAGATGAGATTTGGGTGGGGAACACAGCCAAACCATATCACCTGTAATAGTATGAAAAAGAATAAAATACTTAGAAATAAATATAATAAAAGAAGTGTAAAACTAAAACTCTGAAAACTACTCAACAATGTTGAAGAAAATTAAAGACCTAGGTAAATGGAAGACATCCCTTGTTCATGGATTGGGAGACTTTATATTATGATTGCAATACTAAAATTGACAAGCTGATCCTAAAATTCATATACAAACTTAAGGAATGCAGAATACCCCAAAACAGTCTTGAAAACAAAGGACTATAAGGATTCATACTTTCTGATATCAAAACCTACTATTAAGCTACAATAATAAACATTAGATAGACATTTCGGTAAATGGATAATAAGAGTAGACATAAAGATCAATTAAATAGAATTGAGGATGCAGAAATGAGCCCTTGCATTGACAGTCAATTGATTTTCAACCAGGGTATCAAGACCATTCAGTGGGGGAAAGAACAGTCATCTCAACAAATGATGGTTGAACAACTGTATAGCCACGTGCAGAAAAATGAAGTTGGAGCTCTATCTCAGACCACCTACAAAAATTAACTCAAAATAGATCTAAGACGTAAGTGTGAGAGCTAAGACTATAGAAAAAAATAGGATAAATCTTTATGTCCAGGCATTGGGCACTGATTTCTTAGATATGACACCAAAAGCACAAGGAACAAAAGAAAAAAATCGATAAATTGGACATTATCATAATTAAACTTTTGTTCTTTGAAAGACACCAACAAAAAGTGAAAGGAACCAAGAATTGAAGAATATTTTTACAAGTCACATGCCAGATAAAAGACTTGAATTTAAAATATATTGATAATTCTTAAAACTCAAAAATAAAAAGGCAAATAACCTGATGTTAAGATGGAGTAAGGATTTGCTCAGACGTCTCTCCAAAGAAGACAGATGTCCAAAACACACGTGAAAAGATGTTCTACGTCATTAGTCATCAGGCAAATGCAAATCAAAATCACAGTGTGATAGCACTTCACACCTACTTGGGTGGTTATAATAAAAAGGCAGCAGCAAGTGTTGGTGAGGATTTGGAGAAACTAGAGCCCTTATGCTCTGCTGAAGGACTATACCATGGTGCTGCTTTGGAAAACAGTCTGGTAACTCCTCAAAAGTCTTCATAGAGTTGCCATATGTCCACTCGTAGGTGTATTCTGTAGGTATATTCCACTTTCATTCCAAGAGAAAGGACAACGTATATCCCCACAAACGCTTGTAAGTGAATGTTCATAGCAAGCTTAATTCATAATAGCCAACAAGAAGAAAAAAACCAAATGTTCATCAACTGGCGATTGAATAAATAAAATGTGGTATATCGATGCAACAAAATATTACTCACCCGTAATGAGTAATGCTGTGCTGATACATTCTACAATATGGTTACATCTTGAAAACATATATTAAGTGAAAGAAGATAGATGCACAAAGCCCGTATTGTATGATTTTATTTACATGAAGTGTCCAGGATAGCAAGTGCATAGAGAGAAGCAGATTGGTGGTTGCCATGGGCTGGGATGTTTGGGGGAAATAGGAAATTACTGCTAATGGATCTGGGGTTTCTTTTTGGGGTGATGAAAATATTATTATTGTTTTACAGTCTCACTCTGTTGCCCAGGCTGGAGTGCAGTGGCACTATCTCGGCTCACTGCAACCTCCACCTCCCAGGTTCAAGTGATTCTTGTGGCTCAGCCTCCCAAGTAGCTGGGATTATAGGCATGCACCACCATGCCTGGCTAATTTTTTGTATTTTTAGTAGAGACAGGGTTTCGCCATGTTGCCCAGGCTGATCTGTAACTCCTGAGCTCAGGCAATCCGCCCACCTCAGCCTCCTAAAGTGATGAAAATATTTTAAACTTCTATTGTGGTGATGTTTGTACAATTGTAAGCTTTCAGTGGGTGAATTTTTGTAAGACAATTGGAGGGAATATTTAGTAGAGCCCAGTAAAGACTGCTTGGCTGGGACTCTGATCTTTCACTGAAGGGCCAGCCAGGCAGTGAGGGAGTGAGGAATCAATACTCAGAGGACCTTCCTACCCTCTCTCCCTCTGACCTCCTGCGGGGTATCCCCATTGGCTGAGCCCAGCCAGAAGCCGAGGGCAGGAAGTCTGCAGCAGTTGCTTATACAGCTGGCCTTCTGAGGCATAATGGGGAGGAGAGCATGGAGAGTGGATGGGAGGGACAAATGGAAGACACTCAGCGCACCTAGTCTGGTGACTGTGTGGTTGGGGCCCCAGTGATGGTAGAGTGGCCTCTGTGCTGCAGGGCATGTGTCACCAAGCCCTGGAAGCCCCAGGCAGGAAGGTCACCTACAGAAGAGAGGAATGTGACATTAGCCCCTGCCAAACCCACAAGAAGAAAAGTCAACACAGATCATTTGCAGCCATGAAGTGTATCAGGTTTAGAGTCCAGCCAGGCAGGCAGGCAAGAGGTGGAGAGTTCATGGGTATCAGTGAGAAAGATTTCCAGATGGTTCACCTGGCTGGAGGCCGCAGGACCTGAGGCTAGAAGATGGGCCCCAGGCGATGACGATGGCTCTGCCAAAAAGGGTCTGTGTCAGAGTTGCTGGAAAGCAGCTGCAGAAATAGGCCAGCCCTGAGCCAGCCCTCCTTGTGGCCAGGAGTCCTGGGCTTTCTGCTTAGGGTGGAAGCCAACCCTGCCCCACAGCATGAGTGGCTGCCTCTTGGAGCAGGGGTCACTGGGGTGAGAAGAACAGATAGGGAAAGGATGGGATACATTTATTATTATTATTATTCCTGAGGCATTGAACATTCAGCAGACTAGAGGAGATTACTAATTCTGATGAGTTGTCCTCTGGAGGAACTGGAGTTTGGGGGATGCTGCCATTGGACCATTGCCATTGGACATTGATGTCCATGACCAGCGAATTTTCCAATGGATCTCTTGGCAACGTCATCCCCAGTGGCAGTAGATGCTACCCGTTTGGAAAGCCAGGTAGCAATACACAATGAGGGCAATGAAACAGACAGCCTGGGACTTAGTGTTCTGGCTCTGGGAAGTTATCCTGAGGAAGTTATTAAAAAGAGGAAATAAGCTACAGCTAAAAATGGGACAGCAGCATAAAGTACAATAGCTATTCAATTCATAAATATGAAGTCTATGTAAAAGTAGTGTTTCTGAAATAACTTTGAAAAAACATGAAAAATAATATTGTGTATACCTCTTGGTTATTATATATCATAACCCAGACTAGATTTTTGGGGAAATGTTGAAAGGAAACATGCAAATGAACATTACGATAAGCTTAAAGAGCTAGATTATGGGTGAAAAGTATCTCCTTACAATATTATAAAATCAATGAAGATTTTGTTCTTCTAATCTTAGACAACTTTAACAATTCAAACTTTAAAAATAGGACACTTTTCTTTCTTTTTTTTCTCCTCCTTTTTACTAATGCTTGTGTTGGCAAGTGAATAATAAAAGAGAACATTTTTGCAAAACTTCAGAAGGGCCCTGGAGCTAAGGGCAGATACATGTTAGGGGAAATTTGGAGGAATAAAGAAAAGCTGTGAAAAATGATGGCCGTGGTAGAGGCAAAGGCAAAGGGGTTATAAATAAAGCATGGAGGAAGAGCACAGGCAGGCAGCGACCTGAGAGCAGAGCTATGGTGCTTCTAGAGCAGGGTGGCTTCCAGGCACATGACATCACTGAAGGCCGCTCTCACACTCATTAGCTGTTTCCTGAGTCAGGACATATGTCGTGGCTAACGGCGTGAGTGGAAATATAGAACAGGTCATTATGCTTTTGATTTCTGGTTTTATTTTAATTCTGTGATCTCAATGAAGCTTGCTGTATTATGAGGACTGCACATAGCAGGCGTTCCATAAATGTTTGTTGAATGAATGCTAAGTGTGCTCACTTTTCTTTACTTTATTCCCTGAGCACAGGATCTCACCTTGCTTTTACCTTCCTTGTTTTCCATCCACTCTTGCTCTTTTCCTTTTGCCTTCTATGACTCAAGCAGTGGGATCCTGTATGATTCTGTTCTCACACTGCTATAAATACCCAAGACTGGGTGGTTTATTTAAAAAAAGAGGTTTAATTGGCTCACAGTTCCACAGGCTGTAGAGGAAGCATGATTCTGGCATCAGCTTGGCTTCTGGGGAAGCCTTAGGAAACTTACAATCATGGCCGAAGGCAAAGGGGGAACAGGTGTCTCTCATGGTGGGAGCAGGAGCAAGAGAGAGTGAAGAGATGCCACACACTTTTAAACACCCAGATCTCAGGAGAACTCACTCACTATCGCGAGAACACCACCAAGGCAATGGTGCTAAACCATTCATGAGAAATCCACCCCTGTGATCCAACCACCTCCCACCAGGCCCCACTTCCAACACTGGGGATTACAATCAGACATGAGATTTGGCGGGACAGATCCAAAGCATATCAGATGGGCAGATGCTTTCAGCTCCCATGGCAATTCTGACAGAGGACAAAAGCATGTCCAGATGCTGCTCTCCCCTCATAACTTGCTCTCCCAGATCTCAGTTCAGGGGCCGGGCCAGGAGAGCCAGGGACAGGACAGCCATGTTGACCTCCAAGGAGTCCCCTTCTCTCTTTATAGTTGCCCTCCCCAGTATCATCTGTCTGCCTGAGACATCTGTTTTCTGTCCTGCAATACTTCCTGCTTGTTTATGCTGATTACTTCTATCTTCCACATTCTTCCATGCCCACAGAATCACTCAGAACCCTATCCATTCCCACTGGGTTCAGGCTCTAGTACTCTTATCTCGTTTTCTCGGATTTTCTCCTGTTGTGTTAGGTCATTTCCTCCATGCCCAGCCTTTTGGCATAGTTTTCTTGTGTGCAGGCAGCTCTCTTCTAGTCAATCACAGCCGACTTTCCCGTGGAGCCTGGGCATGGCTTCAGAGTCCTCCCAACAAATAACTTCAGCCTGCTTCTACCAAACGATCAGAGTGGGCGTGCAAGAAGAAACTTGTCGGCATTTCTGTGCTAAAATGAAGGCTGCTACCAAATTATTTGCCCCACATTTCTTGTGGTTGCCACGTCCCGTGTGCTTGATCAGGGGCCCTAATCCTGAGCATTGCCCGTCCCTCCCGTCTCCTGCCTTCTGCTTGCTCAGAGCTCTCCAACTCCAAGTACACTTTGCACCCAAGCCCGTCTGTATCACAGTGACCCCCCAAGCCTAATCCAGTTCTTATACTAGCGACACACATTGATTTCAAAGCTTGGAGCATCTCAGTGTAGCCTTATGTCAGAGTCACCAAAGTCACCTTAGGTTATTGCGAGCCTCCCGCCAGTGGACTTTTCCCACAGTGCCTAGCCCAGCCACCTTGAAAACAGTATGTGATCAGTAAGCTTTCTCAAAGGGATGACTTACACTTTCTTAGAAAAACTAGGCTTTGGAGTTGCTTAATGGAAAGTCAATATTCAGTGAGAAAAGAAACATAACAATGTTGGGAATCAAAAAGAATTAATCATGTATTTTGAGGGAACCAAGCAGAGACGGTCATGTTTTTCCTAGGCAGTTAATAGCAATGCGTTTGAGAGCCCAGGCTTGAGAATCCTGGCACTGACCGCGTGACCTTGAGCAAGGCCATAGCCCCTCTCCGAGTCTATACCTGCACCTGTAAAACTATGGTTAACAGACAGGCTGCAAGGTAAGGCTGTCTTAAGCATTGCGTTATATTATTCTTGGCTCAGGACATGGGCAAATAAAGGGTGATTTTTGTTAATTATAGGAATGCTAGGTTGGGATGTCCCATGACCTTATTCACACAGGGTTTTAAGACATGTCTTTTTTACCTTTGATAGTGGAAATCAAGCATTATACTTAACTTGAGGGAATGCAGTCTTGGGAAATAATTTCCAATGTTCTTCCCTCCCAAGTAGAGGTGAGAGGGTAAAGCCAGACATGGGTGTCTGGAGATCTTCGGTGCAATCTCAGTCTTTCCCACCAGGGGGCGCTGTGGCACCATGCAGGATCCTTAATTTCCCACTGGCTGAGGGAACGCGGACAGGCCTTGGGTTGGGCCTAACTTTTCCTCCTCTCTTTATTTTTCCTTTCCCCAAAAATTACTTTTTAAGTGGCAGTCCCTTTAAGTGTGCTTTCAGGGAGTCCCTTTCCAGGTGCTGTATGTTTGTCTAAGTCTTGACAGGCTTCCTCGCGCTGCATCCCCTTCTTGGCTCCATCCTGAATCAGGTGGTCCAAGCCGAGTGGACCTCATCCTTGTCCGTGAGGCTGGGAGAAAGGTCGTGATCAGCCTGAAGCATCCATGGAAAAACTGGATGAAGTTCCCGGGAGAGTAGGAGGGGAAGGTATCAGGAAGGCTTTCCTCTGGGCACCCCTAGGTCTTTGCGCTAGGAAGGGCGTTCTGCAGGGAGCATAGTCCGGTCCCTACAGAAACGCCAGGCGCTTCTACTGCAGGTTCCCGGGGAAACAGACTTTTTGTTCATCATAACTTTCCACAGCGTTCATGGCCTTCTCATAGGGGTGTGTGAGCCCCAGGGGTACTGAGTCCCTGGCCTCTATAGAAAACTTCCATGGCCATAGGAGGGGCCGACAGGAACCAGCTTGAGGCTGTTGCATGTCCTGGGAGGTACCTGTCTGATAAGAGTTGAGGATGCTTTTTAAACGGATTCGGCTGGATTTGAATGACCATTTATTAAGCTACCTCATTTGATTCATCTGCAATACTCATGACACCAAATGAAGAACCGAGGTTCAGAGAAGTCAGATAACTAACCCAAGGTCACACAACTCTCAGGGACTTAAACTCAGGGCTCTCTGACTCCAAAGCCCATGTTCTCAGCAGCACTGCACAGATTGAGGAGGCCCCCCACAGCACCAATGAGTGTTCACCCCAGTTATGTCCAAACTCCTGGGGATCAGTGCCAGAGACAGCCTGGAAATGGCTTTATACCCAGCCACAGCAGAATATCTGAGGCCACACTGTGAATCCATGTTCTTCCTGATAACCCTTTCAATTTTAAATGGCCTCCACACTGGGATCCACTCTGCCTACTTCCCCATTCCAAGTTCTACTCATTCCCACCCATGTCTGTTCTTCTCTTTCCAGGAGCCATTTTCTTATTAAGCACCTACTGAGTGCCAGACACTTCACTAAGTGCTGGGATACAGCGGCAAATACACTCAGCCCTCACGCTAGAGTGAACCATATTGCCTTGAGGAATTCCTTTAGTTCTCTTGGGGTTTTCTAGAATTTACTAGTCTATTTCTTTATCAATTAAGATTGCATATCAATCCCAAAACTTAGCAGATTAATACAACAGACATGGGTTATCTTATGCTTTTTGTGGCTCAGGAATCCTTGTGTAGCTTAGTTGTGTTCTCTCTATCAGGGTCACTCATGAGGCTGTGATTAAGGTGTTGTCTGGGGCTGTGGTCTCATCTCAAGGCTCAACTGGGGAAGGATCCCTTTCCTAGATCACTTATATGGTTGTTGGTAGGATTCATTGTACCCTTCCCCAGCAGGATTTCTGCTGATATTCTAGGGGAAGGGTACACAAAATGTTGCTGATGAAAAAGAGTCAAACTGTGTAAAATATTTGAAGCAATTTATTCTGAGCCAAATGTGAGGAATCATGACCTGTGACACAGCCCCAGGAGGTCCTGAAAACATGGGCCCAAAGTGGTTGGGTTTTATACATTTTAGAAAAACATAAGATATCAATCAATACAGGTAAGATATGCATTTGTTTGGTCTGGAAAGGTGGGACAGCTCAAAGCACGGTGGGGATGTGCTTATAGGTCATAGATAGATGAAAAGATTTTCTGATTGGCAATTGGTTATTATATTATCTAAAGACCTGGAATCAATAGAAAGCAGTATCCAGGTTAAGATAAGGAGCTGTGGAGATCAAGGTTCTTATTACGGAGAATAGATGGTATATGTCTCTTATTAGGCCTTAAAAGGTCCAAACTCTTAGTTAATTCTCTCCTGGATCGGGAAAAGATCTGAAAAGGGGAGACGATTCTGTATAGAGTGTAGATTTTCCCCACATGAAACAGCTTTCCAGGGCTATTAAAAATATGTCAAAGGAATATATTTTGGGGTAAAATGCTTTGATTTCTTTCAGTGCCTGCTATCTGTCATGTGATGGTATATTAGAGTCAGGTTATCTTATTGCTACAAAGAGTCTGTTTTGTCCATCTTTTTTTTTTTTTTTTTTTGAGATGGAGTCTCGATCTGTCGCCCAGGCTGTAGTGCAGTGGCACAATCTCGGCTTACTGCAAGCTCCGCCTCCCGGGTTCATGCCATTCTCTTGCCTCAACCTCCCAAGTAGCTGGGACTACAGGCACCTGCCATCACGCCCAGCTAATTTTGCTTTTGTATTTTTAGTAGAGATGGGGTTTCACTGTGTTAGCCAGGATGGTCTTGATCTCCTGACCTCATGATCCACCTGCCTCGGCCTCCCAAAGTGCTGGGATTACAGGTATGAGCCACCACACCCGGCCCCTGTTTTGTCCATCTTAACATTCCTGTTTTAATGTTAATGCTGGCTAGTTGTGCCTGAATTCCAAAGGGAGGAGAATATAATTTGGCATGTCTGAACCCCCCTTCCCATTATGGCCTGAACCAGTTATTCAGGTTTACTTTGGTATGCCCTTAGCTGAGATGTGGATTCAATTCAGTCAGTTGGGGGGCTTAGAATTTTAGTTTTGGTTTACCAAGGTTTCAGCTGTGGTATATGGGTCATCATTGTCTTACTCTTTGAACTTTTTTGTGTATCTTTTAATATTTCATAATGAATGTTTTAAAATGAAAGTATTTTAAAAATAAACCTTATGGTATTTGTGCATGACTAGACAGACACATCAGTGGAATAGAATAGAAAGTCTAGAAATAACTCAAGTACATATGGAAATTTAATGTATGATAAAGATAACATTTCAAGTGCTGGAAAAGTGATTGGATTTTTGATAAATGACACAGAGAAAATTAAATAAACATATCTCACATGATACACAATAAACTCTAAATGAATTAGAAATGTAAGTGTGAAAGATGACATCAAACAAGCACTCGGAGGCAACATGAGTGAATTCACCTATGGGGAAAAGCTTTTTCATTATGACTCAAAATCCAGATGAGATGCCAAGAAAGAAAAAACAAACAAAATTGGACATATAAACATTGCAAAGAAATTTATTGTCTTAGTTCATTTTCTGTTGTCTATAATGGAATACCTGAAACTGGGTAGTTTTTAAAGAAAATAAATTTATTTCTTACAGTTATGGAGGCTGAGAAGTCAAAGGTCAAGGGGCTGCATCTTGTGAGGGCCTTCTTACTGTTGGGGACTCTCTGCAGAGGCCCAAGTTGGGGCAGGACATCACATAGTGATGGGGCTGAGTGTGCTAGCTCAGGTTTTTCCTCTTCTTCTTGTAAAGTCACCATTTACCCATTAATCCATGAATGGATCAATGTATTTAAGAAGGAAGAGCCTTAATGACCTAATCATCTTTTAAAGGTCCCACTTCTCAATACTGCCATATTAGGGATTAAGTTTCAATATGAGTTTGGAAAGGACAAATATTCAAACCATAGCACCTATGTATACAAAAAAAATTGCCATAGCTACTGTTTTTAAAAACATAGTGGAAAGTAGCTGCAATGTATATCAGAGACACTGGGTTAATTGCACTAATAAATAAAGAATTCTTAAAGATTGGGGAAAGACAAGTGAGGAACTGCCATACTGATGATAGTATAGTTTTTGAAACTCTCTGAATTCCCCCATAAGAATAGACAGAAAACTAGATAGAGAATCAGAAAGCCATGGATGACATAAACAATAAAGCTAGGTCACAAGGCATTCTTAGGAACATCAAAATATAAGCAGATGGGAATAAACCATTAACAGCCTGAAGACTTGTAAGTTTGTGTGTTTGTGCAAGAAATAACATAAGAAAGCAACAGGACTGAGAAGGGGAGAACCCCAAGGTAGCCAAAAGGTTTTCACCATAAAGCATAGAAAGATGATTTGAGCACAGCAGCTGAAGCTGAGAGGGGCATTGCCAACTTTAGTAGCAATGATTGCAGTTGTCGCTGCTAAAGTTTGAAGGGACCAGAGCTGTCTAGACCCTGTTGACCCTCAAAATTATTCACAAGGGCTTTCTTCCAGGACAGGGCCCCATGCCCAGAAGAAACATCTAGGGGTGGAATAAACAGTTTGAAGAAAAGGGGCAGTTGAGAAACAGGAAAGAGAAGGTTCAGATACGGCTGGAAGAAGGAAACAGCCAGGAAATTTCTAAAGCCAAGCTGCATGTTTTTAAAACACACCACAAAAATACACAGCAGAGGGAGCTCTGTGGAGTCAGAAAAGCTGGTGAGCCATGATTCTTTCTAAATGATCAAGGAAACAACATCACATAAAAATGAACAACAGAAAGAGATTAATAGAAAATCCCATACAGATTCTATATAAAAAATTGAGGAAAATAGACCAAAAACCCACTAGAAAGATGGGCAAACACATGAACAATTATCCCCCACCAGTGTACAAATGAATACCTAAGAAAAAATGTTCATCTTTATCCATAACATAAAATAAAAGAGTGAGATATTGGTTTTCACACATCAGATTGGCAAAAATTCAAAAGCTTGACCACAAGCTGCATTACTGTGGCTATGGGGACAAAGCTGCTCCCTTTCATCCTTGGGGGAGAGCGACATGGTACTATTCCATGAAGGGGAACTTGACACCATATAACCACCATATGCATGCCTTTCCTGTAAGAGGTTGAAGAGTGTTTCCCCCCAAATTCATGCTCACCTGGAACCTGTGAATGTAACCTCATTTAGTTATAGGGTCTTTGCAGAAGTAATCAAGTTAAGATGAAGTCATACTGAATTAGGGTGGATATTAAGCCCAATATGACTGGTGTTGTAAGAATTGAAAAACAGACACAGACACACAGGGAGATGTTCATGTGATGATAGGGGCAGAGGATGGAGTGATGTGTCTACAAGCCAAGGCATGCCAGGGATTGCTGGCAACACCAGAAACTGGAACAGGCAAGGAAGGATTCTTCCCTGTAAACTTCCTGGAGAGTACAACCTGGCTGACTCCTTGATTTTGGAATTCTAGCCTCCAGAGCTGTGAGAGAGTAAGTTTCTGTTATTTTTAACCACAAAGCTTGTGGCGCTCTGTTACGGCCGCCTCAGGTGACAGATACATTTATCCTTTGGCCCAACAATCCTCTTCTACAAAATAGCATTCACAATTGGATTCACTAAGGCATTATATGTAATTGAAAACAGCCTAAATGCTGAGCCATAGAAGATTGGCTGAACTATGGCACATTCTCTCAATAGAGTGCTATATAGCTTTAAAAAGGAGTGAATACTATCATCATCAGCTGTGAAAAATTGACTCCAAAGATGGTGCCCTATGCACGTGCAGCCAATCACATCAAGAGCCTGAGATGACCTTGCATTTTACTTTGCCCAGTAGAACATAGAAGTGAATTCAGTTCTTTAAGAAAACTAGTCTCTAAAAGGACTGACAACTTCTACCTTCTCTCTCAGATATTATATGAAAGATGAGGAAAGATATGGAATATGGCCAGTGCATCTGTAGGGGTGGAGAGAAAGCATTCCTTCCACCCTCTCTGAAGTTTCACTGAAATGACTGACAATAGACAGATTCATAGGAGAAAAATGGCTTACACATTTATTAAGGTGCATATGGCCATGGGAGTCCTACCAATAGGAGACTCAAAGAAGGGCCAGATGGTTGAGGCTTGTATATCCTCTTCATAGGAGACAGGGAAGTGGGGGACTGTAGGAAATTTCAGAGGGGTAGTAAATGATGTCTAAGGAAAATGAGTGAGCCCAAAGAATAGATAATAGCCTGGGACAAAGTTCCTCTGAGTTCTGGGGCAGGTGGCAGGAGGGTGAGGGGCAGAACTACACTGTGAACGAAGGTTGTCTTCTTATGCAGGTAAAGTCTCCCAGGTAATCTCTTGGAGCTGTCCTCAGACGAATAGGTGAAAAGTCTGTCTGGCATGGTGATGATTCCCAGTCTTTTCTCTTCTCCAGTAGTTAATCTTTCCTGGTTATTTGATGAGATTCCTAGGAAGAGTGTCTTAAGACAATTACATCTCTAGCCAGGTGCAGTGGTAAAACTTAGATAGAGAAATTGCAGAAAGAGTCCTTGCTGGTACTTCAGGAAAGAAAGAGGATCAGATAGACTAGACAGGGGGTTGAAAGGAGACTGGAGAAAGACCTTAGTTCTAAAGCTTATTTTTGAGGCCTTTTAATTTCCTTTAACTCAAAAACCCTCAGCATACCAAAGTGCCATATTTTGGGGTACTGTTTTCTGAGCCTCAACTCACGCAAGAACGTCTTGAGGTATCATGGTCAAGGACATTGAAATAATGGTCTCTTTGGCAAGTGTAACCCTGAGGGAAGACAGAAAAGCCCCTGACTCTCCTGGCCAGGGGTAAGGAATGTGGTGGGGGCCTTCAAGATCATGTAAGTCCTGGCAGGGCATGGTGGTTCATGCCTATAATCCGAGCACTTTGGGAGGCCAAGGTGGGAGGATCATGAGGTCAGGAGACTAAGACCATCCTGGCCAACATGGTGAAACCCTGTCTCTTCTAAAAATACAAAAATTAGCTGGGCATGGTGGTGCGTGCCTATAGTCCCAGCTACTTAGGAGGCTGAGGCAGGAGAATCGTTTGAACCCAGGAGGTGGAAGCTGCAGTGAGCTGAGATCACACCACTGCCCTCCAGCCTGGGTGACAGAGCAAGACTCCATCTCAAAAAAAAACAAAACAAAAAACATCATGTAAGTCCTTCATTCCCACTCTGTACCACCCACAATGACCTTCTGGTTGGAAGTTGGTTCTCAGGAGGCCATCCACAGGCAGGAATGGACTGGTGGGAGGTGTCTGGTTAATCTGAGAACTGACCTGTGTCTTCAGCTGCCACCATCTGCTGAGGTTCTGTCCAGAGGCTCTCTGGAGGGCCCTGTCACACCCAGCCCTCCCGCCTGTGAAGTCAAGGTGCATTTCGTTTTCCTTCCCAGAAGGCTCAAATCCACATGATTTGAATTCTTTGAAGAGTTCAATCATTGGTGAACATAATTTGGGTGGATAGTAAAACGTTGTACCCTTGCCCAAAGGAAGAGGAAAGTGCTCATGTTTTTACAAACATAATAATTTCCTTTTGGAGCTACTTATTTTGCAATAGTCTATAAGCAGAACTTTGTGGTAAATGACTTTTCTGATATCCACCAGCAAATCCTGTGGCCCACTCACACACATGCCAGCTTAGATGACTGTTGATACAATGTTTTCACTTCCCTATCAAGGGGACAAACCAGGGTGAAGTTCTGGAATTTGAGATGATTGATAACATAGCTCTGGTAAAACAGATGGTCTTCAATGGAATATGATACTGATGTTAATTATGGGATTGGAAAATAAAGTTCTTTACAGAAAGTGAGTAGGCCAAAGTGGCATTATGCATACAATTATAGGATTTTGATGATTTTGCTGTTTTGTTAAATAGCAATCTCACTGCAGAATTTAAATGTAATTGCTCCTATCATAGAGCCCTGTTCTCCTAAAGGGAGGTCAGTTGCTGGTTGTGTAATAAGGATTCTGGTTGGCCTTTGTGGCAGGTTCCTCAAAAGAACCTCTAAAGCTTAGGATTACCTCGCCCGGTAATCTAATCTGCTTTCTTTCTGTCAGTGGAGCTGGAAGGAACCGAGAGGCTGGTGAGACATTAGCCCGGCCTTGAAGACATCGGCTCCACCGAGCAGCAAGCAGGCCCCAGTGGTCTCTGCTCTGCCTGGAGGGGGACAAGGGTGGGGATGCAATTTGGGGCTGAAGCTTACACCCCAGTGCTTCCCTGAGAAGCCCCGATGCTATGGGCCAAGATAGGGTCCCGGCTGCAGGCAGGCTTCCTGCGTGGGCTCACGTGAAGTCACACAGCTGGTGTCTCGTTGTCCATCGTTGACCCAGTTTCCTCGAGGTTGGCTCCCTCTCAGACAGGCCCTCCGCCCGGTACTGCGGCAGCGATAGCCTCGCATCTTCTCAGGCTAGTCCAGCAGGAAGGGGGGAGACTCTCTTTTTGGGGAGTCCCAGCCCCGGCAGTGTCATGTGCCCACGTGGACCAATCACTATGGTGACGGTAGTGAGATGCTCTGATTGGCTTAGACCCAGGTCATGTAATCGACCCAGCCCAGAGTCCCCGGGCTTAGAGGCAGGGCGGAGTGCTTTCCCAACTTAAGTGTGGATGGAGTTACCAGGCGGATCCGTTGTAGGCGTCAAGATCAGCGGATGACAACCAACATTTGTAGAGTGGTCACTGCCTGCAGTAGGGATAATGATGTCCAACCTCCAAGTTGTTGAGCGAGTTCAATGAATTAATACATGTAAAGTAGTTAGAACAGTGCCTGGTGCACAGCAAGCTCTCAGCAAATGTCCACTGTTTGCCAAGCAGCAGTCTCAGCTCCTCTTGCACCATATTACTTCATCCTTACGGCAGCCCCATCAAGTGAGTGCTGTTTTCTCCACTTTACAAATGAGGAAACCGAGGCTCAGAGGGGTTAGGTAACTTACCTGAGGTCACACAGCTAGTGAGAGATGGAGTCAAGATTTCAACCAGGACAGTTTGACCTCAGAGTGTGGGTGCTTAATCCTTCCACAATGCTACTGCAAGAGGGATGCCCGTTCTGTATACATGCCCGTTCTATATATTAGAGCCAATGGCAGTAGGCTGGACGGAAGTGTATTTAAAGCACCCCATAATATAATAGTATAAATAGGATTCTCCCAGTGGTCAATTTTCATCCTGGTTTTAATTTGGAAACCCTTTAAAACTACATTAATGCTTTTCAGATACAATTCTGAAACATGAGGACCATCAATACCTGTCATCCCAGCAGCCAGAAAGAGTTAATGTAGCTTCCAAGGCTTTGTAACTTACAACGAGGGAGGAACTTACATGCTGGGAAAGTGTAATTCAGTGAATAATGGGAATCTGGATTAATTCCCAAATAAAGTTGTTATCATAAGATTTTATGAAGAGGGAAAAAAGACATTTAGCAGAATCTCCAGGGGCAGATATTAGACATGAAAATCAAACTTTGCAGTGCTTTAAATGTTATTTATCACGTCTTTTTCTTTTCTGCATCTGGCGTCTGGAGCCCCAGGCCTGTGATCATATTGTTTTAAATGGACAGGATCACAAGTGGCTGCTCTCACGTGGAAGTAAGGGCAGGGAAAGACAAATGAGGCACAGATGAGACACGAATGTGTTCTGTGTTTGTGAACACAGAACACAGGATGTAGGTGGTATGCCCAGCTCAAGTTCAGCACTGAAAACCCTTTTCTGGGAGCTTAACATCAGGATTTTTTCATTAAGTCAATCAGAGGATACTGGGAAGTTAAACAAAGTAGTCCTTTCCCCCCTTTATCTACTTGTATCCCAGGATCAGTGGGGCTTAACTGTGTGTGAATTGGGGTGATGAGGTGTCAGCTTTTGTTCATCCCCTGCAGGGGTCCTGGTCAACTTCTAGGAGAAACCTTCAGCCAAGGGACATGGGGAGCTGCTTCCCATCTAAACAGAAGCCAAGCCAAAACAACTGCCATTGTGAGCTCAGCCGGGGTCAGCGTGTGCCATGCTGTCTTTGCGTGGAGTTTCAGGGAGGCCCCTAATGACACCAGTAATTCCTTCCAGCAGGTTGCAAATCCTGAGATTCCTTCAAAACTAGTCCATTGGAGGCCAGGCGTGGTGACTCATGCCTGTAATCCCAACACTTTGGGAGGCTGAGGTGGGTGGGTCACATGAGGCCAGGAGCTTGAGACCAGCCTCACCAACAAGGCGAAACCAGGTCTCTACTAAAAGTACAAAAATTAGTGGGACATGGTGGTGCACATCTGTAATCCCAGGGAACCCAGGGAACTAAGTTCAGCCAGCAACCTAGCAGAGCAGGGACGGGCCTTCCCCAGAGCTCCAGGAATGGATGCAACTTGCCAATACTTAGATTTTAGTCCAAAGAGATCTGTACTGAACTACCGACCTGCAGAACAGATCACAGACTTATGCTGTTTTAATCCACAACATTTATGCCAATTAGTTACAGCAATCAAAGGTTCACACTGGGGTACAGAGGAAAGCTGTGCCTGCCTCAAAGTGGCCCCATAGCCTGAGCCCTGTGGTGAGAGGGCTTTGGGCAGAGCATGATGGAGCAGTTTTTGGGTGTGCCCAGGTTCCCAGGTATGATGCCCAGTGGGTGACAGGGCGTTTCGCCTACCTTGGTACGGAGCGCAGCCTGGCCACAGCAAGGACAGGTGCTCAACACCATAGGGTCCTCAGGAGTCTGCCCCGAATGTTCTCCCAGAGGGCATCTGCAGCCATGGTGGAAGGGGGTGCAGCCCTCCTCAGCTCTGTGACCAGCAGGTGGTAACAAAGAGAGCTCAAGAAAAGATGCTCAGAGATGCACAAATCTAACTGTGGGCCTTGGCAGGGCAGCTTCGCTGCTGCTTTACATGGAAGGAGTTAGAAGCTAGTAGAACTTGAGTATCTACAGCAAGCTGATCATGTTAGGGAAATTCAAGATAAGCACATTTTCAACCTCTGTGAGCCTTGGTATCCTCATCTGTACAATGGGAAAAATAATAGTTCCCAAAGAGTTATTATGAGAATGAATTAAACACCATGAGCCCAGGTGCCTGCCTATACCCGGTGCATGGAGCCACTTTGTTCCGGTTCCTTCCTCCATCTCCCCATCTTGTCTCTGACTGTGGTTTATTCTGGGATGACACCCCGGCTGTACCTGTTTGCTTCAGACCTTGGCAGAGCTTATCATGGCACTTCACGAGGCACCTTTGTTTGTCCAACGTGGAGCTATGCCAGCATCTGCAGTTGCCTTGGCTGAGATGCCTCCACTGCTCCCGGGTGCAGGATGGGTCCTCATGTGGAGGGATGCGGAGTTTCCCCGTGGGTGGGGCAGCGCTTTCCGTGCTCCAGGTGTTTGTGGTTGAAGTCGACTGTGATTATAGACTAGGGGTGGTGGGCTGCTGGGAGGGTTCCTGTTCTGGGGATTGCCCAGACCCACTACGTTATGCCGAAAAAATCCCAGCAAGTTGCTGAAGGGGGGTGTAGGAGTGAGGAGAGAGAGATTTTGAGCAAAATGGGCATGTGGAGGGACTGTGTGTGTGGGCGCTGTGTAGGGCAACGGTCCCCCGGGGGTGGCCCCAGACAGACCGTGTGGGTGGCACATCAGCTGTAATGGGACACCTGGGCCTTGGGCTCAGGCCAGCAACTTAATGTTCAGTCTTAATTCCAGAAAGTGGGACGAGCCTACTGGGGCAAGCCTGAGATGGGTCTGAGCCCTCGAGTGGGAAGGGTCTGGTAGGGTGGGAAGAATGCAAGATGGGCTTGGGAGGAGAGGCCAGCCCGAGTGTGATAACCAGGTTTCAGCAAGCGCGGGGACCCTGACATTGTGTTCTTGGGAAATGCAAAAGGCAGACCACAAGGTGGTGCTCACTACAAAAGAATTCCACGACCAGGCAAAACCCGGAGAGTGCCAGCTTTTTATTCACCCCGGATTTTTGAAAACAGCAATATGGACAAAAGATATTTGAGGCTCTCCTGGGCATGCTTTCCCTTTTCTTCTTTTATGGTGTTTTTCTAGTTTGTTTCAGGCAATCTCGCCCTGCATTATTGGGAAGTCTTGTTCAGAACAGTTGGTGTCTTCACAGTGACCGTAAGCACTAATGAATACACACACACACACACACACACCCTGCGATAGGTGGCTTTCTAGATCGATACCCCCACCCCAGGGCACTGAGAGGGGTAAAGTCAGAGCCGGGCAGGGTGTCCTTCAGGATGTGACCCTGTGATTTTGTCCTCTTCCTGAAATTCTCAGGATAGGGAGGATTTCAGTTTGATGCAAATACTCTATTTCTATAACACATATTTTTGCTTTTTTGTACCACACAATCCTCCATCGTCTCTCACTTTCCCCACACACTATTACATGTGTCATTAACTCTCAAGGTCCTGCCAAGACAAGCAGCTCCCCTTCAGCTGTTGAGAGCGATATGGGACTCACCCTGCCCAGCGCATTGCCATGAGGTGAAGCCCGGGGGGCGGGGGCAGAGGTGTGCTGGGAAGGAGCCCAGACCTTGTTAACTTTGCATACAAAAGTGTTTTGTATCCGTGTGGAAACTCACATAAGCAGCAACTTATCATAGTTTTTTCCTTCTTACGTCTCTTGGTGTATTGTATATGTGTGAATGTGTGTAAATACAATGTTAATTTCAGTGCAGTCTGAGATACCCTCACTGAATCCTGCCCACCTCTCCCAGCCAGGCTGATTCAAGGGGGCCCTGCCCCGCATCCTTCCTGCTCTACCGGCCATCGCGACGCCACCTTCCATGAGCTCCATTTCCAGGACTGGCCCATCTGGGCATCACAGTCCCAACCACAATGCGTGTTTGGTCCTTGGGGCTTCCTGGATAACTTGGAGCTTTGTGAGAACTCCAAAAGTATTTCTTCTGAAGAACCAAACCCATGTTTCATAGGCGACACACAGTTTGCTCCTTTCAACATGCACACAAAACACACATGCATGAAACAGCAAATGAGAGCAGCCTCGGCATGATCTGAGAGTCTGCCAGTCCCTTCCTCACCAGAGCAGGGCTCAGAACCATACTCCTCACATCCTCGGATTCTGGGGTGCAGCCCTCAGGGACAGCTTGGGGCTGAGGCCAGAACACAGTCGGCAGGGCCCAGAGCTTCTCCCCTGACCCCACCTGGCACATGGCTCAGAGCCAGTGGGGCTGGCCAAGGGTTGCTTTTCCAGTATGGTTTGCTCATTTTCTTTTGCTGCTCTTGTTCTCGCTCTCACCTGTACTCTCTGCTCTGTCCCTGCTCCTCAAGGGTTTCAAGATCAAGATGCTTATTGTCGAGAACTGTCTTCCTTTCAAAAATGGCTTACAGTT
Source organism: Pan troglodytes (assembly GCF_028858775.2). NCBI lineage: Eukaryota > Metazoa > Chordata > Mammalia > Primates > Hominidae > Pan > Pan troglodytes. The sequence continues at coordinate 139,229,383 of NC_072411.2, read as the reverse complement.
CTGGCCTCCAAATGCAGGATTTTAGCTACACCGCCACATCATTCAACATTTAAAAAACAAAACAAAAATAGTTCACATTATTATAATTTTTCCATTTGCTAATGGGCAAATGAGGAGGGTCGAAAGTGCAACTGCCTGCAGAACACCTTGACAAAATCTGCAGAGAAAAGGTTTCATTTCTGTTTTTAGGCAGGAACTAGAAAATGCTGTGGCTCATGACTCCTGTAGACGCTCCTCCACCACTGAGCTGGGCTTCGCTTTATAGTGGGCTCATGGGTTCCATTTAAAATATTAACCCTCAGCAGAAACTCAAATTTCAGGTGGATTTAGAGTTTCCTACGGCTGTTGCTTCACATGTCATCTGGAGAAGGCCCCCTGTGCAGTCTTTGCAACTTTCCACAGATAAAGGTGAAAATAATGCAAGAGGAAAACAGATGACGGCCTTTCCCTAAGGCAGAAACTGGGAAGAAGGGAAGCCTGAGAGGAGCAAAAGGACCTGATGCCATGAATGGCCTCAGTGTGAAATGCGGAGGGCCTCAGTTTGTGTCCCAGCACAGAGACTCTCTACACAAGGTTTTGTTCTTGTTTGTGTTTTTAACTTTTCTCCCATCCCCTGATGGAGACACCTGTGCCTGAGCTCCAGGGGAACTCGGCAGCACCCATGCTCCATTCCTTTGATGCTTCTGTGAGTTGAGCAGAAAGACTTTCTTCTCATTTCTATCAATCACCTTTCTTTGCTCTCAGCCCACTCACTTCCCCATCTTCTACACCTCACGGAAGCAGGAAGGAGGGGCTGCCGAGGACCCCAGGAATGCGGCCCCAGGAGTCACCATGCAGATGAAGAAGGGAGGCGCCCTCATATTCGGGCAGCCTGGGAACTGGGATGTGTTCCATGCAGTGACAGCTCCCAGCGCTCTGAAGCCATGACAGCGGAGGAGGCAAGGCAAGACCCCTCCTGCAGAACAGCCACCTGCAGGGGAGATCTGGCGAGGAGTAAGAATCGGGTAGATTTACGCCAGGTCCCCTAAGAGCGGTGCAAAGAAATGGATCAAATAGGCAAGCATTTCATCAGGGAAAATGCCTAAGAGAAATGCGGGGGGAAGCTGGGTGCAACTGGAATAGCCTTCAGACTGTGGTGTGAGTCTGACCCCAGTGAAGGAAAGAGGAGGGATGGCTGCAAGGAGGTGGCCCCAGGAAAGTTCTGCAAAGCCACCGGGCATCCTCAACCCTGAACCAGAGGACTCAGCCCAGCCTCTCCCCAGAGTGGACCTGCCCTGCCTTGCTCAGACACTGGCTGGGAGCAGCCTGTGAGAAACGTGACTGCATGCAAATATTTAACAGTCAACAAGCCACAGCTGAGGAAACATGGCCACACAACCGTATTAGTCCGTTCTCGCACTGTTACAGAAAAATACCTGAGACTGGGTAGTATATGAAGGAAAGAGGTTGAATTGGCTCACAGTTCCACAGGCTGTACAGGAAGCATGGCAACATCTACTTCTGGGGTGACCTCTGGGAGTTTTTACTCATGCTGGGGGCAATGAGGGAGCAGGCATTTCACCTGGCAGGAGCAGGAGGAAGAGAGAGTGGGGAGGTACCACACATTTTTTTTTTTTTTTCGAAAAGAAGACTTGCTCTTTCGCCCAGGCTGGAGTGCAGTGGCATGATCTCACCTCACTGCAACCATTGCCTCCTGGATTCAAGCGATTCTCCTGCCTCAGCCTTCCGAGTAGCTGGGATTACAGGCACGTGCCACTACGCCCGGCTAATTCTTTTATTTTTAATAGAGATGGGGTTTCATCATGTTGGCTAGGCTGGTTTCGAACTCCTGACCACAAGTGATCCACCCATCTCGGCCTCCCAAAGTGTTGGGATTACAGGTGTGAGCCACTGCTCCCAGCCTGCACACTTTTATACAACCAGATCTTGTGAAAACTCTTGTCACTATACAGTACCAAGGGGAGATGGTGGTAAACCATTCATGAGAACTCTGCCTCCATGATCCAGTCATCTCCCCCAGGTCCTCCCTGACACTGGGGATTACAGTTCAACATGAGATTTGGGAAGGGACACGAGGCAAATCATATCAACAACCATTTGGAAAGTCATATGCAATGGGAGAGAGAAATCATGGGAAATAATATAAAATGAATTCTTTTCAGCAATGAAATCTGCTGACATCAAGATAAATACATATATACATGCATATATATACACACACATATATTTAATATGAAGTCTGCTTTAAACTCAAACAATAGAGAGATGGATTTATGCATATCTGAAAATGAGCACTATACCTCTATTAAATAGGTAATATTGAAAAATACCCGATGGCATAGAATAATGTTCTGAAATGAAAATAACAGGTGAAAAGCAGTAAATACAAAGTAAAATGTCATGTTTCATAAAACTTCTTACCAGTGGTTCTCTCTGTGTGATGGGATTACAGATGATTTTTGTTTTTTACTATTTTCTTACAAAAAGATCATATGTCGTTTTGTACCTTCAAGAGATTTTAAGAGCACCATCGCATGCGTCTGGCTCTCCTAGTATGTCAAGGTGCCTGCCTCTCATCCGTGGGGTTGCAGGTCGGCACTGCTGGGGGAGTGGAGAGTCTATGCTCCATCTGTACGCTGCTGCCTCTGCTGCAATGAAGTTTATGAGGGAGCCTCCAGCCACTGGGGACTGGGGTCTTATTGTCCCTCTGCTCCTCCTCTAGGCAGAACTGAGTGCCCCCGGAATTGACATCTCCCGGGGATGGGATTGAGAGTGCCGGGAGGCAGGATATGCCAGCCTGAGTTCACAGCCCTTGCTGGCCCCTCTGGGTAGGGGCTGAGCTGGGCTTCATGTTATCCACCTCGGGGGTCAACCAGTGCTGCCCCCAGCATGGTTTGCAGCAATCCCCTTCTGCTTGTCAAATCTCCAATAGCCCCCTCCCTCTGCAGGCTGCCCAGCACCAGAAAACACGCTGGGCAGGTTCTCCCAGGTTGTACTCCAGGCTGAGCACAGATGCATGTGGCGTCCCCACTGCCAGCACTGTTAATTAAGCCATGTCCAAGGACCCACAACACCACACAACACCTAGGTATTAAGCAGACCCATTGGAATGTAACTCCAGTGAATGCATTCCCGTCTTGTTACATGATTCCGTGAGGTTCTATACACAAAGACCCTAATCTGTTAACTACTCTTTGGGGCTATAAAGTAATCTCCCTGCCAGTGATCTGGATTTTTTAAAAAATGGATTATTCATCTCTAAGGTTTTTGGCCCCTGTCTTTTCTGACCATAGGGGAAAAAGTCTGGCAGAAGCAAGCCTTGGCTGGCCATGTGCACCTCATTCCATGCCATTCCAACCGTTGCTGTGCTCCCAGGCTTATATAAGAAGAACCAGTTTTCCCACTTCATGATTTTGCAGCTTAATGGGATGGATATGGTATGGCTTACTTAGAGGCCTAGTCTCATTTTGACAGTCTTTTGTGCACTTTACATATTCCAGGCACTTTCATTATTACTGGAAAAGTGAAAGTGGACATTGGCAATGGGTTGGCCTCCACAAAAAGCCATGAGAATCAAACTATATAAACCAAGCTAGGAATGCCCAGCCAAGTTTATTCTAAAGCATTACCTCATATTGCTGGACAGCTGTCTTTTGGCTAAAACTGGGGGAAATGTCAATTCAATTCCTATTTTAGGGGTCAGAGTTATAGAACATTAATGAAAGCACTGAGCTGTACTTACTGTATCCATCAACAGGAAGAGAATAATTTAGCATCTAGACAGGCACAATCGCAGACGTACACAGAGGCTGGAAGACGGTGCACACCATTGAGATACGTGTCTCATCCAGCCCGCCACATGCAGCCGGAACCAGGCCACCGCCTGGGTGTCCCTTGTGTCCTGTCCTCCTACCTCTTCTCTCTGGTCCCCACATTCCTTCCAGAGTTTCTCATACATGGATTGCTCCCAGGCTCCCTTCCATTGGGGGCCAGAGGTTCTCACAGAGCACAGAGAAGGAGACCATTGGCCCCTGGGACCATCAGGGGAATGATCTAGAAGTCAAGCAAATGTTCTAGCCCTTCAGGGTCTTCAAGGTGAGTCACTTGGGGTGAACCAAACATTTCTTATGCACACAATGGCTCTCTCATAATGATGAGGCTGCATTCTGCTTGCCAAGTCTCCCTTTCTTTACTCTTTGTTACTGAAGATCTTCCTACCAGGAATGAGACTGAAGGGAACAAAAGTTTAGCTTAGAAAACAAGTCCATTCATCCACCTCATATCCCCACTGTGATTGCACACACCACCCCCATCTCTAGCCTCATTTTTTTCTCAGCCGACTTGTACCCGACTGTTCTAGGGAGATTACAGGGGAAGAAGGCTGAGGTAGAGAGCAGGGCCTCTATACCTTTAAGCTCAGAGATACAGAGCATATGAAGATATGGGAATTCAGAAAAGTTCCGTCCAACAGAAATGTAGTGTAAGTCACATAGTAACTTTGAGTTTTCCATTAGCTGTATTAAAAACAGAAAATATAAAACAGGCAAAATTAATTTAAATACTATAACTTATTTAACCCAATATATCCAAAATGTTATCATTTTGTCATGTTACCAATTACATGATGAGCTTATTAATGATATCTTTTATAGTTTTCGTACCAAATCTTTAGTGTGTATTTTCTACTTACTTTACATCTCAAGGCAGATGCTAAATTTTCATCAGAACTACTTGATCTGTATTTAAATTTCATAAGATTTGCAGTTAAAAACTCAGATTCACACACCTAAGTGTCTCCACAGATACTTCAATTTGGTTTTCCAATAACTGAATCAAGTCCCAGTTTTAATTTACAATTAAAGTAAAATAAAAATTAAAAATTTAGTTTCTCAGTTGCACTAGTCACACTTTAAATACTCAGTAGTCACGGGTGGTTAGTGGCTGCCACATTGAGCATGTGGATTCAGAATCTACGTGTATTTTGTTTCCAAAGATTGTAAAGTAACAGCAGCAGCAGCAGCACTTGAGTATGATACCAACAAACAGGAAGTGTCAGGAAGACGCCTCGCAGAACTGTCAGCCTGTGGAGTTGTTTCCCCAAGAGAGTTTGGAGTTAGAAAGAGGTATCCAAATCTGGGAGGTTCAATTCCTAAAGTTCTTTGTCCCAGAACTGCTACCTTAAATTGCATAGGTCCTACCACAGGCTCAGCTTTCCCACTCACTGCTCCATCAGCTCCTAACTCACTTTAGATTGCATGACCTCTGAGGGCAGCAACCATTTTTGACCTCTGATGCTGTGGGTAACTTGCCCATATAGTTTTCGGGTCATTAAACTTCTTGCACAATTTGAATTTTTATATGAAAATTGGGGTAGACAAGAAAGCTTTCTGGCAGAGCAGATAACTCTCTTGGAGTTAACCATGCCTGCTCTTGTTCATTCACATGTATGTGTTTGTAACGGAAAACCAAGAGGTACTAGAAGTACCTCTTTCATGCAGAAATAGTTCACTCCTGAATACTGATACAACAGTTTTCCCACCGGTCCTGCCTCAGTTGCTGTCAAAATGAATCAGTCCTCAATAACTGTTATAAGTGTGTTCAAGGCCCTCTTTGCTTTAAGGTGTTGGTTATTGATGGTAGAGAGAGGGTTGAGAACTGAGGTGCTACAACTGCTCCCTAGTGAGAGGTATACTATCTGCTCAGGTTGGGCAGACAGTGTGAGTCATTTCCAAGTTACCTTTTCTGCCTCCAGTGTGTGTATGTGTGTGTGTGTTTAAGGAGGGTATGATATGCCCTAAGAAAGCCCCACATGCCAGCAGTTCCATTGATAATCCAATACCCCCAAGTTAGCAACTATCTCCCCACAATGTCCTTCCCCGAGAGCAGATGACAGCACTCGTCACTCATCCAAACTCCTGAGAATCTCCTGGGATCCAGAGGGTGATGGTTTTTTCTCCAATTCCTTCCTGTTTTATGTGCCAATTCCCACCACAGCACAGCAAGGTGATGAGAGACCCCAATAAAAGCTTGTGCTTTCTCATCCTTCAAAAATCATGCCTTATATTTTTAATTTTGAGGCCAAGCATAATTTTGACTCTAATTGGTTTCAGGCTTCAATCAGTGACATGACTCATTATCAGGATCCTTGAGTGCAAACCCAACAATCCCATCCCCTAGCCCCAGGCTTCCTTTTCCAGCATCCGTGGGAATCCTTTTGTCCTTGATCTTTCCTGTAAGGTATTTTGAAGACTTTGATCTGTTAACTCCTCAGCCATCTCTCTCCCCTAATTTTCATTTTTTTCCTGCAATGAACCTTTAGTCTTTTGCAAAATTCCCTTTCCTTCATGGGTGTAACCCTCTGGGCCGGGGAGAGTCCTGGGGCCCCTTCAGCATTTATTGTCATAGGTGCCAGCTATCTCCGTTTGCGCTCAGATTTTTAAATAAACACACAGGGTGCTCAGGTCGATTTGAATTTCAGATAAACAATGAATAAATATTTGTATAACTGAGTACCAAATATCGCATGAAGCATAGTTATGCTAAAATTTTTTCATTGTTTATCGGATATTCAAATGTAACTGGGCATTTGTGTTTGATCTGGCAACCTCCCTCTTCGAATTGATCCCTGCCCTTCCCTACTCTGATCACCATCACATGAGATGCCCCCTCTCAGCTCCCTTGCCCTTCAGATCCTGGAATGAATTTGGTTGAGACTGGTGGGCCAGAGGCCAGGAAGAGCCAGGCTGCATCTCCTCTCTGTTCTTCTTGTGGAGTCCCCAGCCACAGCTGAGTATCTCCATGGCTCTGACTCTGTCTGAATTTTCCTGCCTCTGTTGCAGTTTCCACTGGGTGGTCTGGATCCCCGGGTGCTGCCAGGATGCTCCTCCCTGTACATGCCCAGCACTGAGATGGTGGCAGCAGCTGCCCACTTTGCTAGTCTTCGCATTGTCTGCTCTCCCCTGTTTAGAGATTCCACTTGCCCAGTACCTTAATAAGCAATTTCCTGTATTAGATTTCATCTATTTGAAATACATAGTGTGGCTGCTATTTCCCTGAATAGCCCTTGATTAAAAATGGCTTTGCTGTTTATTTCTCCAGTTCTCAGAGCCCCCTCATTTTTCTTCCTTCAGCCTGTCAAACACTGTCTTTGCCTATTTCCTCTCTTGTTTTCTCCTCAACTGCCTTTGCCTGTAAAGACAGATCTGTCGTAGGCCATGCACAAATAATGTGTTATTAGTATTAAACTGCCAAAAGTTCCTTCTTTGTAAATATCTAAGATGCAAGCCTGTGAAACAATGACACCATCCCTCACCTGCAGTCCAATATTGTCATCAGAAAAGTTTAGTCACGGTTCTTGAGGAGAAAAGGAAGAGTTGGGATGGGAGTGAATCCATCTGGCTCTGTTTTCACCGTGCAGTGTGCATCCGATCAGCTTGTGTGAAACAAGAAAGGCTGCACTGTCCTGCTGCAGCGCAATGAGTGGGGCTAACGTTCAGTCTTGGACTCCTGTTCCTTCCCAGAGAGGGGCATCCACATATCTGCTCCTCACCAATCCACGACTATAAAATGAAACCACATTTTCAGTTAATAATGAGATGTTAATGTCCTGAGAGATCCCTAATAATTTAATTGTCAAAAAAAGCCCTTCTCAAATTATTTCCAAGTAACATTGACAAGTATCGGAGACAGCTGCCCTGTGTGTTCAGGAGTGGGCTCTGTGATCATCTGTCGAGTCTCCTGGTCATGCCATTCTGCTGCCTCTGCCTCAGTGACTCTCCCGAGGACATGGCTCTACAGGGCCCAGCTGGGATCTGCCGTGGGTGCACAGTGTCCTCCATGGCCTGCTTTGACTGTGGAATGCACTTGCCCTTAATTCTCCAAAGTATAGCAATGATCAGCCTGTAGTTTTAAAATTGTGTGGAAATTTGTGAGTTAATGGAAGGGAAACATATTACAAGAAATGCATATGTTACCTTCAGAGCCCGCCGGCTGAAGGCTTCCTCTCCCTGTTCCACATGGCAGGAGCCTGTGGACTCCATTGGTGAATTTTCAAAACATCTGTTTACCTCTGAGTCCAAACCAGACTGGCAAAAGCTCCTACAAAAAAGTTATGCAATTCCTTACTTTTTGTCCCTAGATTGTCCTCTTCCTGTCACATGTGACACTGGGACCACTCACTCTCATCAAGAGAAACATGACACTTCTCACAGGGGTGTAGACTAGCCCCCCATGATAATCATGCAATAGCCCTAACATCAATTCATGCACTGGGGTGTTCGTGAATTAATATTAAATAATATTACAGAATGGACAGCAAGGGAATTCAATTCCTTCTTATATCACCCTGAGAGTGGAGCCTACAAATCCTCCTGAGTCTTTGAGGTTCTCTATGCCTGTTATCCTTGAACAAGAAAATGTGCACATGTACACACAGACACACACACACCACTAATTTCCCTGAAAACACAAGAATGAGCAATAATAGATATGCACAGGTCAGTCTAAATGAGTATTTATCAAAACAGATTTTTCTATTTTGCAGATGAGAATTTAGAACTCTGCCTACATTTAAAAAAAAATCTCCAATAACCACCCACAACAATTTAACTCCTTAGAATTATATTATCGGATATTTCCTTCTTAGAAGAGGGTTTTCTTTTTCCCGAGGAAGACACCTCTGTGAACTGTTTAATTATGCAAATATGAGCAAGGATGGTGAGCAGGGCGGTGAGCCTGAAAGGCAAATTCAAATATCTATTCTCCACAGTAGAAGCTGCTAATAACCTAAATAACAGATATTTTAAATTAAGAAATAATTGGGAGACATAAAAATATATAGTGAGTATTCTTTTAGTCAACCATTAGCTCTAAGTAATGCTAATATACTAACATTTTTACACATTTGTTTGACGTTTTTATTTTAAATAAGACATTATAGATAAAGTTCAAACCCCATTTTATTATTCCCTGGTCCTCTCCTCCAATTTTCTCTTTCCTGATGCATCATCTCCCTTACATTGGCTTAGGTGTTTCTCATACATATGTTTATGTTTCTCTGTATAAAACTGGAATACAGGATACCTTTGCATGTTTTGAAATTATGTAAACAGTTTCAGACAGAATACACTTTTCTTCAAATTGGATTATTTTTACTCAATATTTAATGTCAAGGTCTGTGTTACTGCATATAATCCTAATTATTAATCTAGTTCATTTATGAAAGCTGCAATATTCTATCAAATGCACTTGCTTTTCCAGACAAAATGAAGTGATGGGGATTTTATTTACCTTCTACCCTGAAACAATCAAAACACAGACAAAATATGTGATATAATGTTTTCAAGTCACTGGACATCAAACAATGAAGGGCAGTGAACCCTCTGAGATAGCAAATGAACAATAATGAGACCTCCAATTGCTCAGTCTGTCTTCGTTGATAGTGTTTCCAGGCTCCTGTTCAGAGAAGGGGGAACCCAGGCAGAGCTCAGTGGAGTCCCTGAGTTGGGGAGACACAACTGAGAGTATAGAGAAATCCCAGAGGCAGGAGCTCACAGGACAGAATGCCAGCAAGGAGAGTACTGCACAGGAAGAATGACCAGGAGGCATACAGAGGGTGCAGAGGGTCACCACTGAGGGTTCCAGTGAGTACTTATGATCACATGAAAACCTCCCAAGTTTGGGGAAGGAACTACTCAAAAAGACTGGAAGTAACTGGAGCTGACCAAGGCCTGAGAACAGTGCCTGTTTCTATTAGCCAGACTGAAGAACTTCATGATTCACAGGACATTTGGTTTGAATACACAGAGAGCCTTCCCTTAATCAGTGGAGAATAAGTAGAAATAGACTCAGCATTGTTATGGTCCTACCTAGAAAATCTTAAAAGCCAGACTCAAAAGGATCAATCTATTTCCAGTAACTTAATTGCATCCCAGAATAAAGCTCAATAATATTGAAAGGACTACAGCAACTTTCAGCACCCAACACCAGGCATTCAGGGAAGCAGAAGAATATAACCCTTAATGGAGAGGTCAGTCCATCAAAATTGACCCAGAACTGGCACCAATGTTAAAATTAGCAGACAAGGACATTAAAATATCAGTATAATAACTGTATTCTATATGTTCAAAAAGTTAAATAGAAGCATGGGAGATATAAAAATGACACAAGACAAACTCCTAGAGATGAAAAAAATACAATGTATAAGACAAAAAATAAATTATAGGATTAGCAACATATTAGACACTGCAGAAGAAAAGCTTGGTAAATTTTAAGATCTAGTAATAGAAACTATCTAAAATGAAACAAAGAGGGAAAAGTACAGAAAAAAGACTCCAGAACATCAATAAGCTGTGAATCATGTCAGGTGTTTAATATATATGTAATTGGAATCACCAAAGGGAAGGGGCCAGGAAAAATATTTATATAGATAATGGCCAAAATTTTCCAAATTTGATGATCATTATAAACCTATAGATCCAATAAGCACAGAGAACCTTAAGTATAAGAAGATGTGAAGAAAACTACACGAAAGCACATATAACCAAATTGGCTAAAACCAATGACTAAGAGAACATCTTAAAAGCAGTCATACAAAAAAGACAAAAGGAAAAGACAGACAAAATAAAGAGGAGGGAAGATAAGGGTGACGGCAGATTTCTCAGAAGAAACAATGCAAGTGAGAAGCCATTGGAGCTGCATTTTAAAAGTACTGAGAGAAAAAAATTGCCAATCTTGAATTCTGTTCCCAGTGAAAATATTTTTCAAAAACAAAGATGAATAAAGACTTTTTTCAGATTGGAAAAGCAATTCCATCAAGTGAATATATTATAATTTTTCTATTGATGGGCATTTAGGTGGTTTTTGTTGTTGTTTGTTGGACAGCACTAGAATGAGCATCATACACACATTACCTTTTGTTCACATGAGAGTTTTTCTAGAATACGCATCCAAAGGGAGAATTGTTGGGTAACAAGACATGCGCATCTTCCGTTTTTGCCAAGGTACATACCAAGTGCCTGGAGAGTATGAGCACTGGTATTGTCAGATTAAAATGTTTACTTTTCTAATGGGCCTGTTTCTGGATGTTCTATTCTGTTGCACTGGTCTGTTTGTCTATCATGGGGCTAATATTAGGCTGTTTAAATTGTATAGTTTCACAATAGCAATTGCACAAGACCCTCTGCATCAGTTTGCTAGGGCTGCCATTATAAACCCTATTGTAGTAGGGCTGCCATAAATAACAAATTTTTAAACAGCAGACATCTATTTTCTCACACTTTTGGAGGCTAGAAGTTCAAGATCAAGGTGTTGGCTGGGTTGGCTTTTTTCTGAGGGCCATGAGGGTAGGATCTGTTCCAGGCCTCTCTTCTTAGCTTGTAGATGGCCTTCTCCCTGTGTCTTTACATCCTCTCCTCTCTGTATATGTCCGTTTGTGAATTCCTCTTCTTATAATATTCATTAATATTGGATTAGCCCCACCCCATCATGACCACAATTTTAACTTAACTTCTGCAAAGACCCTATCTCCAAATGCAGTTACATTCTGAGGTACTAGGGGTTAGAACTTCAACATAGGAAATTCGAGGGAATGCAATTCAGCCCATAACACCCTCTCTCTTAGTTTTTCATCGAAAGTGAATTTTAGAATCAGTTTCTCAAGTTTCACAAAGAAAAGCCCACCAGGACTGTAAGTGAGAATTGCATTGGATTGATTAGGGGAGAAATGACGTATTTGTGACATTGTGCCTTCCCTTTCATAAACATGCAGGTCTGTCATTTGTTCAGGGATTCTTTTATGCTTTTCAGTAAAGTTTAAATTCTACTCCTAATGGCCGTGCATTAATTTCTTCCCCCTGGCTTACTACCATAGACCTTCCATCCCTGGGGGGTTCACACAACCTTTTTGAGAAGCTCTTGTATTCAAACTTCTGGCTCCTGTATAAATTTTTCTATCCTTATTTCTCACGACTCACTGCCTCAAACTCTTCACTTCAGCAACAGCAAAATTCTTGGGGTTTCTCAAACATACCACGTTAAATCACACCTCTATGCTTTTTCATGTTCCCTCTGCCATTCATCTATCTATTACCTATCAAAAGATGAGGTACATTAAAGACTCAGCCTAGACAAAACCTCCTCCAGGAATTCAACCTCAGCCCAGACCACCACCCAATCAATAGAGTTAGGTAGCTTTCTTCTCTGCTCTTCTAGCATATGACTGCAGTGCCACAGCATTTTCTAAATGTCTTTATAATGCTAGAGACATTTAGAAATGGGGTTGTATCTTATTCAAATTTGGATACCATCAAATAGTAGCACAGTGCCTGGAATATAAGAAATGATTCCAAATATTGCTAGAATAAGTGGATAAAATAAACCAGAATAGCAATTGGTTAATTTTTTCATGAGTGATATTTCCTTGTTAGAGATTGCTAGCTGGAACCTCCTTCTCAGGATTAGTGGACTTGGGAATGAGAGTGATATGGAAGTTGGGAAGTGAACATGGATTCAGGAAAAATCTCGGTGGACATGATGAACACTGAAAACCCGTCTCCACTTCTTAATAGAAAGCAGCTAATGAGTGGCCCCAGTGTTGGTGTCTGCCTTATTTAACATCTCTCGTTCTTGGAAAGTCTTGGATAAAGGCCGTCGGGTCCGTCGACTTCTCCATTGCCTCACAGTTTCTTTGAGACTCAAGAGCAGCCTTTGTAACTGTGATCACGATCTCTGTTGCTGCGTTGCTGAGATTACAAACAGCCCCTGAGGAACGACACCATGGATGTTCCCGGGAGGACCGAGGCCTGATTTCTAGACCCTCTCTTTCCCCAAGCCTCAGGATTTTCTCTCCGTCCGAATTCTTGGGGGAAGGAAGCACCTCCCTCTTGTCCTCAGGTACTGACTCCACTTAACAAGAAATATGCAGTGTATTCCCAGGCCTTTTTCTCTGAAATTAGTGAGCTGACTGAGGGTTTCAAAACACCCCCAAGAGGCCACATGGTAAAGGTGACTCTTCAAACATGTTTTAAGTTCCTGGCTTTTGATGGCTTTTATCTCCTCAAAAGTAAGTGAGAGCTTTAGACAGAGCTGTGAGGACTATTCAGTAAGTGTGAGCATATGAGCTGGGGACAGGCTTCTTGCGGAGAGCTTTTCTGTCTCATATCATCCATGCTGCGGCCTTGCTTCCTCTACAGGTGGAGGAATTTGGAGGGGATGTTGACCTCCAGTAATGTCTCCTAGACGTTCTTGTGTAAACCAAATGCTCCAGGCGCTCTCCCCTCGAGTTCAGTCTTGCAGGACACTGGACCCTGGAGATTTGCCATGCTTGCTGTTGGGACAGTGATGCTATGGAGATAGCCTCCCTTTGCCCTGTCCTCTGCATAACTGAGAGGTCTCCCTTTCTACCTGCTCGAAAGGCTGTGGGACTCAGGTATAGCACTCAGATGAGAGTCTTCCAGGAGGGGAAAGGATGTTCTAGAAAATGCACCATCTTTGTGGGGAGCATCCGCTCTCCCCTTGCTTCCCCTCTCCTGTTGGTAACAGTCTTCCTGTTTTCCTTAGGAAACTACCCTTGGCCTGCCCTTTGCAGCAGGCTGTTTTTGTGGACATCCTCATCAATCCCCCTCCTCCTGAATAGCTCCTCCCAGGTCATGCTTGAAATGCTCCTCATGGAGGTCCCTTCTGGGGATGGTGAAAGGCTACTCGCCTGTTCCAAAGAACTTCTCCTAGCCCCACCATCTGGGGAGGATTTAGTCTCTGTTTGTGGTTTTCACGAGTCAATGCAAGTATTCTAGGAATGGCTGGCAGCACCTCGTCATTAACTTCTTGGGATAGACTTCCATAATGCCTCTGTCATCTGACATCCTTGGGGGCATATTGCTTCACATGAGAAAAACTACAAGATCATTGCACCGAATTTTTTCAGAAAAAACTTTGCCACATCATAATCTTCTAGGAAACTTTGAAATGGAACATAGTGGAAACAAAGCCTGATCTAGCTTGTTCTTAGGAGTCATGATGGTCCTTCTGCAAATCAGGTCTCTGCTCAGTGTTGTAATGTTATATACCAAAGTTCTTTGGCCCAGGGAGCTTCAGTGGGAATTCTTATGAATGTTTTCCTTTGTGCTTTTGAAACTTCTTTTTCTACCCGACAGCAATTGGCATTTCTTGCCAATGTGAGTATTTCCCTTCTCAGAGGCTGTTGCCTGCTGCCAGGTAAGCAAAGATGTCTGAGTCACCCTGAAGGCAGAGGGGGTAACAGTGGTGTGAAGAGAGCCAAGGTGGCTCTAGGAAGTTTGAGAGAGAGGGCAGGAGATCCACAAAACATCATCTCCAGCCAGACTAACCTATTTTCCCAAATGTTAGTTCAATAATTGAACACACGAATGAAAGAGAACACAGTACAGTTTTCTAAGAGGAAGCAGATCTTCCTGGAGTTCTCAAGTCACATTAGCACAAATTTCCTTTATGCAAGTTATATAAATTGTGTGTGTTTCCTTGGTCGGCTTCTTAACAGCATCATTCGAATAATGAACATTGAAAAAAATGCCAAGAAAACTGTGTAAGCATCATATTGTCAGATTTCTTTGGGAAAATATATTGAACCAAAAACGTTACTTTGATTATTTCTTTGAAAGGGCAGGTTGTTAGGTTTTCAGATTTTTTTCCTATAAAAGTTGGTTCACTTTCATCTTCTTGTAAAGGAGCTAAACATATCCCAGGAAAAAGGAAGTACACAATTGTAGGGTGTCTGATATCAGGGATGCTTATTTGACATTATTATAAAGTAAACATTGAGTTCTGGCATGCCAGGTGAGGCCAGGCTTCCTTTCCACCCTCTATGTCCTAGTTTATGTCACTCTGTCTTTTCTAAGAAACCGATACCCATTATCTCCCTCCCTGCCATTCAAGTCGCTTTTCTTTGACATCAAAGATTCCTCTGTGATTTCCTTTCTTGGCTGTGCTGCTGACAGTGGAGAATGTGGACTCAGCAGCAGGGAAATCTGAAGTCTTTAAACATTATAAATTCCCCTTTGGATGTACGCAGTGATTTTTTGGCAAGTACTGCATTTCCTGTGCCTTTGTAAAAGAAAGGAAAATTAAAAAATAAATGACAAATGTCAAAGTAATTAGGTCATCCAATCACAATCCAAATGTTTACATTTGCATGATTACGGCAGCAACATGGGAGCATCCAGGTGATGCTTTGAAGTACAATTGAATAAATGATATGTCACGGTAAAAGTAAATATTTTAAATCACTATTATGTTATCAGATTAATCACTCTACAACTGCAGCGAGATAAACGGAGACGGAAGCATGTAATGTGCATTCATTTGGAATGTCTCCAGCAACCTCCACAGTGTTCCATGGGGCAGTTGATGAGGCACTCTAGGTTTTGATGAGAATGTGCCATCTGTTGCTACATGACCTAAATCCTCTATTGGGGTCAGTCCTCACTGAGCATTAGTGTAGTGACTTAATCATCTGTACGGCCCGCACTGTCCAGGCATTCTTGTATAGACCATATCAAAAAGTGGTTCCTTCACTGAAAAAGTAGAAATAAAGACAATAATTAAAATAAATTTCAACTGTACTGTACGTGGCCACGTACGTGGAGTGATTTAATGAACAAGTAACTTCAAATTGAGATGACTGATCATGCGTGCAGACAGACTGAATGGGGTTCTTCCTTGGACCGCTGGCAATGCCTCCAGCCTAGCCTGGATCAGACACTGGGAATTCCAAATCTCATTTCAGTTTTATCGTCATCGCCAGCTTAACATGGACAATGGGCTATTTCACAGTACTTTACATACATTATCTCATTGATTTCTTAACCCAGGTTGGGACTGTGTGTTACATTCTTCAATGCCATCTCTATTCCTGGGACTCTCCCCACTTTGTAATTATACATGCACTTTTGAAATTAGTTAATTGATGTCTCTTTTCCCCTAGTAGGTGGGAAGCTCCATGCAGGCAGGAATCAGTCTGCATTACAATTAGCATCTGATCATGAGTAAGATGCATGCATACCCAGGTATTCTGCAGTTCTTTAATTGGAAAACGAGAAATAAGGACGTTGATCGAAAGTAACTACATTGCATATGGATGACAGTATATATACAGAGATTTATTAGACAAGTAACTTAGAGGTGATTGCTGAAACACGCATATGGCAGGGACTGGGGTTCTTGCTTGGAACCAGGACCCAAGCACAGTTCCTGGTACCCCATAAAAGGTATTCAATAAATGTCAGTGAGTGAATGTCAATATTCACAATAACACAATGAGTCAGGAGATAGTATTCCAAGTGTGTATAAAAGGAAACTGAGGCTTAAACAAGGTAGGCTCTGTGTTCAGTAATGAAGCTGGAACCAAAGCCAGGTCTGCAGGGCTGCAGAGTTCTGTGTGGGTGACTGCCACACTAACTGCCTTTGGCATCCTCCTCTCCTATGACCACACTCTCTTCCTGTTGGGTCCAGAGTCATCACTGCCCATTGCAGGAACTCATCGCCGTTCAGCTTACATTAAATCAGTATTTCTCATGTGCAGCCGCATCCCATGGGTGCTAGTTGGGAGGATTTTATATGACAGATGGATACATTTTTTTTATTTTTAGTTATATATTTAATTTGAATTTGAGAAATATAAATGGAGCATTAAATCAGTTTTTTCCCATGGATATTACTGCCTAGGACGGGAAAAAGTATTTAAATTTTCAAATGAGTCAACCTAAAGAAAAACATTAAGTGATTAATATGATAGGGGAGACACATGGACAAGGCACACCTCATAAATTGTGGGAATGTTATGTAAGTTTCACCCGAAGTGGAAAACATTCTCTTTGATCTATTTCTCCCTCTTGTCAAAATTTCGTCTCACCTGCTTCAGACAATGTTGACAGTCTTCTGATGGCAAAGGAGGGACACTCCTTTTTGAGAAGGAAAATCCACTGCCTTATCTGTCTGACAATAGGAGGGCATATATTTCTGTCCCATGGAGAAATCCCAGACTTTCCAGGGGAAGAGTTTGCTTTGAGAGGTTCTATTTGCAAACCAATCCCAAAGACAAAGCAGCTCCCTGCTTGCTATCTTTCCTGCTTTCTTTGCAAAAAGTTCCTGCTGCCCTGGAGTCGGAGGATGAAAGGGAGTTTCTCCTCCTGGGGTAGGAATGGGCTATTGCTCCTTTGTAGCAGAGATGAGGGCCAGGTCTGGGACAGGACTGGATTCATCAGTGGCTTCAGAGCCAGCAACCTTGTCTTAGGTACACTTAAATCTTTCCCCACAAAATACATGCAAAGCATGTATCTTAGTATTTAAAAATGCTAACTGAATGAGAAATGAGTGAATAGTTCTTTTATTTTTCCCTCAAAGTAGCATGCTTTTAGACTGATAATATATTCTTTAATAATTTGAAAACAGAGCTGACCTTCGTGCCCAGATAGTACGAGTATGTGTCCTTGTACTTTCACACTGGAATATGAAATTTGGGAAACCAAGAGACATACCATTTTTTCTTACATGTTAAGCAGGTGCTCAGGAAGTATGTGTGGACTTTTGTCATGGGTTGAATAGTGTCCCTCGCAAAGTTCACGTCCACATGGAACCCGTGAATGTCACCGCTGTGGTTTGAATGATTCTGTCAAAACTTAATCCCCAATGCAACAATACAAAGAAATAGGGTCTTTAGGAGGTGAGTGGAAGTCGATGGCCTTATAAAAGGCTTGACTGAGGGAGCTCACCCCTTTTTGCCCCTCCTGCCCCTTCCACCATGTGAGGGCACCGAGGCTGCATTATCTGTGAGGAATGGACTCTCCCCAGACGCTGGGCCTGCCAGCATCTTCACCTTGGACTTTCCAGCAAAGACTAGAAGAAATAAGTTTCTGTTTTTTCTACATGACCCAGTTTCAGATATTTTTTAGAGCAGCACAACCGGACTAACACAGTGACCTTAGTTGGAAATTGGGTCATTGCAGATATGATCAGGTTAAAGACACACAGGGAGGGGCCACCGTGCGAAGATGGGGGCGGAGACTGAAGTGACCTGGCCGCCAGCCAGGCAACACCAAGGACTGCCAAACGACTGGACTGTGTCGCTTAAGAAATTAATTCTGTGGAAATTTCACATCCGTCGGCAAGTTCTCCATGAGAATTTTGTATCGTGTTTTCCATTCTGATGAAAACTTAAAAAATGATCACAGGCCTTCTTGGAATTATCAGGACAACGACTTTTGTCATGTTATTTCAAGGCCACACTTACGTTTGCCTCCACTTCAGTGCCCTGTGGTTTCAAAACATGTATCAGGTCCTAACAGCAGCATCCTTCCCTGTTTCACATTGTGTCAAGTTGAATTCTTTAACCAGCTGTGAGGGCAAAATTTCTCCTAGATCATTGGTAGAGCATTTTTATAGACTTCACTTTCTTAAGTCACTTAGTAAGGAAAGACTTTGATTTGACAGAATTTAAAAGACCTAGTATTGCAAACTGATGCTTTCTTTAATTGTCCTGGATTAATAGGAGCAGAAGCATACTTAATGTTAAAGAGATACTGCTGCATCAACAAGGCCAAATGAAGTCATGTTTTACCTAAGCAATAAAGGTAGCAGAGGTTAGACAGAAAAGCATGCTGGGTGAACTGAGACCTCCTCCCACACCGGCTGTGGAGCCAAGAGGACCTGGGCCTCCGCTGTCAGCCCAACACGCTCCCCTCCCAGGGATGTGTCCGCCAGATCCCAACATCACATACTTCCTCAGAAGCAATTGCAACAGTCAGTTCGCAGTCAGTGTAGCGGGAGATGGCCCACAAAGAAGTTCTCATTCAATGACATATTTTTATTTTTCATGATTGCATTTTGGAATATATTTTAAAATGATTGGCCTGTCAACATAATGGATTGGCAGTTAAAAATAACCAGGAGAATATGTAAAAAATAAAAAGGGTAAATTATGACAATGATAATGTTGGTGATGCCAACAGTGGTCCACCAAGCTGAACATAAAAACACGTTCCAGGCAGTGACAAGTCAACAGAAAGCCACCAACACATCGTTTTCTAATATTCAACTCAGAACTAGCAATTTTGTTTTAGCAAAATAATGCAATCTGTCATATCAAATGAGTATGGTTGATTTAAATTCTATTAGTTTTTAAGTTAGGGCCTTTCTTTTGTTCCCCCTGTAAATGTACATTGCTAGTGAATAAGGGCTTTATAACTAGTTTTATATTTGTACATATTTAAATAACGTTATGATGAAAGGATTTCTCAACCATGGGAATTCGTGAGAATCATTTTCCTTTCAAAGGAAATCACTCAAAGTGGAGTAGTGTAGCCTTAATAGCATTGTAGCCTTTTCTACATTTTATTTTCATGTTTTGAAAAACCACATTTTCAGTGTCTATATGTCATTCTAAAGGTGTCCATTGTGAAAAATCATTGTCACATACAGAGAAGTCGCTCATAACTCCACTACCCACACCATTTTAACACCTCTTTTTTAGGGGATTTCTATAAATATTTAATTTAATTACGCAAAAACGATGTGAAACTATGAACCTTCTTTTACCATCTGCTCTTAACACTTAGTCGATATCCATGCCAATCATAGGGTGTTAAAATGAGAATTTTCTGTCTCAGCGTTTTAGCTGAGAACACCACAACAAACCCGAGAATACATTTCCTAAGGTAGAGGAGAGAACAGATCACTGGAGTGACATGATGTGACATGAAGTGTCTTTTCCCAGCATTATCCTGGGCCAGAACCTGTGTGATATGAGGCCAGGTTGGGGGGCAAAGAGGGTGAGCTGGCTCCTGGAGGGAGAGTTGTCAGCGTGCTGTCTGCCCCTCCCTCCTGCCTGGGACAGAGGGGATGCTTCCTGCACACCTGGAGCCTGGTGAGTGAGGCTTCCATGGGGCCTGCCCAGAAACTTGACCCCCTCCTCCAGAATCTGGGGTGCAGGAGGCGTGGCTCACACTGGAGAGGCCTCAAGGCCTGAAGCTGCATTAGGTGCCTCTGAAGAGGCGGAGCTCAGAAGCTGTGGGCAAAGATGAATGTGCCCGGAACTTCATCAGTACCCGAAAGGGTTTGAGCCGACTCCAAAAGATGACACTTCCTACCTGTATGTAGATAGATTAAACATATGCACACACACCACGAAGTTGATAAAGAAGGAAGGATGGTTAGAGAGGAAAGGAGGGTACTAGGGGGAGGTGTCTATGAAGGAAATTCAAGTTTGCCCCTCTCCTCTGAGGTCATAAATTGAAAGTCTGTTGATCCAAGGAAATGCCTGAGATATTAGGTGTAAGTGATGGGCTGAACGCCATCTTAGCAGGCATGATTAGTAGGATCATCTTGACAGGGTCGGCCTTTCATGGGTCAGTCTTCTTTGTCAAAAAATAGCATTGAGGCCAGGCACGGTGGCTCACGCCTGTAATCCCAGCACTTTGGGAGGCCAAGGTGGGTGAGTCACCTGAGGTCAGGAGTTTGAGACCAGCCTTGCCAACATGATGAATCCCTGTCTCTACTGAAAATACAAAAGTTAGCCGGGTGTGGTATGACCTGCCTGTAATCCCAGCTACTTGGTAGGCTGAGGCAGGAGAATTGCTTGAACTCAGGGGGCAGAGGTTGCAGTGAGCTGAGATCTCAGCCCTGCACTCCAGCCTGGGCGACAGAGCGAGACTCCGTCTCAGAAAAAAAAAAAAAAAAAAAAGCACTGAGAAAGCAGTCACATGAGAAGGCTCTTTTCCTTCTCTGATCAGTTGTCCCAGGAAGAAATTCTCTTGGGCTCTGGCCACACGGTGATTTCCTATCAATAAACACAAGCATGTCTAAACAATTTTACTTCAAATTTAAAAACATAACCTTACCACTGTCAGAGGCATATAATAAAATTTCAACTTGTTGCTACTTCTAAATGCCCCTTGCCTTCTCATTTTTCTATGAACCTATGTCTATTGCAAGGCTGTTCTTTTTTTTCTTATTTCCTGGAAATAGAGAAAGAGAAGTGTCTAGCTACAAAATACAAAAATGCAGGTTGTTGTTTTCCTAATGTTAGTATTCTTCGGATGGATTAATAAGAGGAGCAGTTTTGGAACCTGACATGCATAATTTTTCACCTGTTTAAGCATCGTGGCTTTGGGAGCTTGGCACTGCTTGACGCTGAGTCAGCCAGCATCCTAGGGGTTGATGGGGTGGACTCCCCAGTTGTTTGACACAGGCGAAATTATGCATTTGGAGGTGCTGACATGCCATCAGGTGAATGCTTTAAACTTCATCAGTAATTTTTAAAGACATGATTAAAAATGGGGGTATAAATAGCATCCAGCACCCCCAAGGCGACAAAGCATTCCATGAAGGGAGTTCTTACTTCTTGCAGGTCTGCTGTTTTGTTCTGTTTTGTCTTTTCCATTAATTAAAATCAAGGTAGTCTCTAGAGCTCAGAATTGAGCGAAAGGTTGGAATTTAGAAGGTCAGATGCCCTGGGGTGGATAAGTCGGCCTTTCTGGGTTTGGGAGATGATTCTCTGAATTCTTGCTTAGAACTCTGCTCTCAGATTTCTCAAGGGCCTTGCGGAGGGGAGGTCCATGGGGCTCCCACCAGGAGGAGGGGGTTCTGGGCCTAGGTGAACCCCCTCAAATGGGTGCCCATGAGGCTGCAAGAATCAGCTTTGCAACTTCAGGAAACCTTTGCTAGCACTAATGGACAAAGTGAGGAGGTCATGTCAGACTTATTTGCTTCCCGAGAGTCTACAAAGTCAGTTCCATGTGGTTGAAAGAGGAAACTCGTACATGTACAGTGCAGTGACTGGGTTCAAATTCAGACCTACAGAAGTCTAAATCATTGCTCTCACTATGTGACTCTGGACCGTCAGTTCCCTTATCTGTAGAATGGGAATAGCAACCCTCCTAGGGCTGTCCTGCACATCAAATGCAGTGCAGCTGCTAGCATGAAACATGCCCTCTGCTGTGACAAGCATCTGCTGAGAGTCATTGCTGTGGACACTAGCTGAAATAAAGAACAGGGTCAAACCCAGCAGGGGACACCACCACTATTGTGGAATCATTCTAGGACCTGGCACAGGATGTAGGGTTTTGTTTTGTTTTGTTTTTTGTTTTTGAGACAGAGTCTTACCCTGTCGCCCAGGCCAGAATGCAGTGGCATGGTCTCGGCTCACTGCAACCTCCGCCTCCTGGGTTCAAGCAATTCTCCTGCCTTAGCCTCCCAAGTAGCTGGGATTACAGGCGTGCACCACCACGTCCAGCTAATTTTTGTATTTTTAGTAGAGATGGGGTTTCACCATGTTGGTCAGGCTGGTCTCGAACCCCTTACCTCAGGTGATCCGCCCACCTCGGCTTCCCAAAGTGCTGGGACTACAGATGTGAGCCACTGCACTTGGCCAGGATGTAGGTTTTGATAAGTGCTATACTGTGAAATCATTTAACATATTGGATTTGGAAGAGAAATGATTCATGCAGTAAAATGGATCTAAAATATCTTTTATAAGAAAAAAGCTAAGGAATGCAAAGTCTGCTTCACTGTTTCCTGGAGGGGACTGGTATTTAGCATTTTGTTGTAAATTAATGATTCTGTTAAGATAAATGTTCACACTGGATGTCACATTTCCAATCATAGTTAGTGACAGAAGCTTTTGTGTAAAAAGTACCTTCCATAGGGTGGAGGAAAAAAGACATAATGATGTTAAATAAAATTGAAAAAAGAAAAAAATGAATATTCTAAGGAAACAATGAGAAAAAATAATGAAGAAAAAAATGAATATTCTAAGGAAACAATGAGAAAAAACAATGAGAAAAAAAAAGGGATAAAAAGGCTTGTACGGAGGATACAATACAGTTACATAAGTAAACCTTACCCAAGTATCTTAAAGGCCATGGTCTCAGAATCTCATTACTCCACAAAGGGCATTACTAAAAAACTATTGTCAGAAATATCTTAGCAAACCAGTGCAGTTAGAGAAAAAACCAACTTACTGTATACTGAACACATCCAAACTGTAAATGAGCCATTACTTAGAGTTTGGATTGAACTCAAGTTCATTAGGCTTAAATGACCTTGGCAAACTTATAAAAATTACCATCAACTTTGAACAATTATTAGATGCCTAATTGCACAAGGCAGTGGATTCCTGATTTAAATAGGTCCAATTAGGAAACATGCGAAGAGGAGCCGCTCATGTGGAAAGTGAGACCCTCCCGAGGGTGGAGTCCCTGACACTTTGCAGAAAGAGCTGTGGGGGCAGCAGGGCAGGGCGGAGGTATCAGGAAAAGTTGAGAACAAGCTCGGAGGGCCGGCTGGGAAGCTGACTGGGGGTCTCTCTGGAGTCTGTCTCCCTTTGCTTATGCTAAATTATTTTGGAATTCTGGGCTTTCCTCTCTTTTTGTTTTGTTTATTTATTTAAAAGAACAAAGGAAAAACAGAGCTAGAGATGTCAAGCAGAAGTCCATTCTTTCTCAGGGTGACAAATTGCCTTCACTTTCCTCCTCTCCTAGCAACATAACCCCATGACTGTTTCTTTTTGATTTCCTTAGGAAAACAATCTTTCACTTTTTATATTTCAGGGTTTTTTTTCAAGACAGAGTCTTGCTCTGTCGTCCAGGCTGGAGTGTAGTGGCGCCATCTCGGCTCACTGCAGCCTCCGCTTCCCGGGTACAAGTGATTCCCGTGCCTCAGCCTCCTGAGTGGCTGGGATTACAGACATGTGCCACCACGCCCAGCTAATTTTTGTATTTTTAGTAGAGTTGGGGTTTCACCAGGTGTCCCAGGCTGGTCTCAAACTCCTAGCCTCAAGTGATCCACCTGTCTTAGCCTCCCAAAGTATTGGGATTACAGGCGTGAGCCACCATGCCCGTCCGGAAACAATCTTTAGCTTGCTAGAATTTAATTCTGTTTTAGACCCCATATGAAGCCCCTCTTGTGATCATCCTAATGTTCTCATTATGTATTTCTCATTAAACAGGTATATCCTATGCTTTGGCTTGAATTTTTTTCCCCTCCCAAACTTATATTTGAAAATATTAATTGAAAACAAGCTTGTAGATCAGGCTGGTCCTCTCAACCATCCTTTAGCATTGGGAGTACTGACAATATCATTCCCATTTCCTCCACCCCCAGCACAACAGACATAATGGCAGTGATCAAATGCTTGCTCAGGGCCACTGGGGTAGTGTACTAGGGTGAGGACATGGGTGGGGCCAGGTCCCTGGATTCTACCACCTGTGCTGCTTCTCCTCTGACCCACCCCATCTTCTCCAGGACACCAAGGGATTTGTGTTGCTGCTTTAATTGCTTAAAAAAAAAAAAAAAACCTGGATGGCTGCAACATGTATAGGTCCCCATTAGTTCATTCTTAAAACAAAAATAGGCTCTAGAATTAATTGCAATATAGTTGGCCTTTTAATCCCTCACAAAATAAATGCATTTTGACTCAAATAAAGCAATTTATTTATGCATCATTGAAAACGTAGATGAGAGCAGTGGATTTCAAACTTCTTTAGCAGCCCAACTTTTGTACACACCTAAATACATGGATAAAGGCATAAACAAATTAGATAGACTGATGAAAATGGCCTGTATTGAGAAAAGGGGAGGGGCTGGGTCCATACTTCTACCTATCTGTTTGGTTCTCCACTGTCACACCCTGGTGGAGAAGCCACTGCCTCACTCTAGTTGAGTTTTCCCACCAGGGTTATATAAGGCTGAAACCAAGCTCGACAGAGTTGCAGCAATGCACAAATGGTGAAATGGTGAGGTCTGTAACACACACACATGCACATAGACACACGCATGCGTGCACACACGCACACGTCTTGATATTTATGGGTCTTGAATATCAAAGGTTGCGATGAATTTAGCAATGCTCTTAAATGAGTTGATATAAAATGTCAGTGCCGATTCCTTCTTTCAGATGTGTTCGATCTTGTCATACTTGTATAGAGATAGCCAAAATTAGGCACTAAAATCACTTCCATGTGTTTTCCCTCTTCCTGCCTGTGTTTGGAATTCCCACATACGTCATCTCTGTGCCTTCTAGAACTAAGACCCCCATGAAGAGTACTTGACTGTCCACCCATTTGAGGGCAGCTTTATTCAGAGGCCAACATAGAGAGTTAGAGGACAGATAAAGTAGTCCCTCAGAGTGACTACAATGCCTGCAGAAGTCGTTTTTCCCACAACCCTTGTGCTTTAATTAAAAGTGAGCAGCAAAGTTGCCAGTGCAGCATTAGGAACATAGTATGAAGTGAATGCAGAGAGTGAACTTATTGTAGTGTTGCTGGATTTTTAGAACAGGGGAAGCTAAACATGAAGTGAGTTTCATATCAGGGAAGAAACTTGACCAAAGAAAATTCCTAGTTAATTGCTTGCTATTTGCACTGTCTCTTAATGTCTTGCAACTGAGCTTTTGTTTCGTATGTCTTTGTAAACTTCTGATGATAAATATCTCCATTAGAATATATTGTATTCTCCTAAAGACTCCAAATTATGGAGAAGTTGTTCTAAATTTTATAGAGCACACAGATCCCTTTGAGGTTAGCCATTTGGGAGCCTTCTGCATGATAATAGGTGCAGTTTGATTGAAAAATACCTACTGTCAAAAGCATATGTGAGGTCATAACTTGTTGATCTCAAAGTCCTGTGAGGACACATTTACATGACAGTCAAGCCTTGGTGCACAAGACTGTTAGTTAGTATGCAGGAGGCACTTGGCGCCTACAATGACTGCGAGACTCCTTGAAGAAGGATGGGGCTTGGAGTGTCCCCCAGGGGTCTGCTGCCCACAAATCAGGAACCATTGCTCCAGGAAACAGAAATTCTAGAATGTCTGGTTTCAGAGTTAATTTTCCATTAAGAGAGAGAATTTAATCTTCTGATGTTACCATACCCGTTTATTCATCATCATAACAATATGACCAAAGAAGTAAATATTGCTGCAAATCTCTTCTACTAGATTGATATGATACAGTTAAAATATGTTACCATTAAAAATGGCAATTACACAATAGGCAGGCCAGATAGGAAGCTTGGGAAAGCTGATGCATTTTAAGCCTATAGCAGTTTACTAAGAACAAAAAGTTCACATAATTATTCTAAAAGTGGACATAATTTTGTTTCTTGCTTTGAACTTCCATAGGAGCCGTAGCTAGGATGTTGACTCAGGGTTCTATGAAGTGTTTTGGAGAAAAGTTAACAAAGTAGGAACAGGGTGCCTGTATCTGATGATCTGAATCAATTTTGGTACAGAGCTTAAAAAAGAGGGGAAATAGGCAACCAGAACCTCCACTGGGCTTTGTCAGGAGCGTCATCAGCCATGTATGGTTGGCATCCACAGAGAGAAACTCAATACAGGCACCCCAGGGGCCAACTGAGAGGGGCTCCTCCTGCTTTAGATGTGCAGCTGGGGAGGACGCTTTGTGTTCATTCATTCCACTCATTCAGCAGTCATTTGGGGTTACAGCAGTGAACACATCCAAGTTCCTGCCCTCGTGCCACCTAAGTTCTAGTGACATGTGGGGGGGATGCGGATATACAGCAAGCAAGTAAACAAGTTAGTGTAGATTCCACATCGTGCTGTGTGTAGACTTCACATGGCATCATGTGTAGACCCCACGTGGTGGTGTGTGTAGACCCCACATGGTGTTGTGTGTATACCCCATATAGTGTTGTGTGTGGACTCCACATGGTATTGTGTGTAGACTATATATGGTGTTCTGTGTAGACCCCACACAGTGTTGTGTGTATACCCCATATAGTGTTGTGTGTAGACTCCACATGGTGTTGTGTGTAGACTCCACATGGTGTTGTGTGTAGACTCCACCTGGTGTTGTGTGTAGACCCCACATGGTGTTGTGTGTAGACTCCACCTGATGTTGTGTGTATACCTGACACAGTGTTGTGTGTGGACCCCTCAAGGTGTTGTATGTAGTGTGTGCACTCCACATGGCATTGGTGCATGGAGAAAGGAAGCAGAACAAGGAGAAGGTGACTTGGCACAGGCTGGTCCTAGGCACCTCCTGAGAAGGTGGCATTTGAGGAGAGACCTGTGTTGAGTAAAGGAGTAAGCCATGCAGCTCTGCAAGGGAGGGGAGTTTCAGGAAGGGGCTGCGCCATGTGCAAAGGCCCTGAGCTGGGAGCTCGGGGGCCCGCAGGATGGAGCAGAGTGAGGGGAGTGGAGGGAGGTGAGTTAGAACATGGGGTCAGAGGGGTCTCTGGGCCATGGTAACAAGCTTTCTGAGTGACATGGGGAGCCAGGAGAAGCTTTTAAATAGGAAACGATCTGACCTTTGTTTCAATAACATCACTTGGGCTAGAGGGGTGCACATGCTGTGTCCATGGCACTCACACAGCGAGACTTTCACTCTGTCTGGGAGGGAATTCAGACCATCCCTTTACAGAGTCATAGACATACCTCCAGCAACTCCTGCATCTCCTTTTCCCAGCTCAGAATCCATCCACGGGACTGCTGCCCTGGGGCCAGGACATGGAACAAGAGCCACCTCCCCTGCTGGCGGTGTGTGTGTGAGGGGGCCCTGCCAGCGAATTAAACCCAGGCTCAGCCTCTGGCTTTTGACTCCCTCCCTCCTTCCTCTTTCCCCATACCATGAGAAAATACAGCATAGGGGTTAAGAGAATGAGCCCAGGAGCCACGCTGCTCGAGTTTAAATTCCAACTCCACGAACGCTAGCCTGGCAAGTTACTTCATCTCTCACTGCTACAGTCTCCTCATCTGTGCGAGGGGTTTGATGCTATTCGCACTTCCCTCACAGGATTGTTAGGAGTTCAATGTGTCATCATATGCCCAGCATGGAGAAGACTACCTGGCTCACAAGAGTGCCACATGAGTGAATGCCACATGAGTGAGTGACATGGGAGTGAGTGCCACAGGAATGAGTGCCACATGAGTGAGTGCCACCTGGGTCTCAGTTCCTGCCTTTGTTGTTAATGTCAGCATCTCTGCCACAGGGATGGCTTTGCTTGGGTCTCCCTGCAATACTGCAGCCATCTCTGTGGGCCTAGGGTGAGGAGCCGGCCTTCTCTGTGGCCTAGGGTGAGGGCTGGCCTTCTCTGTGGGCCCAGGGTGTGGGCTGGCCTTCTCTGTGGGCCCAGGGTGTGGGCTGGCCTTCTCTGTGGGCCCAGGGTGAGGAGCCGGCCTTCTCTGTGGCCTAGGGTGAGGAGCCAGCCTTCTCTGTGGGCCCAGGGTGAGGGCTGGCCTTCTCTGTGGCCTAGGGTGAGGAGCTGGCCTTCTCTGTGGGCCTAGGGTGAGGACTGGCCTTCTCTGTGGGCCCAGGGTGAGGGCTGGCCTTCTCTGTGGCCTAGGGTGAGGAGCTGGCCTTCTCTGTGGCCTAGGGTGAGGAGCCGGCCTTCTCTGTGGCCTAGGGTGAGGAGCCGGCCTTCTCTGTGGGCCCAGGGTGAGGAGCCGGCCTTCTCTGTGGGCCCAGGGTGAGGAGCCGGCCTTCTCTGTGGGCCCAGGGTGAGGAGCCGGCCTTCTCTGTGGGCCCAGGGTGTGGGCTGGCCTTCTCTGTGGCCTAGGGTGAGGGCTGGCCTTCTCTGTGGGCCCAGGGTGTGGGCTGGCCTTCTCTGTGGGCCCAGGGTGTGGGCTGGCCTTCTCTGTGGCCTAGGGTGAGGGCTGGCCTTCTCTGTGGGCCGAGGGTGTGGGCTGGCCTTCTCTGTGGGCCCAGGGTGAGGGCTGGCCTTCTCTGTGGCCTAGGGTGAGGAGCTGGCCTTCTCTGTGGGCCTAGGGTGAGGAGCCGGCCTTCTCTGTGGCCTAGGGTGAGGAGCCGGCCTTCTCTGTGGCCTAGGGTGAGGAGCCGGCCTTCTCTGTGGGCCCAGGGTGAGGAGCCGGCCTTCTCTGTGGGCCCAGGGTGAGGAGCCGGCCTTCTCTGTGGGCCCAGGGTGTGGGCTGGCCTTCTCTGTGGCCTAGGGTGAGGGCTGGCCTTCTCTGTGGGCCCAGGGTGTGGGCTGGCCTTCTCTGTGGGCCCAGGGTGTGGGCTGGCCTTCTCTGTGGCCTAGGGTGAGGGCTGGCCTTCTCTGTGGGCCGAGGGTGTGGGCTGGCCTTCTCTGTGGCCTAGGGTAAGGGCTGGCCTTCTCTGTGGGCCCAGGGTGAGGGCTGGCCTTCTCTTCGGGCCTGGGACCCTGCCCAGCTCCTGCAGCCACTTACCTGGGAGCCCCGCTTGGGGCCATGGGCTGCTGCCAGGCCTCCATCACCTCGAAGCAGACCTTGAAGAAATCACTGAGCCAGCCCAGCCCTGCTTCTTGGGTGTCTGACTGCCCCTGGGGAGCCCTGCGGCAACAACCTCCTGGCTAGGTACCTGGCACTACCTGCTCCACTAAGGGGTCAGCCACTCCGGACCCTGAGCCTCGTGCCCTCCTGCACCGGCTTGACTTTTGTGATTGCTGTATTGTTTTGACCAGGACAGCCCCCCAAGGGCCCTCCCTGGACTGGTCCAGATGGGGACCTGAGTGTCCCCACGCCTTTTCAGCACACCCCAAATGCCACTTTGTTTTCCTCCATGCTGAAGGCTGGCATGCCTCCTTTTCCTGGGTTTCAAGATACCTGATGAAGTCTTCAGAAAACTTGGTTATCGAATAGCATGTCTAGTTCTTAGATGTTATTACCTTTTTGACCACCTGTGACATACTTTTACCTGATAATGGCTAGTCTAAATTCTGCACCTTAAACTATGGACTCTGGGCTCACCATGCACCCCGCGCCCCCCAGCTCCCTCCCTCACCCTCAAATCCCCTAGGTCCTCTCAGGGCCTCCTGTTCTCCCAGCCTTTCCTGTTCCCTCCTCCCTCCCAGCACATCCCAGCGCCCCTGCCTCCATTAACCCCAGGCCCTGCCTATATAAGAAATACCTGTTTAAAAAACAGCTTTATTGAGCTGTTTTTAAAATTGATATACAAACCTGCACTTACTTAATGTACACAGTTCCAGGAGTTTCATATGTTCATATCCATTGAGACCATCACCACAATCAAGATAATAAATGTACCTATTGCCTCCACAAATTTCTTTGTGTCTCCCCATTTTTTACTGTGTTAAGAGCACTAAGCATGTGATCTATTCTCTTAACACATTTTTAAGTGCACAAAGGAGATATAACCTTAAACCAGGGGCTTACATCTTGGCTTGGGTCCCGTAGGATGGAATTACCTTATGCCAAAGTCTACTGTAAAACTTTACCATGAGAAGCGGACACAGTTGGCTTTCAGAAGAAGAGCTTTAGCAAGCTTTCAGAGCATTGGGGTGCTTCACATTGGGGTGCAAGGACTCATTAGACCATGCACCACTGTGTCATTTTAACAGGCCTTTGTAAAATAACTTTTGCTCTGAGTCTTGAAGCAGCAAATGACTTTTAATCACATTGGAGAATTACGAAACAATCAAAATTGGTGCCTGAGCCATTTAAGCATCCATTGGCACAAGTGGTATTTACTGAGCATCTCTGGGCTGCCAGGCAGTGGGAAGTGCAAGGGACAAGGTGTTGTTCCTATGCTGTCGAGGGACTCACATTTTCCTAGGGGAGAGACCCAGGTAGACAAGGAAGCAAGGCTTTAACTGGAGTGTCAACAAAATGCCATGAGGGCCCAGAGGATGGGTGAGCACTGGAGCTTGGCTTGGACAGGGAGGAGGGTTTACTTCAGGGAGAGGAGTGGGGTGGGGTGAAGTGGGGGTGAGACTGATGTTACAAGGCGTCGTCATGGCCTTCCTTCAAAGGCTGCAGAAACAGGCGTAGAACTCTGTGATATACAGCTGAAATTTGCCACGTATCTGCTTTGTCCTTGAGTCTGTTCAGAAGATCAGGGTTTCGGCCAGGCACGGCGGCTCATGCCTATAATCCCAGCAGTTTGGGATGCTGAAGTGGGCAGATCACTTGAGGCCAGGAGTTCAAGACCAGCCTGGTCAACACAGTGAAACCCCATCTCTACCAAAAATACACAAATTAGCCAGATGTGGTGGTGCACACCTATAATCCCAGCTACTCAAGAGGCTAAGGCAGGAAAATCACTTGAACCCAGGAGGCAGGAGTTGCAGTGAGCCAAGATCATGTGACTGCACTCCATCCTGGGCAACAGAGTGAGACTCCATCTCAAAAAAAAAAAAAAAAAACAGCCAGGTTTTAAGGGCTTCTTAGTCTGAGGTACAGGGAATACTGACTGTCATAAAACTCCACAAATTATATGTAGAAGTTTTCATGCATGTACATTTTCCTGGAGATTCCATACTTCAGTTTTTAAGGAGTGTGTGTCCCTAAAAGCACATAACTATTGTATCTGTGCAAGGCTGCTCCCCTCTGCCTGGGAAGCCATCTGTGGTGGTGCTGGTTGTCCCTGGACTGCTACCCAGAGACCCGGGCCTTGTTGTTTGACCTTGGGAATGTTAAATCCCCATGCACCATTTTGACCAAACAGCTCCCATTCTAGGCACCTGGAAAATATTGGTTGAAATGAACTGAATGCTTATCTAAGTTGTATTTTCATTTCTTCAACATACCCTGTATGACCAGTAAGAGCATCTTTACCCAACTCAATAACTGCCCCACTGGCATAAACGAGAAGGCGGGAGGCCTCCATGTGAAACCAGCAGGAAGTCTCCATGTTCCTGGTTGAGGTGCACCTCCCAACTCAACCAGAAAATGAACTTTTCTGGTAATCTTTGGGGAGTGACTAGTTCCCTCACACCTCACCAATAATGGAAAGCTGGAAAAGACTCATTGGAATAGACGCTTCCAAAAGACATCAGCAGAGTTTCTGAAAAGGCAGTAAAAGGGAAAGAAACAAAGAAATGAACATTGTTGATTACAAGGAAATTATTCTTGACATTTCACATAGCATAAAAAAAGAGGACCGTGCACAATAAATTAAACAATCTTCAGGCTCCCATTGCAAAGGGTCACTTTCAAATAACTTTCATTCCAGCTGTGTGTCTTTGGGCGAGTTCGTTAAATCTTCTTTTGGCCTCAACTTTCCCATCTTTGAGAGGTCAAGTCTCACATGGCTATGGTGAAAATCAAATGAGGTGAAGGATGTTGAAAGGACTTAGTAAAAGATCCAGTCTACACAAATCGGAGCTTCCATGGCCGTCATTAATACTGACCATCTTTGATAACTTTGCTGCAACCTATCTTGAAATCACTTGAGATGATAGTACTGCCTTCATGTCACCCACCGGCCACCAGGTGGACTCAGCTGCCCTGGCTTGGTGGCTACATATCCAATTTCTCACTGCTTCCTAAGTGTCCTCCCGTCTCTAAGCCGCACCTTCAGAAGGGGAGAATGCCTTTCCTGTAGAGGAAGACTGTTCCTCAGTCAGGTGGTCAGATGCAGTCCCCTTACCCTGTAACCTCTCTCCTCCCCTGTGTTTCAGGGCTCACTCATGGAGCTCATGGAAGTGGGCAGATGGCAGGTAGGGTAGAGGTTGGGGGTCGGGAGCTTTCCTCCTTCCCTAGGGCTCTGGCACAACTTCTCCTGTTCACCCCTTTCATGGAAGAGACATTTCCCCTGAAGTTCTACCCTTGAGTCTCCTGTCTCTTAACTCATGGTCTCCTGGGCAGTCTCATCTACTCTGTGACTCCGGCTCTTGCCCCCTAGGCCACTCTAAATGCCACCTCCTAATGTGCCCAGGGCTCCGAGGGAGTGCACGGTGCACAGCAGCCTCTCAGCAAATACCCCTGAAATGAATGCACCCTGGGCTTCCCATGCCTCCTTCTTGTCCCTGGACACACTGCACTCCCCCATGAGCTCCCTCAGATCCTTCCTCCCTTCCTTGCCCTCCCCACCTCCATGTCTCCCACCAGGGTTAACTCTGTCCTTGCCAAGCCCGATCCTGTGGGCCGTCACTCCATCCTCTTTCGTGTTCCTCCCTTCAGTTTCTTTTTCCTCTGGTGACTTCTCGGCACCGATACTCTGCTCATCCATTCCTGGGCCCCCTGCTCTCGGGCCGCTCGGTACTTCTGGTAGACACAGCCCACCTGGTCTCCATTCCCAATGGGGACATCTGCGGCTGCTCAGTATCTCCCATACCCTGTTCATCTCTCTCCTCCAAACGACCTGGCCTCCTGGCCTCCTTCTTAGTAAGTTAATGAAATTTCTCTCGCCACTCTTCCCTTCTTCCTTTGGGAACAGAGCGTGCATCTCCTTCTTCACTCAGGTGAGTCCCTCTGTCTGGCTCTGAATTCCATCCAATAGATCCAGGCTCTGGGGCTCCCAGTCATCCCCTCCTCCCGGTGTCTGTTGCTTCTTCTGTCACTGCCTCCTTCCCTTCAGCCTGTCCACCTGCTCTGTGGTTTCAGGTATTTGCACACACACCACAGCCAAAGGCACACACCTTTCTGGGACCCGGTTTAGTGTCAGGAAACCACCTTATCTCTTTGTGCTGCTTTCCATTGATTCAATGCATGTAAAGTGTTTAGAATAGATGGTGGATATTAGTGAGCGACTATCATCATCATTGTAGTTTTTGTAGCAAACATTCTTAAATGTTTGTCCAAGTTCACCACCTCCATTTCCTCCTCCTCCAAAAGCCCCTGAAATCTCAGAAGCCACAGCCTAGCTTTGATTCTGCCACACCCTGAAAGTATTCTGACTAAGATAATCACTGGCATCCCAGTCACCAAATCTAAAGGAGGATTTTGGTCCTCGTCATACTCTACCTCCCCATCAGCTTCAGATCCAGCTGGAGCCTCTCTCTTTTTTCCCTGAAATGCTCTCCACCTTCCTCAGATTGGGCAGCCCGTACCCACAGCTGACCCCACCCCCAAGCACAGCTGAGGCTCCTCCTCATCTCTCTGACCTTGAAAGTCAAGGTAATCCTTGGTCATCGTTGGAGTCATCAGGGCTCAGTCCTCTGAGCCCCTCTCTTTTCTGTCCTCACTCACCCCTACGGGACCTCATGCTGTTTCGTGGCTTTAGATATCATCTATATCCTGACCACTGGCAAATATACTCGCTGGCCCTGGCCTTCCCCTTGAATTCCAGACTGGTGCACCTGAGCTTCTCCTTGACATCTGCTGCTCTCGGACATTCAGTGGGCATCTGAAGCTCACCATGTTTGAATCAGACTTCTGATGTTTCCACCAAACTTGTTCTTCACATCTGTCTCCAATTTCAGTGAATTCTTCCAATTGCTTAAGATTGGAGCGAACGTTCATTCCTCTCTACTTCTTACACCCCACATGAAACTACCTAGCAGATTATGTTGGTTGGCTTGAGAATCAGGTCACATTCTCCCCCCTATACTAACCCATCCTGCTCCAAGCCCCTATCAGCTTCTCCCAGCTCCCCACAATAGCCTTTTAATGATCCTCCTGCATCAGATCTAGCTCCCCTGCCCTCTCCCCTCTGCACTGCTATAGCCTTCTGTCAACATCAGTAAAATTAATATCAGTTTTGTCAGTTAAGTCAGCCACAGGGATCCTGTTACAATCAGATCATGTCATTCCTCTGAGCAAAACTCCCCCCTGGCCTCCAGCTCACTCCATCCAGACCAAAGTCCTCATGACGTGCGAGGCTGTGAGTGGCCCTGTCATCCTGACTCATCTCTTACTTCTCTTCCCCATTCCTTCTGTTCAAGCCAACTGCCCTATGCACTATGCCCTGAACACGCGACACACCCCTGCTTTGTGTCTGTGCACATTCTGTTCCTTCTGTTCCCGAAGGTATTTGCATGGCTCCCTCCCTGACTTCCTTCGACCCTTCATTCACACCTTCTTAGTGCATCCTTCTCTGGCCAGGGACACTATGATTTCACCCCTCCTCCCTTCACTACATAGCCCCTTCTCCTCTTTGCTTTAAATATTCTTATACTAACACTTAATAGCTAACATTCTACGTGTTTTATTATTTATCTTGTATATTGTTGGTCTCCCCAGTGTCTTACTAGAATAGAAGCTTCATGATGCAGGGTTTTTTTTTGACAGCTTTCCCACCCCAGAAATAGAAACAGAGCCCAACCCATAGTTGGAACTCAATAAATAGCTATACAATCAATAAGTGAAGATTCTTTTTAAAACCTTTTTCATATGCCCATCTTCTGCTCCATAGACATTGGTGTCCCCTTATCTCATTGATATTTTCTTTAGGGTATTTTATCCATGCCCTGGGCTTCACCTGGAATGACACCATGTGATGGAGAGCAATATTGTCCCATAGCTTTTATTTCTTCCTGAAACCACACCCTTTTCAATACAACTTTGAAGCAGAAGCAGAATATACATTCTCCAGCCAACTGAAGATGGACTCAACTATGTGATTTGCTTTGGGAGTCTTAACAAACATGTGGAGCCTGAGTCCAGCCAAGCTTAGCAGCAATGAGCAGAGCCCCCACAGCTGACCATCTCACATGCTTCTGAGTTTGGGGAGGTGGTTTGTTATGCAGCAGTAGCTGACTGATACATATTTTAGTAACCCCCAAGTTCCTTCCTGAGTCTAAGTCTCTATCCTGAGTTCAAGGTCCAAGTTCCACTTTTTAACTGCCTCCTGGACATGGGTCCTGAACATCTTGCAGGGATTTAGCAGCTGTCTTTCTCATCTTCCAGCCCATTCCCAGCCAGCTCTGAATTAGCCAGGACACTTTAAATTATCAGGCAATTAATTGGCTCATTAAACTGGAAAGCCCAGTGGCAGGATAGACTTTGGGTCAGCAAATCCAGTGGCTCCATGCTGCCATCAGGGATCCAATTTGTTCCTGTCTGGCTGCTTGGCCTTCTATTGTGTTGGTTTCATTCCAAGGCTGGCTGCCTTCTTGGACCTAGGCTGGCTGCTGTTGCAGCCTGGGCTTCTTTAGACACACACAATAGCCGGGAGGAGGTCTTCCCACAACTCTCAAGCTCAAATCTAGAGCTTTATGCTGGTTGGATCACCCTTGAAGTGAGCAGTGTGGCCAGGGGAATATCATTTGCTGAATGGCTCAGAACTGTGCTATTTGAACCACATCAGGTGGATGGCGTCTGGCTCCTTGACAGAGACCTGTGGTGGGGTGGGGACCTGTAGAACTGGCATGGAGTCCATTGCCCCAAAGAACTCAGTTACTGAACAATGGGAGAGGAAGAAAGGATGTCAAGGAGACCCTGGCATCTGCCACATGTCCCTTCTGTAATTCCAATATTTATATGCTGTCTAGTGGTTGTTTTGTTTGGTGTTTTCCTAGCTCCTGGTCACTCTCTTGGTCACCATGTCTAGGACTCTCTAGATACTCTCATATCTTTTTCTTTCTCTCTCCATTCTCACTGCCACTGCCTGTGTCAGTCCCCCATATCTCAATTACAATGAATAACTTATTGCAAAATGCTAATATGATATTATAGGAACATCAAGCAATACTGCTAAGTAAAAAGAAAAAGAGTGAATATCACCCACACTACCCAGAAATCACAGTTCACATTTCGATATTTGTCCATTTGAATTATATTCTTCAAGGATTTTAATCAAACTGTATGACTGGGTTTAGAACAGCAGCCTGGTCTGGACTGTGCATGGAGTTAGGTGATTCCACACTTTCGAGAACCCTTTCTGGGTTTTGAGCTGGCAAATCCATCCATGTGCTTGTG
Source organism: Pan troglodytes (assembly GCF_028858775.2). NCBI lineage: Eukaryota > Metazoa > Chordata > Mammalia > Primates > Hominidae > Pan > Pan troglodytes. The sequence continues at coordinate 139,192,824 of NC_072411.2, read as the reverse complement.
GGTATCTGGGGACATTGAAGCGGATGCACAGCCATTTTTCTTTTTTTTTTAATTTAAAGGAGGCTCAGGAGCTCAATAGGAAGTGCTGAAGCTTGGCCACAGAGATGTAGAGATGTGTCTGACCTGGAAGAGTTGGTGGGAAGGGGATAGAAGACAAACTGCCGAAGGATAGAGTGATTCCTGAGAGAAAAATCACATGAGTAAGAAGGCTGGTGGGGGAGGTGTGAGGAAGCAGGGACATTTCAGGTATAGTGTGGGGGTACACTGGAACCTTTTCTGACCCAGTTTTCATTTTCCTTGAGGAAACAACTTCATGTCCTGAAAGTGCAAAACTGAAAGGGTTACTTTGGTGAGGTCCCCAACTCCCAACCCCTTCTCCCAGAGGAGATCCAATGGAGGAAAGAAATCAAACGAAAACATGTAACGATGAAAGCATTATCTGACCGGATGGAGAGAAAGATGAGAACCCAAGGCTGCCAGCAGCCACTGAGATGCGACTAGTTGACGGTGGCAGCAGAGGGTGGCAGAGGTACTACTATTACCATGAGCACTAGCGAGCAGATGGGGAGAAGGTAGGAAGTGCCGCAGATGGGCTGTCAAAGGTGGCTTCTCCAGCTCTAGGTGGACAGCTCTCTTCAACTGTGTCACCTCAAGTGGGAAGATAGTCCAGAGGGCCCAGTGATAAACAGCTAACATGATAACATGAGCCTTTCTTTCTTTCTTTCTCTCTCTTTTTCTTTCCTTCCTTCCTTCCTTCTTTCTTTCCTTCTTTCTTTCTTTCTTTCTCTTTCTCCTTCCTTCTCTCCCTCCCTCCCTCCCTTTCTTTCTTTCTTTTTTTTCTTCTTTTTCTTTTATTTGAGACGAAACCTCACTCTGTTGCCCAGGCTGGAGTGCAGTGGCATGATCTCGGCTCACCGCAACCTCTGCCTCCTGAGTTCAAGTGATTCTCCTGCCTCAGCCTCCTGAGTAGCTGCGATTACAGGCATGCACCACCACACCTGTCGAATTTTTGTACTTTTAGTAGAGATGGGTTTCACTATGTTGCTCAGGCTGGTCTCGAACTCCTGACCTCAGGCGATCCATCCACCTCGGCCTCCCAAAGTGCTGGGATTACAGGTGTGAGCCACCATGTCTGGCCCTAACATAAGCATTTCTAACAAACATAAAATAAAGATAGTCAACCCCCCAAATTCATACTCAATATACTGTCATACAAACTGAATCTTTTCAATTTAAAAGTGTTGAGAATATTTTATAGTCAATTTGAAACTTGAATAGAGAAGTTAGTGACCACGTGGTTCATATAATTTCGTATTTCTCGGTCCTTTCCTGTTGTAAAGAGCCGTGACCCTTTACGCCAGCTCCACGCTGGTGATATATAGCACTCAATGAAACCAACACCTTATTGAACCATCAAATATGTCAAAAGGAAATTTAGAACAAGTGGCAGGAAAAGCTTCATAGCAGGAAAATCTTATGGGAACATAAAATTATTTCCCAAGGAAGTTGTTAAAAATCCATTATGCGAGCCATTTATAAATGTGTTATTTATCAACATCTTGCAAAAAAAAAAAAGTGAGACAGCACATTACCAGCAAAATTCTTATACTGGCAAGCTAGACCACATGCCTCAATAGCACCTTTTTTCAAGTCCACTGATGATTTAATTTATAGCATTCCTTTTTTTCACGTGATAAAGAATGTTATTTGCTTGCAATATGATATGTAATACCAAAATGAAACAGTTGCTTTCTGAGAATGAATATGGAAAGATATTTTTTGTTATCCCTCATAGCTCTCAATTCGTAAATCAGTGCAAAATACGTGTGAAAAATCTGTGCAACTTCAAATAAATGTAATTTTTTAGTAGTCAGATTAGTTATGCGAATATGTCCTCAGATGACACAAAATTGATTTATTGCTGATTAACATGATGTATTAATATTAACGGGGTTATTAGTACATATTAATTTAAAATGACCCAGGGGAAAGTTGGTTGGGAAGGAAGGCATCATAGGGAAAGCCTCTGGTTGGGAAGGACAATGGAGAAGGATGAGGTGGAAGAAATGGTGAGCAGAGGGCAAGTACAGTCCAGGATTGGGAGGGAGTGGGTTTAGGGCATTTCATATAATAAAGATTCGTACTCAAGGCTGAATGAAGATGGTACCACTGAAGACCACTGGCAGAGCTCTTTTAAAAATCTAAAATATGGCTGGATGCAGTGCCTCACGCCTATAATCCCAGCACTTTGAGAGGTGGGTGGATCACAAGGTCAGGAGTTCAAGACCAGCCTGGCCAAGATGGCGAAACCTCGTCTCTACTAAAAAATACAAAAATTAGCCGGGCATGGTAGTGGGCACCTGTAATCCCAGCTACTCGGGAGGCTGAGGCAGAGAATTACTTGAACCCGGGAGGTGGAGGTTGCAGTGAGCCGAGATCACGCCACTGCTCTCCAGCCTGGGCGACAGAGTGAGACTCCATCTCAAAAAAAAAAAAGAAAAAGAAAAAGAAAAAAACCTACAATATGATTTTTAATGTGAGATCCCACCACAGAGGAGAAATTAATTGGAAAAAATTCATTCATATGAGCCACCCTGATCTATGCTTCAGGGATATCTCTATACGTGCCTAAGGCCTAAATAACACAATGCACTTTTAGACATCAAAGTCTGAGAAAAAAAAAATGGTGTGTGGAGCCCACAAGATATCAACTACCAAGTTTCTAATTTACAGAGCAGCCTGAAAGGATCAGAGAACATTCTGTAACCATGTCTGAAGTGACCACTGTAAAGTTCTTCAAGCTATGGAAAATATTGAAGTCAAATATTTACAGTACTGAAGGGCCCACATGCAATGGAAAATAACCCCCAAATTAAGAACATCTGGGAGAAAAGTCTAACGAGAGCCAAGCAATGAAAGCAGCAATAAAGATGCAGAATGCATTTGTGGAAGGCTCATGAAGAAGGGAGCCTTTTTTTCTTTTTCTTTTTCTTTTTTGTTCTGTTTTTTAGGTAATGAGGCTACCTTCCTGTGGTGAGCTTCAGGGAAGTGATTTGATTCTGTCTGACTGAGTTTACAAGCTGCCACACGAAAAAATTGCTACTTCCCATTTCATGAAATACAGTAATTACTGATGTATAGAACTTGTAGACGATCTTAGACATTAAAACACTGGAGAAGGAAAACATATGCATATATAATTATCTAGGATCAATCAATTGAGGAATGTTTTATCTGGGTTATAGAAAAACAAGAAAGGGAGACAATTTAAAGAGAAGAAGAAAAATATTGGCTTTGTTGTAGTCAAGTCCTGGATCCATGTGTTACTTATCATTATTTTAGGCCAGTTGCCTAAACCTCTCCCAGCCTCAGTTTGCACATCTTTAAAATGGGACTCTGATAAAGATTAATTGACAGAATTGCCAGGCATCGTGGCTCATGCCTGTAATCCCAGCACTTTGGGAGGTCAAGGCGGGTGGATCACTTGAAGCCAGGGGTTTGAGACCAGCCTGGTCAACATGGTGAAATCTCATCTCTACTAATATTCAAAAATCAGCCAGGCTTGGTGGCTCATGCCTGTAATCCCAGTACTTTGGGAGGCCATGGCAGGTGGATCACTTGAGTCCAGGGGTTTGAAACCAGCCTGGTCAACACGGGTGAAATCTCATCTCTACTAATATACAAAGATTAGCCAGGCTTGGTGGAATGTGCCTGTAATCCCAGCTACTCTGGAGGCTGAAGCATAAGAATCGCTTGAACTTGGGAGGTGGAGGTTTCAGTGAGCAGAGATTGCACCACTGCCCTCCAGCCTGGGTGACAGAGCAAGACTGTCAAAAAAAAAAAAAAAAAAAAAAAGATTCATTGACAGAATGCAGATGAGGCACACAGCCTTACACCTGGCCTATAGAAAGTGCAGACCACCTGGTGTTTGCCATTACTATTATTGTCGTTGTGTTGTTGTTATTGTTGTAAGTGTTGTTATTACATTTTTACTTAGGGAAGCAAGGTGTCAGAAGGAGGTTAAGATTCTATCAAACAATAGTGGCCTAATGAAAAGGACTTATAAATTTTTAAGGGTTGAAACTCTCTTGGAAGCCACATGAAATAATGGGGTGAAGTATTTTTTTTCCTTTGATGAGAACAGTTGCATGAATGCACAGGAATGCCCCTGGGGTATGTTAAGATGCTCTCATGTTGAATGTACTTGGGGGGGGGGGGGTGGGGAAATTAATAAAACCCAATATGAATGAACAAGGCCTCACTCCCCAAGTTTCCTCTAATCTGATATTTATAATAGGACATCATACAAGGGTAGATTCTCACAGCTGCTGTCTAGCTTAATACAAATGGTTTTGAAGTCTTGGATGCCCTTGGACGTGTGTTATTTATACTGTGCATGGTATACTCATTTAGCATTTCCACCTTGAAAACCTCCTGTTACTTAGGCATCGAGAAAACTTTGAAGTTAAGAAAGTTATAAACTTCAAAAGATTGTTATTGGTTGAGTGTACAGGATTATGGTAGGGAATCAGAAGAGGACAAAAGAATCCAGTGGTATTCAAATCATGTTAGAGACCATTTGATGTCTGCCTGCTGTTTAGGGGCTGAATAGCAAATTGCAAAGAACTCCTAATCAAAGGTATGGTCTAAGTGCCTATTAGAATACCTTGAGCAGTTAACAGTAGCAGCAAAAGTCTATTAAAAAAAAAAGTCAGAAACATCCAAATTTGTTGTTGGTCAAACAGGTTGGCTTAGTTACTGGCATTGTCAATGACACCAGTGGCTAAAAAACCATGATATATAATGATGCGATAGAATACATATAATCATCCTTTCAGAACTGCAAGGGATGGAAGGAGATACCATGTCTGTTCAATGCCTGATGCACAGCTAATGATTAATTCAAGTTCTTTTTGTTTTTCCTCTTCTTCCCTTCCCAGAAAACCAAATAAGTGTCCCAATGACATTTTGCCATGGATGTTCCCACTGTTGGAATTACTGTCAATGATACGTGTTTAGTGGGTGAGGACCCAGTTTTCTTCCTGACCTGTAGGAGGGATGGAGGAAGATGGCTCTGGGTGCGGGCAGACATGTGATGGTCAAACCCTGAGGAGGAGGAACATTCTATGCCTGGGACTGCATCAAAGCCCCTGAGTTACCAGTGATTGTGCATTCCTCTGGAATCCCTCTTTTTTCTGAACCCCAGGTCTTAGAATGGCTGCTCATAATCTAGAACAGGGTGGGACAATCAATAACACATTTGCACCTCATAGGCCTGAAGATGTAAGTTCAGGGCCCCGTGTTGAGAAGAATTGTAAAGCTCAGTTGGAAAGCAAGCCATGATCAATTAGTGATGCCATTTAGAACTGGGTTTTCATCCACTAAACAAGTAACATTGACAGCAATTCCAACAGTGGAAACATCCATGGCAAAATGTCACTGGGACCCTTATTTGGTTTTCTGGGAAAGGAAGAAGAGGAAAAATAAAAAGAACTTGAATTAGTCACCTGCTTTGCATCAGACATTGAACAGGCACTTTCAGACATGGTATCTCCTTCCCTGCCTTGCAGTAATCAATCATGGAGAAATCAATTAGTGATGTCTGCCACTGGCTAGGGCTAAAGGAAGGCAGCACACGCCAGCTTGTGAGAATTCCTTTCCATAGTGCAAGATTTGGTTCAAATACCATCTTACAACCATATCCCAAGATTTAGAATTAAAGCAATATATGAGCTAAAGGGTAATGAGATCATCCCTATCATTGTTTCTATAATTTAGGCAGTTAATTTACTATACTACCTTATATTAAAATTTTTTCTTATTCTTACCACCAGATTATAAGCTCCTTGAAGGCAGGCACTTCTTCTAAATCATCCTTACGTAACCATGATTCCCCCTCCCTCTCTCTCACTTCCAACTCTAATGCATGCATTCAGGCTTTCTTCTGGTGACACATTCAAAAAATGTTTGCTGAGCCCCTATTAGGGACTAGAAGTGACAACAAGAGGACAAGGCTCAGCTCCGTGGACCTTGCGGCTCGGCATAAGGCAGGTGCCCAGAAGCTCTGCTGCTAAATCTGCCTGCTGGACTCATGGCATCCTACTCCTAAGGCCTGGCCAGTGGTGACTTGGGCTGTGGCCGAAGCTGAGTGAGCATTAGGGACCAGCACTGGGTGTAGAGCAGCCTTCCGTGGCAGGGCCTTAGTGAGAGGAACTCAGAAGAGATGCTAGCAGAAGGTGGGAGGTGATTGAAATGCCAGAGACTCAGGGGGTCCCAGGGACTAGTTTGCTAGCAGAGGTGGTTGCATTTTCTCAAATCTCTACAAGTTTCTGGAGTAAGCTTGGAAAGCCAGGCAGCTTCTGATGAGTAAGCAGAGGCTGCCACCGCACAATGTGGGGACTGTAACTCCCGCCGGTCAGCGCAGAGGGAATGCCCGTCTGTCCTGGGGTGCAATGATCAAAGGCTTCCTTCATGGAATTCTCCCCCTGCATTCCTGCTTTCTTGTGAGAATTAGTTAGACATTTCACCTTAACTTCACTTATTGGAAAAATTGAAAGGATAAGACTAAATTATTTTGTATCTATTGAGCTAATGTTTGCATTTCTAACTTCCTAAATCGTCTTACCTAGGCTGCTTGAAAGAAGTGTGTCCTAGACTTAGAATAATGTTTAATTTTTAGGAGATGCCATTCTCTTTCCATGGAAGGTCAGTAATTCCAAAGAAGTCAATATCACATTATCCAGTCCTTCTGTTAACATTTTGATTGCTTTCTTTGTCAGAGTCTTCTTGTCTCAATGGTGAAAGGTATAAACGTTTCAACAGCTGTGGAAGAAATGTTTATTACCCTTCAGTTAGGCAAAGAGATCCGTCTTCCCCAAAACAATGCTTGGGGTTAAAGACTTGCCTCCCCTTTGCAATTTAGTTTGCACCTTTATTTCTGAGAATGACTTCAATTCAGGCAGTTGATAAATCAAGGATCTGACTACAAGAAAACCCCCTCCTTCTTGTCCTCTGTGGGCAAAAAGGATGGTGTTCTGGTTTGCGGTGGTTGTTTTGGGAATGAGTGTTGTTTGATTTTCCTGTAGAGGTTTCTCAAAGAAGCTGACTTGATTTTTCCAGGTGCCCCAGTCTGTTACATCACTCCTAGGCATCAAGAACAGCTCAAAACCTCTATGCTGCTGGAGATGGCAAGTTAGGGTAGAAATCCCCCTGGTAGAAAATCAAATAGCTTCAGGTTCCTTGAGGTTCTCACCTTTTGCCTCAATCTTCTTTACCTGTTAGTTCCTTCCAGTATGGGAAAACCCCTGGAGACACTGCAATGCCAGTGGCACCAGGAGACCCCATGTGAGGGCCATTCTCATTAGGAGCAGTCAGACCCCCATGGCAGTGCCACTTTCATCCCGTATCCCATGCTTGGAATCCTTCCAGTCTCCCCAGTGTCAGTGGGACAAAGTGGAAACACTAGAGTCCTCCCTGGGAAGGCACAGGTGACTCCAGCCAAGTGCTCTCTCTCCCACCTTCCAGCCTCTCTGGTAGACACATCCTGTTCCTGGCGACCTCGGGCATCTGGGCTTTCCATGTTCTGTGCTGGCAATGGCCTCCAGTGGCCTCCGGGGCCCTGCCCTGTGAACATCTCTGACTATGACCCACACTGCAGAGTCCAGCCTCTGTCACACACTGAATGGCCCAACCACCTGTGCACACACTTTTTCTGCACCTCCCTAAGTTAATTATTATGTACTCCATAAAGGGATCTTGGAGATCATGTAGTCTGACACCCCATTTAGTAGGCAAGAATATCGAGACTTAACAGGCAAAAGAGTTAATTCACATAGAACCCAAGGGTCCTGGTGTATACTTGAGCAGTACATACACTAAAATTGGAACAATGCAGAGAAGATGAGCACGGCCCCTGCACAGGATAACATACAAATTCATGAAGCATTCCATCTTTTTATGTTTATTCCAATAATGTTCATGATAGCAAAGTCAGGAAATCAACCTAAGTGTCCATTAATAGATGAGTGGATAAAGAATATGCGGGGCCGGGCGCAGTGGCTCATGCCTGTAATCCCAGCACTTTGGGAGGCTGAGGCAGGTGGATCACCTGAGGTCAGGAGTTTGAGATCAGCCCGGCCAACATGGCGAAACTCCTTCTAAAAACAGAAAGAAAATTAGCCGGGTGTGGTGGTGCACACCTGTAGTCCCAGCTACTTGGGAAGCCGAGGCATGAGAATGGCGTGAACCTGGAAGTGGAGGTTGCAGTGAGCTGAGATTGCACCACTGCACTCCAGCCTGGGTGACAGAGCCAGACTGTCTCAAAAAAAAAAAATAAATAAATAAAAGGAAAAAGAAAAAGAATATGTGGTGTATATATTCAGCCATAAAAGAGAATGGAATCATGTGTTTTGCAGCAACATCGATGGAACTGGAGGCCATTCTCCTAAGTGAAATAACTCAGAAACAGAAAGTCAAATATCATATGTTCTCACTTAGAAGTGGGAGCTAAACAGTGGGTCCACATGGACATACAGGGGAATCCTTGGAGACTTCAGAAGGTGGGGAGGATGGGAAGTCGGTAAGGGCTGAAAAATTACCTGTTGGGACCAGTGTTCATTATTTGGGCGGTGGGTACACTAAAAGCCTAGACGTCACCACTATGCAACGTAGACATGTAACAGAACTACCTTCCTACCCCCGAGATCCATAAGAATAAAAAAAATACAGTGGGGAAAAAAAGAGCCCCAGGGTCATTTCTACTACACTGCATTGTCTTTTATTTTGTTGTCTTATCAGCCTTTTTTTTTTTTTTTTTTGAGATGAAGTCTCACTCTGTTGCCCAGGCTGGAGTGCAGTGGTGTGATCTTGGCTCACTGCAACCTCCGCCTCCCAGGCTCAAGCGATTCTCCTGCCTCAGCCTCCTGAGTACCTGGGATTATAGGCGCATGCCACTACCCTGCCACTAATTTTTATATTTTTAGTGGAGACAGAGTTTCACTGTGTTGACCAGGCTGGTCTTGAACTCCTGACTTCAAATGATCCACCCACCTCATCCTCCCAAAGTGCTGGGATTACCTGCATGAGACACCACACCCGGCCCTCTTATCAGCTTTTGTTGCCCATCTGTGAATCTGTCTGATTTCTCCATCCAGATTCTCAGCCCTTTGAGAATAACTATGTCTTGTTTCCTTTGTGCTACTACTTATTTCCTTTGTAACAGTCAGCAGAGCCTGCAAAGAAAGATCCACTGGCTGAATTGATGGATAACAGCTGTGTGCTTTATAAAACAGCAAATCACCAGGACACCCATCTTGGAGACTGTTGTGACACTCAGAACAGGGGCTGTTGAGCTGCTGATACCAGAAAGCAAATCGTGCCTTATCATAGAGCAGACCTGCTGGACAGAGATGGAGCGGTCACTTGGTCCAGTGTTGTAATTGTTCAGTGCAGACGCCGAAGCCCAGCATGCTGAGGTCATATAGGTATCTGGTACTGAAACCGGAATTGGAACAATGGCCTGCCCTGCGTTTGTCACTTCAATGCCCCCCAGTTTTCCTGGACAAAGGTTTTTATGAATAGGAGCTGAGGGAGGTAAGGAGGAAGGAAGAGAAGCTACTGCACTGAACAGAAGTCAGGGTGCTGTGCCTCTGCGTGTGTTCCTGCAGCAGGACCCAGCAACCGAGGCTGAGGAGGCTCCCAAACTTCTCCAGTGTCTTTCCCAAGCTTCTGCTCTTCTTTCTCTTTTCAGCTAACCTCCAGGCTCTCTATCTTTTTGTCCTTAGGCTATAGTCTCTGATTAAGATATACTCGCTTCCCGCTTACTAGAACTCATCACATCAGGTCCTACCTGTCCCCAGAACTCCCTTTTCAATTACAGAAAACGGCCCGCTGATCTTGGAAGGGGCTGGCAGGCGAGGGACCCTCCTCAGACTCATGATTCTTTTGGTCCTGCTTTTCCAAAACTGCTCCCGTTTCTGTCTCTGCCTTCTGTCTCTGTCAAACAACCACTGTCAACAGTTCTTTAAACCAAAAATCATTGCTCAGGAAGCAAATTTGTTTGCGGGAAGAATGACAGTCTGTCGCCGTGCAGAGGGTGGCGTTCATTATGGTGCTTGAAGGAGTTCACAGGTTAGGCCAGACAACGCCCAGCGCGTTCATCAGGCAGCTTGAGCACGGGTTGTCTTCCGCCTTCTTGCTGGTTTGACATCGTGGGTAAAACCTGGTCATTTTTCCAGAAGGATTCTGAAGAGATTGTGTAAATTGAAGAAATGGCTTGCTCTTGTTAGGAAAGCAAAGCCAATTTTTGAGATATTCAGGGAATGTGAGGTCTAGTGGACTCTTTTACTGCCAAGTTTCTTATCATGAGAAACCGCTCTCAGCTCCTTAGTGGAAGGAAACGAAATGTATGCAAAGCATTATCGGCTTACTCAGATAACTGCACCAGCGTAAACCAGGTTGTGACTAATTTGCAAACTTAGTGCAGGGAAGGTCCTTAGACGTGATTCTGGAATTGCCAACCCTATGAGCTTCCACAGATGCCATGGGCCACTTTTAGAGCCCACGGATTCAGCATGTGGCTGTTGGGAACAGGCTTTGCTATGAAAATCAGTGATGGCTTATAATGCCTCTAACTGCCATATATGTTTTCACAGGATTATTATTTATGATCTCAAATAATATTTCCATCTGATTAGCAGTGAAACAAACCAGGATGTGAGGAAATGGGAACTTAATTAAAGGTTGCTGCCCAGTCAGGGTGGCATTCCAGACCATGGATCCTGTTATGTAGGAGGGACGCCCAAATTCGCCCTGAGCATGCCTCCCTTCCTCTTCTCATGCAGCCTCTAACTCGGGGTGTCTCTTGCAATGCCACTTAGAATAGTTTCGCCGAAGATGTAGGTGATTAATCAAGGCCCCGGGTGTCACAATGGCCCATTGTCCCAGAAGGCATTCCTTTGGCCGGCTTCTGACCTTTTCTCTTGGGGCAAGTGTGCATTTTCCCAAACTCTTAATGGACAAGAACTCACAGACAATGGCCCTGCATGTAACTTTCATTTGCAGGATGGAACAGGGAATGTTTGGGTTGCTGGAAGGAGGGAAAAGGGCATGCATTAACTCAATCTTTGTATTCTCATCAAAAAACAGACACGTATTTTGAAGAGGACAGCTTTCCACTCGGTTTTTTATATTTAAAAGAATCAATTGTTCATAAGCCCATCGTGATAATATTAAAGGAAATTAAAATAAAAGACTCACTCACAGTCCTACCACTCTGACACTCTGGAAATCTAATTATTTCCGTTTACCGTGTTTCCCTCTAATCTTGTCCATATACAAAGTTTTTACTCAGTTGTCATCAAAGCTCCCCTGGCTTTTAAAAGAATTACATTGTGATGGAGATATCTCTTTTAGATAGTTACGTACCATTATTAAAGATTCAAAATATCATTAATTTCCGTCAAGCTCTATTATGTTTATCATCTATCACTGTGTCAGCACACTAATCACTTCCTCAGCTGCCTCAGGACTGCAGCTTAACTATTTACTTTTAATAGAAATCGGACCACTGCAGCCTTTCTCTGCACCAACAAAGACATGCCATTTCATGAGCTGTTGATCCCTTGAAGCAAGTGAAGTCCTTTAACGGTCTCCTACATGGTCGAGATTTTTTTTAGATGATGAAAATGAAAGGTCAGAGAAGTCTGTGGAAACAAAGAGACTCATCCCTATTCTCCTGTAGTCCCTGGATGATGAGCAATTGTGGACAGCAGCCAGCCTTTACACAGTAGTGTGGAGAATTCTGCAGGAGGGATGCTTCTTCCAACCCTGTGTCCCCAGGCTTGGCTGACAGCTGCCCAGGCAGCTGAGATGAGGGAATTGGCTCAGGTTACCCTGAAGGTGCAAGCTTGGACCCTGGCTCTTTCTACATGCACGGTCCTATCCCTGTAAGAAAGCATGAGAATAGGGGCTTTGGAATCAGATACTCTGGGTTCAAGTTCAGACTTTCACATTTACTTAATATGTGATATCAGGTAAGTTATGTGACCTTCCTCATTCTTGTTTCTTCATATTTGAAATAGAAATTATATTGCTCATTCATTCAATAGATATTGATTGAGCACAGTTCTAGATACTGGGAATATAACGGAGTTTACAGATGAGGAATGGGGAGGGGGTACAGATGCTGATCTAATTGTCATCCTGTGAACTGCAAGTGCATTCATTAAGGAACAGAATACCATGCTATGAGAGCCCGTTAAGAGGGAACTTGAACTTGTTAGGCACGTCAGAGAATGAGTTCACCAGCTGGGGACTGGAGGGAACAGCATTCCCATTACAGGGAACAGAAAGTAGATAGTCTCTATACTAAGAGGAAGCATTGTCACCAAAGGTTCCACAGAAGTAGGGGGGCCAAGAAGCACAGGGGCCAACGGAGATGTGGCAAAGGGGTAGGAGCCGTGGTCCCTGTTAAGAATTCCCTCCCTGTGATGGTGAATTTTAGGTGTCGACTGCGTTAAGGGTTGCCCAGCTAGCTGGTTAAGTGTCATTTCTGGATATGCCTGTGAAGGTGTTTGCAGAAGAGATTGGTGTTTGAATCAGTAACTGAGTAAGGAAAGTCCACCTTCACCCAATGTAGGTGGTCACCATCCAATGGGTTGAGGGTTCAGATAGAGCAAAACACACACACACACACACACACACACACACACACACAACGCAAAGGAAAGAAGAATCTCCTCTCTCTTTTGGAGCTGGGACAACCTTCTTCTCCTGCTCTCCTGCTCTTGGACATCAGAATTCCAGGCTCTCCAGCCTTCACACTTCAGGATTTTCACCAGTGGCCCTGGTTCTAAGGTGGTTGGCCTCAGACTGAGAGTTACCCTTACCTCAACAGCCGACTGATTCTCAGGCCTTCAGACTTAGATTGAGCTATGCTCCTGGCTTTCCTGGTTCCCAAGCTGGCAGAAGGCCTATTGTGGAACCTCTCAGCCTCCATAATTGTGTGAGCCAAGTCCCCTATTAAATACCTTCTCATATATCTATTTTTGTATCTGTCTATGTGTCAATCAATCTATCTACCCATCTGTCTATTTATCCATCTATTTATCTTTTCTGCCCTAACACATCCCCTAAGAGCAAAGAGAAGCCATGGAGGGTGTAGCAGTGCCTGCTGTAACGAGACACGGGCACTGAAATGTCTCTCTCACTGCAGCTTGAAGCTGGTATTCCCGGTGAGTTGGAGCAGATGCAGGAAGACCAATGGGTCTCCAGGGAATTCACCTGGTTTCCTCTCTATTCGAATCTGGCAGCTGGCTTAGTTCTTGGGATAGCGTTAGTGCTGAATAAATATTTGTTTCAGTGAATGAATGATCTAAACTGATGATTGTGGAGATGGGGAGACTTAGACGGATTTTAGGCATACTTAGGAGAGAAGGTTGACATTTGTTGCTGCCTGGTCTGGGGAGGTCACCATCCAGGCACCCTTGCTGATTGTGGTTGGGACTCCATGTCTGGGTTCAACTTCACAGTGACCTCAGCCGGGACGACTGGAGCCCGTTGGCTCTGCCCATGGTTTCCATATAGAAGATTAAATTTTCTCTCGTATTTCCCTCCTGGCCTTTTATTTCTGCCTCCCCCATTCCCCAGTGTTCCCCAGTTGTATCCTAGTCAATTTAGAATTAACACCCAGTAATGAAAAAAACAAAAAACAAAAAACCCAGAAGTGGCATGTTGTTTAAATTCCATATCCCTCTGCCTGATATGTTTAACCTTAATATTGTATAAGTTCATTCCTAAGACCATGAACTCTTTCTTAATGAATTGTCGTATATTTCATGGACAATGTAAACCACGCAGTACGTATTCATTGCTGAGTAATGATATATTCAGCCTTGCAGGTTCATCCTCAGTCAATATCTCGGACCATTCTGTAAGCATCATTGTCTCCAGAATATTCAGTTTGAGCCTTTGCTCAGTCTCCAAAACGTTCTCCGTTGTTGGCTACATTCCAGAAAACACATTTGCCCCACATAATAACAATAATAATAACAATAACAATAATAACATCAGCAGCAGCTGAAAACTATGTAGTGCTTCCCATATGCCAGGCACTGTTCTGAGTGCTTATTTCACAGAAACATGCCTTCTACACTAATCCTCCTGCAAGGTTATTGAGTTGTACGAAAGAATTATCTCAAGAGGGCTTTACAAAACACATCCATACTATGTACAAACACTATATATTTGATAAGACACTATCAATAGAAAATGAGCCTAAACACTGTTTACTTAAATATATGTTTAAAGTCCTTCTGTTTGGTTTGTAATATTAAAGCGTTTTTTCTATAAATGGTACATTCCTTCATTTAAAAATTAAAACACTTAGGGCTGGGCATGGTGGCTCACGCCTGTAATCCCAGCACTTTGGGAGGCCGAGGCAGGCGGATCATAAGGTCAAGAGATCGAGACCATCCTGGCCAACATGGTGAAACCCCATCTCTACTAAAAATACAAAAAATTAGCCAGGCATGGTGGCACGTGCCTGTAATCCCAGCTACTTGTGAGGCTGAGGCAGAAGAATCACTTGAACCCGGGAGGCAGAGGTTGCAGTGAGCCGAGATCGTGCCATTGCACTCCAGCCTGGGCAAAAACAGCAAAAGTCCGTCTCAAAAAATAATAATAATAAATAAATAAAACATTTACAGTAAAGGATTCTATAATATTTTCTGTTTTGAGGAGCCTGAACTCAGGTGGAGATGCACAGGCAATGGACCTAGCCCCGAAGCCTGGTGGCATCTCAGGGCTGTCCCATCCGACCAACGAAGATGAAGGAATGTGTGATAAAGCTGAAGACTGTTAAGGATTTCACAGTGTTTCCACTCTTTACTTTTAACTGTGCTATAAAAATTCATTTCCCTACTGGAACTTGGCTCTGCAGGTTTAAGTTTGAAAGGCTAAAGTCACATCAAGCCATATTTCTCCCCAAGTGGAAAATAATAGACTACTTGATGTAGAGTGGATCTATGATGAAGAATGAGAGTGTGAGAAGAAAAGAAACTCTTTTAAGCAAATGAAAGTAAGACTTTGGTTTTTATTTGGAATTCCTAGAGCACTCTTTTGATGTTTAAAAATTGCCTGCCAAAATCTCGTGGTTTATATGCAGGTAATGGACATCTTCACTCTGGTTTTGACATTTAAGAGGGTCTCGTCCTAAAAGGCAGAATCTTAATAGAAACACACTTTGGGTTAAAAAAATAAAATATGGGAATCCACTGTTTTCTTACTTAAAGTAGTTAAGATATCTGGCAATTCCCATTAGTTCTGAGCACCAACCGCTACACCCTCCTCCACCCCAGCCACACACACATCCCAAGGGCCAGAGATGTTGAATCTAACTACTTCTTCTCTACTCTAATGGGTGGGGGGATCGGGTAGGCATTTGTTCACCTTGGGTCTGTGTTCACATACTTGATTCATTTTATATTATAGTGTACACTTGCCTGAGTTTCTACATGGTCTTTTAACTGTTTTGTTCAGTGCGTTCAACGTGATTCAATCACATTGAAGTACCAGAATTTGCTCATCTATTTCTTTGTTATTCAACATTTGAGTTGTTCCTATTTTTTTTTCTAACAGATATCACGGCAACAATTAATTTTTAAATATAAATTATAGCTTCTTTTTTTTTTTTTTTTTTAAGATGGAATCTCACACTGTCTCCCAGGCTGGAGTGCAGTGGCACTGTCTTGGCTCACTGCAACCTCTGCCTCCCAGGATCAAGCAACTCTGCTGCCTCAGCCTCTCCGAGTAGCTGGGACTACAGGCACATGCCACCACATCCAGCTAATTTTTGTATTTTTAGTAGAGACGGGGTTTCACCATGTTGGCCAGGCCGGTCTCTAACTCCTGACCTCAGATGACCCACCTGCCTTGGCCTCCCAAAGTGCTGGGATTACAGGCGTGACCACCATGCCCGGCCAATTATAGCTTCTATTTAATTATTTCTTTAATCATTCCTGCTAGATAAATTTCTAAATGTGGGAAAACAAGGTTAAAAAATTTAGTTGCCAAAGCACAGTGATCTAAAAAAGTTTGTATTAATGTACAATGCTATCAACTGTGTATTACATACACACAGATGCACGCACACATCTGTGTATATATTAGTTTTATCCCAACTTCACCACCAACAGATGTTATTATTTAAACTATTTTCTGATTTAAGTTTTAAAAGTTCACATATGCTGTTATGTTAATTTTTATCTTATGTTATTTTATATTTCATTTTACATTATTTTTATCTTACTTTATGTTTATTCAAGTGCTGGTTTATTATTTTTATCTGCTTATATGTGGATATTTTTTGTAGTTGGCCTTGACTCATTTTTTTTATGAAGGTCTTAAGTCTTTCCAAATATGCATGAGTATTTTCAAAGGTTATTATCAATATTAATCATATTTGTTGACATAATTCAGGTAAATATTTTATCTTACATGTCTCCTCCTCCATTTTAGTCTAGTTCTTTTTATTTTAATCAGTGCAGTCAAAATTTTCAACATTGCATTGCCCATCAGTCTGCTTTACATTTCCTTGAATTTTGAAAAAAAAATTTATTATTTCTTCAAAGGTAGGATATTTTCTGCTGATTTTTCTCCACAAATATATTTGTAATGATGAAACAATCTCCTTTATTCAGGGATTATGGTGTAAAGTATGGATATAAATTAGGTTTTCTCCAAATTGCTCCCTGATTATCCCAACATTATTTATATTACAATTCCTTATCCTTTTGTTTTGAGAAGATTGCATAATAATATATTATTCTGGGTCTATTCTGCCATGCCTATTCCATCCTTTCATCTTTATTTTCATTTCTTTGCAATTCTACTTGGCATTTTATTGCCATGGGAGCTAATATTATGTTTTTTAAAAAGGCTAAGGTTTATTTTCTTCTACTTGGAATATTTGTTAACATACCCACACAGGGAAGACTATGTGTTTTGTGGAACACAAAACTTACACCGTATGAGTGCCCTCTTAAGAAAAACAAGACAAAACAATTAATACAAAACTTCCAAGCTCCCTCTGTGAAAGACAGAGAGCAAATGAGGGGCCCTGAAACCTCTGTGTCCTTAGCTTCGTGGCAAATTCACCTCTATTTTATTTTTGCTGAATGAATTTAACAATATTTGGCTGAGTTATTTTAAAAAAAGGTCTTTATTTATATTTCAGTTGGAATCACGTTATATCTGTGAAATAGAACACGATGTTTCTCTACTTTATTTGTCTTCTTTTTATACTCCTGATAACACATTCTAATTTCGCTCATTCATCCAGCAGCAATTTATTGAGTACCTCTTCAATAACTTTGCAAGGATTTTTTTTTTTATTTATTTTTTTTATTTTTTATTTTTGAGATGAAACCCCACTCTGTTGCCCAAGCTGGAGTGCAGTGGCGCGGTTTTGGCTCACTGCAACCTCCACCTCCTGGGTTCAAACAACTCTCCTGCCTTAGCCCCGCTGAGTAGCTGGGATTACAGGCACACGCCACCATGCCCAGCTAATTTCTGTATTTTTAGTAGAGACGGGGTTTCGTTATGTTGGCCAAACTGCTCACGAACTCCTGACCTTGTGATCCGTCCGCCTCGGCCTCCCAAAGTGCTGGGATTACAGACGTGAGCCACCGCGCCCAGCCGCGAGGTTTTTAATAATGATGATATGCAATTCTGTTTATTATGATTTCAGATTCTTGAATGTTTTATAAATGGGATCTTGAATTTCACAATGGTTTTGTTTGTTTCATATAATTAATGACTTTGCTACTCTTTGTATATTTTTCTTATATACAGAGGGGTCTTCTTCTTCAGAGGGTTTTTTTTTAAATTATGTTTATGTTTTCAGTAAGTTTGTCTTTTAGACTTTTTGGGGGTGGAGTCCAGTCATCTTAAACTAATCATATTTTTAAAAATCTAAGTGTCTCTGCTTTTCCACAGTTCCCCATTACCCATTTTGAAAATTTTTAAAAACTATATTTTTAATTGTTATAACAAAAAAAGTAACATAAAATTTGCCATCTTACCATTTTTAAGCATATAGTTCAGTAGCATTAAGCGTTTCTGCGATATTGTTGTGCAACAGATCTCCAGAACTTGTGCATCTTGCAGAACTGAAACTCTGTCCCCATTAAGCAACCCCTCCCCATCCCTTCAGCCCCTGGTAGCCACCACTCTGCTCCTGTCTTCATGAATTGGACTGCTCTAGGGACCCCATGTAAGTGGAATCATACAGCATTTCTGTTTTGTGACTGGCTTATTTCACTGAGTGTGATGTCCTCAGGGTTTATCCACGTTGTAGCAGGGGTCTGGATCTCCTTCCTTTTTAAGGCTGGATAATATTCCCCTCCATGTGTGTATATTGTATTTTGTTTATCAACCTGTTGCTGCATCCCCATTGCCCTTTGATGGACCCCGACTCTTCTCCCTGCACAGCCCAGTCTCCTCTCTCCTGGCTTCATCCTGGTTTGTCCTCCACTGTCTAGTGCTGCATCCTCACTGCTTTCTTCCTGTCCCTCAGAAGATGCCAAGTGTGTTCCTACTCCAGGAACTTTGCTAGCACTTTCCCTCCACCCTTGATGTTCTTCCCCCAACTTTCAAAGGGCTGGCTCCTCTCAGCATTCAGGTCTCATTTCCAATATCACTTCCTCACAGAGGCCTGTTTACTACTTAAATAGAGGCTCAATCTCTGCCGCTTTCTGCCATGCTACCTTTAAAACCCGTATTCATTACGTTTACCATGACCTGCCATTCACCTGCTTATTTATTCCTGCAAACCTTGTTTCTGTCCCTCCATAGGTGTATTAATCTGTTCTCACATTGCTGTAAAGAACTACCTGACACTGAGTAATTTGTGAAGAGAAGAGGTTTAACTGACTCACAGTCCCACAGGCTGTACAGGAAGCATGGCTGGAAGGCCTCAGGAAACTTAAAATCATGGCCAAAGGCAAAGGGGAAGCCATCACGTCTTCACATGTTGGAGCCGGAGGAAGAGAGCAAAGGGGGAAGTGCCACACACTTTTGTTAAGCTTGTTCTCGTGAGCACTCACTATCATGAGAATAGCAAGGTGGAAATCCGCCCCCAGGATCACCTTCCACCAGGCCCCTCCCTTAACATTGGGAATTACAATTCAACATGAAATTTGCGGGGGGACGCAGAGCAAAACCATATTAGAAGATAAACTCCATGTGGGTCAGAAGATTACCTAACTAACCACTGCCTCCCCATGCTTAGAGCATCTGGCAGCAACTTATTAAGTATCTCTCCAATGAATTCATTCACCATTATTTATTTTTCTCTTGTGTTATTGCATTGCGGGGTACTTAAAAATATAGGAAAGTAATGGGATTGGTGGTTATCTTTGTTTCATTTTTGAACTTGAGGAAGTCTTTAGATTGCTTCACTCTTATTATGTACGTGATTATTATTATGAATAGTTATTATGCATATTATGAATTATATTATGAATCTTATTATGAATGAATGAAGAGCATTTAAACATTTTAAGGAGGGTTTCTTAAAACAATTTTGCTAGAAATCTATGATGAATGATACTAATTCTGCCTCAGCGTCTATATGATATGTTATTCTTCGTTTGTCTATCTAAGCCTAAGACAAACCAGCCCCCACAGGAAGGCCTGGATTAGAGATCTTCACTCTGAAATAATGGCATGCTGGAGTGTTCTCAGTGGGATCAGTTGTCCGGCGCTGTGTTAGACAAATTAACTGCTTTGTTTAAAATGAGTCACCCTTGCATTAAATGACTCCCTAAAATTATTTTGATATTGATTGCAACAATTAAAACTGACAGTATCTCTTTGACTGCAAAACAGGGGTGCATAAAGCCTGGACCATTTGGAGATGCTGAAATACGGCACTTCATGCATCTGGCCTCTTTGTTTACAACTGTTTGCCACTGACAGCAGTTAAATTATCTCAGCAATGTCTTTCCCAGACATATGCAGACATCCTATGTGGCAGGACCCTGCCCCATCAGAACAAGAAGGCCTGCATTGGAAATCTTCACTTGTAACACCAAGGCCTGGGGCTGTGCTCAGCTCTGCCCACTGCCTCGGGCTTCCTGGGTCTCCTTTCCAAAATCCTGCTATTTGGAGGAGGCAGCACACCGTGATGGGAGCGGTGTCTGCCTCTAAGTCAGTTTAGAGTAGCTGGGCATCCTGCTAGCTGTACGGCCCTGGGCAACTCATTTACCATCTTCGTACCGCCGTCATGGTATATAGGTCTTGACAATGCTAACCCATGCTTATCAGGGAGGTGGAGAGTATCCAACATGGGAGTAGAGTACCTGAGCCAGAGGCGGTGTTCTGCAAACAAGAACTATTCTTATCGTCATCAGAATCCTTCCTTGCCACTCTTCCAGTTTTTACCAATTAATTACCCTGGTAAAAATACACCTCTCTCTCTCATCTTCTTTCTCTCCTCTGTCTGTTTCTTTTTTTTTTTTCTAATGTTCTTGCAGCTGAACAGATTTTTTTATTTTTCAGTCTAATCATAGCAGCGCCCATTTGAATCCATATTGAAGCTATTGTTTCAAAACATTAGCCTGGCCCACAGATTGAATTTCAGATTTGGAACCCTTCTGTCACACAAAGCTTTTGATGAAATCAGTTGACTCTTTCTGGAATTATTCTGAAACAGACCAAAAAGTGAACATGAAATGTCAAGTCATTGGACTGAAACTGAAATCTCATTTTAGTCAATGAAACCAGATGTCATGGCTATCCTGGAAAACCTTGATAAGCTAAACACATAGCGGAGCCTTGGTTACATCTCAAAGAAGGAACCCATGATGAGAAAAGCCAGTCTAAGTGATAGCACACTCCAGCAGCAGCCTGTGCAGGGGAAAACCATGGTGTTTAATCCTGGGAATTCACACTTGGTGATGAGCCCGGAGGATGTCTAACCCAGAGCCATGGTGTATGAGGCTGCAAGGGCTACCATAACTCAGTTCCATTGACTGGGTTGCTTAAACCACAGATATTTACTGTCTCTCGGTTCTGGAGGCTGGAAGTCTGAGATCACTGTGTCTGTAGGCTTGGTTCCTTCTGAGACCTCTCTCCTTGGCTTGTAGACAGTCATCTCCTCCACGTACCTTCACGTGGTCTTCTTTCTGTTGAGTCTCTGTCCTAATCACTTCTTCCTATCAAGAGACTGGTCATGTAAATTAGGACTTACATGAATGACCTCATTTTAACCTAATTGCCTCTTTAAATAACCTGTCTCCAAATATGGTCACATTCTGAGGTACTGAGGATTAAGACTTCAGCAGATGAATTTGGGGAGGGCACAGTTCTGCCTATGACACATGGATTTCCTTGTCTCTCCTGGTGCTCCGTGGCCTGTTTGGTTTCTTGCAAGTTCTCTAACCTACAGAATTAAGTGACCTCTGGCTCGTAATGTGTTAATCAAATGGCCAATTGCCCTGATATTATAGTGGGGATGATTCAGTACTTTTCCCAAACTTTGAATCATTAGTGCATGAGACTTCACATTCTTAAGTTCTTTTCCTTTTTTTTGAGGCAGAGTCTTGCTCCTTTGCCCAGGCTGGAGCACATTGGCACGATTTCAGCTCATTACAACCTCTGCCTCCCAGGTTCAAGTGATTCTCGTGCTTCAGCCTCCCCAGCAGCTGGGATTACAAGCATGTGCCACCATGCCTAGCTAATTTTTGTATTTTTTAGTAGAGATGGGTTTCACTATTTTGGCCAGGCTGGTCTTGAACTCTTGGCCTCAAGTGATCCACCTGCTTCCGCCTCCCAAAGTGCTGGGATTACAGGTGTGAGCCACTGCACCCGTCCGGTTCTTTTCCTTTTCTTTCATTAATAATTACTTTAGGTAGTCTGTAATTTGAATTTACTTATTTTTCAAGGGAGTGTTTCTGAAACACAAGTTTGAGAACTAAATGTTTCTATATTTTGTATAATGTTTTATGGTTTATTAACACATTTTAAATACATATGTTTTGGACTCTGAAAAATAATGCAAACCTTGCCACTTCTGTATCTGTATTAATTTCAATTTCCTGGATTGAAGTGACAATAACATGGAGGGAGTTTTTTTTTTTTTTCATTTTTCACATAGACCCAGATGACGTTGAGCAGGTAGCCCAATTTAACCTTTTGTTTTTTGAATGAAGCTAATAAGATTAAATGTTGGAAAACAAAAGATATTACATTTATTTAATAACAATGCAGGTCTAAAAATCCAGGCCAGTATTAAAAGCTGAGCAAAGAAAAACAACAGGAAAGTCAGGTGGATAAAATTGGCCAACACAGCTATAGACTCCAAAAGAGAGGACCTTGATTTGGAGCAACTAGAAAATGCCACCCTCTGAAAGAGAAGCTCACAGTGACCAATAGAAAATTAATGAGCTCAGGCACCTGTATATATACACCAGGAACTGAGTCATTTGCCAGCGTGCTCAGAGGTTCAGTAGTGTTTCCGGCGGTGTGTGCTGGAGAAGGTCACTTCTGTAAGGTAATACAGGGATTGAGGGTGCCTGAGTATGCAGACCTCTGTATATTGTTCCCCTTTCTTAGAGAGCTGAACTGCTCAATAATGCTTTAAATGCCCTGAGAGGCCCTACAAGGAAAACAAGCAAATCCAGGTTAATTTTATTTAACCTAGTGTTTTCTACAAGGGGTTTGACTCTAGGCCTCTCATTGTAGGACCACATTCACAGGAGGTTAGCGTAAGCCTCTCACATGCATTATCTCATTGAATTCCCTTACAGCACTAGACAATTTGCCACTGTTAGTACCCACATGTGATGAATAATGAAACAGAATCTAACAGCGATGAAATAAACTAACCTCAGGGAACAGTGAGTGCTGGAACCTGGGCTGACTCCCTGCAGCCTGCACAGAGGCTGTGTCCCACACACTCCCCACCCAGGCACACCAGCAGGCTCTTCTGAGCTGCCGCAGGAGCTGCCCAGTTCCCATGAGAGGTCCATCCCCTAGGTGGAGATAGAGAAACTGGGCATTCAGAGCCCAACAGCTCTCAAGTACTGTTCCTCTTAAGGCCACCCCCCAACCCCTCATCCTCTGGTTGGTGCTCACCAGTGGGTCAATGGTAGAAATTTTGTTTTCCAGATTGGTTTATCGACTTTGAGAGAAGAGTGTGCTTTGCAGACTGGCCTCTGTGAATGCATCATCCTCCTCACAATCTGAGCAGGGCTTCACAAGGTCACAAGGGAAGCACTAACTGTGGACATTCAGGAAGGGTCGTACTTCATCGTGGGGGCTGTCTTGTGCACTGGGGATGCTTGCGAGCATCCCTGGCCTCCACCTACCAGAAGCCAGTAGCACCCCTCACCCTCCCCAACAGGTTGTGGTGACCAAAAATGTCTCCAGCCATTGCCAATGTCCCCTGGGGGGCAGAATAGCCTGGTGAGAATGACTTGAGTTAGAGCATTATGTTAATTCACACCCCCCATCCATTTGCATGTCTGTGAGCATGAATCAGGCCGCAGGAGCACCCCCCGGTCTTGGGTAAATAGAGAAACTTGGGATTCTGAAATTGCACAGTATTAGGCTGTTCTTGCATTGCTATAAAAAATACCTGAGACTGGATAATTTATAGAGAAAAGAGGTTTAATTGGCTCATGGTTCCTCAGGCTGTACAGGAAGCATGATACTGGCATCTGCTCAGTTTCTGGGGAAGCCTCAGGAAACTTACAATCGTGGTGGAAGGTGAAGCGGGAGTACACATGTCACACATCACATGGCAAAAGCAGGAGCACTTTTAAATGACCAGATTTTGCAAGAACTCACTCACTATCATGAAGATAGCACCAACGGAATGGCACTAAACTATTCGTGAGAAATCCACCCCATGATCCAGTCACCTCTCACCAGGCCCCACCTCCAGCACTGGGGATTACAATTCAACATGAGATTTAGACAAGGACAGAACCAAACCCCATCACATAGGAAGCTGAAACTTAGCGACTGAACCCCAGGGCACCTGGATCAGTCAGTGCCCCAGGAGGAACCAGAAGGCCCACTAGGACTGGGGAACTGAGGTAAGCCTAAGGATAATCAAGATAGCGCCAGCGGAGTTGAGGGACATCAACAAGGAATGATGCAGCATGCTGGGCTCAGCTCAGCTGGAAGTGATTGTCATCCCTGCACTTGCAGGGGCAGATGAGTAAGCAGTTTCCCGAACCTGGAGAGTTGTATGGAAAGACTGCCCAAGCCAAGCTGTAGCCCTTAGGACAGAGACACAGCCTTCTGGAGCAACCTGGCATGGAGTGCCGGGGAGAAATGACTCCCTTCATACTCTTCCTCCTTCCTGTTTTTTGCTGTCTTCCTCCATTGGCCAAGGTGATAGAAAGCCAAAAGACAAGAGAGTGGTGAATGTGGAATACTCGCTCTCATTCTAGATCAGTTTTCTCCAAATTACTCACAAGCCATCCCAGCATCATTTATTATGTGACTCTTTTCCCCAAATGGAGTGCTTATTTATTGTCTATTGAATTGTTATATAAAACAGTCTTATTTTTATTGATTCTGTTATGCTACTCTATATATCTTTTAAAAAACGAGCTCCTCATTATTTCAATTATTTGCTTTGTGACATGGTTTAATATCTAATGGAGCTAGCTGGACTAATTTTGCTGCCAAACTACAGTTTACCATTCCCCCTTCCTCCTTCTTTGTTTATTTTCCCATTGTGTGTCTTAAATGACTAACAGCCAAAACCTTTCTGATTGCAGTGGGCAGATTGCCTGAACCTTACTATAAATTTAGTACTCTTTAACACTTATCCAGGTTTTCTTTGATTTGCTTTCCTTTTCATTAAAAACAAAACATTCTTGAAAATTATTCCTCGGCATGTTTGCTAGAATGGTTTATTTCAGCTTGGATGTATGCATTTCTCTCCTTTCCAAATGGAAAATTCTATAAAACTAAAAAACAAGCATACCACACCCTTCCTTTTTTTAGACCAGTATTTCCAACAGTAGCCTCAGCTTTGTTTTGGTCTCCAGTTCTGTCCTAAGTCTCGTTTGAGCAGTGTTGCCTTCTTGAGACCTGATGCTTCACCCGGACATGCACCATTTGTTCAGTGTAAATGTTTTGTTTTTAATGAGAAAAATTTAGACTCAATATCTGCAAGGAAAAGTAAGATTTTGGTATCCAACATTACTACTAATCCTTTGGGATGTGTAAAATGCACGACATCTGGGTACAATAAACAATAATATGGTCTAATAATGTTTTCATTGCTCAGCATCCTTTTAATAAGCTGTCCACAGGTTTTTTAAAAAATGGCTTAAACAAATAATAACAAGGAAATTTCAGAACCACAGACATCATTAGCTTGTATTTCCTGAGAGTGATTCCGCAGAGTGAAATAGGGACATACACAGGTGAGATAAAATTTCTGGTTGAGAGAGACATTTATCATAGCACACGGGGAAATGCCTAATGAGTTACACGAAAGCAAAACATCCAGACTCTTGCAATTTTGATTTCTGCTGCATCTTGAAGCAGGCGCTGTGGACTGAAGGAAGGGTCATGATGATTAAGCTCCAACTGGAGCCAGTGGAACAATGTAAAAAATTTACCCTTCAATTTGGTTAACTTTCCTTTTTTTTTTTTTTTAAGTACCTTTTGGTTTCACACAGCTTTAAAATGTACTAAATAACACTAGCAAGAATTCCACCAATGCAGCAATGAGACAAGACCATAATTTATTTGGGAAATTGACCAAAACAAAAATACATTACTGAAAAAGGTGACGAATGGCTTCCCCTTTCTCTTTCTCTGTTGGCGGAGTGATTCTGTGTACTTGGCTCCAGCAGGGAAAACAAGCGTTGATAAATTAGGTGTTGCAAGCACCCTCCTGCCAGGTTAGCAGGAGGGACCTGTGGCATGCTTTCCCTCACTGGCTGTCATGCTCTCTCTCTCCTTGGGGACATCAGGAAGCTGTCCAGAAAAATAATTGCTTGACATGGTGGGTGGGTCAGGACCCATTCCAAGCGACCTAGAAGAAAGAATAAAATATTACATTCAAATATCTGTCTAGCAAACATGCCTGTATTTTGTATTTTCCATAATTCCACCATGCAAACAAGTCAGTTGATGTATTACCTTCGAACAGTGTAAGTGTTAAGGGGAATAAAAAGTAGAAATGTGTGGTCTCTTCCTTAAAGAGGTACAAGTAACAGAACATTTCTAATTTAAAATTAGCCAGTAATATGAGACATTGTTCGTGTTTATATGTGAATTAAATACTACAAAGAATATGACCTACTGGGGATACATCCCCCAAGCAGATCAGAGGACAGGCTCTGTGGCAACTCTGAAAGGAACCTGGCTCCAGGGGTCAGGAGCCTCTCAAGATCCTCAGCTGAGGGCTCAGGAACTAACACATCTCTCCACTGGAACACCCAGCAAACTGGAAATTGTGAGATATCTGAACAGCATCCATGGTTTTAAAGAAGGGACCAACCTGTACAAATACCTCCCCATGCTGACAGCCTGCCTCAGGAGCACAAGATAACTCTGAAATAACCAATTCACATTCTCAAAGAGATTTGAGGACATTCTTTAGAGAGAAAAGGGAGTAGTATAAACCGGGAAGGATGCTTCGTAAGTTTTGTTTTGTTTCTAATCAAGTAGTCAATAGTAGATTGGCTCCTCCAGAAAACTGAGCATTTATTACTTTTATAATCAGAAAAAAAGTGAAACGATTTGCATTTTGGATTTTAAGAAGAAAAGCATACAATTAGATACATCTCTGTGAAGATTTCAAAATTCCAGAAATACAGGCAACCTGCTGAAACAAAACAAAACAAAACAAAACAAAACAGGCATTTCACTTCTTTGCAGCAAGATATATCAGTCACAGTGGACCCGCAGCTTCTGAGTGTTGAGGGGACATCTGTGGCCCCAGCATCCAATCTTGCCAAGTATCGTTCCTTCCTGTGGCCACAATCACAACGATCTCAGGAAGGGCCCCTTCCCCCACTGTGAAAGTTGCCAGGAAAGATCTCCTGAGAACTGAGCAATGATCAAAATGTGGAAGGTAATAACAGGGAAGATTTGTATAAAATAAACCACATGAAATGGACATGAAGGAGTAAGTAAACATTGATAACAAGTTTATAAAACTCAATGCCTCAAGGCGGGCAGATCACCTGAGGTCAGGATTTCGAGACCAGCCTGGCCAACATGGCAAATCCCTGTGTCTACTAAAAGTACAAGAATTAGCTGGGTGTGGTGGCACGTGCCTGTAATCCCAGCTACTCAGAAGGCTGAGGCAGGAGAATCACTTAAACGTGGGAGGTGGAGGTTGCAGTGAGCCGAGATAGCGCCACTGCACTCCAGCCTGGGCAACAAAGGCGAGGCTCCGTCTCAAAAAATAATAATAATAATACTAAAAAGAAATGATCTGTAATGTAAAAATAGTTTAACGATGATCATCTGCATTTTAAATTCTCACTGACTTTACCAACAGCTTGGAAGGGAGATAGAGCAAAAGAAAAAAAAACAATATAACATGCTACATGCTTTCATCCTACGTGAGAAAGGTAAAAGACCAATAACATGCTACATGTTAACATCTCATCCTACATAAGAAAGCTAAAGGATGCAGTTTATACAAATGTTGATTTATATATATATATATGTATATATATGCAAATCAAACTTAAGCATTACTGTTGTTAGTGAAGTAAACAGAAAATGCACAAATCATCAAGAAAAAAGAGAACAAGTACTGCCTGGCAATATGGCAAAAGGTAGGGAAGGAAATACATTGGAAGCATGAGGGAAACATAAATAAACATCATAAATTAAGATGACAGAATTAAGACCAAGCAAATCAGTTAATATGGCAAAGTAAATGTTTAAACTCTTCTGTTAAAAGACAAACTCTTAGACTGAATAAAAGCAAATATAAACTTTTATATTCCTCTGAATGATCCTTTTAAAATCTAAGCATCCCTATAAAGGCAGGTTCTTGGAAAAAGAATTTCCTGGAAGTGCATGGTCTTCTGACACCTAAAGGACAGAGAGAAAATGAGCAAAAGGCCATGAATTCATCCATCTGCTTTCACTCAGCCAGCATCTCCTGAATGACCCTGGACACTGCTTGGGTTGTGTAGAATACGAAGGTGAGCAAGACACTACGTCTGCTCTCGGGAGGTGCCATTCTGGAGAGGAGCACAGACGTGGGAAGAGGTGGTGACCCCATGAAGGACACATGCCGTGAGGGGAAGAATGGCAAGCACAGGGCCAGCCTCCCCCACCTCGAGCCAAGAAATCAGTTTGAAGCAGGATAGGGTCATTATATAATCGGTCATTTGTGTCTGTGGCTCTCATAGAAAAACTCAGATTAAATAACTAATCATGCCCACACACTCAAAATGTACCCCATTTTGTGTACATTTCAGTTGTTAATATTTTTTTTCAGCCGAGGTCACTTCCCTGTGTAGACGCACAGAGCCTGATTCTCCTGCACAGCTCTCCCGAGTGGGTGATGCTTGGGAACTGGTTGAACAGAAAAAGGCACTGAGCTGCACAAGGGAACTTGTCCTACAGCAGCAGAGGAGTCAGAAGATGAAAATAAGGATCTAGGAAATCACTGCACAGAGCAGGGAATTTAAGCATTACCCTGTCGGGGGCGGAGGTGGTCGTTGGAAGCGTGCAATTACTTTCAACTATTTTTATAACTGGTTAGCCGTCATGCCAGATCTGAGGCTTTCTTTAGTCAATGGCAGGGTTTTTACTAATTCTGTACATTTTCAGAGGCCTCAGAGACAATGTGAGACGATTGCAGCTTCTAACGTGTCTCACATCTGTGCAAGTGACTTAGCTTATTCCAGTTGGGGACTGGCTTAGGTTGGGCTCCCCCAGAAGCAGACCCCCAAACCAAGATGTGAGTGCAAGTCATGTATTTTAGAGGTGATCCTAGAGAGCCATGGCAAGTGAGTCGGGAAAGGGGCGGGGGGGGGGGGGTGGGAAACCAAGGCAGGGAGTTCTTGTAAGCAGGTCACCCCCACCCCCCGAGGGCATTCGGGCTCATCCGCTACATTCTGCTGGGGGAAGAGGAAGCTGGGTATTCACCCACTCGCTGCCTTCCATCATAGTTGAGAGCAGCCCTGGGATATTAACTCCCCAGCTTGGTCAGCCATGCCTGGCCCTGCAGCCATTGAACTCTTTCATGCAGCAGGCACAGGGGTTTGAAGGTCACAAGCCATGGGCATGTGTATGAATGGAGAGTACCTAGGTGATGCTGGTGGGGTGCTGGCAGCATCCATTAAACAGCTGTGCCTCCACTCTTGCTATCCTCTGCTACTGCTTATCATTTCACATCTTTGTTAAATTAATGCTTGTATATATTTTTTAATTTTTAAAGATACTTTTATGTTGCTCAGGCTGGTCTCAAACTCCTGACTTCAAGTGATCCTCCTGTCTCAGCCTCCCCAAATGCTGGAATTACAGGCATGAGCCACTGCACCTGGCCAGTGCCTTGTGTCTTATTTCTGCTAAACTGCTGTGGCTTCACTCTATTACACTTTCCCTCCCTCCTTCCTTCCCCCTACTTTTTTCTTTCCTGCCTGCAAACATTTAATGAATGACCACTCATTTCAGGCCCTGGTGATGAAAGATGACTGGACCTTTATGTGCACAGATTCTTCATGACACTCTATTGGCAAGGCTAGGAGACAGGCATGCATGAAATACTGTGGAACATGGAGCTAGTGTCTTCTAGCTTGAAAGTAACTGCCAGGGAACTGGATGAAGTGACTCCTGAAAAGGCAGTGCAAAAATGTGCGTCAAGCTCAGAGCATGCAAGGTGCTGGTTGAATGTGACGTTTGATTATGACAGCAGGTGACAGGTGGGCTGATGTGTTATGAGGAGTCTCTGCTGCTCCAAGTTCCCATCACTTTCCCAGCAAAGAAGTGAGGAGATGAATGACCTCCGCTGTTGAGGATGGAGGAGGCCACAGTACATGCTCTATTGATGCATTTTCCAGGTGGAATTCGGGTCATAGCGTAAACAGTTTGTGAAAGCTTGAAGGAAGACATATGACAGACGACATGATCTTCAAACAAAGTAAGGCCACTGTCACCTCTCCTTAAATCCCATCCTTCCCAGAGATTGTTCCCTGAGTGTCTAATGTGTACATAACATATCATTCAGCCAGATGTTCAAGCCAACCTTTTGTGGACCTCTCTGTCATCCCTTGAACTCAAACTTCACTGTATATAATGAACCCTGGGGAGCCTATTATAATGATATTCCTAGGCCCTGTTCCAAACCTACTGAATCAGAATCTCCGCTGGTGGTCCCAGTAGTCTCAAGTTTAGGCACTTCTTATGCAGCCAACTGTGCTTTCTCTGGGTTAGAGGAATGATACACACTCATTCATCCATCTATTTATGTATCTGCCCATCCATCCACCCATCCATTTATCCACTCATCCACCCATCCATCCATTTATCCATCCATCTATCCATCCATCCATCCATTCGACCATTTATCTATCCATTATCCATCCCCATCTGTCCATAAATTCATCCATTCATCTATCCATTTATTCATTTAAAAATATTCATTGAGGACCTGCTATGTGCAACGCACAGTGCTAGGCAGTGGAGCTACTGAACAAAACAGACAATAACTCCTGCCATCAGAAATGTCACTTTCTTGGGAGGGAGGCAGACAAGAAAGTGCCAGATAGGTCAGGTGTGTGGTATGTCAAGAGTAGTAAGTGTTATGGGAAACCTAAAGCAGGGGAGAGGGATGTGGAATGTAAAGGGGCAGCTGAAATTTTAACAACAGTGGTTGGAAAAAGTTCCTCTGAGAAGGTGACATTGCATTGAAGACTTAAGGCAAGACAGCCCACCATCAACATGCTCACTGGGGAGAGAATTCCCCACAGAGGGACCAGCTACATCTGGCAAGGCTCTAGAAATAGAGAGAAAGCCAGCACACCTGAGCTGGGTGAGTCAGAGGTGAGGGTTGGGTGTGAGGTCAGAGAGGTAGGGAGAAGCTGAGGCCACTGGGGGACTTTGGGTTTTTTCCTGGTTGACATGAGAAGCTCTTGGAGGAACTGGAGCCATGGAGTCCCATGATCTGATTCATGTTTTAACAGGATCTCTCGGGGTGCTGTGTTTAGAATAAACAGAAAGGTAGGGAGGTAGATTTAGGTAGCCTGGTTGGGAGGCAACCACAATGAAGTTCTAAGACCAGCAGAGAGTGTTCAATTTTTTTTTTTTTTTTTTTTTTTTTTTTTTTTTGCTTTAACAAAAGGATTTTCATTCCGAAATGGATGTGACAAATAAGCAATAAAACATACGAAAAATACAAAATATACTCCAGGTAGAAGATGCTGGGTCTATTAGTCCATTCTCCTGCTGCTATGAAGAAATACCCAAGACTGGGTAATTTATAAAAGAAAGAGGTTTAATTGACTCACATTTCTGCAGGGCCGGGGAGGCCTCAGGAAGCTTAAAATCATGGTGGAAGGGGAAGCTAACATCCTTCTTCACATGGCGTCAGCAAGGAGAAGGGCAGAGTGAAGTGGGAGAAAAGCTCCTTATAAAACCATCAGATCTCTTGAGAACTTACTCCCTATCATGAGAAGAGCATGGCAGCTACCACCCCCATGATTCAGTTACCTCCCACCAGGTCCCTCCCATGACACATGGGGATTATAGGAACTACAACTCGAGATGAGATTTGGGTAGGGACACAGCCAAACCATACCACTGGGTATCACAAGGCCACCCCAGGCTGACTGTGCACCCCACAATCCTAAGGGCACCGTTGCACACATGTTGGAGCTGTGCATGCAATGGCCCTGCTTGGGCTGGGGAATTAGCAGGAAATGAGGGGAAAGGGCTGGGACTCTGAATATGTTTGGAAGGTAAAGCCAACAGGCTGTCTAGCAAGATCCCTTTCACCGTGGAAACGGAATCATCTTTTGTCATTTTCCTCATGTGGGTCCCCTCTGCAGAGCAGGTTCAGGGTAGGACTTTCATTTGGATTCTCAAGAACCAGCAGAAAGTCACCGAGTGCTGCCCTGTTTTTGTCATCAGTCATCAATCTCCCAAAAGCCTAGGGAAGACAATGTGGAGAATGAGCCCAGATGTATCTTTGGAGACAAGGTGCCCATTAATAGAATGTCATATTTAGTCAATGACATTGTAGGAATTTGTAAGTGTTTTCTGAAGGGAAAAACATTTTGTCTTTGATGGATTTTCTGTTTTACAGACATAATTAATCACATGTCTTAAGAAATCAATTTCTTTAATAGCAAAAATAATCTGTTTTGCCAACTGGAAACACCACTTTCATTTAAGAAACACTCTCCACCAGTTGATTGTACTTCTTGGCGCCGGAAGCAAGGATGCTGTCTGTGTGCTCAGATTATAATGATTTACTGAAGAAATATGAAGTTCTCAGACCAGCAGGGAGTGTTCAAATGCTTGTGCTTTAACAAAAGAATTCTCATTCATAAATACATGTCACAAATAAGTAACAAAATACAAATATACAATACACAAAATATACAATTGTATATTTTGTACAAAACAACTGTTTTCAAACTTCTGAGGAATAGACATTTTCTAAAGACTGTTGTGTGATAATCTAGAATCAAAGAATTTGAACTCATAGGCAGATGTTAACCTAGTCCCCTTCCCCTGCCCCCGTGTTAGGACCCCTCTTCAATGTCCTCAGGAGATGGGCTTCTATGCCCTCTCCCAGCATGTCAGGGGAGGAAGAGGCTGACACACTGCCTGCTGCTTCCTATCTGAATATGGGAAAGCTGGCTGCGGGAAAGCTCTGCTTATTGCAGATCTACCCTCTTGCCATTTCCCCATTGGTGCTGGTTAGGTCTTCTGGAATTACAGTTCTTTTCTCAAAAAAGGTGAAGCTGGCTATCAAGTCAGTACTAAAAAATCACTTTTCTGAGCCCCCACTTTCCTAATTCCATCAGCTGCAACAGGAAGCCAGTCTTGGTGATTTCTTTTTGTTGTTGTTGTTGTTGTTGTTGTTGTTGTTGTTGTTAAGATGGAGTCTCGCTCTGTCACCCAGGCTGGAGTGCAGTGGTGCGATCTCAGCTCACTGCAACTTCCACCTCCAGGGTTCAAGCGATTCTCCTGCCTCAGCCTCCCGAGTAGCTGGGATTACAGATGTGTGTCACCACACCCAGCTAATTTTTGTATTTTTTTTAGTAGAGATGGGGTTTCACATGTTGGACAGGCTGGTCTCAAACTCCCGACCTCAGGTGATCCACCCACCTCGGCCTCCCAAAGTGCTGGGATTATAGGTGTGGGGCACCATGCCCTGCCTCAAAAAGGTGAAGGTGGTTATCAAGTCAGTACTAAGAATTCACTTTGCTGAGCCCACACTTTCCCCATTCCATCAGCTGCAACAGGAATCTAGTTTTGGTGATTTCTTAAAGAAGCCACTTGAACCAAGGCACAGCATCCTAAAGTCGCATGGCCCCCACAGAGCTCACCACGTGCTTTCCACATCTACCCCAGGTTTCCAGAGGGAACGAGGGCTGGCACTTACTAAGAGTCACCTCCTTCTCGCCCTGGGGTTGGAGTGGGGTCACCTTAGGGGAAGAAGTCCTACTTCTCTGAAAACAGCGAAGGAACTAACACTTGGCTCACCCCGACTCAGCTGCGCAGGCTCTGTTGGAAGAGAAAACCCAGCATCCCTAATCCATCAGGGTCTGGAAGAAATCTCGCAAGAGCGAATGACTTGATTTTAAAATTCTGACTGCCTTTGTCATCCTCCTGCCAGGCCTGACCTTTTGCAGATATGCTTTTAATTAAGCAAGGGTTTTGCTTAGCCTCTTCCCGCCTTCTTCAGTTTCCAGCGACTGTGCCAGATTGTTCAGTCAACTTCTTAAATTAACACGAGGGCTGCTGGTGCATTGGGGGCTTCGACAGGAGGCACCAGTGCCTGCCTTTCTGTGCTTGTCACAGCTGCTCCTCTGCAGACTGAGGTCCAGGGCGCTGGGGTGACAGACAGCACGCAGCCACACCAGCCGGTCACAGGGAGGACCTTGCTGTGTGCTGCACATATTTGTGACCTGACCAATGACTGGCAGGCTGCATCCTGGACTGAACCTAGAAGACACGCCTCTGGGGTGAAAAGGGGTCAACAAAGCAGCTCGTGTTCCCTGCTCCAAAGGACGCAGCTGCAGGGTGTTTTGGTCATGGAGAATTGCTACCGTCCCCAACTCAGAACTTGGAACAGACTGTCTCGTCTCCAAAATACAAAATAAAAAAAAAAAGATCAACAGGAACCCAAAGAGAGGTGAGGAAAAGTGCAGTTGTGCAACAAGCCCGCTGTTCTTGCCATGAGGAAATGCTGAAGTCACTTGGAACTGATGACTGAAATGATTGTGGCAAGTGCTTTCTTGCCACACTGGGTAAGGTGGCATTTCCCTATTAAAGTCCCTTACCATTTTCTAAGGGGTGCAGTTTAAGGACGTCTTTCCGTAAAATACCCAATTGTACTAAAGCTTCCTTTTGGAGAGAACTGACCCTGCTTTTCTCCAAAGTAAATATTGAATGTGACAGTGGGAGAAAATCACTCATTTCAAATTGTTATTGACACGCTCTGATAAACACTCTGCAAGCAAGACTCCGGTTTGAAATCCAGACACCCAAAGTCCTAGGCTGATCACTGTGTTCATCTCTAACATGTGTACCTGCAAACAGCAGTCTGTTACATGGGTTTCCTTGGAACTAGGAAGGCTGGCATCCTTCCAAAGGGCCACTGGCTCTAAGGTCCAGCTGCCCACTTGGTTCCAAAACCTTCTCTTGTGTCTAGAATGTTGGGAGATATCATGGCCTTCTTATGCCCATTGGCCAGCCCATTGGTTTAGAATGCACTTAACAAACAGAAATACAGACATGTTTGCTTCTAAGGTTTTAGGAATGAAATTCCCTTTAGAGCTCACCTGAAATGGAGTGTTAAGTGCCTCCTTGCAGAAGGGTTGGTCCTACATTTGTCCTGTTGTGGTGCATGCATTTGACACACAGCAAACGCCTAGGATCCTAGAATGTCACACCAGCAAGGCCTAAGACATCACGCTTCTTCTGATGACAAACCTACAGCCCAGGGTGTTATGTGACCGGCTCAAGGACTCACAACAAGTTGACCTCAAAGCTGCGCCCGGGCTCCTGGGCTGATAAGCCCACACCCCCCATCCTGCCCTCCCAGGATCCTCCAGACCCTTTAAGAGGAGGAGACGCTGACCTGGGCATTTGGAGAGACACAGTCTTCCTGAACTCGGGGTGGGAGGGGTAAGGGCAGTCACTGGGTCACTGACCCTCTTTACAGTCTCAGGAATTGTACCTATTTAGGGTCCCTCAGTTTTGCAGCCAATGCCAAGGCAGGTGAGGAAAACAGTCCCTGCCTGCTGTGTGTTGCTGGGACACTTTGCCACAGATGTCACCTTCGCTGTCCTTACTCACCTAATGCTGACAATGGCACCCGTGGACCAGGCCTTCTTCCCACACCTCCTGAAATGCTCATTTATCAGTGTAAACTCCCTTTGAAGCACCTCAAGGAATTTCCCCCTTCAAGGGCGGGTGAATGGCAGCCCGAGCAGCCTATTGTATACGGTATTGTCAGACTGAAATACAAAGAACTATCGCCCAATGAGTGGTATTAAACCTGCGTGGGGTAGTGCCAATGGGAATTGGAATTCCAGCCCCTTATCTTCCAGAAGAATTCCTCAGACTCCATGGAAGGCCATCGTGCCACTAAGCAGTTCACTGCTGCTGCTTCCCTTGAAGGGCTGTGTCTCAGTGCAAGATGCAAAGAAGTCAAGTGGACGGGGAAGCATGTTGTCCAGCGTTGGTCACCTCACCTGCCCAGGTGGGTACTCTCTTCTGCAGCTGTCCCCATGGCTTCTCCACATGAGGGTGGACACCCAGGCAGTGTTCCAGCGTTCACAGAGGCCACTGGCTCAGGAACAGTGCCCCAATTCATCTCCACCAAACAGGAAGGACAAAGATCTACTTGCATCCTAAAATAGCATACTTTCAGATTTTAGGAGCACTTTTCTATGGGAAATACTGAAAATGGACTTTTGAACCTCTAGGAGAGGAAGAGAGAGAACAAGTCAGGCTGAGAAACGTGGTTCCCAGCAAGCAGCAGCCCGCCTGAATGCCCGCGCCTACACGTGGGGTGGGCTTCTGGTGGAAGACTGTGGGAACCAAGACTAAATAAATGCTAAGTGCCCTCAATGCTTCTAAAACACAAGACTGGCAACAATACAAAATACAAGCTGAAAAGAAAAACAAACAGGTAGCTCTGCCAGCTGGGCATTGCCCCAGGTGTCTGAATAATTTTGTGATTGAATCAGGCACCTGGCTGTAGCACTGTAGTTTATTCCTCCTCAGCTAAAGTGACATACTTATGAGAATGTCGCCTTAGTGTCTGGGCTTCTTCAAAAACAAAGGTAAATAGAAGAGTCAAGAATGGAACAGGTCATGTGGGATTTGCTCAGGACTGTTTGCTTTTGCCCATGGAAACTACAGTGGCCTCAAGAAGCAGTTGAGTGTGTTGTACAACCCTCAGTTGCTTCGGTCTCAACAGGGAAAATACTGACCTGGGTAAGCACACCTTGGGTTTTGTTTTTTTTTTTAACTGAATCAATTTCTTAGAAAAATGAAGTCTCCATAGCATTTGTTTTCCATTTTTAAGTTGTTGTAAGAGCAATGGAGTGAAATGGAGATGGAACTGCCTCCCAGTGCCTGCGATCTTCCCCCACCTGCATCCTTCATCTGTCTCCGTATCATTCCCCCTTTATCACACTCTGACCCCCTCTCTGATCACAATCTTTAGTTATACTATCATTACTCACCTCCCAGACAGACTCTGTAGATTTCAAATGTCAAAATCAAGAAATTCCCCACATGATCATTTAATCAGGAAAAGAGAGAAACGTAAATGAAGTACAGTTCACATTTTCCACACCCTCTGCACCCTCTGTGGATGCTAGACTTCAGCCAAGTCCCCTTCCTAACCATGTGTGCTGCTTGTTGAACTATAAACTAAAAGGTTTGTTTCCAGGGTTATGTTACTGTTGGCTGATAGCATATCATTTCAAGGGGGTCCATTTTTCTCAGCTCGGCTCAAATCACTTTGGCAAGTTTAATCTTGTCTAACAGCTTTGCTATTTACTGCTGGAATTTCTGTATCTTAAGAGCACCCTGGGAATTTAGCTTAGTAGCTAAAAGATTGACTTATAGCTCCAAACCAGGTGGAAGTCGGGATGCACTGAAAATATACACAAGGATATGTTGCAGAATTATCTCCGCTCTGAGAGCATTCCCATGGGCGCGGAATTAATTTCTGGTTTTTAAACTGTGCAAAAGTTACTGTATGAATCTAGAGATTTAGAGCATTCCTCAGGTTGAAAGTGGAGAGCTAGGCTGGGGAAGGAATGGGGGCTGGGACGCACACAGACCTGGAATCTGTGATTTACTAGTCCTGTGATCTTGGGTGTGTTCCTTGATCTCTTTGAGCTTTCTTCTCCTCATTTGCGCAAGGGGTTAATAAATCCCCAGGGAGAGTTGTCCTGGGGATCTAGTGAAGCAATGCTCTGGGGATACATATTTGTAAGTCTCTATCTCTATTTAGAGGACTCGCCATCCCCTCCTCTATCTAAATCACTCTTGCCTTCTCTCCATTTATAAAATCTGTTTTAAATGTCAGAGAGCCCGAGACTTATGAGGACCATCAGAGTAATAGTGACTCAGTCTTTGTAGATGGGACCAATGTTGATCAAGCTTTTTCTCATATTTGTTTCATCCCACTCTTCCAAGCATCCTAGGAAGAGATCATTCTTACTTCTGTTATCTAGATGAAGAAGCCATGCTACATAATTGAAGATTAGCAAAGCAGGGACCTAATAATCATAAGATAACAACAATGGCAACGATGACAAGGATGATGATGATGATGACAGCTAACCTTCACTGAGGGCTTCCTTGTACCTGATATTCTATTAAGTGGCCCAACGTAGAGTTACTTATTTAATACTCACAACACCTTATTTGATAGGACTATTATGATCCCTATTTTATGGCTGAGATTATCATGTTTCAGAGATATCCAAGGTCACCAAACAAGTGAGAAGCAGAATAGGATTCAAATCCCATCTTTTTACTCCATCCCCATATCAAACCATGGTCTAATTATCTTTCTACTGTCTCAAGTGATAGATGACATTAGAGAAGAAAGGTTACCTTTGTAGAAAATAAAATCATTAGCAAGATTTTTAAAGGAAGAAACAGTAAGATCACTCAGCAAATACTTTGGGTGTCTATTAAGATTAGGTGCTGCATTGGGCATTGGGAAGCCCTTGAAATCACCCAGGTGAGAGATGGCAGTAGCCAGGTGTATCAGATACTTTCAGTTGTTCCTATTCTATTTCCCACTTTCAGCTACTTGGTCTGTATCAGCCACTGCTCTGACCAACTTTCCATGGAGTACAATGAATCACACAGGCACAACAAAAAATTCATCCAGAATATATACAGAATCCATACAAAATAAAGACAAAATAATCAGATTTCAAAATGGACAAAATATTTGAAAAGTCATTAAGCAAAAGAGGAAATCCAAATGTCCAATAAACTTATATAAAGATGCTCAATTTCATTAGTTATTTTGGAAATTCTCGTTAAAACCAAAATGCAGTGCTCCTACATACCCATCAAAATGGCTACAATGAAAAGAGTGGAAGGGGTTTGGAGCTACAAAAACATTCATACACTACTAACAGAAGGATAAACTCACACAATCACTTTGGAAAATTGTTTGGCTGTATCCACCAAAAACACATGTGTGCCTTCTGATTCAGCAATTCTGCTCCTGGGTGTATACCAACAGTAATACATGGATATGTTCACCAAGAGGAATGTTCATTGTGACACTATTTGTAATAGTCCCAAATTGGAAGCTTGACAAAAGCCCATGAATAGAAGAGTAGATAAATAAAATATGTTAGCATCATGCAGTTGATTATCACACAGCAATGAAAATGAACATTATACACAGTAGTATGGAGAAACTCACAAACATAATGTTGGCCAAAAGAAACCATCAATAGAAGCCATTCATTCCAGCACTACAAAGTTTTAAAATATCTTTAAAAATTAATGAATGTTATTCGCAGTCAGGGCAGTGGGTCTTCTGGGTTGGGGAGAAGTAGGGAGTGCCTGAAAAAGGGTCTAGGTGGGGCTTCTGGGGTGTTGGTAGTGCTTTGTTTCTTGATCTAAATGCTGAGTACCTGGTTGTATTAGTCCATTTTCATACTGCTGATAAAGACATACCTGAGACTGGACAATTTACAAAAGAAAGAGACTTAATGGACTCACAGTTCCACGTGGCTGGGGAGGTCTCACAATCATGGTGGAATGTTAACAACACATCTCACATGGTGGCAGACAAGAGAAGAGAGCTTGTGCAGGGAAACTCCCCTTTTGAAAACCATCATATCTCATGAGATTTATTCACTATCAAGAGAAAAGCATGGGAAAGACCTGCCCCCATGATTCAATTATCTCCCACTGGGTCCCTCCTACAACACATGGAAATTCAAGATGGGATTTAACAATTTTTTTAATCAATAAAATGCTAGTGCAACTGATATTGATTAGTGTGTTGCATTTGGCCACTCTTTGTGATACACTTACTCAAGTAGCCCAAAAGTACAATAGCTCCTGGCATTCTTGATCATATGTAGCCCCCTCCTACACTGTCTCCAGACTTGGCCATGTGACCAGCTTCAACAAATGGGACACCAGCAAGTGTGATGTAAGTGGAGGTTTAATAAGCTTTTGCACACTGAGTTTGTTTTCTTGGAATGCCCCTTCTTGGAACCTGGCCACCATGCTGTGAGGAAGCCCAAGCAGCCATCTGGAAATGCCTATGTAAAGTTCCCACCTCTTATGTGTGGATAAGCCTGCCAACCTTGTGAACTGCAGAGGTGATTAAGTGAGTTAATATACATAGGTGGACACACAGTGAAAGGCAGGCCCTAGCTGCTGACCTTGACCAAAAAGATTTCATTTCATTTCTACAAACTCATATATTTCCTTCTTCCACACTGCTCAAAGTTTTCCTTTTCTAGGAAGCTATTTGGTACTTCTTAATCCTGCTCTAACAGTCTGCACAGCCTGCACAATTCAACACAGGAGTGTTTGGTCTGTGCTCTGGGGCTGGGCAATACTTTAACTAGTGAGTCATTGCATTGTATGGCACTGAGAAGCAGTTGTACCCTTATCTCATCTGGGCTTCACCACAATGCTATATGAATTGGGCAGAGTAGACACTATCACGTCCATTTCAAAGATGAGAGAACTGACGCATGGAGGGCTGCCGTTCCCTGACTGGCCCTGTGAGAGGAGTGGTGGGATCTGGAGCTGGGCCTTCCCCTTCTCCAGCTGTCTTGTACCCCAAGGAAGGATCTGGTGCTTCATCTCCTTGGAATCTCCTCTCGGGCATCTGCTCTTTCTGGACCCACCAAGACACTCCAGTGCTCTCACCAAAGCTGAACAGGACTTTGCTCAATAAAGCTTCTCGATTATGATACTAATAATGCAGCATTGATAACAGATAGATAGAACACTCTGCTGTGAATCAGAGGGATGGGTTGTCTCCACATTCACTGAAGAAGGTGCTTCATCATCTGCGCAGGTGTCAATCCTTAAGCACAGCCTGAATGCCACCTGCTGTTGCTGCTTCCACTGACTGCTGCCTACTGGCCACTGGTTCTGTGGGCTCTGTGGTACAGAGATGGAAACATCCTTTCTCCACTGGGGCGTCTCATTGTGACCAGGACTAAGACAGGGAAACAACCAGAGGATACTGGGATCAGAGCTGTTGACGGCACACACAGGATGCTGTGCAAATCCACAGATGAGGAGAAGCTGGATGAACTATGTGATGATGTTCATCTTCACTTTGCCTCCCAAGATCCCCCA
The DNA here is from genome assembly GCF_028858775.2 of Pan troglodytes. NCBI lineage: Eukaryota > Metazoa > Chordata > Mammalia > Primates > Hominidae > Pan > Pan troglodytes. The sequence continues at coordinate 139,151,763 of NC_072411.2, read as the reverse complement.
GGAAAAGGAAGCAAGGATACACCTAGCAAGATCCATAGATGCTCTCCAAAACATGTTTATCTCACCTACTTTTCCATTCCCATTGAGGTGGTCCAGGCCCAAGGCCTGTAACCCCCAGCCAGAGTGTGGTGCCCTCCCCAGCCTGGCTGCCTCGTCCAGCCCTGCACTTCCCCTGCACTGGCACATGGCTGCCAGCCTGGCCTCCAGCACAGTCTATTCTTCCCACAGCCTCCTCCACAGCCTGTCACAGCTCCTGCAGCCTTCAGCAGCATTTCCCTACTTTTTTCTCACTGCAAAGCTACATTTGGCCCCAAAGTGTCTTGGCAACATGACCTCACAGGGAACAGAGACAGCTGATACAGATTTGTTTCTTTGATTAGGCTTTAGCCTAAGCTTGATGTAGTCAGGAAAACCCTCTCTGAGCTGGTGGCCTGGGGCCACATGGGCACTGCACTGTCTTCCTTCAAACTATGGGTGCTCACATGGGGAACATTCCAGGCATTTGCTTCCCATGTTAAACAGGACCCTCTACAAAGGCAATGGTGGTGTCTATCCTGTTCACCATGACAGGCTGCATTGAGCAGAGGATGGGGCCCGTGGCTGGTGTTTCCTAGGGGGCAGCTATCCAGCTACTGGTTCCAAGATGATTCTCTGCATTTGGAGGTCTCTGTCCAGGACATTCAGGCTCCCCTGTGTCAGATTTTATGCTAGAAGCAAAAGGAAATTCAAACAGGTTTGAAATGACAGGTTGGTGGCTTATAGGTTGGTGGAGGAGACAGACTTTATTAACAAGAGCTTCAAGTCTGGGCTCCTGTGTGCCCCTGCAGAGCATGAGGCCATCTCTCATGCTGGGGTGCCTCTCTACCACCATTGCCCCATGCAGCAACTCCTTCACTGGCATTTTCTGTGACTATTCTGAGTAAGTTTGTTGAAGCTAGTATTTGTTGAACACTCATCTGAGTCAGACACTGTACAGGCAGTTTCATGCCCGATCCATACAAGAGCTCCAGGTCAGAAGAAAGAAGGTGAGAGTTGGAGATGTGAAGTCACTTGTCTAACTAATTTCCAGCAGAGAGAAAATGGGAGAGGCTGCAATGGAGAGAGGTCTGTGTGATGCTGCGACCAAATATGCTTCAGTTACAGAGAACAGAGTCATGCTTGCCAGTTTAGATAGGGATTTACCTCTGTTACAAAATTGATAACAGAATCATTGAGGAGCTGAAGAATGATCCTAGGTGAACCTCCAGGACCAACTATGATGCCACAGAAGTAGGCTGTTAAGGAAGCTGCCTGTCAAGTGCGGCCCCCAAGATGTCATTGCTGCCTCCAGAATGCTGCCCTCCACCCACTGAACTCAGTTCTGAATGCAAGTCTTGAACAGTGTTTCTAATTGGCATGAGATCAATTGCAACCAGAATCTTGGCTATAAGGATATCTGGGAAGTAGTGTTTTTAGCTCTCTAGCCTCTGTAGAGCAAAAAGGCACATTCAATAGAGTCGGAGAAAAGAAATCTTGGGCAAGGTAAGTCAGAGGTAGCCTCAAATATCAGTCCAATATTAAATGGTGATTGTGTGTGTGTGTGTGTATGTGTCTGGTGTGGTGTGAGTTTGGGTGGGGTGGGGGTGATCGTGTGTGTGCACTCTCTCTACCCTCCTTCCATGCATATGCATCCAGGAGAAAGGGGTCCACCTTCTCTCCTTCTGGCGCATGCCCCTGTATTTCATCTTATCTAAAGATCTTTGTATCCTGCCAACCTTCTGACTGTGGGGGCCACTGCTCACTGCCTATCCCGAAGGCATTCTCTACTTCCTGACTTCAAACACCCAATATACACTCCTCCCTTTTTCCTTGTGACAGAAGGCCAGTGTATCTCAGAATGTGTCCAGGACCTCTTGCAGCTCAGGATAGACTTACAAAATAGTTCTGGCCAAGAAAATTTAAGTAGAAGTTTAAAAGGTGAAGCTTATAGAAAAGCTATTGCTTTCCTAATTCAAAGGGACCGTTGGCTTGCATTTCCTTTTGATTTTTGTCCTTTCCTATTCGTTCTTACTACCTGGAAATGTAACATGTTGCCTAGAGGTGGAGCACCCATCCAGTGAGGCTGTGAGGAAGGCCATATACCAAGAATAGGAGAAAGCTAGAAGGAGCCCATACCTCTGACTGCCCTCGACTGCCCACGCAAGAACTCATGCTGGAAAAACAAAGCCCTGTTTAGGTAAGCTCGTGTGTGTTTAATTTTCTGTTTTTCTGATACCGATGAACCCCAAAGAGTCTTCCCTGAACTCAATGTTTGTATACTCAGTTCCATGGCCTAATGGAATTTTACGGTCAAAACAGGGTTTAGAGATCACTTAGCTACAGTCATATACTGCCTTGTAGATTATTAGCATTCAATGTATATGTGTCTAGTCTACATGGTTAGTATTAAGCTCTCTGAGGATGGAAATTACATGCACATTTAAACGTTTGTGTTAAAAATGTTTCTCAAAACCTTGCTGAGTGAATGAATCCACAGAACCCTTGGCAATGTTTCTGGAGAACTTATTTTTGAAAGTACGCGGATTATATGAAAAATTTGGGGAGGATAGAAAGAAAAAGAAAAATCCTATGGAAAGGTTAAATTTTGAAACTCTTTCTTGAATTGTTAAAATAAAATCCTTAGCCAAATTAAATTTAACAGAGTTTATTTTATTTTATTTTATTTTTGAGACGGAGTTTTGCTCTTGTCACCCAGGCTGGAGTGCAGTGGTGTGATCTCGGCTCACCGCAACCTCTGCCTCCCAAGTTCGAGGATTCTCCTGGTCCAGCCTCCCAATTAGCTGGGATTACAAGCGTGCACCACCACCTCTGGCTAATACTTTGTCTTTTTAGTACAGACTGGGTTTCACCACGTGGGCCAGGCTGGTCTCGATCTCCTGGCCTCAAGTGATCCTCCCACCTCAGCCTCCCAAAGTGCGGCGGTTACAGGCACGAGCTACAGCACCCGGCCTAAATTTAACAGAGTTTAATTGAGCAAAGAAAGATTCATAAATCAGGTAGCCTCCAGAGCCAGAGTAGGCTCAGAGAGTCCAGCACAGCTAGGTGGTGGAAGATGATTTATAGACAGAACAAAGGAAAGTGATGTACAGAAGATGGAAGTGAGGTACAGAACTGGCCAGATTGGTTACAGCTCAGCATTTGCCTTATTTGAACACAGTCCAAACAGTTGACCACCATAGATTGGGCAAAACTCAGTGATTGGCACAAGAGTAGGTTACAGTCTGTTTGCACTTCCATTTAGGTTATAGCTCACGATGTACAGATAAACCTTAGGCCAAACTTAAAATATTGGCTGGTGACATTACTTTTAATGGCAAAAACTGCAATTACTTTTGCACCAACTTTTGCACCAATAGGTAAGGAGGCAGTTTTAGGCTAAAGTCAATTTAACAGATTTATTCTGAAAACTTGCTTTATCTGTTGCCACATAAAAAACAACCTCCAGGCTGGGCGTGGTGGCTCACGCCTGTAATCCCAGCACTTTGGGAGGCCGAGGCGGGCAGATCACTTGGGGTGGGGAGTTCGAGACCAGCCTGACCAACATGCAGAAACCCCATTACTACTAAAAAATACAAAATTAGCCAGGTGCAGTGGCGCATGCCTGTAATCCCAGCTACTCAGGCTGAGGCAGGAGAATCACTTGAACCCGGGGAGGGGCGGAGGTTGTGGTGAGCCAAGATCACGCCATTGCACTCCAGCCCAGGTAACAAGAGCGAATCTCCATCTCAAAAACAAAACAAAACAAAAAATCAATCTCAAAATGTAGCAGATTCAAACAACCATGGTTTTATTTGTTCTTGATTTTCTGGGGCTAGAATTTGGGATGATGTTTCTTCTGCTTCACGCAGGTTGGCTGGGATAATTCACTCGGCTGCATTCAGCTGGTGCCTGGGCTTGGCTGGGAGGCCAAGAAGGCTTCACTCACAAGCCCGCCCATGTGTGCTCCTGCTTCTGCCAACTTCTATTGGTCAAAAAGGTTGCAGGACCTGCCTGAATTCAAGGGAAGGGGAAATAGACTCTTCTTAAGGAGAGACAGCAAAGCCACAATACAAAAGAACATGTGTGATGGCAGAGAGTGCTGTCACCATCTCTGGAGACAAATCTACCACTCTAACTTTCACTTCTTTACAAGCTGAGATTACCCTGCAAATTGGAATTTTTATATGTGAGGAAAAATTAATATTTATAGGATCCCTACCATATGCTGAGTGCTGTGCTAACTACTTTCACGTAGAATTTCTCCTTTGCTGTGACCTATATTTTCTGTAGACCTAATCTCTGGGTTCATTTGAACCATCTGCTGATGGAAAGGCAGTAACTCATAGCTGGTCCGTCCATAAAGGAGGATGCATGACAATTCCGACAGGTGGAACCTCTCTAGCTTCCTTCCACACGCAAGAACAACCCTAAACTTGTTCTCTTTGTCCCTGGGGATCACGGGATACCGACTTGCATTCCTAAAACAGCTCATATCACACTGTTGTTCATTTGGCCTCCCAGGGGATGGAGGCTTATCTCTTTACAGATTCTGTTATTATTGAAAAGAAATCATTTCTATGACTCTGGGTATCCAACTAAAACTTGTACAAACAGAAGATATTGGATGGGCAGCTCCCTGGCAACTCCCTCCTATTCAACTGTAATACGCCCTCCTCCAGCTATTCAGAAACTACAAACTAAGGCGGTAGCCCCATGATGTCTGTATAAGAACTGATGACAGGCACACCCAGAGGCTTACAGGGTGTTTGTACTGAACATCAGCCCTGAGGGACCTTCCTGTTTTATCCCTTTTGAAACTCTTGACTGTGCTTCAAAAGTAAAGAATAAAACAATAACCTTCCTGTGTACCACAGGGCAACTCTACTGCAGTAAAAACGGCAGAGGCAGGAAAATTGCATCCACCAGAAATTAACCTGCAGTCAGAGGAGAGTTGTGACATCAGCAGAGTTGGTGTCTCTGGAGTCAAAAGGGAAAGTTCTGGGACCTTCTAGCAGGGAGGTCGTGGAAAAGGCAGGAGCGGCCCCAGATTTCTAATAGGGGCAATTTGCTTTTAAATGTTGTAGACACTTTAAGAGTAGTGTAGGGATTTCAAACGTTTATTAGGCAAATGAGGAAAGAGAGGCCCAAGTGGGCGAGGCAACTTGACCAGGGTCAGTGAGCTGGAGTGTGGCAGAGCAGCTTCTGGACCCCAAGTTTCCTCATCTCCAGCCCAGCCCTCTTTCCAAATACACCCTTCCTCCAACCCTGACTTTTCTGCCCAACTAATCTTTACCAAGTGACCCTGAAGTGGTGAAGGGGAAAATTCCACTTGGTCAGAGCATGGAGAACAAGGAGGAGGGGGAAGGGAAGGGACAAGGTCAGGGGTTTCTGAAGGATCTTTAGGCAGCCTCAAGCTGGAAGGTGTGTGTGGTGGGCAGGGGAGGTCTCTCTAACACCTCCTACCTCTCCTGACAGCAATAGAGGAGGAAAGGAGTCATTCCTGGCCAGATCGAGGGAGGCCTGCAGCAGCCGGGCCTTCAGGGACGCAGCCGTGTCTAGTGGTTGGAATCTGGTCTCCCATCAAACTCACACAGAAAGACAGAAAAGTCTCCTTGACTGTGAGGTCCTGGTGAGGACACATCTGTGTGAACTTGAGCAACCCAGGGAAGAGGAAGTCAGTGGAAAATAGTGCCTGGAAGACAAAGAGAAGAGAATAGAGGCCAGTCGTTAGTCACAATTATTGCAAAAGATCATTGTTCATCTGAAATCACCTCCCTCTTAAATGCAGGTTGGGGCATTTATGAGTGAATTTGTACGTGTGAATATTGCAAAAATAGACAGCTAAGGGCAGAATTCCCCTTGGCCTTGTCTTTGGGACTGTGCGTTAGCAGAAGAGAAAAGAAACAAAAGAGAGCCACCATTGGTTTGTAACTCAAAGGATAAAGGCTAGAGGGGATGGATACCTCATTCTCCATGGTGTGCTTGTTTCACACTGCATGGCTGTATCAAAACATTCACATACCCCATAAATATATACACGGACTATGTACCCACAAAAATTAAAAACTAAAAATGAAAAGGAGAACAACAAAACCCCAAAGAGAGCTACTTCCTCTGCATTAGAAATACATAGGAAACTCAGTGTCAAGAGAGAGTGAGGAGAGGGAAAGCAGAGGAGGAAAGAACAGGAAGGAGATCCCGAGACACACACTCAAGCTTTGGGGTTAGCTGAAGGGCTTTTTAACTAAAGGAAGATCTGACATTAAGATGCCAGGAATGCTGGCACAGACCCCTTTCTGGCTCCTAAATATTCAGTAGGATCTGTGCTGCCCCTACCAGCCTTGAGGATTTTTTTAAAGAGTAGGTTAGGTGGGGTGGACAGAAGGGAAAGAGGTAGAGTCTCTCTCTGGCTAAACTTGGCGAGAGGGAGAGAGGGTCTGCTGGACAGTAAGACGCTTCTTCAACTGGATTGATTCAGTGGACTCAGGGCTTGGCTTGGGAGCTCCTAGGAATGACCCATCGTTTGAGGAGCTCACTCGTTGGGGAGGGAAGTTCAAGTCAATGTCATCTCCATCCTAAGAGCCGAGGAACCCCAAATGATGTATTGTTTTGTAGATTGATATGGTTCATTTAGTAATGATAGTTCTAGAACTTTCTACCCATCTTTTGGTGGTCCTGAGGTCCAGGGCTGTGCTTACAGAGACCTTAGCCTGGACAAGTCTTGGCTGGATAGACACTTCTTGCACCAAGAGGCAGGAATTCTATATTAATTCTGTTCTAAACAGCCTTGTGCCTGGAGTGCCTTTGTAACCACCCAGCAGGTTCTTCCTGCCTGCTGTACAAAGAAAATCTACTCACTGAGATTGGTACAGATCCCATGAGTGGAGGAACACCAGGGTTCTTCATCTCACGTTGAATTAGATAAAATGACATGGACACACATGGAGTGGTTTTAAGGAGCAGAGAGTTTAATAGGCAAGAATGAAGGAAGAAGCTCCCCCATACAGAGACAGAGGGAGGGGTGCTCCAAAGCCAAGAGAGGAAACCCTGTGTGCAGCGGAAATGTGTCTGCTTATGTGAGGAAGCTGGAGAAGGTGGTGCCTGATTTGCATAGGGCTCAGGGGATTGGTTTGACCAGGTAGGTCACTCACGTAGCCCGTGAAAAAACTGGTCCTCCTGCTCTAGCCTTTTAATATGCAAATACAGGGTGCCATGATGTTCTACACGTGTGGGCATAAAAGGGGGCGGCCATGCTGTCAGGCACATGTGGGGGCAAGGGCAAGAAGAAGAGAGGGGGAATCTCCATGTTTGGGGGTACCCAGTTTCTAATGGCCTGCATTTGCATATCAAAGGTTGCCAGCCCAGCTCTAAGACCAGGGGCTTTCCTGCCAGACAAGAAAACTTTTCTGGAACTGCTTTAAAAGAAACAAAAACTTTCCAAGGACCCCTTTTCCTCTCTATCTGCCTAAAATAATTTCTTAATAACTCCTATAATAAGATCACAGCATTGCAGTAAAGAAAGAGTTTAATCGATGAGAGGCCAGCCCGGCCACCCCACATGGGAGATGGAGTTATTACTCAAATCAGTCTCCATGAAGGCTTGGAGGCTAGGGATTTTTCAAAGACAGTTTGGTGGGCAGGGGGCTGGAGTAGGGGGCAGGCTGATTAGTTGGGTTGGAGATGCAGTCATAGGGAATAGAAGCTGTCCTTTTGTGCTGAGTCAGTTCCTGGGTGAGGGCCATAGGATTGGTTGGCAGGTCCAGGTGGGGGCCATCAGGGTGTCAGAAATGCAAAAACCTAAAAAGACATCTCAAAAGGCCAATCATGGGTTCTGCAATAGTGATGTTATCTGCAAGAGTAATTGGGGAAGTTGCAAGTCTTATGACCTTTGGAATAATGGCTGGTAATTATTTAGAATTCAAGCCCTTCTCATCCTCCTAACTTGGTGGTCTTTCATTAGTTTTACAAGAACTGATGAGACCTAGAACTAATGAAACCAAGAACCCTAACCCTAAGTTGAGTTTAGGGGAAGGGCTATCATTATTTAAACTGGAAACCAAATTTCTCCCAAATTAGTTTGGCCCACGCCCAAGAATGAGCAAAGACATCCAGCCAGTGAGGCTAGAGGCAAGATGGAGTCAGGCATGTCATATTTCTCTCACTGGCATAATTTTGCAAAGGTGGTTTCACCTTCCCCACTCCCAGCATTCTCTCTGTCGCTCCCCTCCCTCCCCGCAGACCCTTATGTAATTTTGTTGCGAAGTTTCCAAAATCCTACCATAAGCTGAAGAATGACAAGGTTCATGCATTTGGAAAGGAGAGCTTTATTTCTCATAAAGGGTTGTATCCTGCAGGGTGGCCATTCTGATAGGCTGGGAAGCAGAGCCTCCGGCCAGAAGCTGGAAACAGGCACTTTGAGGGTGGAGAAAATAAGACAGGAATTTATGCTGAAGCAGGTGGCCAAATATACATATTCAATAAGTATAAGAGGAGTCATGAATATTTATGAAATATTTATCCCCTGGCTGCCCCTTGCTGAAAAGACTGGGAGAGTGAGCATTTAGCTCTTTCAGTCTCCTCTTGGAGTCAGGAAAAAGAGAAGTGATTTGGGAATGGACGTTAGGTTTGCCAAACCAGAGTCCACTATCCCTTCCCAGATTGATCCCAAGGCACTGTGGCCATATGGCCAAGATCAGAAGGAAACAGACAGAGATTCAAATGCATACATGCACAAGCTCACACACATGTGACAACACAACCTCTCAACCATGAAGCAAGTTTAAAAGAAAAAGGGTTCTTTTCCTTTACCACCCTCAGCTTGCTTTCTGATTTGGGAAAAAGCCACAACCTCTCAACTTGGAGGTTTTCCAGCCCATTACCCAAATAGAAAAGAATAATGCTATGAAAATAAAGCCAGGTGGACGTGGCAAGGTGGGCACCAGGGGCCAAACCTATGATCTTCTATTGATTCGGAAACAAACCTCAGAGTGTGGCGTGAAGAATAGTCATGGTAATGAAATAATAGCTGTGTTGTAAGAATGCAAAGTTGGATGCTAACATTTGTCTGAGATCATGAAGAAGAGGAATGGGAAGTTCATGACATCTGTGAAGTTAGTGACTAAGGCTGTATGGTAAGGAAAGACCTTGGGGATTTCAGTGAAATTCTGAATTCAAAGAGCATGATGAATGTGGGGTGGGGCTGTGTGAGGCAGACAGCAGAGAAACCTGAGAGCAGATGAGGCTGGGAGGAGGAACTGCCCCCGGTCAGGAGGAGGGAGGGGCCGGCTCGGGGAATCTGTGGGCAGAGTCCAGGGATCTGCTGGTTACAGTCATGATGGATATGCCGTGACCTTCGTACCAGGAGGGGCTGAGCTGGGGCAGTGCACAGGCAGCGGCTTCCTCAGTGACCCCAGAACTTGGAAGAAAGGCAGTGGTCTCCAAGGGAGGTTGGTGGTGAAGCCAAACTAGGAGAAGTGCTAGGAGAGTGAGAAAAGCCAGGTCGGTCTCCAAACATACAGCACCCCCAATGCACAGAGATGTTGCCCTCAAAGACCCTTGTCCTGCTGTGAAATGCCTTGCACCCTCCAGGGCTGCTGGCTGAGTGCTGAGGGAAGTGTCCCAAAGAAGGGAAATGTCAAGAAAAGAGGGTCCCGGGGAAGCCTCCATTGTTGTTTGGCAAATGGCCCATCCTTTGGGGGACAAAGGGATGAAATAAGGGAAGCAGCAACAGGTCAGGCCCACAGCCTCCTGCTCGGCTCACCCTGAGCCAGCCTTGGAGATAAGAAGGCAGAGGTGGCAATGGTGTCTGATGCATCTGACCCCACAGACATGCAGTCGAGGTGGTCCCGAGGCCCCTGGAGGCCCCACCATGTGGAGTTGGGAAAGAAAACGGGCAGGAGGCAGATGTTTTTGACTCAGGACTGGGTTTTGTCAGCCTCGGCGTGAGCCCATCCTGGGCTGGTGGGCTGGCAAAAAAGAAACCGGGTTTTGAGGCAAGAGCTAACTCCAGGACCTCAACGTTGGAACACAAAAAACCTCTTCCTAGCTGGTAACGCTCAGCCCTCATTTCCTGCCACCACACACATTCTGCCCCAAGAAACTCATGTTACAGGAAAGAATGCTTTCGGGCAGTATCGGGGAGAGGAGGGGGGGCGGATCGGCTGAAACGCGAGCATGAGTTGGAATCACAGGTGCAGAGTTTGTGCCCCTTTCTCCTGAGAACGCCTCTGTCCCTGGACTCAGCCCCCTGCCCTGGCTCCTGGTTGCTCAGGGCTCCGTCCATAATCTAACACAAAATAATGGGCTCTTTTAAATGGCCTTATCCATATGTTTATTTTACAAGATACTTTCTGAGCAAAACTTAGCTGTACAGCTTTTATATTAAGTTGACCTCCTCCACTTCTCACTCGAGGGCACTGAAGTGAAGTAACTGCGTGGTGACTGATGCAAGACGCTGCTCAGACGTGGGCTACTTCCTCAAGGAGTAGTCCATGCAGGGAGCGAGGAGATTTTGTTACATCTGCCCAAATGAAAACATTCATCGTCACCCAATTCTGGGCCTCTTCTGCCAGATGTGCTGATCTGTCTCCCACATTATCCATCTGCTTAGCTGATGGCAGCCCACGCTCGCTCCAGAGCACAGAGTTTTGTGTCCTAAATGATGGGGAGCAGGCATGGAGGTGAGCTTATCCATCATCAAACACACCGCCACACTTCCAGTCCTGTGATAGTCAGCCCTGGGGCTTGGCAGATAAAAGGTTTGTAAGTGTAGGAACTTTTAGCGGCAACAACAACAAAATGAGGAAAAAGCTGTAAATAGAAAATGGAGTTCCTAGTCGGAGCCCAGGCAGCCAGGAGCTGCAGCCTGCCGGATTAGGTCCTATGAGCAGCTGCCCCGGGGTTTGGAAGTCAGTCTCCCCTTCCAGAAAGAGAGTGTAAGAACATACATGTGGAAACTCTCCTTTTGCTAACTCGGGTTTGACTTTTAAGTCACCAGGTGTAAAGGTGATGGTATGCTTTTGTGAGATTTCAGAACCTAGTGGGTAGTGGGTCATTGGAGATGCTGATTGCTCTTTCTTCTAAGTGCCAAATGACCTGCTGGGAGTGTGTGCTGGTCAGTCTGATGTGCACCAACGTGGGCAGACCTGTCCGGGGTGGGTTTGCTCTCAGGCTAGAATGACTGTTCCAGCCCCAGCCTTTGCATCCTACTCAGTCCTGTGCCAGGTACTGGGAATACACAGAAAAGTAAGAAAAAGTTTCTGTCTTCCAGAAGCTCAGTTTGGAGGAGTGTTTTGCAATCTTTTATGTGCACTGGAATCCCCTGGGGATCTTGTTCAAATGCAGAATCTGATTCATTAGGCCTATTAGGTCTGAGATTGTGAATTGTGAACAAGCTCCCAGGTGATGCTGATGATGCTGGTCCGTGGACCACAATTTGAGTAGCCAAGGTTAGAGCAATGGTTCTGAAGGGTGGTCCCCAAGAAGCAGCTGCAGCCAAGAGCTCCATATTAGAAATACGAATTCTCAGGTATCTCCCAAGACCTACAAAATCAGAATCTCTGGGAGTGTGGCCCACCAATCTGTGCTTTAATAAGCCCTTTGGTGATTCAGATGTGCCAGCTCACCACCTGGTTACAGTAGTGATTAGCTTAGCTGGACTAAAAAGGGAGGTGGCCTGAACTAGTATCTGAGCTGGCTCTTAAGGACACATAGGAGAAACCAGGCAGACAGAGAAGGCTGTGCAAAGGCCCGGAGAGGAAGTTGGAGGTGTCTGGAGAGAGACAGCCCAGGAAAGAGGCTGAGAATCACCCAGAAAACCCTTGAAGGCCACTGTTTGCAGACGCAGAGCTTTGCTCAGCCATTGGCCCTTCGAGGTTGAGCCTCGCAGGGAGTCCGCCTCCCACCTCCCCACGCTCAGCTGTGGTTAAGCTGGTTCACCTTCCTGAAGAGAAAGGCTGCTGATACTGAAAACGATTTCCAGTCTGATAAAATCGAGATGGCGCCCAGAACTCACTTTTCACTCCAGGAGAGTCAAGGCTGTGGAGACCTAGTAATTATTGATTCCTATAGGAGCCGAGGCAGGAAAGAACGAAATTGGAGAGAATGACGGGGAGAAAGGTGAGGGGTTGGGGGGAGCGCCTGAGGACCTCGTCTGTGGTTAGCATTCTAAGTGTAGTTGTAAAGAACGGAGGATGGTTCCTGTTGACATTTGTGGTTTCTGTCGGCCTGAGTCTTTTAGACATTTTTCACCAAATTATCCCCAACGGTGGTGAATGTGTGTGTGTGATCCCAGGAGCTGGAGGAGTGGCTGGGGGGCTGCCAGCGAGAAGCTGAAGTTGTCTCAATTTTGTCTTTAAAAATGTGTGTCTGTATTTTTGTTTTAATATAAGCAATGGCTCAATGCTTAGTGAAATAAATAATTCTGCGATCCTAGGGTTTCATCCCAGGCAGTGTGCATCTCGTCTTCCGAAAAGCAGAGGGGCAGGCTTTAGAAAGGCATTGTCTTCTAGGGAGGTGGAATTTCCATGGAGGGGACATTTTAGAGGAAGAACTATTAATAAATCAGCCATCTGTGTGGTGAGCACACAGGGGTTGGGGTGAAGGGAGGGTGCTTGGGGTGTCCTTTGACATGAGGCTGTGGCAAGCAGCTCTTTTTAGTTAGTGTCCCAACAAGTCCCAACTCATAGTCCCACCCAGGAAGGGTGGGCGGGAGGCCCAAGGCAGGTGGAAAGCAGGTAAGGCAGGCACAGCTACGGGAGCCACAGCTGGTGCTCAGACACACACTCAAACCCACGCTAGCCTAAGAGCACGCTCAGGGCTTCTGGAGGGGCTGCGGTGCTGGAAGGGGGCTCTGTTACTTGAGAATTGAGCAGTAAGATGAACTCTCTGAATTCAGTCCTCAGGGCATGTCTCCTCTGCCCGAGCCTGGAGCCAAATCAGGGAGGGTGGGCTCCTGGGGAATGTACTAGGTTAACTCATTAGAAGGCCCCAGAAGACACATCGGACTCAAGCCCAGTATTTTGCAAATGTGCACATTTGGTCAGAAGGATCAGGCAGGAAGAGTGGGCAACTCTGCTCCAATCTGTAAGAAAATGGCATTCATCCAGGGGTTTCCACTGGCAGAGCCACCTCGTGTTTGTACTCTGGTGTCAGCATCTCCTCCTTCCTAAACCCTTCCCCCAATCAGGTTCTGCAGTAACACAGCAGCGCCAGATGCACCTTATTTCTAAAGCCCCATAAATGTCTAAAAGGTGGGGCATAGAAACTGATTTTCAAAACGTTCTTCTTTGCAAGCAGAATTGTAGGTAAGCACCAATACCTGGGAGAGATAAGAGGAACTTTCTGATGCTGCAGGGCAGTGGGCCCCTTCCACCACGCAGAGTCAGACACAGTGGCAGCCCTAGTCTGTCTTTACCAGGACAAATGGGCACCGTGGGATGGGAAGGCCCATAGGAGTGGGGAGGTGGTTCAGGACATGCAGTTGACATGGGTGAGGCTGACTCACCCGGAGGGGTCCCAGTTCCAGGAAGGGTGCCCAGCCCAGGAGTGAAGGCACTGGAGCCCTCCGGAACCAGGTCTGGATCCCTGACCCCCAGGCCAGCCTTGCTTCGGGTGGACAGATGCCCTTCAGGAGCTGCCCAAATGCTGACGGCCAGGCTTTGGAAGGACACAGATTTCCAGAGCAAACCTTCCTCCTTCTGACCCTCTCAACCCTGGGCTCAAGGAGAGGTCTTCTGTCACTAAAAACGTATGTTCATTTAAAACAGATGGGGACTTTGGACTTTCTGGAAATGGATTTATAGGTTTCCGTTTGGCCCCACCTCTCTGAAAGCCAGGCTCCAGTGGGGTCACCCATCTTCCTTCCTGGGAGGGGCCTGAGGCCCTGGGGGTTACATTTTAACAGACACAGGGTGAGCATTTAACAACGCACTTCCTGACCTTGGTGACGTTCAGCAGAGCACAGGGAGCAGAAAAGTGTTTGATCAAAACTTGTCCTATTGCTGCATTGTTACTGAAACTGATGGAACACAGGTTCTGAACCTAAAAAAAAAAAAAAAAAAAATCAGAGGCAAAGTCCCTCACCACAGGTTCCTATGTTTCCAGGTCGTTACTGCTGAAGAAGGCTGATTGCCTTTGTGGTTCCCACACTTTAGCCTGTGTTAGAATCGTCTGTGGGACTTGTTAACACAAGGCCCCCCCCTCAGAGTTTCTGATTCAGAGGGTCTGGGGTGGGCCTGAGAATCTGCATTGCTAACAAATTCCCAGATGAGGAGGAGTGATGCTCCAGCGACCACAGTGAGAACCACAACTCTACAGCCAGCGCTCCAGCACACCGTGCCCCATGCTGCCATTTTCTTACTGGATCATGTTTACATCACTCTTTCCCAAGACAACATTTCTCTTATGCAGCGCAGGCAGACTGGGAGGCGGGGGCTGGTTCTGCAGGCCAGTGTCGTTCCTGAGCCCACATCCTAAAATGGGAATCCACATCTCAGACAGGCTCCAGCTCTGTCCAAATGCTCCAAGATGCCTCATGAGAGCACTGTCCAACACTGGTCAACCAGGCTGTGCCATTCACACCTCCTATGCCAGTTGGAAATGCCATTGAGATGAGCATCAGCCAGGAGGAGAGAGGCCATCGTCCAGCCGTCAGAAATGTGTGAACCAGAGGAACTCCATCTTGAATAGGAGCTGGTACAATGAGGCTGAAACCTACTGGGCTGCATTCCCAGATGGTTACGGCATTCTAAGTCACAGGATGAGATAGGAGGTCAGCACAAAATACAGGTCATAAAGACCTTGATGATAAAACAGGTTGCAGTAAAGAAGCTGGCCCAAACCCATCAAAACTAAGATAGTGATAAGAGTGACCTCTGGTTGGCTCACTGCTACACTCTCAGCAGCGCATGACAGTTTACAAATGTCGTGGCAATGACAGGAAGTTACCCTATATGGTCTAAAAAGGGGAGGCATGAATAATCCACCCCTTGTTTGGCATATCATCAAGAAATAACCATAAAAATGGGCAACCAACAGCCTTCGGGGCTGCTCTGTCTATGAAGTAGCCATTCTTTTATTCCTTAACTTTCTTAATAAACTTGCTTTCACTTTACTTTATGGACTTGCCCTGAATTCTTTCTTGCTGGAGATCCAAGAACCCTCTCTTGGGGTCTGGATCAAGACCGCCTTTCCTGCAACACAGCCACCAAAAATTCCAAGCTCAGGGGCCATCAGCCCCACCCCTCCAAGCACAGGTCCACACAAGCAACATCACTCCTCTTACACGTGGGAGGAGCATCTTGGAACAAACTCCAGGCAGAGAGGGCGTGCATCTCAGAAATAGTGTTTTGATTTTCTCCAATAAAGAGGCAAAACATTTTTTTGAAATTATCAGATGGAATTGATTATTAAAATAGAATGAACATTGAATTATTTTTCCCCAAAACCAGTGAATGGTGACTTGAAGGGTAGGTTAGTAATAATTCACCCTACTTACAAGTCATAGTATGAGTTGAATTTCTTTATGTCACTGCTTTTGCTTTAATTGGTGGCCATCTCTCTAGGGGCCTGACCAACCATTAACCAATATTCCTGATGTCCTGTGATAGCAAATGTTGATGGGAATTTGAAGGATGGTCAATCATCATCTGCTGTCTAGTTTTTTGTTTTTTGTTTTTTGTTTTTTTTAAGTTTGTTAACTGTTTTTTTAACAGTCTCAGACAGAGCATTTTATCCTAAAAAAATGGGGAGCAGGTACCACATGTGACCAGCCTCAGCTCTGGAGGAACCCCAGAGAAAGAGACGGATGTCTATCTGTTCCTGACCCCCAAGGTCCCTCAGGATCTGCTGGGAGGGGTTAGTTGTGAGATGTAGCCCCAAGACTGCACAACTTAACCTGTGAAAGCATTTATTTAGAATTGAGCATTTGCATTTTGGGAGATGACTGCAAACACAGCTGTTTTCTTTTTTATGCAATTAAGATTGAGGCATCCTTAGTGACAATGGGTACCAGAGTGGATGCCTATTGAAGCCACCCCTCCAATTGTAAAAAGGTATCCTCAGTGAGGAGGTGGTACTCACCTTCCTCTTGACTGCAAGCATTGACCTAAAAGTTCTGTCGGATCACAAAGGCCCAACTTATGGGGAAACAGTAAGATACAATGGCCTCTAAACTGTGAAAGACTTTTCTTTCTAGCCTCTTTTTAGAGATGCATTTAAAGGCAGCTTTGTGGGATCCAGCATTCATTCATTCATTCATTCATTCAAATGCAATGTTTATTGAGTTGCTACTGTATGCAGATCCTCACTGGGATCTGTGCTGAGCTTGAACAATGGGCTGCTTTCACATTCCAAGATCTCCCTTCACAATCCCCACAGGAAATACGAATATTCCACATTTGGGGTCTTTTCTTTTCTCTGGGAGTGCTGGGATCATGCTGTCAGTGTGTCTCCCATCTAGGTGGCTGCGTCTCAAACTTCTGTGATCCTTTTTTAAGATGTGAGAACAGGTGTTGTTTGTACAGCATTTGTGCCCGCTGGCAATGAGTCCTCATCAGCAGGTTACCTTGGGAAGGGGAGGATGCCAGGTCAAAAACACGGCCTCAGGTGCAGCCATCCCTGCAAGACAGTTCTCTCCAACCAGCATGGCTAACCGATGAGCCAGAGACACCGGGGTTGAAGGGGTCCAGCCTCTCCTACACTCCTAACAACGCTCTCTTTTTCCTAAGAACTTGAAGATGGAGCAAGAGATGCACAGGTGGCAGGGAAGGGACTGGGATGAACCGTACACCCACTGCCTGTGCAGTTTTTCTTAAATTAAACCTTTTATTTTGAGATAATGGAAGATTCCCATGCAATTGTAAGAAGTACTGTAGAGAGAGCCGAGGTACTCTTCGCCCAGTTTCCCCGCGTGGTATCATCTTGCATACCTATCCTACAGTGTCACAGCCAGGTAATTCCCCCATGCAGTTTTGTCTAGCAGACGTGATGAGCTTTCCTGAAGGCCTTTGTCCTGCCATACTTCTGGTTCCTATGGGCCTAACCCCTTCCTGTTCCTGGGTTTTCCTGCCAAGCTCAGATCTTTAATTCTTTTCTATTTCCCTACTTTTCCACTATGGATTCATTCTGGAAATTATAATGCTTAGTGACCACAAAAAAAGTTAAGCCAATGAGCCAGAAAACCCTCGGTTGCCTTATACTTTTAATATAAGACATAGTTCTGAAATTTTACTGGTCTTTTGCAGGTCATACTATCTTGCATTTGATAGGAACAATTTTATGGATAATTTCAGAGCTTATAGTCCAATAAAGATAGGGCAAAACATTTTAAGTTGCTTTTCAAATCTGTGATAAAGTGACAGTCAAGAAGAGCTGTACTGATGGTGTTGTATTGAACTTCTTGGGGTGGCCCTAGAGGAAGTCAAATAACATTACCCTGAGCCATCTGCTCAGTTTGATTCTCAGAAGATCTTCTTCAGTCTTGCTCAGACTGTGCTAAGAACAAACAGGGTGACTTTATTTTCTATCATACATATGCTGTCCAGAAGGATGGATGCCTTGTCCTGCCCCGTGATACCGACAGGCAGAGAGAGCCGTGCTGCTTGCCACATGTTTTGGAATCTCTTCCCCCAGCTGCAAGTGTTTCATAACATCTATTGACCTCTTCTGAGAATAAACACCCACTAGAGTTGGCTATGTCTCCTCTGAAAGAGGTATCCACCCCACGGTATAATCCCACTTCAACAATAGGCTGTGCACAAACTCTGCAGTATGCTTGAGGCATTTGTTGCCTGAGCCACATTAAGCCCAATGGGTTTTAATAGATCAATGTACACTGATGTGTCCCAAATAGAGGTGTGCCAGCCTCACACCCTGAAGGGGAGGAAGGTGCTGGACATCAAAAGAACCTACACGTGGCTGTCGAAGTGCACACTTCCTTCTATTTGTTGCAGAGATAGCTGAACAGATTTTTCCTACCATACCTTGCATTTCAAACTAGCTCTTGACATGGCTGAAAGATAAAGTGCATGAAAGGAAAGACAATGAATCTGAACTCTCACTCTGCTGTCATGAATGATGTCACACTAGCCTAAGAGCACGCTCAGGGCCACTGGAAGTGGGGGAGCTCAGGAAGGCGAGCGCAGAGGGGAGCAGCCTGGGTCCATCCCACATGTCCCAGAGGCACAGGAGGACACCAACTGTGCAGGGGTCAGAGGCCAGGGAGCCCATCAGAGTGAGGTGATGTGCTGGGGCGGGCCTCGCCTTAGCTGAGAATGCAGATGGGAATTAAGATGCATTGTGGCAATACAAAGAAAACATAAATGTGGCCCTGGACCCAGGGAAGATGACACTCACAGCCCCCTATGCAGGTCGAATACAGGTGGCATTGGGCTTCCAGACCTGGCCCCAAGGAAGGCAGAGAGAAAAGTCATCACCCAGCGTCCCTGGGGGTGCTGAAACAAGGAGACTTCACCCTGGCCCTCGTGGGTCAAAGGCCCTTGAGATGGAGATGTGCTTGTGGGCACTGAGCCGGGCTAACATCAGAGGCCTGTGTGTGCTGGGGTTTCCCTTCCCAAGGGGCACTCTCAGGTTTGAACCGAAAATCTCAGGAATCCTACGATAAAATAGTGCTGCTCTCAGACTACCCAGACAGTTTAGTCAGGATCTTCTAGCACATTTGTCTTGAGGGTTCGTGTAAGGTTTGATGACTCTCTTGCTTACAGGACAAGTTAGGATCCTGTAAATAAATAAATAAATATATATATGCCTATGCAGCTTTGCGGCCAATAACGGAGAAGTTCTCTTCTGGCCTCAGGAATTGTTATGGGCTGAACTGTGTCCCCTCCAAAATTCACATGTTGAAGTCCTAACCCCTCAATACTTTGGAATGTGGCTGTGTTTGGGGATAGGGTCTTTACAGGAATAACTAAGCTAAAACGAGGCTGTTAGGATGGGCCCTAATCCAATGGGACTGGTGTGCTTATAAGAGGAGATGGGGACATGAACACACAAAGGAAAGGCCATATGAAGCCACAGGAAGAAGGTGGCATCTACAAGCCAAGAAGAGAGGCCTCAGGAGAAACCAGCCCTGCTAATGCCTTGCTCTCAGACTTCCAGCCTCCAGAATTGTGAGAAAATCAGTGTCTGTTGTGTAAGCCACCCAGTCTGCGGAATCTGGTGATGACAGCCTAGCAAACTGATACAGGAGTGGTCTCTTGTTCCCAAGTTTGGGCTGGGAGAAGCTTTGTGAGCCTCAGAAAACCCAACCCAACGGTTTTTGATATTGACCTCAATTCTTCATAATTAAAACCCCTCTCTCCCAGCAGTCATAGCATCCACTGGACTGACCCGTGATGAAGTGTCCTTCTCCTGTGATCTGTGCCGTCTGTTCTAGAACCAGAACCCAGACACTTCGGGGGCAACTGAGCAGACCACCTCCTGCTCCTCCTAGGTGCTGGAAAATGGTATAGTGACAGCAAAGAGTTATTACCCCCGATCATGCAAAGGCTGTTACCACAATAGTTTATTCAGGTTTTGGCTTTCGGTTAGTAGACGACAATGTGAAGAGTGAGTGCAAGACATTAATATACCCGGTTAAAAAAACTATAAAATAAAAATCACTGTATTGGCTGGGCATGGTGGCTCACACCTGTAATCCCAGCACTTTGGGAGGCTGAGGCAGGCGGATCACGAGGTCAGGAGTTTGAGACCAGCCTGACCAACATGGTGAAGCCTCGTCTCTACTAAAACTACAAAAATCAGCTGGGCATGGTGGCACATGCCTGTAATCCCAGCTACTCAGGGGCTGAGGCAGGTTCTCGCTTGAACCTGGGAGGCTGATGTTGCAGTGAGCTGAGATCGCATCACTGCACTCCAGCCTGGGCAAGAGAGCGAGGCTCCATCTCAAAAAAAAAAAAAAAAAAAAATTACTGTCTCTTTGAATGGAAATATCCTATAGTGCATTGAACCTTTGGCCAGAGAAAGTCTTTAGGGCTTTTGAGTACCTGTTTAAAAGGCCTGGATAGCCAGCAAAGCTTTGGACCTACAGACTCTGATGTCAAGTAGAAAAGAAGGCTCAGGGAATTATTCCCTGAGCTGGTCTAAGAGTCTCCGATGGCCAACCCTCCCACCATCGCCAGGTCACGAGCCAGGTGGAATTCTGACAGGGCACACCTTAGTCTTTGTGAGAAAAAAAGAAACTGCTTTTTTACTTTAATGTTTGGTAATTCTAAAAGAAAAATATACTAATGACCCAAGGGAACCTTAAAGAGAATATATTCACATCGAATGCTTTTTTGTGTGTGTATTTCTTTCCAGTTATTGTTCAAGTGTATTCATAATTGTATAGTCAGCGTAATGGAATAATACACTATTTCTTATCCTTTTTCCTGTCTTTATTTTAAATCATTACTCTTCGGACGAAACCCAGGAATTATTTTATTGGGTCAACAAGTATAAGCATATTGCTAAATTTCCACTAAGAAATTCCACTTAGCATATTGCTAAGTTTCCACCACCAGAAGGGTCATCTTATCAGTGGAACCACATTCTCATTCTCACTAAGTAATTAAATTTTTAAGTCCTATTTTTTAGAAGTGAAAATTTATTCTTAATTTTTTAAGAATTTTCATGTAAAAATTCTTAAAAGGACAAAAATACTCTTCCAAATTTGTTTGGTAATTGTAGGTCCTTCTGTACAAATTATTTATCACATCCTTTCCCTATTTGCCTACTGAGATTTTGATATTTTTCTTACCAGTTGAAATGAGTATTCTATATTCATACTGACTTTTTCAGATTGGTGAAATGGTTCTCCCAGTCTGTTATTTTTTCTTTTTTCTTTTAATGTTAGTTATAAAATGTTGATGTTGTTAAATCTGTTGAACATTTCATTGACTTTTGTCTTTTACTTCTGTCTTCAGAAAGTCCTCTCCCTTGGGTGGTTCTGGTGAACACCCCCGCCACCACCCGGGTCAGGGCTCCCCCACTATCTTCCTCTTCACTTCCTTGCTACACCTGCTGGGCTGGGCCCCTTTCCTTATCCTGTGGCCAAGGTTGTCCAATTTAGCGAATAAAATGATAAGATAGTCAGTTACATTTGGATGTCAGATAAATAGCAAATAACTTTTAGAACAAGCATGCCCCCTGCAATATTTGAGACATACACTAAATAAATAATAATAATAACGTTGCTTATTGGCATTCAAATGTAACTGGGTGTCCTGTATTTTATCTGGCAACTCTATCATTGGGTCCCATCCTCCACCGAGTCGAGTGGAGTCTTTCTAGGCACGGATTCAACATGACTTCCCAATCCCCCAGTGGGCAAGCGGTTTGCACAGGACACAGTGGGCGAGGCTCCTGAGTGGTTCGCCCGCCCCAGCCGCATGGGCGGGTCCGCACACCAGGCCTGGGTCTACCGTGGCGCTGTGGGGACGAGGGCCTCACTGGTGCAATCTGCAGTTTCAGCATCTGTAGAGTCAGCTCAGGCTGCCGTAATGAAGCACTGTAGACTGGGTGGCTCCAACAACAGACATTTATTCTCTCCAGGATTCTGCAGGCTGCAAGTCTGAGATCAAGAATGCGACAGGGTGGGTTTCTCTCGAGGCCTCTCTCCTGGGTTTGTAGATGGCCGACCTCCCCGTGTCTTCACATGATCATCCCTCTCCACCTGTGTCCAAATTTCCTCTTAGTGGATCCAGCCCAATGGCCTAATTTAACTTTAGTTCCCTCTTTGAATGCCTTGTCTACAAATACAGTTGCATGGGAGGTATTAGCTTAGGCCTTCAGCACGTGAATTTTGAGGGGACACTCTTCAGCCCATGGCAGTGTCTTCCACTCCTGCAGTTATTGGTCCCCTTGTTCTCCCACTTGACAGCACTGTGTGTCTGCGGCCTCTGAGATCTCACTTTCCCTCTGCGATTGGAGCTGCACACACGACCCTGATGGTTCTCTGGACATCCTGACTTCACCAAGACCTTCTCCCCCAGGCTTGACTCCAGCTGTCCTTGGTGGAGCTTCCATGGGTGGGGACCTGTCCACTGTGGATAGATTACCCAACAGTGGCCAACACCCTGTTGCACTTCCAAATTGGACCAGTGCCTGGAAACTTCTGCTCCACTGCCTCAGCCTACCAGGCCTGCCTGATCCCATCCGCTGTCTGAATCACTCTAGAATTGGCCTCTGGGCCTTTGGTTCCCCGGTCTTGGACCCCTGGCCGTCTTCCCCAGGCTCTGCCCACACACAGGCCACTCACCTCCACAGTGTCTGATGCCCCCACCTTCTCCTCCTTCTCCGCAGGCCTGTTTTTCCTGGAACCAGCAGGACTCCCATCCAGGTCCACTCAAGTTGTGACACTGCTTGGCTTACTGTAAGCTTTTCTGCTTTTTAGTTTTTAAAATAGTTTGATTTACTCCATCTAGATCTTACTTTGTCAGATGACCTGGGGTGTGGGTTTAACTCATCGAGATACACTTCTGCATTTTACAAGTCGTTATAAGGACATATGTCATTTATTAAATATCTCTTTCCTTCTCCATGGCTTTCCTGATGCCTGTTCAGTAACATATAGCATTCCCTACCTGTAATCTACGCTGTAAGGAGGTCATAGCCTCTAGCCACATGTGGCTATTAAATATGTGGATAGTACCAATTTCAAAACTTGGTACAAAAAAAGAATGTAAAGTATTGTGTGAATATTAAATCATTTTTTTCAAGGCCTGGTGCCATGGCTTTACAACTATAAATCCCAGCACTTTGGGAGGCCAAGGTGGAAAGATTGCTTGAGCTCAGGAGTTTGAGACCAGCCTGGGTCTGGCAAAACCTTGTCTCTGCCAAAAATACAAAAATTACCTGGGTGTGATGGTGTGTGCCTGTGGACCCATACTCGGGAGGCTGAAGGGGGAGGATCACTTGAGCTCAAGAAGTCAAGGCTGCAGTGAGCCGTGATCGCGCCACTGCACTCCAGCATGGGTGACAGAGTAAGACCTTGTCTCAAAAAATAAAATAAATAATTTTTTCAATTGATCACATGTTAAAATGATGTCATTTTGATATATTAGGTTAAATCAAATATATTATTAAAATTATTTATTTTTATTGTTGTTAAATGCAGCTACTAGAAAATGTCAAGTTCCACATGTGACTGTCTGTATTTCTGTATATGATTGTCTTTAGCTCAAGGTTTCTTCATTGCATTCCTTTAGTCTCTCTCTGTCATATTTTAAGCCAATATTCTAAGGTTTTAATGAATGTTCTTCTTAAAATATATTTTAATATCTGCTGGGACTGCAAACTTCTTCCCTCTTACTCTTATTTTTCAAGCAATCTTTTTGGAAGTCTATGTCAATTGTTCTTTCAGGTGAATTTCAAAATTATTGTTGCCAAATTCATAAAAAGTCTATTTGGACTATTCATCTGTACATCTAGAAATAGTTTTCCTTTCTCAAATGGATGTCTTTTATGACTTCCTATAGACCTTGGAGGTTTTATTTACATTCTGCACATTTTCTCAAAATCACTTCTATGTTTATAATATTTTTGATACTATTGTGAATAAGATCAATACTCAGGTGCTATTGGTTTTTCCATATTTGTCTTTTAAAGTCACTTAAGCTGCTTTGAAATAATTGTGTATTTTCAATTATTGTTATCTGTGAAGAGTATTTTTCTCCTTTTACTGTATGCATTCATTTTATTTGGTTTCCTCTATAGTTACAATGTTACAATGACCAAGGCCCCCAAACCTTAATAAATAATTATGGTGGTAGTGGGCATTGTTCCTGAAAATAATTTGCTAATATTACTTTTTGGAATATTTACTCTTAAACTTGGCAATGCTTTTTCTTGGCTTTGACTGCCTTCAAGGACAGCCATTAGAGAGGCATTTTCCCTTTCCAAGTAAAATAAGCAGTCTAGAAAACAGAATTTCCTTCTGGCCTTTTGCAACCCACCCACTATAAAAATAAAACAAAACCATTATGTTTTTGGTTTTGAAGCATATTTTCGTAGGGTGACATGCCAGATTACGAACAATCCATAACGCTTTGCAAAAATGTCAGTGGATAGAAGTGCAGTTAGGTCTTCTTTTCTCTGGAATCAAGCTCAAGAAATGTGAGTTAGGGTCAAGCTTTGTGTTAGGGTTAGATTCAGAGGTAGGGTTAAGCCTAGAAAAACCTGGTTTCAAAGTATTCTTGTATGCATTTCAATTTTAAAACTCTGTGGAAAACAAAACCACAAACACACTTTTAAATAACTTGAATTAAAGATGAAGTTAAATTGACATTACGAATGCCTTAGAAATGAAGGATGATGAGAGACGTATATATCCAAGTCCGTTAGATGGAGATTCAGAGAAAAACATGGCCTTAAATTCATGTATTAGAAATTACAAACAAATGGAAAATAAATGAACTAAGTTACCAAAAAAATTAAATAAAATCCCATGTAACAAATGTTTTAAGTTAGTCCTCAAAACATCATTTAGAGGTGTCTTATGTTTTGCATTAACAGATAAAGAAGCTACTAGGATACTTTTTAGAGAAAATGACAGGCTTAGAATTTTCATAGGATAAGCTACAGGAGCAAGCAGCTATCTCTAGCTCTTACACAAAGACAAAAGATGGAAATACTGTTGAGTTTGCCATTAGCCAGGACTAACGTGACTCCTGGCTCCTCTAGACAGAGGGACTGCTGACCCTGCACATGCAGGGCTGGGGGTAGCTGGATACTGTCCCATTCCTGGGCCTTGGGGAAGTGCATCCTGGTTATGTCTGGAGCTGAAGCAGACAAAACTGGGTGATGAGAAGCATCTTCCTTGTTCTTCAAGGCTTTGTCTGATGAAGATCCAGTGTGGAATCTTTGGCTTAGTCTGGGATTTCCGGGCTGTGAAAGTTCTGGATATGTCTCCATCCTGAGAAGCATGCTCAGCGTGGCTTGTCATAGACACCGTACACTCTGAAACTGACAAGACATTTTCAGATGCAGCCTCCCTTAAGGGAGTGTCCCTGGGACGGCATTCTGTTCCATAAAATAGTGACCCTCTTCCTTGGCTAACGGTCTCTAGGAATTGATATAGTGGAAGGGACATCTTGGTAGGGACCGATTCCAGGAAGATTCTTCTTCTCCCAGCACTCTGCATCATTCTTGCCATTCCTTAAACTGCCCTCCAAGATCCAGCCCCCACCCCAAGTGGATCTCTGTTTTTTACATAGTAGCTCCAGCAGGGCCAAGATGCAGCCCCTCAGGGACTGGTGGATGGATGCATGGGAGCTCTGTGAATGGGGATCTGGGCATGTGAAATGCTGAAATTGAGTTAGGAGAGATTGGTTTGCTGGAGATAATGGCTGTGAAAGGAAAAGGGAGGAGGGAGGATGGAATGGGAGGGGCCATCACGCAGTGGTGGACCTGACAGAGCCTCCACCTCCCCAACAGTAAGCTTGGAGCGAAGCTTCCTTGTTCAAAGACTCCCGTGTCAGGTGGAGGTGGCCAGGAAGTCTTGCTCAGTCACCAACTGAAGCCACCCCAAGAATAATATGATCTTAGCTTCAAAGCTGAGGGTGATTTATGAGCTGTCATCTTCATTTGGAGGCTGTTGGCTAACCACACTCCTCACAGCGTGAAGGGGAATCTGAGCTCCCCACACACCTCTGTGCCTGCCACACCCAGTGTGGACTATTGATTACCTCTCTGTAGTCTTGTCAGACACAGATAATATCTTGCTTCTACTGTCGTCAAGCCAAGCTAATCCACAGTTCTAGTAGGAAGATTCCTAACCTCTTAGCACGTTATCTATACTGGGATCCGGTTCCATTTTGAAACAAGAAACCCTATCACTTGCCCCTTTTTGACTCACCACTTAGTGGGGTGATGCTGTGGGAAGACCCCTCTTTCTGACCTCTGGGGCATCCCAGCTGTGTGGGGCCCTCAAGCAGGGCAAAAGCTGTTTCACGGAAGTCTGGGTTTCCTCACCCATTGGGAGTTAAGATTTAATTATCTTTAGAGTAAACCTCCTTCCACCACACTAGGCTGGGAAGAAGTGATAATGCGTTATCTCTTCTGCTAAGCCCTTTTTAAACACGGGCATCATTCAGCTGATCCGAGACAAGATAAAAGAGGGACACTTGGAAAATGGTAATGAATCCAAACAAGAATTCTTGGATGAATCATTTCTGCTCTGGTTTGTATTAGCTACGCAATTAAAGGGTTTACACAAGGGGACCCTCAAAGGGGAATTCTTTAACCACATGAAAGGCGGAAAGGTCGACTCCTAAGAGAAGGCATTCCTGAGCTTTTCTTGGCTATTTTTCCCAGACCTTGGAAAAGGCCTGTGCTTTTCAAAGAAGAGGTCACTTGGAGGGAAGACAATCAGAGGCAGGCTGCAGGGGACAGTCCTTCCCAAAGCAAACAGCTTCCTCCTTTTCCCAGTCCTTGAAGCTCAAATCTGCCTTTCGCAGAGCAGAGGGAACGGGGAGACACATGGTCGTTCTGAGAGGACTACAGTGAGAAAGGATGACCCAGGGTGTTACTGGTGGTGAATCCACGTGGTCTGGAGCAACGTCAATTCTTGCCTCCTCAGAAGAAAGAATTTGACTAAAGGGGCATAAGGCAGAAGGAGAGACTGAGGCAAGTTTTAGAGCAGGAGTGAAAGTTTATTAGAAAGCTTTAGAGCAGGAAGGAAAGGGAGGAAAGTACTCTTGGAAGAGGGCCAAGCGGGTGACTTGAGAGATCAAGTGCACTGTTGATCTTTGACTTGGGGTTTTATACGTTGGCATGCTTCTGGGGTCTTGCATCCCTTCTCCCCTGATTCTTCCCTTGGGGTGGGCTGTCTGCATGCACAGTGGCCTGCCAGCACTTGGGAGGGAGCATGCACAGTGTGTTCACTGGAGTTGTGCGCATGCTCACTTGAGACGCTCTTCCCTTACCAGTCAAATGTCCCCGGAAGGTCATAGACCAGTTAACTCCACCATTTTGCCTCTTAAGGCGCATGGTTGAGCCCACTCGCCCAACTCTTGAGATATTATCAAGAAGCTGCTGATCACCAGTTTCCGGTGTTTTTGTCTGTTAGGAGACTGTCTTTCCCTGGCATTGGCTGTGATAAATTATTATTTTAGAGAGACAGCATAACAACTGCCTGTCCATCACCTGAAGGTTGCCTGACATTCCTGGTGTGTGTGTGGAGGGCAGCCGTCTCCTGCCCTGCTCATGCCTAACTCCCCACTGGAACAGGGAAACTCCCCAGGTCTCCCTGTCCTCTGGGACCAGGTAAGACTGCCAATTCCGAACATGGTGGCAGGAGCTTGCTTACTCCCTCCAGGTTCTAGGCACAGCCTCAGAAGAAGGAGGGAAAGATGTCCCCCACCACCCAAGCTGGGGGCACTCCAAGACAGTCCTTCTGCACCCCAGCCCTGCTGCTAAGCTCCTGCACCTGCTGCTTCCACCTCTAAGATGTTCTCATCTCACATGGACCCTGAGGGTTTGGGGTAGGACCAAGGAGAGGAGAAAGCTCCAGAGCCCCTCAAGGTCAAGTCTACCCTTTTCATGTTTCTCCTCCAGGATTTCATACAGTGCCCAGCACAAAGTAGATGTACAGTGTGTATATCTTAAAAGGACCCTTAGAAGATTCTCGGAGAAGAAAAAGGTCCTTTTGTGATCTTCCTTTTCTTAAGGTGACAAACTCCAAATTCATGCTGTAAAAAGCCTGAAATCAAACAACCATGTCTCCTTTTTCCTTTGCATACTTAAGAGGTGAAATGAACTGCAGGGTGGCCTCCCAGGACCCGCCATCCCAACCTCCTTGTGTCAATTCAGCAGCTGTGGAGTTTTGGGAAGAGCAACTCCATCCCCAATTCCTTGACTGGACAAGCCTATTCCCGGTACAGTGGATAGGGCAGGTCAATTAGGCCTTGGCTAATCAGAGCCTGCCTTTCTCTGGGATATGGGGGTGGTTCAGGAGTGTTCCAATTGACTCAAATCTTATGGAGGTGAATGAGGACACGTGTAGACTTGGTGACTGCTGCCATCTTCCAATCGTGGATGTTGGAGGTGGCAAGTACAGAGAGATGGGCAGGGCTGAGAAAATGGCAAAGAAATAGAGACAGAGTTAAGATCAAATATTGCCTAAATGTCACACCCATCTCTGTTTTCTTTTTTTAGGTGCCATGATAAATAAGCCAGTTTGAGTCACTTGGTCTAATATCGAGACCATGAACATATTGATCACAGAATGTGTTAGGTAAGCGTGTTGTTGACTGAAGTGTAAGTAAGGTGCTCACCTTAAATGCATGTGCCAACATCAGCATCTTCAGAAGAGTCTCTTTCCCTTTGGGACATCGAGGTGACTGACAGTTAAACAAGCCGTATTTGGAGTAGGTGTACAATCAGCCTCCTTCCAGTTCTCCTTGGCACTTTCCAGTTCACAAAGGACAGTTAGGGCTTCACTCCTTTTTGGTTTTTTGAGACAGGGTCTCACTCTGTCACCCAGGCTAGAGTACAGTGGTGAGATCACCCCTCACTGCAACCTCCGTCTCCTGGGCTCAAGTGATCCTCCCACCTCAGCCTCCCAAGTAGCTGGTACCACAGGTGCATGCCACCACACCTGGCTGATTTTTGTATTTTGTGTAGAGGGGGGTATTGCCCTATCACCTAGGCTGGAAGGCTGTTAAGAGGAGAACTGAGCAATGAGGATCCCATCCTGGACTTTGCAGACTTGCTGTGCTTTTGAATGCTTCTCTCATGGTCAGAGCCTGCACTGGAAAAGATGGCATTTGGGACAACACACCTGGCTGCTGCCCCAGGAAGAAAGTAGTGAACACTGGAGGACTGTCAGCCCTGTCAGTTTCTGGAAATGTGCCCTGAGTTTAAGTTCTGGTTTCAGATTATGAGGAGCAAAATTACTGAGTAGGCCTCCTCCTAGAACAGGAAGCTCTTCCCGCCGTGGGCCAGTGGCTCTGACATATCACAGAGCCTGCTCTGATGAAGGCAGCAGGAATGATTTCAAAACAAGCAAAACCAAAGAAAACTGTTTGACAATGGAAGTAATAGAGGCTCATTTTAGAAAACATAGACATAAAGAAAAAAAGAAGAATCTTCCATAACCCACAGATTATAACTACTTACATACCTTCCAGGCTTTATTTCTCTTTTTTAAAAAACAAATGTTAAAGTGGAATTTACCTATAAAAAAGATACAGGTCCTAAGAGCACAGCTTGGCTTGATCAATTTGCTCAAGTTGAATGCACCTGTGCAATTAGTGCCAGGCTGAACACACAGCCCCAGCAGCGCCTGGAAGCTTTTCCAAGCCTCCTTATTGTCACCCCTCCCTCCCCAGGGGTAGCTGCGATCACTGTAGCTTTGGTCTGAACTATATATAAATGCAATCATGCCACGTTATGTTTCTGAGACTCACCCACACCCTGGCAAGCCATTGCAGTTTGTTTATTCTCAATGTTCTACAAGCAGCAGTCCCCAAGCTTTTTGGCACCAGGGACCAGTCTCATGGAGGACGATTTTTCCGCAGACCAGGTGGGGATGGTTTCGGAATGATTCAAGCACATTCCATTTATTGTGCACTTTATTTCTATTACTGTTGCATTGTAATATACAATGAAATAATTATATAACTCACCATAATGTAGAATCAGTGGGAACCCTGAGCTTGTTTTCCCCCATCTAGATGGTTTCATCTAGGGGTGGAGGGATGAAAGACAGTGACAGATTATCAGGTATTAGATTCTCATAAGAAGCTTGCAACCTGGATTCTTCGCATGCTTAGTTCACAGTAGGGTTCACGCACCTATGAGAATCTAATGCTGCCACAGAACTGACAGGAGGCAGAGCTCAGATGGTAATGCTCACTTGCCCACTGCTCACCTCCTGCTGTGCAACCCTGTTCCTTACAGGCCATGGACTGGTACCACACAACTATTTGGCCATAGCTACAAAAGCTGATTACAGGTGTAATTACAAATTACATCACTATTACATAGCCTACAAAGAGGTTTAATTGGACTTATAGGTCCACATGACTAGGGAAGCTTCACAATCATGGCGGAAGGCAAGGAGGAGCAAGTCACATCTTACATGGAGGGCAGCAGGCAAAGAGAGAACTTGTGCAGGGAGACTCATTTTTCAAAACCATCAGATCTTGTGAGACTTATTCACTATCATGAGAACAGTGTGGGAATTACAAATTACATAGCTATGTAGTTACAAATTACATAGCTAATTACACCTGTAATCAACTTTTGTAGCTATGGCCAAATAGTTTTCCCAAGTGGTTGCACCAATTTACACTCCCACCAACAGTACATGATCCTGCTGGCAGCTCAATCTACATTCTTATTAACTGCATTAGTCCATTTTCACGTTGCTGATAAAGACATACCTGAGACTGGGCAATTTACAAAAGAAAGAGGTTTAACTGGACTCACAGTGTGTGACTGGGGAAGCCTCACAATCATGGTGGAAGGCAAGGAGGAGCAAGTCACGTCTTATGTGGATGGCAGCAGGCAAAGAGAGAGCTTGTGCAGGGAGACTACCATTTTTCAAAACCATCAGATCTTGTGAGACTTATTCACTCTCATGGAACAGCATGGGAAAGACCTGCCCCCACAATTCAATTACCTCGCACCAGGTCCCTCCCACAACACATGGGAATTCAAGATGAGATTTGGGTGGGGACACAGCCAAACCATATCATCGACCCTTTGTTTTTCCCCATCTTTTTCATTTTAGCCATTCTTTTCATGTGTATTAGACATTTGGATAGCCTCATTTGTGAAATGTCTCATTTTTTCTACTAGGCTTTTCATCTCTTTATTGATCTAAAACATTTTTAATATATTAGACATATGTATTGCAAATCTCTTCTTCTACTGTGGAAGTGGCTTGCATTTCTATTCATTTCAGACTGTTTTAATGCTATCTTATTTCTTTCTTTATGATTCAGCACTCTTTGTGTCCTGCTTAAGAACTCTTTGTCTATTTCATGTTCATTAAAATGTGATTTTTTTCTACAGTCTTCATTATTTTTCCTTTAACATTTAAATTTATAATAAATCTGGGTGTGATTTTTATACAGTGCATTTTTCTTCCCAAGATATCCAATTGTCTCAGCATCTTTCCAGTCTTTTGCTAAAAATATTTATACAATGTTATAATATGTTATGAATATATATGCATGTTTACTTATTAAGAAATATTAAATTCATATAGAATATTTTAATATTTCATTTAAAATTAATATTGACTAATTGTCAGTGAAATCTACCAAAACATTATTTTTAGTATCTGTATTATATCCCATTTTATGGAATTTAGCCATCCAAATGCTATTAGACATTAAAATTGTTGCCAGATTTTCACACGTAAGAAACCATCCCAACTACTCAGAAGGCTGAGGTAGGAGAATTGTGTGAACCCAGGAGGTGGAGGTTGCAGTGAGCTGAGATCACACCATCGCACTCCAGCCTGGGCAATAAGAGTGAAACTCCATTACAAAAAAAAAAAAGAAAGAAAGAAAAAAGAAAAAAAAACCATTGTGAAAAGCTAGGTATAAATATTTCAATGAGTGTACTCAGGATAGATTCCTAGAAGAATTGATCCAAACGAACGTCATAAGGCCTCTGATCATAATTGCCAAATTGCTTTCTGAGAGGTTTGTTAAAACGTAGAATTCTATAAAAACTGAGACTACTTTTCTTTCCCCATGTCACCACGGATTTGCTAACATTAATGATTATCATTAAAATCTTTAGACAATTATATAGAAAATAAATTACATGTTGATGTGGAATTCGGTTTTCTTTCAAAATTAAATTGAAACGCTTTATGTTAACCATTTTTATTTCATCTGCAGAGAACAGTCTGTTTAATCATTACCTTTTACATTAAACACATTACCGTTCTTTTTATTGCTTTGTCTGAGCTTTATATAAAAGGTAGAAATCAGTCATGTTTAATATAGATTATTCCCAAATACACTGATTGTCTTTAAAAGTTGCCCATTTATATAGGAGTTTCATATTTTTATGTAGCTGAGCCTCTCAACCTTCATTTTATTATTTCTTCCATTACTTTTAATCTTAAATAGCTTGGATTAAGTATTGACTTCTATGGAACATTTTTGCATTTCATTCCTTTTTCTATCTGAACTTATTCTGCTACTTTGATGTAAGATATGGATGAATCTAAATTACATCTTCTCCCCATCCCCAGATACCTAGCTAGTTTTCCCAGCAGCTATTAGTATTTCCCAGTAGCCCAGGAATGCTGTGAATAACGCTGTGTCTTCTTAGCTGCTGCTGCTGCTAAGAATTCCTCTTAGGTGCAGAACCAACACTGGGAGAGTCCCCTGAGAATTGTCGTGTAAAAGATGAGCCACTGGAACGCAGCTCAACCCTGCAACAGAGGCCCCAGAGGAGGCAAGAGCTGCTCCGCCATTCCAATGAAGGAATCTACTGCTTTTGGGGAAAGTTAGGGAGAATGAGGAAGACGTGGTGGTGGTGGTGGGGGTGGGGTGGGGAGGCGGTGGTAAAGAGGAAGAAGGGAAGAGCCAGAGACATGAAAAGACGCTGGACAAGCAGAGGCGTCAGTGAAGCTTGCTGTTGTTGGGGCAGTTACGTGGACAGCATGGATCAATGTTCGCAGGTGTTACTCAGTTCTTACTGCAATTCCTTATATTTTGGCTATGAAAACCCCTTCTGTCACACTTCTGTTCCCCCAGACTCCAGACTGTGCTCAAAAGGACTTTGCCTGAGTTTGCTTGTGTTTTGTGAGGCTCCGAGACGTGCAGCATTCACATGTGTGCAGTGTGCACACAGAGCAGAAGCCGGGATGTGGGGGCTGCGGAGTTGTCCTTTGGGCTTGTAGGGGCCTTGGGCAGGGCTCAGGCTGTCGCAGGCCAGGGACTTCAGCATGAGGTGGAGCTAAGCCTGGCCCACATCCGGATTCATTTTGCTGGCCTTGTTGCTTTGCCATTCATTTTGGTTTCTTCCTTTATCACCAGGGCTGATATTTTGAGTTCTATTGGAAGTCTAAATATTGAAGCTTCTTGTATTAAAAATGCAGTCAGTTCTCTGTCTCTCTCTCTCCTTTTACTGTCTTCATCGTTTTTAGGTGCACATTTTAGTGTCATTAAGAACATTTACATTTTTGTGCAACCACACCACCCGATATCCAGAAATTTTTCGTCTTCTCAAACTGAGACTCTGCACCCATCAAACACTAACTCCCGATTTACCCCTCTCCCCAGCCCCTTGAAACCACCATTCTACTTAATATCTCTATGAATTTGACTACTCTAGGGACCTCATATAAGTGGAGTCATACAATATTCATATATTTGTGACTGGATTATTTCATTTGGCGTAATGTCCTCAAGGTTTATCCATGTTGCAGCATGTGTCAGAATTTCATTTATTTATTTATTTATTTTATTTATTTACTTACTTACTTACTGAGATGGAGTCTTGCTCCATCTCCCGGGCTGGAGTTTAGTGGCACAATCTCGGCTCACTGCAACCTCCGCCTCCCAGGTTCAAGCAATTCTCCTGCCTCAGCCTCCCAAGTAGCTGGGACTACAGGTGTACATCACCATGCCCAGCTAATTTTTGTACTTTTAGTAAAGATGGGATTTCACCATATTGGCCAGGCTGGTCTCAAACTCCTGACCTCAGGTGATCTTCCCGACTTGGCCTCCCAGAGTACTGGGATTACAGGCATGAACCAATGCACCCGGCTTCATTCCTTTCCATTTTAACACTTAATAATATTCCACTGTGTGGAGAGACCCCATGTCGTCCATCCATTCATCCATCCAGGGACACGTGGGTTGCTTCCAGCTTTTCTCTATTATAAATAACGCTGCTATCAGACCGCTCTTTGTATCCTTAAAATCAAAACAGCAGCCCACACTGGGGGGCTCATGGGGAGAAAACCACATGGCACTCCATAGTGTGGAGTCTGTCCCGTGACTCTCAAGCCCTTGGGTCTCCTTCGAAAAGATGGACCTAGTCCCAGCGTGGGGATCATTATGGAAGAGCACGATGACACAAAGGAATGCCGTGACTTGATACAGCCCCTCATCCCACCAGCACAGGAGGAGGCGAGAGGAGCCTGACCTGCCCTGCCCTCCTGCCTTAAAGCCGCACCCTGGCCTGGGTGAGCCCTAACCTAATCCTTTCACTCAGTTATTTCCAGAAATGTGAGGGCCCAGCTGACCCAGTCCCTCTCTTTGTATCTAGATTTTCTTTTTTCAGTGGGCTCCAAAGAGAGATAACTTTCCTAAAACACAGTACAGTGATGGTAGGAGAGACTGCCTACCCGAGCCAGTTGGCTTCCTTTCTCTCGGGTGCTTTCAGTGGAAAGGGGCCCACCTTGTGTTTTGTGAACATAGAATCCTCTAAGATTGTGGAAGTTAGCCTCTGAGATACAGAGCTTATTATACATGAGTCCTTCATTATTCTGGGTATATCAGACACAAATATAAATGAGAATCCCTGCCCTGGAGGAGATCACTGTGCACCACTGGGGAAACACACACAGTGAAATGATCAGTGTACATTGTGATAAAACCCCAGATGGAGTCACAAATAGCTTTGTACATGGTACAGCTTGGGCCTTTTGGCTGTAGTTTCAGAAAAGGGTATGACAAGGAACGTTACCTTAACAACTAGCCTCGTTTTCAAGATGAGCACATGAGGCCCAAGGAGATGAATTGATGATCTAAAAACATAAGCTGAGTCGTGGCAGACCCAGGGCCAGAATGCAGGCATCACTCCAGGTCTAGTCTCACCTGAACTAGGTGGCCCACTTCTGGGCTCCAGCTTAAAGGTGGTCTTGGGCTTGCTGGGTTTTGAAAAGAGAGGCTGAGCTGTGGAATTTCAGTTAGAAATCCCATTCTTCCTCTATCTCATTCCCTGCTGAAATGACACACTGTTTTAGACTCACCCTTCCTGAAGCATGTGAATTTTATCTCATATCCTGCGGGACAATAGCTGGAGTGTGGCTGCAAGATTACCACATGGTCAGTTTCCATAAACAACATCCATCAGCCTTGCTCCATCCTGCCATGTGGGGTTAGCACCAGCTGACCCCAGGGAAATTTGCTTATCAATCTGGGCTTGTAACATTCAACAGACAGGACTGTAGTTACATTCAGAAGTGTTCTTGCTCCGTGGGAATGTGCTCTGGTTTCTCACTGTGCCTGCGTCCTCTCTGAGGCCTTCCGATGGACATATGTGCTTCTACCTGCCTGGCATCCCTTCCCACTTCTCCTAGTAATAGGACCTTGATGTTCCTTTAGGGACCCACCATCTCCCATTTCCACCACCACTCTGAATGCATCCAACATCCAAAACTGGGAACAGGGCCCAGACCAGACCAATTAGATTCTCTTGAACATTTGAACATCAAACTGAGTGGTTCAAGGTCAGAAATTGGCTGGGGCTTGTTTACTGTGAGAACTGAGCCCTAAAGAGACCACCTGGCTACACATTAGTTCTTGCACCCAGAGCCCCCTCCAGCTGCTTGGTTCTTAGCTGTCTTTCTATTTTGTGACATATTCTATATTTTTTTCTATATAATACTATTTTGCTTCAGTTAGCCAGAGTCTACGTCTGTTGTTTGCAACTGCAGAACCCTTACTGACCACTGTTGAAACTGAGTAGGCAGATGAAGGGCTCCAGATGAGGGTCAACCAGGACGGAGTGAAGAGAGAAGTTAAAGGGAGAGGAGTCGGCAATGGTGATGAAACCTCGGTCCAATGCCAGTGAGGAGCCCTAGACAGAATAGATCTCAAAGAAATAAAGAAGAGGTAGACAGGAGGGAATGGTTGTATGGCTTGTAAATGGAGCTCTGTCAAGGGATGGAGAGATTGAGTTATCAGTGGAAAGGTTCCTGGAGATGAGGGGTCGTGGAAATATGAGGCCCAGGAATTAAGGGCTCTGCCATCCTGCAGTTCAAAATCCCTAAGGAAGATGCTGGGAGAGGAAAACGATGACCCAGAAAGTGGAACTGTGGGAATTTGCCCAAAGTGGACCCTTGGCAGTCCTCATACAGTTACCACATGTGGACTAGATTAGGACATCTTTGAACTCACTTTCTCCAAGGGGTTTACTCTCCTGCACTTCGGTCCACGTGGATAAGACTGCCCAGGGTACATGTCCAACTGGGAATTTACATGGCCGCAAGTACTGAGGGCAGATGTGTGCTCTGACTATGAGGGTACTTTTCGGAACAGAGTTCCTTGTGACCTCTCTCCTCCTCCCAGGATGAGGTAGGCCAGGCAGGCACATGCAAAGTCCTCACAGACTCATTTCCTCCCCCGTATCCCCAGGGCTGAGCTATAGCTGGCTACAACGCAATTTGGCTTTATAATGAATGAAGTTCATATCCCAAGTGACAAGGCCTTTCCTAGCCCTGCTCTCTGGTGAAGTGTCCAGGATTCTAAACGCTGACATCCATCCTTTCTTTCCTGCTTCCTGCCGTGGGCCCTTTTCCCACAGCTGGGTTGGAAACTGTCCTGGCTCCCCAGGCACCCTGGGCAGGCTGGAGCTCCCCTTGCTTTGATTAATCCCCTGCCAAGGAATGACCCTAGCCCAGACCTTCAACCTCAGGCTCTGTTCCTCAATGGGCAATAATACCTCTTTACTCTGGACTGCTGCCACCTACAGTATGTGAAATGGGGTTTTCCAACAATTATTTTAAAGGCAGTCCAGGAGAAATGCCAGTGAACCAGAAGTGTGGTTAAACTTACAGGAGAAATAGGTTTATAACCATTTCTGGGTCATCGACCCCTTTGAAAATACTATGGAAGCTGTGAACACTTAAAAAAATCACACAAATTGTTCCCCACAATTTCAGGGGGTTCCTGGAATCTCCTAATTGCACATGTTGACTGTATCCAAGGTTCAGAGCCACCTTCAGACCCATGAAGTCCCCCACCCTGTCCCCAGGGTTTCAAATGTGTCCCAACTCTTCTGCAGGAGGTGGCCAGAGTGTGCACCCACCTGCTGGACTCCAGAGTGTGCACCCACGTGCCGGGCCCCAGAGTGTGCACCCACCTGCTGGACTCCAGAGTGTGCACCCACGTGCCGGGCCCCAGAGTGTGCACCTGTGTGCTGGACTCCAGAGTGTGCACCCATGTGCTGGTCTCCAGAGGCTGCCCCCAGATCCCTGAGTCTGTAATGTTTCAATGAAAGAGATTGAGGATCCCAAAGAGCTGTGAATGTCACGTGGGAATCATAGCAGATGGCGAGGGGGCCACTCTCCTATGTCACTTATCACCTCTAAGTGGGACCTCATATCCAGCCCCTGGCAGTCCCAGCCCCTGGCCCTGAGAAGAGCCCTCTACAGGCCTGTGGTGGCCGCCGTAGCCCGGGTGTGGGCTGGGACTGGGGCAGACCTGAATTTGAGCAAGAAGCTCCTCACAACTCTGACAAGTCCCCATCCTCTCACGTAAAGGAAAATGATCCTGAGCTGGAGGAGCCCTGGGACTCCAGCCTAGCACCATCATGCCCCAGAATCAATGACAGAGAAGAAGCATCCTTGGGCAGGGGCTCTAGGAATGCCTGGTCTCCCAAGAGGGTGGGCACTGGAGCATGGGGCGGGTTTGTTAGGAGCCCACCTGCCAGCATCAAGTCTCTGCTGGCTCCTAATGTGGCTGCCAGTCACTCCTACAACCAGGAGATGGCTTGGGGTCAAGTCTGGGCTCTTCCAGGGACACAAGCCAGTGACCCATCTTCCACTCATCTCTCTGTTGCAGAACACCATATTTCCCACTGGAGCCGGGGCCCTGTAGTCCCCACTGAGCCAACCAGCCCCTACCTGCTCACTCCCAGCCCTCACAAACCCAGCACATCCTACGCTCACACCTCTGTCCCTTTCTCTTCATAACCCAGTACAACAATCAGCACGTGGAATTCTTACCTGCAGGACTTCTGTTCATACCTGTTCAGCTTCCATACCATCCCCTCCCCCAGCCCACACCAAGCAGGCAGGGGGCAGAGCCAGTTAGAGGAACCTGGGAGTGACTTCTGGCTCTTTCCTCTCTGCCTCACTCCCCTTTCCAACTTATCCTGCACACCGCTGCCTCATGATATTGTACAGTGCAAATCAAGACCTGCCACTCTGGCTCAAAACCTTCCCCTGGCCAGACCCGTCTCTCCCACCACTACCCAGTTAATGTCTGAATGCCTTGAGCCAGCTTACAAGGCATCCATGAAATTGACCTTGTCCCACTGTCAGCACATCTGTCCTGCCCTCCTGTGACTCCCGGAGTCTTTGCTGCAGCCACCTCAAACCAGCTGTGTGTCCTGAGCATATTATTCTGGAATCCCATTCTCTTATCCTCTGTTCCTCCCCACCATTCGGTAATCCTCCATCCATCCTCAGTCTCCCCTGGAGGGTGGCCACTGATTGGGCCCCTTCTCTGACTCACCCACGTAAGAGCAGGTGCTTCTGACTCTTGGCTGTCTGAGTGTCATCTCCAGGGGAGCCCTTTCATCCTGATGCTTGGCACTGGGAACCATCTGCTTTAAACTACAATATCATCTCATCTTTGAGATTGAATCTTTTCATTTTAGTGTCAAGAGGCACATTGTCCATGCCTAAAGTGCTCAACAAATGTTGGACAACTAGCTAATTAATTAATGGAAGTCATAGGAGTCTCTGGAGCAGGAAGGTGTGTAGGAAGGCACACAAGCTTGTAAGTCATGCCTCCATCTGGGTTGAGACTACTCTAACTCAAGTGTGACTTTGGGCTCGTTGTTTAACTTATCTGAGCCTCCATCTCTTCACGTGCTCAATGAATGAAGAACCTGCCTTACTTTGAGGTTCAAATGTGACAATGAGGTGCCCAGAACACTATTACATAGTGAATCAGTGTATGCACACGTGTCCTACTTGTGCACACACACGTACGCACACAAATGTGCCTGCACACACAGGCACACACAATCATGCATATGCACATATGTGCACATGCATGCACACACGTGTCATGCACACAGATGCACATAGAGACTTGAACAGAACATGCACAGACACAGATGCACACATGTACATACATACATGCACAGAGACACACATATGTGCATGTACGCACACAGACACACTAAAGGTACATTGAATACACTTATTGGCTACTGAATAAATGGTAAAATCAATAGTTGACTAAAACTGAGGTTGAAGCATCCAGGGTTTAATAATAAAAAGAGTAAAATGGAAATATTTTTAAGCTTCTGTTTATGTTTACTTATCATTATTATTTTCTTAAATTTTGGAGATCAAAACTTTAAAGTTTGACAGTATAGTGCAGGAACAGTGATTTCTCAGTACTATCGGCTCTCCTGCTATGCATTTGCAATACGAAATGGAGAAATATGAGGCCCCCTAAAATACTTTGTTTCCTTAACCAACCTCAGCTGAAAGTGGGTGGGTGAGTAAGACCTGTTTTCTTCATCTTCTCGATGCTGTTGATGCATATGTTAAGATCATGATTTGGGGGTTTTCCCTTCTTTTCATTATTTGAGACGGCAAACTGTTGATATTTTGCTTTTAAGATGTGACAAATTATCAACAGGATTTTCCCTTGAAAGACGTATAGCCTAAATGGAGTTAAACAAGAAAAAGTTAAATACAGGTATTTAGATTATGTTTACTTTGATGAATACCAATACCCAAATAGTTCTACAAAGATTAGAACTATGATATAATAATCTCTGGTATCCTGCCTGTATTCCTATCTAAGATTTTTATGAATACTTTTGCCAGGTCTCACTCTGTCACCCAGACTGGAGTGCAGTGGCACGATCTCGGTTCACCACAACCTCCACTTACCAGGCTCAAGCGATTCTTCTGCCTCTGCCTCCCGAGTAGCTGGGATTACAGGCACACACCACTACCATCCAGCTAATTTTTGTATTTTTAGTAGAGACGAGGGTTTCACCATGTTGGCCAGGCTGGTCTTGAACTCCTGATCTCAAATGATCCACCCGCCTTGGCCTTCCAATCAAAAGGCTTTAAAACAAAGTTATTATTAACATTTTCTAACACATATGATCTTTTTATGCATTACTTGCCAGTCTATTTCCTTATTTAACTACAGGAAACATTTTAGTAATAAGTTTTATGTATAAAATTCATAGATTTCAAATGGTCATTTATTCTAGAATTTTACTCATGCAATATGAATAAATATGCATTTATATTTCCATGGCCTGAAAGAATTTCAAAATATAAAGTACTCAAGGTGACTTTTATTCCAGGTTACATGTAGAATGGTTATCTGTGTTTAGAAGGGAATGAACATATATTAGCAAAAGTCCTATGATACGCCTTGTCAATTTTATTACTGTTGTTACACTGATCAGATAGGAAAGTAACCTGCGGGGTCACCTGATCCTTGATCTGTAGGCTGCTAGGAAAGCCAAAAAGGATGTTGAAATGGGCTTCCAGCTGACTGCCCTTCTGAAGGGCAAGGCTGAAGCCAAAGCTGAGTGCGGAGTCTGTCCCTGAGATGAATTCCAGTGCGTCCTGTATGCATGTGTGTAATCATGTAGCAGAAACAAAAGCTCTGTGGAACAATTCTTATTCTTTATGTATAAAGTATATGTATATACACAACACATACATAAACACATATGTACGTACACATGCATACACACACATACATGCACACTGTTTATCTGTCCATTGCACTGTATTCTATCCAATGTTTTATTCCACTAAACTAATGCTGGCCACCACCTTCTAAGTTGTTTCACAGCCTACAGTTTGACAAGCATTGAAGGATACTTCTTAAATTCCACTTCCCTTGTGCCTTAACGCACCCCATAAAGGAGAAGGAAAAGGCCCCACCGCTATGGCAAGCCCCACAAGAGGGTAGGGCTCCTCCATCATTTTCATTGACAGCTTCCTCCCAGGCACTTTGCTGAGTGTGTATTTTGTGGGAGGCTCCAGGAATGTGAAGACCTAAGTCCTGACTTCATGAATCCCATACTCTAAGGACTGGGGGAATCACTAACAGCTACTCCCATTGCAGCATGGTAACGCCATTTTTAGCATAAACGTGACACATTAGAGGGGCACAGAGAAGGCTATCTCTTCTGCCTTAGGGGCTAATGATGTTATCCCTGAGAAGGCGAAATCTGAGCTGAGCCTTAATGGGTAGAGGAGTCCCAGGCAGCCAGGAGGGAAGAGCCAGGGGGAATTGGAATGGAAATGGGAGCAGAAGGTGGGGCTGGATAAAGTAGACTCTCAGTGCAGAGATTTCTAAGCTGCTTGAGTCTCTGGAACCCTGGAATCATTTCTCTCCTTTCATCAGGAAGGGGGTACAATAGGGATGGGGTGCACCTCTCCCAGGGCTGGGAGCCTGCATTCGAAGCAGGCTTGTGAGGGGCTCCTTGAGGCTCTGCAGAGTCCAAGTTAAGAGACTGAGCTGGTGGGAGCTCCACTCTGACTCGCTTACCTCCCTTCTCAGTGGAGTAAGCCCCAGTGAGCCATGAGCTCCCCATGAGCAGAGGCCTCTTTGGGGACTGTCCCAGCAGGGACTCTGAGAATGCTCACCTTCCCCAATAACCACATGAGGGAGTCCCTTCTGCTTGCTGGGTGACACTGAGTCCAGGGACAAGCCACCACATGAGGGGTCCCTTCTGGTTGCTGGGTGACACTAAGCCCAGGGACAAACCTCTTTAGGGCTGTCAGTTCTCTGTCTCTTTGTCCCTAATCGTAAGACAGAGTCCCCAGGTGCTACCCAGGGCCCGTGACAGTGCCAGTAAAACCAATGAGAAGTTCCCCGAGAAGCAAAACATATGATCATGAGTTGAAGAAAAGCCCGCCCATCCTTAAAGAAGGAGCACGTGCCTGCAGGGCCATCAGCAGGAATATTATTGGGAGTAATGGGAGTGAACTGCTGGGTCCGGCAGCCTGGACCCCCACCCTGGTCCTTCTGTGGGCTCCCTGCAGCCCCCACCAGACCCACCTCCTCAGGCAGAACACAAAGGAAGGCTGTTTTCCATGGGCCTTGACCTCATCCCAGACACCAGCCCCTCCCGCCTGCCCTGCCAGCCGCATCCTGAGATGACACAGGAGGGGCTTTGCCAAGGCTGCACTGGAATCATTTGTTAATGGCTACACGTGCAGCATATCAGCAAGGAAATGACCCATTAATCACTAGAACATTTTCCCCAAACAAATCTATCAAAGGAGCAGAACGTGTATATATTGTCCCGTTTGCCAGGCCTAGCTCAGCTGCTCCTGGTGCCGAGCAGATGGCTTAGGTGAGTGACAGTGTTTCCCACATCACGTGACTGTTGAAAACAGCCCAGACGGCAGTATTTATGACCGGCGCCCGTGATGATTAGACAACCCAATCCACCCACACTGAAAGGTGTGATCCACATGAGTAATGATGTGCTTGCTAGTAGGCATGGTTCTTTGGGGTATGGTGATATCACACTTAAGGATTCCTCCTACCCAGTGTCATGGGGGCTGGGAAGAGGAGGGTGAAGACTTCTGGTTTCAGGACAACATTTAATGGAGAGAGATGCTCCCTCTGGGACATCTTTGTACTTACTTCAAAAATGTAATTCAAATCCATAGCTCTGTGTCTAAAATTTATCTCATCTACATATTCTTCTCTCCATGGCCACCTCCCAGGTCTAAACCTCTCGCCAGGTGCAGTGTTGGTGCCTGTCTTCTGTCTTGACTCACTGAAGTCTCTCCACATCACAGTAGCCAGAGAGTGCATGAGCAAGGCACCCAATGCAACAAGCCTTCAGTGAGGCCAGGGGATGCCAGGATGCAATGCAGACTGTGACCCAAGAATCTAACGTGCAAATGTATGGCACGGCCTTGCCGAAGGGTGCAGGGTGCTGACCCTAGTGACTTTGCAAATGAGTGGAGTCTGTAAGACCACAGTCAAAGAGAGCTGCTCACAAGCACTCTGCTTTAGATGGTAGCGATGTTTCTTATGGGGTTAGGGGTTAGCAGCTCTGCACCACCATACATGGTTATAGAATGGGACACTTAAGTAAATGGGTGCAGAATGTCAGGAGCCAGGTTTCTTCCCATTGCAGTGGGAGATTAGAGATAAGCAAGGGGAGGAAGCTGGAATGATTTGTGTGATACGGAATTAGAGCTGGAAACATCAAACTCATGTTTAGCCTCATATAGATACAGATGGATCAATGGAGAAATAAGTATAGGTATGCATATATGTACACATACATTTCTAAGCGCTTTTGGCTGCAAGGGCCTAGAAGCAATGACATCCCAGTGGTATCAAGCATGCCTCGCACCCACATCTTGGTTTCTAATATCACTTTCCAGTAAAAGGAATCAGGGCTCCCTGGGAGAATTGACCGATTCTAGGGCTGGGGCAGGAAATAAACCTGTTGAGCCTGGAGTATCCTGTAGTCAGAAAGTAAGGAAAGGCTCAAAAAAGACAACTTGTGAATACTGAATAATAGTGTGTCCTTGTTGGTTAGTTGGTTGTGACAAATGCATGATTCCAATGTAAGATATTAACAGTAGAGGAAATGGGTTCAGGGTAGATGGGAACCCTTGGTACTATCTTTGCAATGTTTCTGTAAATCTAAAACTATTCTAAAATAAAACGCTTGATTTTTAAGAAGTCTCAAATGACACTCCTTGCCTTTCTCTAAAACCGCATCCACTCTCTCACCCTTGATCACTTTGCTCCCACCACAGTGGCCACCTTTCCTTTGCACCTGCCTTTATCATCCCATGTCTCCTATGCTTCCAGGACTTTCTGTGTGCTGCTCCCTCTGGCCAAAATGTGCTTCCTTCTGTGCCTGGCTCCTCCCACATCAGGGCTTAGCTGAAATTTCTCTCTCTCTCTGGGGATGGGTTCCCAGCCAGCCTTGCCAAAGTGGTTTCCTCCCACTGTCCAATGCCGCCACCACACTCACACCACACACATGCACACACACCCACACATGCACACTCTCTCCTGGTCCTCTTTCACACAACCTTGTTTATATTTTTCACTGCGTTTCCATTGTGTTTCATAATCCAGCTCATGTGTCTCCCCAGGAAGAGTTTCTGATCCGTGAAGAAGATGTGTTCCAACCATCAGTGACTGCCCAACATCTAGTTCAGTGCCTGGCACACAGTAGGTGCTTAGTATATATTTGCTGGAATAAATAGATGAGGGTATTAGTTAATTAACTTTAAGCCAGGCACGGTCGCTCGTGTCTGTAATCCTAGCACTTTGGGAGGCAGAAGTGGGCAGATCACTTAAGGCCAGGAGTTTGGGACCAGCCTGACCAACATGGCGAAACCCCGTCTCTACTAAAAATACAAAAATTAGCCGGGCATGATGGCGCATGGCCTATAATCCCAGCTACTCAGGAGGCTGAGGCAGGAGAATTGCTTGAACCCAGGAGGCAAATGTTGCAGTGAGCCAAGATCCCACCACTGTACTCCATCCTGGGTGACAGAGTGAGACTCTGTCTCAAAAAAAAAAAAAAGTAATTAACTCTATGCTATGACAGTCAGTTCCACATGAAACTGTGTATCACATGCTCTCTTCATAGGCAGGTGTTAAAGGCAGGTGCAATGGAAAGGTGGCCACTGTGGTGGGAGCAAAGTGATCAAGGGTGAGAGAGTGGATGCGGTTATAGAGAAAGGCAAGTGAGGACAATACCCACACCCTGCTGGCGTCATGAGGCTTTGGGGCAGCATGTTTGGCACCTGTCTGACTCCAGG
Source organism: Pan troglodytes (assembly GCF_028858775.2). Classification (NCBI taxonomy): domain Eukaryota; kingdom Metazoa; phylum Chordata; class Mammalia; order Primates; family Hominidae; genus Pan; species Pan troglodytes. The sequence goes on along the minus strand of NC_072411.2, from coordinate 139,107,014 downwards.
CAGGACATGATCTCTGCTATCAGGGATTAGCAAATCTGAAATTGTCATGTGATCAAAATGCACACTGACAGCACACAGAGAAACAGAACTTTTCACACTTCACTGAAATAAGTCCCGTATTTTTTCCCAGAAGCTTAAAATCAAATAAAAACCTCCAGTACACTAAGCGTATGGCAACGTGATATAGCCCAACCGCCATGTCACTATTGTGTCGTGGTCAAAATGAAAGAGATGTGGGATACGAAGGGTGTAAATTAAAGGCAACAAATGAAAACAAGAGTTTGAAGGGCATCATATGATCAAATAATATAAAAAATGGGCTTTTATTAAGCAATAGATTTGTAAATGGCAGTAAAATATGTCAATTTGAGTCTGCTCGGCTTCCACATGAAAATCCATTGGAAAAAAGAAGGAAGCTCATGTAGCATTGGGATTCAAAGTGAATTCTCCATTGCTGCATTGCAGAGTCTATGATGTTGCTTGAAAAATAATGACATCAACAAGGACACCAAGCCCTCCACCTGGGTAGACAGCCCAGGACTTTACATGGGCAAAATGTCACCTTTAAGTTTATATTCTATGCAAATGTTGAAACATAGGGACTTTTCATATGTCCTTACTTTAGGATTGGCTTGGATTCTGGTTAGGTTCGCCTTCAGGAGAGTGCAGGAAGGAGCCCTCCTGGAAAAGTGTCGTCTCCCACCAGACAATAAAGCTGCCTGGCTCCCGTCCTGGGAGAAGGACAAGCTCCGAGTTTTGGGAGGAAACCCTGGGGGTGGCCAGCAGCTCTGCCCCTCTCTGGTTGGTCCTTTGGAGGAGTAGATGCTTCAGTGGCTCAGAGGGAAGTGTCTGTTTCTTCCCCGTGCACCCTCGGGAGGAGGCCAAGTGGATCAGGCAGGGGCACATCTTGGCTCCAAACTTTCCAGAATCATTTCCACAAAACTCCTGGGGGAGAGGAACCAGGCTAGGGGCCTGCATGGGCTCTCCATACCCTAGCCCTGCCTCTTGTCATTCCCAGATGAGGAAGATGGGCAAAGTCTTCTGGAATGGATCAGTCTCCCATCCTGGGTGTTTGATTCTGCCCACCAGGTAACAGAGGCACCCGGAGGTGGTGCTGAAGTGGGCCAGGCACCTCAGCTCCTGCAGGGGCCCCTTATTCCTCACCAGACCCCGTGCTCCCTGCTGTCAGGGACAGATACTCCCTAATTCCTGTGGAATGAAATGGGAGTGCTCACAAGTTAGCTACCTTGGGGAGGTCCCAGCGTCACTGTGTCAATGGTGCTTTGCTGCCTGTCAGGTGTATTGGAAAGTCAGATTACACTGCTTTCAAAAAATGCTTCAACAGAAACTGCACCTGGAATGTGATTGGATATATGTCAGTCAGCAGCAGGTTGAACCATGTTTGCTGTGAAGATGTCCTTCCTGCTGCCAGCGTTCAGTTCTCCCTTCCCCAGCGCCACTGCACTCAGCGGACGACGTCTTGTCCACTAGGGCATCCTCCTCAGGCCTTTGCAGGTGTCTGTGCCAATGGGGACTCCTGGGCACTGAAGACCCACTTGTGAGCCCTGCAGCCACCTGCCAAGTGCAGAAACTCTGGCCCTCTCAAACACTCACCCAAGGATGCCTGGGAGCCCAGTGTTGTCCAAGCCTGGTTGCTAAGAGTTCCTGCAGGTACTTCTGCTCTGGTGTGCAGCGCTGAGATCCACTGCCAGGAAGACCTAAAGCCCAGAACCTTGTGGCTGCTGTGGGGAAGACGCTGCCACCTCCAGTGCTGCTGGCTGCAGGAGCTCCTCAAAGAGCCCTGCTGTCCTCAAGTCCCCAAAGCTGCACTGTGTTCTCAGAGGAAATGGGGAGGATGCCCTCTCCACTCAGCCACTCTTGTCTATGGGCTGTACTGCCCGTCTGACAGGGACCCTCCTCCTTCCCACAGCCTCTCTCCATGGGACTCCCAGAGCAGGGTACATTTCTGTACCCCTTCCCCCCACCAGCATGCATGCAAGAGATGCTTTCCTCTTCATCCTTAGCCAGCCCCCGAAACCTCCTCCATGACATTCTGCATCCATACTGTGTGGTGTGAGACTCACTCTGCTCCACACTACATTAGTTGAGGGCAGGGACAGTCTCTGCTGCTCTCAAGCCTAGCACAGTGCTGGCTCAGAGAAGGGTCTTCGTCAATCTCCAGTTAAGGCACAACTAACTGGACATGTCCTGGGCTGGACCCACGATCTTCCCCTGCAGCCTCCTTTTCTTCTGGTCTCCAGCTAAGACAAATGCACCGCCATCCCTGAGTTACCCAAACCAGAAATCCGGGAGTGATTCCAGATCCCTACCTCATTGCGCTGGAGCTCTCTGTTCACGCGTCTGTCTGCCCTCTCAGGCTCTGGGATTCTCAAGTGCAGAGACTGAGTTGTATGTCTCTGTATTTCTATTATTTCACACACATCTGGCACTTGATAGGTGATGAACCAAGGTTTTGCACTGAGTGACTGGGGAGTTGAATGGAGACTTCATGTGTGAAGTCACGCTCTGCACTCCTGGAGGGCGCGTCTCTGCGCCATTCATCTGATTCTTAGAAGAGTCTCTCTAGGCATATTTTAAGTCATCTCAAGACAAGAACCCCTGCTCCATGGAATCTCTTGTCACCACTTTCACACACACAGCCCCTTATGTGTTGAGAAGAAGGGATGGTGGACCACTCACCACACTGAGTAGTCTACAGCTGGGGAGGAGAGAGCTGCATGTGTACTGTGTAACCGTTCATGGATTCTGCACAGATCTGGAGTGCAGGAGGCCACACAGTGAACCTTCCACAATTGAAGACCAAACCGTGAGCCACCAAAACGTGTATCATGTGAGTCATTTTATGCATTTCTCTAAAATATATTTGACAAGTTTTATTTATTTATACCAAAAAATAACCAAAATGGGCCACATCAGGAGACTGTCCAGGAATTCTCTATGTGCACACATGACTCTGAGCAGAAGCCTGTTCTTAGATCTACTGACTGGCCAGCTTAGAGGTATCTTTGGAACTGTGGGCTGGAGAAAGGGTCCTAAAGGAGGGGCCGGTGGGTGAGAAGAGGGAAGGGACATCTAGGGGAATATATGTGTGTGTGGGTTCCCCAGGAGCCCCCAGCCTTATCCCAGGAGTCTACTTATGCTTGGACTAAGAATCTGTTCCCCCATCCCGAGTGTCTAAAGCATCTGGTAGACATAAAACATCGTGATTTCCAGGGGATAGCTGAGACAGCTGGTTCAGAAAGGGGCCAGGAAAGCTGGGCTGATGCCCGAGCTAATTTCTAAACAGATCATTAATTTACCCAAGAAATATTTATTGACCAGAAAATGACTACTTGGAGAATGTCTAGGTCTTTGAAATTTCCTCATATATCTATTTTGTCACCCTCTCTGTTTTCTTTTTCTTTCTTTTTCTTTTTTTTCTGGCCCCAAACCCTCATAAAACCCTTGAAGAGAAAAGGTCCTTGAGTTTGCAGCTAGTCTGAGGGCTAAAAAGATGGCAAGGTGGCAGCTGTGTTTGGATGGCCTATTCCTGGCTTCTGTGGGAGAGAAACCTTTTCCCAAAACTCTGATTTCATCTCCTTTCGCCCCTCCGCCTTGGAAAGGCCATGCTGGTATTAACCAAAAGGGACCCTTGGAGCCTCAGAACTCTCTCAACTTTCTTCCTGCCTCTACACATACCTGCACGAGCACACAACGGCACCCCAGGAAGTTGGATGGCCAAGGAGGGAAAAGTGGGCTTGGGGACTCCCGGAATCAGACCTCGGGGGTCCCCAATTCAGATGAAATGAACTGTTTTATTATGACAGAATTCCACAGAGTTCTACAAGGTTAGAGCAGAGTAATGGCCGCAAACCATATGTCGTTTCATTTCCTAACTTTTCTGTGTCTGCCCTCAGCTGTTTCTGATGATCCTATAAGGTGGCAGCCTCTCGTGTTTCTCTTCCCTGGCCCCTTTGTGACTTGATCCTTTTGATTTATTATTCCCTCTCTTCCTTGTAGTGTTTAACAGCAGAACCTGCAATTTTGCTCTGGGTTAGGAAACTAAACAACTGAACTTTGTTACAATTTGCCTTAAAATAAAATAGGCTGTGGCTGATATCCAGCAAGTAAAGCCTGTGGGCTTTGTGACATTGATTCTGGCTGTCTGGGGTCCTGATGTGTTCCCTCTACTTTCATTCCTAGGATCCAGATAAGTGAGGCCATAGGAGCGCAGACTCTGGATAATGGAGGCCAGGCAAGGTATTTCTAGACTGTCAGGAAAATGGAGACACTGTCGCTTCCAGGAAATACAGGCACGTAAGGCAATGTACAGCTGGAACATCTGGCCTTATAAAACTAAAAATAACACCCCATAAAATATTTTACTCATTTATTTTGACAACTGGAACACACTTTCCATTACTCATGACTCTAAGTCTCCCTGGTGCAAGATTCCTGCCATTATGTGCTGTGGGATCAACATCGCCTTGGTCACATAGATTCGCCGCTGTCCCTTCCTCCTGGTTTCCCGATGGTCAGGAACTCTGACTCTGCTCAAGGTACAGCTTCAGCTTAAAAGGCCCTTCCCCCTCCTGTGTTTATTGCAATCCTATTTCTTCCTTGAGACTCCCTCCCAGAGGCTACTCTCTCTTCTTTGAGACTCACTCCCCGAGGCTACTCTCTCTTCCTTGAGGCTCCCCCTACCCGAGGCTACTCTCTCTTCTTTGAGACTCCCCCCCTACCCCGAGGCTACTCTCTCTTCTTTGAGACTCCCCCCACCCCCAGGCTACTCTCTCTTCTTTGAGACTCCCCCCCTACCCCGAGGCTACTCTCTCTTCTTTGAGACTCCCCCCACCCCAAGGCTACTCTCTCTTCTTTGAGACTCCCCCCCTCCCCCAGGCTACTCTCTCTTCTTTGAGACTCCCCCCACCCCGAAGCTACTCTCTTTTCTTTGAGACTCCCCCCCTACCCCGAGGCTACTCTCTCTTCTTTAAGACTCCCCCCGCCCCCAGGCTACTCTCTCTTCTTTGAGACTCCCCCCATCCCTGAAGCTACTCTCTCTTCTTTGAGACTCCCCCCCTACACCGAGGCTACTCTCTCTTCTTTGAGACTCCCCCCACCCCCAGGCTACTCTCTTCTTTAAGACTCCCCCACCCGAGGCTACTCTCTCTTCTTTGAGACTCCCTCCCCGAGGCTACTCTCAGGTTACTTCATGAGCTCTTATATAGGAAGATGCTGCCATCTTGTTTGCCACTTTCCACCCTTTTTCCTTGGTCATTTATTCAGTTGAGTCAATGCCCCATATTCACAGAAAACATTCACACTGGGTGTTTGTCTCCCACTTCGCTCCAAGACTCACCCTTATTCTGGATGATTTGGATGTCCCTTGTCCTTGAACAGATGGCCATTGTTCTTTAAGCTTCTCAACCCATTGGCACGTTCTTTCACTTCACTTTGGGCATTTGGTATCAAGGCCCTATTTTGGACATGTCCCTGTAATTTATCTACTTCTAAAATCTTAAATTCCTCTGCCCTAGGAGTTCTCTGACTACAATCTCCCATCATCCCAGCTCTTTCTTTCTCTGATCTCTTTCCTTCTGTTCGAGACTCAGAAAAATCTCCAAGAAGTTGTTCCTTTGGTCATCTCACAATAGACCTGCTCCCCTCTCTCTCACTTTCAATATTCTGATAATATTCAGCCCAGATTTGGGCTGCCACAACATTCATATTCTTGCACAGATCCTCAAGTTATTCTCTTCCTTGTCTTTGTCCTTCTATTTCTCCCTTCCAGGAAAGCTCAGTGATGATTCTCCCTGCTCTACATAGCACTGTGGAGCTTCCAGATTCAACCCATACTTCAGAGCTGCCTGGCCATCCCTCTGTGTGGTCCTTGGTGGCAGCCTCTTCTCATATTCTGCAGAAATCTAGGACAGCTTTCTCAAACTTTTACCCTTTTTCCCAAACTCTGATTTCGTCTCCTTTTGCCCCTCAGTTTGGAAAGGCCATGCTGATAAACAAAAAAGGACCCTTGGAGTCTCAGAACTCTCTCAACTTTCTTCCTGCTTCTACACATACCTGCATGAACACACAACCTTGCATCCTTGCTTCCTTCTCTCCAGTCATGAAATAATAGGTTGACTCCTGAAGGAATTACCCTCCGCACCTGTTCTGGATCTCATTCCTTTCCTGTCTCTAGGGATCTGCACTCATCAGTCATACTCACTCCATCCTCAGTCCAAAATCATAACTACTGAGTCTTTTTATTCAGTATTTGAATATTCTCAAGACTCTTTTATCTTTAAAATAATCTGAATTCTTACTTCACCTGTCAGTGGATAGACTTGGACCTTTATATCTTCTTCAAACCTTTACATTCCAGTGCTTAACAGTCACACATTCACCCATTTTTCTGTTTATCCATTTAGCCACCTCTCCATTCAAACAAGTAAGTTTTAATATCTCTACTATGCCTGGAAACAACTGAAAACATGTTTATACAATAATGTTCATCACAGCATTATTAATTATAATAAAATTAAGCAAACTGCCAGAATGTCTGAAAATGGAACGGTTAAATACAATAGGGTAAAAATCAGATTTTTAAAGGCATTTAATGATACAGGGGAGAATTCAAGCTACAGCAAATAGTAAATGACAAAGCAGGACAGAACAATTTATGCAGTGAAATCCATACTTGTGCTAAAGAGAACATAAACATATAATTAGAAGAAAAGATTCCAAAAAGGTCTTATCTACGATTATGAAAATCTTAATTTTTTAATATACTTTAAATTCTGGGGTACATGTGCAGAATGTGCAGGTTTGTTATATAAGTATACATGTGCCATGGTGGTTTGCTGCACCCATCAATCCATCATCTACATTAGGTATTTCTCCTAATGCTATCCCTCCCCTAGCCCCCCACCCCCTGACAGGCCCCAATGTGTGACATTCCCCTCCCTGTGTCCATGTGATCTCATTGTTCAACTCCCACTTATGAGTGAGAACATGCAGTGTTTGGTTTTCTGTTCTTGTGTTAGTCTGCTGAGAATGGTGGTTTCCAGCTTCATTCATCTCCCTGCAAAGAACATGAACTCATCCTTTTTATGGCTGCATAGTATTCCATGGTGTATATATGCCACATTTTCTTTATCCAGTCTATCACTGATGGGCATTTGGGTTGGTTCCAAGTCTTTGCTATTGTGAACAGTGCCACAATAAACATATGTATGCATGTGTCTTTATAGTAGCATGACTTATAATCCTTTGGGTATATACACAGTAATGGGATTGCTAGGTCTAATGGTATTTCTAGGTCTAGATCCTTGAGGAATCACCACACTGTCTTCCACAATAGTTGAACTAATATACACCCCCACCAACAGTGTAAAAGTGTTCCTGTTTCTCCACATCTTCTCCAGCATCTGTTGCTTCCTGACTTTTCAATGATCGCCATTCTAGCTGGCATGAGATGGTATCTCATTGTGGTTTTGATTTGCATTTCTCTAATGACCAGTGATGATGAGCAGAAAATCTTAATTGTTTTTAAAAGTTTTAGTTTGAAAACTTCAATGATCATATATTTATAATGAACAATAAATATTAACTAGTTCTAAATATTGACTGAAAGAAGGTACAGCTTCAGTTGGAAACAACAGTAATAGTAGGAAACACATATTTACTACACAATGTTTACTATGAGGCAATGCATAGTAAGATTAACTCGTTTAAACCTTACAGCAATCCTGTAGTGTGAGAATCATCAATAGCTCCATCTTAGAGATGAGGAAACGGAAGCTTATAGAGACTATGCACCTGGCTTTTGGTCATGCTGGAGGTGTGACTGTCAGGATCCAGGTCACTGCTCTGTATGTATAATTTTTTGGTATTATATTTGTTCAAAAATATTATATGTAAATATATTTTTTCATGTTGTTAATTATGTTTTTTGGGTTTTTTTGTTTTTGTTTTTTGGCTTTTCTGTTGAGACAGAGTTTTATCCTGTCACCCAGGCTGGAGTGCAGTGGCACGATCTCTGCTCACTGCAACCTCCACCTTCAAGGTTCAAGCAATTCTCGTGCCTCAGCCTCCCAAGTAGCTGGGACCACAGGTGCGTGCCACCACGCCTGGCTAATTTTTTTTTTTTTTTTTTTTTTTTAGTAGAGATGGGGTTTCGCCATGTTGGCTGGGTTGGTCTTGATTTCCTGACCTCAGGTGATCCACCTACCTTGGCCTCCCAAAGTGCTGGGATTACAGGCATGAGCCACTGCACCTGGCCAGGTTTTTTGTTAGAAAGATATTTTAAATTTTTATGTGCTCACATTTATTGATTTGCTCCTTTGTGATTTGTTCAGGAACTTAGGCACTTACGTCTTTGACTATCCAAAGATTAGCTGTCAAAATTACCATCTATTTGTGTGCATGTAAATCTTCAAGATCATTAATTTGTTTTTAATCTATTAGAAATAAGATACTAAATAAAGAATGGTAAATAAGTTCCAGTTAGATGCTAACTCCAGTTGATTGGTAGTGGCCATCCTGAATGTGGTGTTGAGAAAGATTCTGAAGGGGTCGCATATTTTTTTAAATCTAGATTTTTCCCTCGCAGATAACTAGCCAATGGTCCAAGCACCATTTAATTAATTAATTAATATTCAATGAAATTTGTTTTGCTTATCAAGTTATATTGGCATTGTTACTGACAAAGCTGGTTTCCCAAAACTAGAGTCTTTTCCTGTTCAGTGTCGTGAAGCTGACACATGAAACTGAAAGTGAGTATCAAGCAGGGCAGGCTTTTTATTCCATGGCCACGGGATGGAGAAGCAGGAGCATGGCTCACAAAGCAACTTCTCCACTAGTGAGGGTGAGAAGGTTAAAATACAGAGTTCCTCTTACGAAGGGGTTGGATATTAAAAGCCAGGGGAGGAATATTCATGCCTTTTCTGGAAACGGGCAATGAACTTCCTGGAACTGGAGTGCTGCCTTCATTTTTCCCTTTTATGCCTCTTGCAGTCATTGTCATGGTGACTGGCAACTGTCATGGCACTGGTGAGAGTGTCATTTAGCATGGAAATGAGATTATAATGAAGCCCGAGGTCGTTTTGAAGTCCTATGTTCAGCTATCTTGGTTCTAACCAGTCTCCGCTGGTCTGTTTACAAAGGAAAACTTTTTGTCACAGGCATCCTGTTTCTTAAAGATCAGCAGAGTTAGGGCAGGGTAGAGCTTTAGCTCTGTCACACAGGCATTACACTGGGTGACAGCGTGTCTATTTAAACGGGGGTCTAATTTCAACTATATTTTTGTTTTTGTTTTTAGTGCTAGAGGACTTTCCTATATGTCCACTCCAGATTGTATTTTCCCTGAAATTCATTCTGTGGCTCGATTTGTTGATTTTTGCTCTTGTAGCTTAGAGAGTTTGGGAGACCACTTTAAAAACCCTCCCTAGCAGCCTGACCCAGGAGAAACTCACTTGTTCATTCATTCAGAAAATAATAAATACAAAGAGATAAGACAGGCATGGCTATTTTATTTTCAGAGTTGAATAAAAAATGGAACAGTGGGACAAACTACTTTTAATTCTTATTATCCAAGCTATTTGAGTGTGGTGGGACTTCTATATGTAGCCAGACTGGTTGAGCTACTCATTACCATTGTGGACTCATGGCAACCCCAGACTTACGTGTGTCGTGGACCAACTACGTGTTAAAATCCCCTCTGGACATGTAGAATCAATTATCATTGCCTTACTCTTATTGATATGATTTATAAATGGTTATTGGAATAGAAATGGTATTTAGAGTTCTAGCCACAATGTCCAGCTTTAATAAAAAAAAGTTAGGAAGCCCCCCACCACCAAAGACACACAGACTGCAAGAAAAAACAACCCATTTAGGGGACACAAAGCAACTAATAGTCTGGACTCAAATAATACAGTTTTTAGGACTGTGATATAGAGACTTAAAAATAGTTGATTAATATGTTTGATAATCTAATAAAAAAGCAGATCATGTGTGTGCACAGATAGAAAATTTTATTGGAAAGATGAAAACTACAAGAAAAGGTTTAATAGAAATATCATAAATTAAAAACAAAACCAAAACCATGTTAGTGGAAATGAAATAAATGATGTCTTTGACAGGCTCATTAGTAGATTTGACATAGCTGAGAAAAGAATCAGTGAAGCTGAAGATAGGGCCATATAAATTACCCAAGTTGAAACACAAAGAGAAAAATAAAAGAAGAGGGAAAGAAAGACATAGAGAGAGAAAGAAAACCAGAGAGAGAAACAGAGAGAAAGAACATCTGAGACCGAGACCGATGGAAGAATCACATTTTTTTAAACATGATTACAACTGGATTCCCAGAAAGAGAAGAAAGACGGAGAGAAGAAATACTTGGAAAGATAATAGCCACGAATTTTCCAAAAATAATAAAATACGTCTAAGCACAGACCAAAGAAACTCAGAGAATCCCAAGCAGGGTAATTTTCAAGAAAACACATCTAGATATATTATAATCACACTTCTCAAAAACAAGTAGAAATAGAAAGTCAGAGGCAGTCAGACAAAAAAAAGACATAAAACATACAGAAAAATAAAGATAAGAATTACAACCAACCTCTCAACAAAAACTATGCAAACTGTAAGTCAATGGAGCAGTATTTTTAAAGTACTGAAAAAAACACAACTGTTAACCCAGAGCTCTATATCCAGTGAAATTTTTTTTTTGTCAAAAATAAAGGTGAAATGGAGACTTCTTCAGAAAAGACAAATAGAGAGAATGTATTACCCAAAGACCTGGAATAACACATGGAATGTTAGAGTTCTTCAAGCAGAAGGAATATGATACCCAACAGAAACCAGTATCTATAGAAAGAAAAGCTAAGCTCCATAAATAGTAAAAATGAGGAAAAGAGCCAATAATGCCTAAATAACAAGCCCTTAAGCTTCAAGTTTGTGTATGTTCTACTGTATAGATCTTGTCAGATATCCAGCCAAGACAAGTAATATAAAAGAAGGATGCATGGCCCCAGGAACATATTAAGCATTCAAAGCTTCCAATTATTTAAGCCTTTCCCTAGATTACAGAAGATCACAGAAAATCTAGACCATGCACATCAAACTGAATCTCTTTGGAAAAGCCTTTTCTATCAAAATTGTTTTATCTCACCCCCCAAAGTGTTTATTTTTGCTTAAAAAATTACTATCAGTATTCAGACTCAGGGCCATAATGATTGTCTCTTATTTTAAGTAATAAATTATTATAATCAAAGGGGCTTTTAAAATTTTCCACCTGAGAAAATTGAAGCCCATGGATGTAAAGAATTGTGGAGAAGCTGAAACAGCACAGGTTTGGAGCCAGCCGAACTTGATTTCCAACACTGACTTTAAGATCTTTGGCCTTCCATAAGTTATTTAACCACTGTGACTTGTTAGCTGCCTTATCTGTAAAAAGAGCAATATGTAGAATATATTCCTAATAGAACAGCTTGGATAATTATAAAAGGTGCTCAATAAAAGGTATGATGATAAAACTGATAACAATGAAAATATTTTTATGGCTCTGTGATCTATCTTTTTTTAGCAATGTAACCTGGGAATTTCACTTAATCACTCTGTGCTTCTGAAAATAACAACTCTTTATGAGGTTATTGCGAGGTTGAGTGAGTTAATGATTATGTTTAAAACCCTATTTTACAAAATAGTAAGTGCCTTTTGTTATTATTACTACTTCGGGAATACAAATTTTAGTGGCAATCTGAATTACAGATTTTGTGGATTGAAAATTTGCAAACTGGAAATATGCTGTGACAACATGTCAACAGCTTAAGGACCTTAGATGCTCTTTTGATAACTTTCTTTAGTAGCCCTACTATCTTCTATGCTGATCTTAGGAAGGTTCATTTTACTGATAAACCTTACAACCCATATTTTAAACTATGACAAAAGGATTGTGAACAGAGAATTGTCTGCCTCTAAGTACAAAAGAAGAAAGAAAGAACTTGAATGTTAGAATGATGTAAGCATGAGAAAACAGTCCCTTGAAAATGAAAATACTAACAAATGAATAGACAATATAATGTTTGGCTAAATGAAAGCAAACAAAGTAATTAAACACACTCACACCACACACAAAAAATATGAGAAAAGAAAGGGAAAGGAAATGTCATTTAGAGGAAAATGATACCTTGACCTCTCACTCATTTTTAAATGCTCTTATCCTAACATAAACAAAACACAAAAGAAAGAGAGGGGAAAAAAATACTTTTGAAAACCTTGTGGTCAAACCAATTTTAGTCTTTATTTTCAGCAGGCTTAATTTAAAACTTAACCACACTGTAGAGAATGGTTAAAACCTAAAGGAAACCCTGTAATTTAAAAACTTAAATGGAAACAAACACCCCCCAATGAGTGAGTGTCTCATTTGGCAGAAAACATTTAGTGCAGATTACCAAAATACCCATTCGACATTTCAGGGCAATATTACATTTTTCCTTTTTTGAAACTGAAATGTCTCTATACATGAGCTATCACGTTATCTTTCATAGGAAGTAACATACTCAAGGTGATTCGTAGTAGACACGCCCATGTGCTAGACAGTCATCACCATCATTCTCCCAGTGCTGTGAGAGGTGCGCCAGCACTAGAGTGACACCCGAAACCGTCACTCGCACCCATGGGCTGTACCTGGGAAAAGTCAAGGGGGCTAGTCCTCAAGAGCCCAGGCTAGGGACAGGCACAGTGGTGGGTCACGCCTGTAATTCCAGCACTTTGGGAGGCCGAGGTGGAAGGATCCTTTGAGGCCAGGAGTTTGAGATCAGCCTGGGCAACATCGCAGGACCCTGTTTCTACAAAAAATAAATAAATGAGCCAAGCATGGTGGTGTCCTATAGTCTCAGCTAGTCGGGAGGCTGAGGTGGGAGAATAAGTTGAGCCCAGGAGTTCAAGACTGCAGTGAACTATGTTTGCACCACTGCACTCCAGCCTGGGCAACAGAGCAAGACTCTATCTCTAAAACAAACAAAAAGAAAGAGCCTAGGTTAGGAAGCTGTAGTACCTGGCTTTGCATTTAGCTCCTTCATGCATGCTGGCTAATCTTGGGCAAGTTATTGAAACTCTGTGTGCCTAGGTTTCCCTACCTTTAAAATAGTGATGATGAAGGCAATGACGCCCGGACGTGGTGGCTCATGCCTGTAATCCCAGCACTTTGGGAGGCCAAGGTGGGTGGATCACCTGAGGTCAGGAGCTTGAGACCAGCCTGGCCAACATGGCGAAACCCCATCTCTGCTGAAAATAGAAAAATTTGCCGGGCATAGTGGCAGGCTCCTGTAATTCCAGCTCTGAGGCAGGAGAATCGCTTGAACCCTGGAGGCAGAGGTTGCAGTGAGCCGAGATCATGCCACTCCACTCCAGCCTAGGCAATGAGAATGAAATGACAGAAAGAAAGAGAGAGAGAGAGAGAGAAAGAGAGAGAGAGAGAGAGAAAGAAAGAAAGAAAGAAAGAAAGAAAGAAAGAAAGAAAGAAAGAAAGAAAGAAAGAAAGAAAGAAAAGAAGAAAGGAAAGAAGGAAGGAAGGAAAGAAGACGATGATGGTGATGGTGATATGTACTTCGAGAGCTGAGGTGAAGATTACGTGAGTTGATGTGTGTACATACTTAGAACGATGCTTATGCCTTCTGTATAAGTATTAGTTCTTATTGTTGTCAAAACATGTCTAAATATTAATGTGAATTTGTTGTTTTAAGTGAGAATTTTATGTCAGCTCAGTAGCAGTGGGTGAGAGTCAAGAATTACTCTCTCTTGGATTAATCAGAAATTGGCTTTGGCTGGTCCTGCCTTCATATCTAATTTACAAATCTAATTCACACAAACATCATTAAAATGAAAACCCAAATCCTAACTCCACATAAAAATACACACTTCATACTTCAAAACCAAGTATAACAAAAGGAGTGTGTTCTCCGTCTGACTAAAAAATACTTTTATACATAGTCTACTCTTTCTTACCATATGAACAAAATTGTGATGCAAATTAGGCCTTTTAATTCCAAATCCAAATTTATGAGGCAAACCTGGTGAATGTTTTACGAGACAAATGGTTACTATTGGAATAATTGACCTAGTCTTTCAGCGTAAGAGCTTAATATGCATTATAAAATTTTTAGAAACTACAGCAACCCGTGTACTTGCTAATCTTATTTATTAACTATGAAAATGTCTCCAAGCAATATAGTCATGTATTCCAAATTAACAACAGGTGATTGTTAAATATATTACTTTCCCATTTTAATGTTTCCCCTAATTGTCTAACACTTCTCTTAATTAAATATGCATTTGGTTAAATAGTGTATCAATAATATATTTAACTTGTTCATCATGAAATGCCATAAATTAATTTTTCTTAAAGTATTTTATGGTACCCCTTGCACGTACAACAGTTCCTTCCAAAAGGTGAAGGTTAGGTTTCTTAAGACATTTCTCATTAGAGAATTGTTGATTGTGGAATTACAGATTCTAGGTAGAACATTGTGTTGGAAGAACTTTATTACTGCTGAACCAATGGAAGTCCTACAGATAGGGTTTTTTTAAAATTGTGATCACTAAAATAGGACCAAAAATACAGCATACTAAATAAATAAATTAATAATAGTGGAGATGTATTAAATTGTAGCCATTGATACAGTTACATTAATTTCCTTTTAACTCTGATACCAAGTTGTCCACCCAACATCATGACAATGATAGAAGAGAGGAAGGAGGAAGGGAGGGAGGGAGGTGGTCACTGTTGAAAAGAGAAAGCCACCCTTGGACTTTTCCCCAGAAATCCACACACCTGTCCTTAATTTTTATTCCAAATGCTCAATTTGTACTTAAATCTGTAGTGACCTCAGGGCCGTCTGGTAAGTTTGAAGGAAGTAAGCTTTCCTGAAGCTCTTTTTCCACACATCCGAAGGAAGTGGAAAGTGAGCAATCTTTCTTTGAAGGGATTTTGTCCTCACAGGGATGCGGCAAACCACTGCAGTTTTGTCTGAAGTTCAAGCTTTATTCATGGAAGACATTGATTTTACTGCCTTCTCAGTAAGGTTTTAATAGTGACGTTTTCTCCAAGTTTGGATGTAAATGAAAATGATTTGATGATTCATTGAACTTTCCAGGGTCCTCCTCAGGTAACCCCAGGCCTAGGTAGATTTTGTAAATGTGGGGAGAGTAACTAGCAAGATCAAAGCTAATTTTGACTGATTTTTGGTCAGGCTGAATAAATAGTTTCAATGCACTACAGCTTTCACATATTCTCTGACCAAGTTTCTTCATTTAGGGACTCTCTCAGGCACAAAGGTTTGACCGATAGGTCATGCCAATAGAGGAGAAATCTCTCCAACCTTCCTCTCCATCCACTGGCAAACAGCGCCATTAACAGCTGCTTTGAAAGCCATGGCATGCCAGGATCACCCTTGGTGACCACCAGCAGGGCCAGGTTGAAAGCAGTACTTGTGGCAACAGCTTGGAAACTTCAGTGGTTGCAGGGGAAAGAGTGAGGGCCTGCCAAGGCCTGGCCAGGAGGAGGAAGCCTTGCTTGCGATGGCTCTTCAAGAGAGGCAGGTGATGCCACATGGGAGGTTATCAGCGAGGCACCTTCCAGACCTGAGTCAGCCTTCTGAGCCGGCAAGAACCCCATTTTCAGTGCCCTGCGAAAATTCTTCTTTATTATTATTTATTTATTTAGTAGTAGTAGACAAGGATTCTTTATTTACAAGCTCTAATAATACAAAGATTCGAGCCTATCTGAAATGTCAGGTTGCATCTCTCAATAAACATCTGGATGCTTTTTTTAGTAGGTCGATGCAACTAAACGCCACTTCCCAGCACTCACTGAGCACTCACATGCCAGGTACATGCAATTCTCACCAAACCCCATGGACAAAGCTCTCTTGCCTCCACTTGACAGATGAAGAAACAGACTGGAGAGGTTCAGTGAATTAGCTGCTGTTTCACAGCTAGGAAGAGGCAAAACTGGCATTTGAACCTTTTTAACTTCAAAGCCCCTCCCATGATGACTGAAGCTATAAGGGCTCCTTGAAAGAGAGAGAGAGAGAGAGACAGAGATTTAATCATCAGAGATTGTAAAAATAAGAAAATTTTTTTGTGAAACTGAAAGCGTTTTGATAAAATTGGAAAATAAGATTTTCTTCCCTGTCTTCCCATGGCCATCCTGCCAGCCATCGCCTAGCGCTGTCTCTATCCCCAGTTGATATGAAAGGAAGTGCTGGGAAGGGAGGTGCATGGTCCCTTTAAATGATACAGAAGGGCTGGGCAGGCGCAGTGGCTCACGCCTGTAATCCCAGCACTTTGGAAGACCAAGGTGGGCGTATCACTTGAGATCAGGAGTTGGCCAGCCTGGCCAACATGGTGAAACCCCCTCTCTACGAAAAATGCAAAAATTAGCTGGATGTGGTGGCTCGTGCCTGTGATCCCAGCTACCCAGGAGGCTGAGGCAGGAGAATGGCTTGAACCTGGGAGGTGGAGGTTGCAGTGAGCTGAGACTGTGCCACTGCACTCCAGCCTGGGCAACAGAGTGAGACTCCGTCTCAAAATAAATAAATAAATAAATAAATAAATAAATAAATAAATAAAAATAAATGAATAAATAAATAAATGATATGGAAGGGGGAAGGGAAGTGCTGGGTAGAGGAGGGAGTGGTCCTTGGCTAGGGCTCCCTCCCCAGGCCTGTGCCCCCGGGTTTAGATGAAGACTGGCAATTTTGTTTTCCTGTCCAAATGCTGCATTTCCCAAGACCCCCCTGGCTGCCACACCCCCATCTTGTGCCTATAAAAACCCTGAGACCCTAGCAGGCAGACATGCAAGCAGCTGCACGTCGAGAGGAACACATCAGCAGAACACACGAGTGGCTGGACATCAACAGCACACCGACAGGCACCGGCAGAACGACACAGAGTTTGGCTGGAGCAGTCAGAGAAGGGGTGGGCCACCAAGTGTCCCGATTCCGGGGGAAAACCATCTCCCTTCTGGCTCCCCCATCTGCTGAGAACTACTGCCACTCCATAAAACCTTGCACCCATTCTCCAAGCCCACGTGTGATCCAATTCTTCCAGTACACCAAGGCAAGAACCCCAGGATACAGAAAGCCCACTGTCCTTGCCATAAGGCAGGGGTCTAATTGAGCTGACTAACACGAGATCCCTATGGATGGCTAAACTAAAAGAGCACCCTGTAACACACGCCCACTGGGGCTTCAGCTGTAAACATTCACCCCTAGTCAATGCCGTCGGGTTGGAGCCCCACAGCCTGCCCTGTCTCTATGCTCTCCTAGAGGTCTGAGCAGCGAGGCACTGAAGCAGCAAGTCACACCGCCATCACACACCCTGCGAGCTGGACGGGGAAACCTTTCCTGTTTCACAATCATAGCAACAGAAAGAAAGCCCTTGCTTGGGCTGCTCTCCACCACTTAGAGGTCTCTTGAACACTCTTCCCACTTTGACTTCTTTCCTCTGTGCCCTTTTCTCTAATTCATAAGCACTGATCAGCTAATAAGCTGTCCCTCTCAAACAACATATTCTATTTCCAGTAGGCTTTTCTGGAGCCATTATTCCTTAATCCAAAGACATTACTGGAACATCAGATATCTCCTGAAGTGTGTTGTTTCAGTATGATGTGCATTTTGGTTAGCCTGGCCATTCAGTCTCTGCAATTCATTGCAATGCATTGCTTGTCTCAGTCACCTAAGCTGGCGGGAATAATTGTATGTCTCTAGGGAGATGGTAGCTCCCTATCTTTTCCCACCATCTTCTAGAAGAGTTCAGAGGAGAAGATATATCTTACTTATCACAAGGCTACTAAACTTATAAGTAGCCAACCCTTTGTACAGAAAACACCCCAGATGTTTCCAAGTGAATCTTGGGAAGTGAGCATTTAGGAGGCTCTGTTTGATCTATGAACACTCATAATACTTTGACTTTCTCTGACCCTATAAATAATACAGCTCTGGTAGATAAGCCGAACAACCCTGGGAAAAGCTCTCGAGGTCTTCGTGGGAGCTTTGAAAGGACGCGGGGCAGCACGGCTTCCTTTCCTACAGCCATTGTGCTCCCGGGGCTCTCCCGTTGATATCTGCCACTACAAACAAGCTGAGTTTCCTGGAAAAAATGTCAAGCTCCCTGTAGAAGAGGTCCGAAGCAGGGTTCTTCACTGTGCTGTCTTTCTATGTACTGTTTGGTTTGTCTTCTAGGATAACAGAAGTTCAAGAGGAAAGGACAGTGAGAGACCATGACTAAAGAATTACTCCGTGAACAACTCAGGAGGACCAGCTATGATTTCACTCTCATTCAAAAAAGAGAAATAATATTTCTTTCAGCTGCTACCCATAAAATATTTTTGAATGTGTGTACAATGTTCATGCTGTAATGGCTGCTCTATCATGAAGGATGTGTTGACACCTCGTGGGTGGCTTTTCACAATCCCCTTGGACACAGATTGGGGGATTGACGGCCCCATCCCCTCATTTTCCACACCAAGGGGCAGTTGGGATATGCGTAAAATCTTGTTCTCTAGTTAGGACCTGTTGCTATAAATCTAGCATCAAGAGTATCACTATTTTCTAAACACTTTGCCAGACAGCCTTCGGAGTATAATTTTCTGAAGTTTATAAAGCATAACTCATACACACACCTAGTGACCATGTTCTGAAGGTATATTTAACTCCTGCATGAGGGAACAGGCAGGATGAAAGTGGGTTCTAAGGAAGAGACTAGCATATATGATCAACGGAGAAAAATGAAGAGTAAGCTTGAAACCGCCTTTGCAAAAATTATAACCGAGGAGATTATGACAGTGAAGGAGATCAGACCTAACCGACCCCATCTTGCTTCTAACCTTTAAGCTGTCCTTGTTCATTCCTGGGTGTAGGCCGAACTAACTTTGGGAAGGAATTTGTTCGTGGTTTGACTCTGAAACAAAAAAATTGATAATAGCCCTTTCCCGAAAAGACCGCCTTCTTGCCTGGGGACCAGTCTGCCTTTGCAGGACTAACAAATTAACTACGAGATTAGAAATTACAGTTTAGGGGTCCTGCAGCCTCTGACTCCAAGAGTCAGACCCTCCCCACATTGCTTCTGGGGATAACATCACTATTATAAAACCTAAGATCAGTGCTTGAGATATTTTGCAGACCCTGCACTGGATGGATCAGCTGACACCACCCAGACCCGTAATCTGGATCAACCAGTTCTGCCATCCCACCCAAGAACAGAAGATGCAAGAAAAACTCACTTTGACCCTCTATGATTCCATCTCCAACCTGACCAATCAGTACTCCCCACTTCCCAAGCCCCTGCCTGCCAAATTATCTTTAAAAACTCTGATCCCCGAATGCTTGGAGAGGCTGATTTGAGTAACAACACAACTCTGGTCTCCTGCACAGCCAGTTCTGTGTGAATTACTCTTCGTCCATTGCAATTCCCCTGTGTTGATAAATTGGCTCTGTCGAGGCAGTGGGCAAGGTGAACCCACTGGGCAGTTACAAGACTGCAAAGTTAGAAACAAAACTGGCAATGCCCCATGGGTCAAAAATAATCAATTAATTCATAACATTTGACTTGATTAAGTTTTCTACTGGACAGAAACAATTTGCAACTTATCCTTCCTCTACATTGTTTGACTGCCATGTCAATTGTAAGTATTAGATCAAATTTTAAAATAATTATTTTAGAGCTTCAGATGCACCTTACATGGGCTTGTTAGATTGTTAGACACTGCTTAGTGACATTGAAAGAGCCCACAATACTTTTTTTGCCTTATTTCTAAGTTGTGGGTATCCTTTTCTTAACACTTCTTTTCTGTGATTCTATGCAAGACAATCATTGATGAAATGGGATTTTCTGGATGGGAAGTCCGTGTACTTTACTGAAACCTCTTTCTACAGTTCTGTCTTTCAAGTGGGATTCTGTGAGCTGACTCATGACAGCTGAGCATCATCGGAGATTGGCTTCAATGGTCCTCAATGTGCAGAACGTAAATAGCAATTTCTACCATCATTCAATAGCATTTGTGGGTCCTTTTATATGGAGTATATAAAAGTATTTGCAGGTCTTGGTTTATCTGTCCCCACGTGACATACCTATAGAACAGGTATTTTCATCCCAGCTACTTATTATAAATATTTAATAAGTAGGCTAATGGTTTGGAATTCTATTTCTCTATTTGCATGAGTCAAATAATAGACCAAATTCTTTCAAAAAGAGGAGATGTTAACATACCAAAAGAAACTGAAACAAGAGCATTGAACCCACGGTGCCCTTCAGAAACACCTGCCAACAATGGGGCAGAGTGTCCAGCTGCCTGGACAGTGTGTGCAGGGGCGGGGCCCTTCCTGTTCACAATGGCTTTGCCTGGCAGTTAAAATGCAAATGGAGGGCAGACTGAGAGTGCATCACCCTCTCACATCTCAGAGTCTAAAAGGCGGCCTTTCAGTGCCTTCTGTTCAAATTGCAAATGCTCTTCCTTTATCCCCCAAGGCCTGGGAGACAGTTCTGAATAATTCTTCCCCAACAAATTGGCTTTCCTCTTACCAGCAACAAAAGCCCTTATTGGTTTTAAAAGTGCAAAGAACAAATTTTATTCAAGGGTCTTAAGGCAGATGAAGGTTCACAGAAACTACAAGGGCAGTTCCAGAGCCTCCATGTACGACCGTGTCCCTATAACGACTGGTCCTTATAAGAGGCCAGCAACAGTATCTTATTTTCCTGTACAGGCCTGGGATTCCCAGTAATTTCTTTGCATTGGCTTTGTAAGCACAATTACTCAGAGTTTCCGAGAATTGGGACATTTCCAAGAAATTGCCCAATGGGTCAGTGGAGTGCTGTCAAATGAGATGGACCATCTTAAAATCAAAACGTGGGTGGTTTCTGCTCATTGCTGAGCATTTCACTTCCATTCTGAAAAGTCTAAGAACGTCACTCCAGGAGATACAATGTCAAGGGCTCCCGCCACTCTTCATCATTGCCCAAGTCATAAGAATCATCCCCCAAATTCCTTCTATTTCTCCAAGGTAGGGTAACCCAGGGCTGGGTAAGCCTGTTAGGGCAGGTCAGGTTGGCACATACAGAGGAGGAACTCAGACAGACAGACAGCGCCAGGGGACCAGCGGCACTGTGTGCTCATCACCACCCTCAGGGATTCAAGGGCCTTGTCCTGGTACCTGGGTCACCTTCTGAAATAAGTGCTACTGAGGTTCATGGCCAAGACCCTTCCAGGAAATTCAGAAGGAGGTTGGCTTCAGTGGGAAAGTAGTCTGTGACCCAGAAGGTGTTTATTCAACAAGGTGCAAGCTGACAACATGTTTCTTTGCTCTGGACACTGGAATTAAACTCCTAAGAGACCCTATTCTTTTCTGATGACTGCTTCTTTGGAAATGGTACAGCTTGGATTTTCAGGGCAAGAAACTCATGTTTTCTTGGCTCGCTGAACTGAATAACAAAAGAAACAGACATGGGGACCTGCCTGCAGCCTAAAGTTGGTTGTCAAAAGAAATAATTAGAAGAGAAAAGTGCTTCTTCAATTTTTAACCATCCAACTGATCCCACGTGTCCAGCTCTTCCCTAGGCAGGGGAGATCACAAGGACTTTATTACCTGTGCTCTCAGGGTAATGAGGCTTTTGTCCTGCTCACCCACAGCCTCCAATGGTCAGGTCAAGGCCCCACCTCTTCAGCTTCTCAGCTACCACTCCCTCAGCTGCAGTCCTGCCCTGGGTAGGAGGAGTTGTATAGGATGGGCCAACTGTCTTGTTTTGCTTTGTGCACACACCTGGCCAAGGTGGTGGTCTGCTTTCTGCTCAGGGTCTCATGAGTGTTCCATGAACTCACATCCATCAATCTCTGGCCATCAAGACTCAAACAAGCCCCTCAGGTTGGCAGAGATTGGGGAACCGACCTCATGTCATCCCCCCCATTTTCCACATTACCTCCAGTTGAGAATTTTAGCCCCCATGATCAGATGGGTGAGAAATAGCCCGTCTTCATTTTCTTCAAATTAGCCTGACTCTGACTCCACAGGTCCCACCCACCAGGCAGGAGAGGACTGAGCCTCATGGCTACTGGCCCTTCCCCATCTTTCGAGGCTTCCTCTTGCCCCCTCCGGAGAAGGGCCTTAGACATTCCACCATTATGTGTGTGGTCTGGCAGCTTTCTGCCCTATGCTCCTGTGGAGCTGGGAGCCTTGGACAAGACAGAGTGTCTGATGCCGAGACCTCAGCCTTTTAAATGTACTCACGGGTGCTGAGGAGGCCTGGCCTCCTCCTGGGGATGCAGACAGGGAGCGAGACGCAGGTAACCCCTGCCCACAGGCTCCGTGAACCTCAGATCTGTTCTCAATCCAAGAAACACAATTCCACTTCCCCTTCACCTCTCTCACTCCGGGAAACTTTGCACTACCTTTTCAATGGGCTTAAAAGAGTGGAGGAAAAATTGTCTTCAGACAACTTTAAACAGTTTTAAAACAGAAAATTTACTTACAGGGACTCCCTAGATGTTAGAAGAAAGCTCCAGGTAGCTGCAGGTAGCTAGGAAGTAGGAAGAGCCCACCTCTTCTTGGAATGGGGAAGAACACACATGAACTCTTATCTCATGAAATCCAATAGTCAAATATGACATGGTTTGTGTGAGTGAAAAGACCCCAGAATAAGACCACCTGGGTGAGCCAGTGCCTGGTGGTCTCAAAGCATCCCCCTCCTCCCATCCACCCCTGCTCTGCCCTGTATCATGGGGGGTCTGGCCTCTGCAGGCTATGAGCCCTGGGTTCCTGTGTCTCTGGCTTCTGACTGGGTTGGACCAATGAGAAGCCTGGAGGGACATGGGTGTGTACAGGAGTCTGGGTGGGCTTCTTGACTCTGTTTGTTGGGCTGTCTTGCCTGGAGGCTCTTTCCTTCTACAAGCCAGCTCCTGCCACAGAGACCCACCCTGGTTCCAGCTTCCCTTCAGTGAGTCTGATTCCTGGGCTCTGATAACTGCCTCCTTCCTTGTGCATCTGAGAGGTGGTAGCCACTTCCTGATGCTGTGGACACCAGGGTTGCCTCAATGTCCCTTGTCTGACGTTTTGGCTCTTCTACCATCTAGGAAGTCCCTGTAATTAAATTTTCTCTCTTATAAAACTTAGGATGACTGTTTATCCTCACTGGGTCCTGACTTAGTCACTTACTACTGTGTGGTTGTGGTCAAGCTTCTTTCTCCTGCTATGTTCAGTTTCCTCATCTGGAAAGTGGGATAATAATGGGTTCTTCCTTAGAGAACTCACCCCAGAGTGAGTTAAATAAGATAATACTGAGAGTTTGTTACTTGGAACTCACACAGTAAATGGTAGTTCTTGGAGTCTGTACCAGAGGGTCCTGAGGTGTGGGCTGAGGGTGATCTTTGGTGGTGCCTGTTCACTGGATTCAACAACTGCCAATCACAGAGTGAGGAAGTTGTTCACTTTTCAGGTGGTTCTGTTTTTTTCTGTCTCTCTTCTTCTGGATACAATAAAAGCTGCTCTCTGTTCCTAGTATGTCTTTAGAACTTGGAGTCTCCATGACCACGGGAGAAAGAGCAGGTCTCAGACTGAGGAAGTAGGACCCAACAGCATTGTTCTGTTTACATGGAATTTGCTTTTACAGCCAAATTCTACTGATGGCAAATGATACAGTTTTCCATTTCTGGAGGTGATAAAAAGTTCTTTTAATAATGAATTCATTTAAGTTTTTTGGTTTTTTTTTTGGTTTTTTTTTTTTTTTTAAAAAAAAGATCGACTTGGAAAAACAGAAGTAAAAGAGTGCAGTTGGGAGGAGCTTGATGACCTGAGCTTAGAAGGCCTTTCCTGCAGACGTGCTCTGGGGCTAGTGGGTTGAATCAGGACACAGAACAACAAAGACAGTTTCTGCCTTCAAGGAGTGCATGGTTCTCAGCCAAATTCAACAGGAATAATATGACAGAACATAATTAAATAGCAAGTAATTTGTTACAGATGCAAATTCTGCAAAAGTTCAAAGACACATGGGCCAATGGGGTCAGGAGAAGGCGGGATGGAGGAGGCGACTTAACAGGAGAGATTCCCGGTGGTGGGCACAGGTGCAGAGAAACGGGGACCTGGATTAGGGGAGCAAAGGAGAGCTAGTGTGACGGTGTGGCAAAAATGGGTTTTGAGTTTCTGGAGTAGAGATCCAGGTCGGTGTCAGAGGTGCTGGGGGTTCTGGGAAGGAAAATGATGACAAGTTGAGGACAGGAAACGTGGAGTTCTGCATCATTAAGCGTCAGTTTCACGGGATGATGTAGTCCTCGCAGAATCGTTTTTGGCTGTGGTGTGCAGGAGGGGTCTGCGGCTGAGCCACTGCAGAAGGACTGGCCAGCTGGGAGGCTGGGAGGCAGATGCTGTAACCCTGGTGTGACCCTGTCCCTGCAGAGAGAGAGCCAGGGAAGGGGCCAGGTGAGCAGGGCCAGGGGGCAGCAGCACCATCATCCAGGGCACTCAGGGGTTAAAGCCTCATCTGGGGACACAGTGAGGAGCTGATCCGGGAAGGAAGAGGCTACATAGTTCATATCAGACCATGCACACACACACACACACACACACACACACACAAACACACACACACCAGAGATCCAACTCTTCCTACAGTTTCTCACCAAGAAAGGTCATGGCTGGGTTGAAGAAAGTGAGGCAGGAGTGTTTTCCTTGCAAGGAACTTTTGTGTGAAGAGGTCTCTCCCAAGGGTGCTCATATCAGGCAAAAGGTTCTGTCTGGGATCGCTGATCCATCTGATCTCCGTCCTGCAGGAGCCTTGCTCTTCCTCATGGAGACGCGTTTGCATCTAGAGGGAAAATTGTGAGTAAAAGCCATTACTACAAAATGCACATGTGGATTCCACCGTGGAAAAGTGGGGAGCCCGGGGCCGGGCACAGCATCCGAAATGAAGGTGTGTCACAGGACAGTCGCATGCTCAGGCTGCCTCAACAGAGAAATAGGTGAAGGAGAGCATTTCTCTTTCCACAACTGACAAGAATTCTGTCTTAACGTGAACTGTTTTTGTTGTTGTTGTTGTTGTTTTTTGTTGTTTTTTATTTGAGACGGAATCTCACTGCGACACTCAGGCTGGAGTGGAATGGCACGATCTCGGCTCACCGCAACCTCTGCTTCACTTCCCAGGTTCAAGCAATTCTCCTGCCTCAGCCTCCCAAGTAGCTGGGATTACAGGTGTGCACCACCACATCTGGCTAATTTTTGTGTTTTTAGTAGAGATGGGGTTTCACCGCATTTACCAGGCTAGTTTCAAACTCCTGATCTCAAGTGATCTGCCCACCTCAGCCTCCCAAAATACTGGAATTACAGGCGTGAGCCACCGTGCCCTGCCTGTTTTCCTTTGTAGTTTTAAATTTGGTGGTCAGGATTTTATATTTTGCTGCAAATGACATGAAAAAATTCAAAGAATCACATAAAATCACGCTCTCCTCTGCCTGCTGTCACTTGCCATCTATCAGTGGCACCAATCTTCAGCGGTGGCCATAACTAAATAGCCCATGCTCCTCAGCGGGGCCACACACGTGCAATGCAGTTACAATGTGTAACACGAATACACAACATTTACAGAACAAATTTTCCTCTTTTCCAGAAACTATAAACATTGAAAGGAATGCTGGGGCCTCCAAAATCTGCGATTACATTTCTCGTAAATGGCAACTCATTGTCATCCTGCAGACATGGATTAAACCACAGGATGGGGTCTGAACATGGAACACTTGCAGGTTAACAGCAACAACATCCACTCCAACAGAATCACCCCCGTCACAGTGAGCAATGAGCAAAAACATGGCTCAGAAACAGTTTCCCCAGATGTTCAATAAAGGACATTTAAATGAGACATTTACCATCTGGTTAATAACATAGCATTGAGTGGGACTTGGTAACAATATCCCAATACGTAAGCTTTTAAAATCAGTTCTTTTCCCTGAGCATAAAACTGCTTCTCCATCTGCCCTATGAAAACAGGCGATAAATAAATGTTTGTTCAACCTCATTCCTGTCAAAGTCATTGTTCTTTAGGGGGGAAAAATATACATATATATATGTATATATGTGTGTGTGTATATATATATATGTATATATGTGTGTGTATATATATGTATATATTTGTGTGTGTGTATATATATGTATATATTTGTGTGTGTGTGTGTGTGTATATATATATATATATATATATATATATATATATATATATATATACTGTCTCCACTGTGGGTTAAACAAAACTATCTGCAACATGTGCAATGATTGGCCTTTGCCACAGCACATGGGAGACAGGAAGTCAGAGCTGCCAACAAATCCCCACCTTGTTAATTTTATCAGAGCCATGGATAATCTGAAAACAGGAAAGATGCTATAAATGGTGGTTCTGTTTGTGGATCCATCTTGCAGTCGGTTTTACCAGCATCTACCCAGCCAGAGGGCAGGAGAGGGCAGGAGAGGGCAGGGCTTGAGATATCTCTAAATTCCTCTTTTCCTTTGCTTTCTAAGTCCTCATCCTGCTGGGCTTGCAGCCTGTCTTGGGGTCCCTTCAGCCTCCCCCCATTCCACCCTGTAGGCCAAGTGGTGCTGAGCCTTCCAGTATGGGCTGTGGTCACTCTCGGGCCACTACACATCCAAGGTCTGCAGCCTCGAGAGGGTCCTCTACACAGCTCATCCACCCTTCCCGCTCCACACAGGCCCTTGCACCAGTGGATCAGACTGGATGAGCAAGGTGACGTGGAACATGCATGTGAAGTGCTGTGAGCAGGGCCCAGCACCCAGGGTGCACACCAGGGATGAGGAGGGGGAAGGGGACTCCTGCAGTCACCCTGAGATGACAGGCGCGGACGGGATGGTTTTGGGCAAACAGGGCCTGTGGTCACTCCCTGTGTAAGCACTAGCTATTATTGCAATTATCCACCTCATCTCCCTCAAATCTCCTGCCCATCCCTGCCCCATCCTGCTGTGCATTGAGCATGGACTCCACCTCCTGGGGGAATCAGAAGCCGAGACTGGCGGGGCCCCACACATGCCTGCCGCGGCCTACACTACCTGCTCCCTGTGTGAGGGGTTCCTCCTCCCCCGATGCCCTGCTCTCTCTCCAGTTGCCACCAGCACCCCATGCAGGTCCCTGCAGCCTTGTCTGGGGTAGGATTGGGAGATGGACGGGCACAGGGCTACTCACAGGATGGGAGCTTTGGGCTGTGACTAAGCTTCTGCCGGTGTCTGCTCCCTAAACTGCACAGGGAGGACAAGGGTGGGACCTGCCTGGCGGAGGGAGGGTTCAAGTATCTGGAGGAGCACGTGGCTGCAGTGAAGCTGCCGGCAGCACCATCTCCTCCCTGGGAGCACCTCTGGGTTCTGGCTCGTCCCCCACATCCCTGGCTCAGGGTATTTTATTTCCTCCTCTCCACTGCTCTATGCTATAAGTACCGCGAATTATCTAAGAAACGGTGCAGAGTAGCTCCTCCACTCCTGACTCTGGGCTTGGTGCTCGGGATACAATCGGGGCTGAATCATCCACAATTCCTGATCTTGGGGGCGTCCATGTGGCAAACGAACAGACGGGAAGTGGGTGGGCAGGCATCTAATCTCCTGAGGACAAGAGGGGACGTGTGGGACAGTGGGTCCAGAGAGGGCTTCCAAGGGGGAGGTGATCAACTGCAAGGCAAGGAGAAGCAGCAAAACTTTTCTAGGAGGATTCAGCAGCAAATGCACAGAAGCCTGGATGGTAAGGATCCCTGCCCACTCAAGGGGAAGGGAAGGATAGAGAGGCAAAGGCTGAGTGAGCCCGTGGGAGCAGGGAGAAAGCAGCCCTCTGTGTCTTCAGTGGAGGCTCCGACAGCTGCAGAGTGTCGGGAGGTGGACACAGAGGAGCACTGAAGCCCACCGCAGTGGACTGTTCTGAGTCGTGCTGGAGAGGTGGCTGAAGGGCAGCTGCTGTGCGGCTGGAAGGAAGGCGGCCACACTCCTTGGCTGGACTGGCCAGTCTTGGACAAAAGCACCATAGCCATGGCTATGATGGACCTTGGCCATCTGGAGCCAACCTTAGGGAGGGTGGGAGCACGAGAACGCATGGCCGGGCTCCGTTACTCACCATCCCCAGAGCTCCAAGAGCTTGATCCAACCTAGAAAAATAAAGGGAGTGGCATGTCTTACTCCCGTGTCGCATGGCACACTCTGACCCGGCTCCGCTCCTCTCACCCGATGTTTGTGGTCACCTGTGGTCACTCCACCCCATCCCTGGGTTTCTTCCGTCTCCTAGTGGCTCCCCCAAATCCTGCCAATCCTATGAGGCCAGTTCACCTTGCTTACAAAATCTTCTCAGCCTCTACAGCCACACTGGCTTCTCTAGTCTTTGAGACTGTGGTTCACACCATGTTAACATTAATCCCAAAATGCATCATCCCCATGTCCAGGTATCCAGCATGTGTGTTCTCATTTCTACTGAGAATGTAACCGCAGACGGGGCCTCAGACAGTGTAGGAACTCAAAAAATGTGGGTGTGATTTTCAGAGGCCACAGTGTAATGATCCACTATATACTTTTATGGACAGAAGAGAACCGTCTGCAAAACACTGGTAATTCTTTTAAACTGCATTCATTCATTCACACTCTCATTCATTTATTCATTCCACCCGTATATTTTACAGTCTATTATGCTCCAGTCATCACATGCAAGATGTTTTTCATAAGAAGATGACTTTTAAACTGAAAAGAAGTATTAAGGATGTTTTGGGGCTTTTTTAAGTGGATGGTATTTTGAAATGCTGTCCTCTGTATCTAATTTCTTAGTACCCTCAGACTATACATCTAAGCCAGCCAAAGTTCTGTGACTGACCAGCATGGCACAGAACATGGCACAGAACATGGCACAGTGTGGGCTGCACAGCTGCCAGCTTGCCACGAAGCAGCTCCCACTGGGCTGCTTCGTTTGTTTGTTTTGAGACGGAGTCTCACTCTGTTGCCCAGGCTGGAGTGCAGTGGTGCAATCTCGGCTCAGTGCAACTTCCGCCTCCCAGGTTCAAGCAATTCTCCTGCCTCAGCCTCCCGAGTAGCTGGGATTACAGGCTCCTGCCACCATGCCCAGCTAATTTTTGTATTTTTAGTAAAGACGAGGTTTCAACATGTTGGTCAGGCCAGTCTCAAACTCCTGACCTCAGGTGATCCACCCGGCTCGGCTTCCCAAAATGCTGGGATTACAGGAGTGAACCACCGCACCCAGCCAGAGCTTTGAGGATGTTAAGGGAGGAATCAGGGAAGTCAAGCCCAGAGTTATCTCCATTCTAAAAAGGAAACAGCAGGATTCAGTAAAACCTTAGGAAGTCCTTACAATAAACAAGCTCCATCCTGTCAAATACAAATCCCCTTCTGAATAAAATATTTCTTCCCCTTGTCCCCCAACCCCACCTCTCCGCGTCTCCCTAAACAATTTCCCTCCTCCGCATTTTATGTGAGCATAAAACACCACTGCTGGCCACAGGCTTCCTCATCATGCATGCACCTCCCCACTGGCTTCATATAAATATTTAATATTCTTTGTTTAGGATCTGCCAATTGTGTATCCTACAGTCATTCAGAGTATGTTCTGATTAATATATAGTTTGTCAATAGTGCCTGTTGCAAAGGGTAACTTTGGGTCCTAAAAGATCCAGCCCCTTTCATACACTTAACTTTTATTTTCTACAGTAAACAAAACTTTACTGTAGAAAATACAAAACTGTTTACTGTAGAAAATACAAAAACTGTAGATAAGCAAAGGAAACAATTATCTACAATCCCAATAGTCTAGAGCAAATCAGTGTTAGGGAAACTCTGGAAGACTATTCAACAGAATGCAACTGTCTAAAATGCAGTTCTTTTTTTTTGTTTTGTTTTGTTTTGTTTTTTTGAGACAGAGTCTCGCTCTGTCACCCAGGCTGGAGTGCAGTGGCATAATCTTGGCTCACTGCAACCTCTGCCTCCCAGGTTCAGGCAATTCTCCTGCCTCAGCCTCCTGAGTAGCTGGGACTACAAGCGTGCGCTGCAATGCCCAGCTAATTTTTGTATTTTTAGTAGAGACAGGATTTCGCCATGTTAGCCAGGCTGGTCTTGAACTCCTGACCTCAGGTGATCCGCCGGCATTAGCCTCCCAAAGTGCTGGAATTACAGGCATGAGCCACTTCGCCCAGATGCAAAATGCAGTTCTTACAAAGGATGTCAGTTCATGCCGGTTCATACTACTTAGCGTGCACGCTCCTTTTTTAACCAGGAGTCATAATCCTCTCACAAAATTTCCGTTCCTATTTGCTGAATCCTTGGAATAAAGGTCTAAAAGGAGGAACTCTGGGTCTGGATGTATGCCACTTTAAATGGATTTTGCTACAGATTGTCAAATCGCCCTCCAGGACTTTATTCCAATTAACACCCTTGTCAGCTGTGAGCCCTCCGATTTCCTTCTGTTTGCCTCACACTCAGCTCATCCTCCGTGGTCTTTCCAGGCAGATGTAAGAAATGATACCTTATTGTTTTCATTTTCCCTCTTTTTTGTTAAATGCCAGTTTATGTCTGGAGAAGACTTTTCTAAGGCAAATCCATGTAAAGAAGGGGTCAGGTTAAAAACTGATGGAAATGGCAGCGGTTCCTTCATGAGTTTAGGAACACACACGACAGATTGCTTGCCGTATTCCGGGCAGGACCCTCTCCTTGCCCCCAAAACTTAGACATCAGTGTTGAGCTTAGACCAACAGACCAGGGCTGAGTGTTTTCTCTACAAGGCATTTGCAAAGCCATTTATTTCTGTTCCGAAATTGTGAATTGAAAAACAATACCTTGGCCAGTTCGCTGACTGCAGCAGTCTTAATGGGGTGCCCAGTCTGTTCCGGGCGCTTTTCTTTCCTTTTTTTTCTTTTCTCTTTTCTTTTTCTTTTTTCTTTTCTTTTTCATTTTCTTTCATTTCTTTTTTCTTTTTCTTTCTTTTTCTTTTTTCTTTTCTTTTTCTTTTTTTTTTTTTTTGAGACAGAATCTCGCACTATTGCCCAGGCTGGAGTACAGTGGCACGATCTCAGCTCACTGCAACCTCCATCTCCCGGGTTCAAGCGATTCTCCTGCCTCAGCCTCCCATGTAGCTGGGACTACAGGCACATGCCACCACGCCCGGCTAATTTTTATATTTTTGGTGAAGATGGGGTTCCACCATGTTTACCAGGATGGTCTCAATCTCTTGACCTCGTGATCTGCCCACTTCAGCCTCCCAAAGTGCTGGGGTTACAGGCGTGAGCCACCGTGCCTGTCCCCAGGGGCTTTTCTATCGATTACAATCTAATTGGGGTTGAAGGGTGAGAAGCAAGTAAGCAGATCAACAAAGAGAAAATACAAACACCTAACAGTGAAAAGTACTGGGGTAGTTGGAACTGGGGATGTTTGTTTTCTTGTCAAGCAAAGGGTGGTTTTCAATGAATTTACTGAGCTGATGAGTGAACTCAGTAAATATTTACAGAATATCTACTTATGTGCCAGGGGCAAAAATGAACAAGACTTGGCCTCTTACCTAAAAAGAGTTCTAATTTGAGGTATAGAGAATGGGGAGAAAATAGAAATTGAAGAATTACTTTTGCATGTCTTACTGAACAGTAATTTATGCTTCTCAGGCTGCTCCCTCAGGGCCCCACACTCCCATCCTCTCATGACTCTGTGTGGCAACCAAGGTAGTCACGGTCTCCACTTTGCAAAGAAAGATGGGGCTCCTGGGAGGTGAGCCTCGCCCAGGGTCACAGCGTTGGTGAATCACCCAGCTGGTGTGCACACAAGACCTTCTGACGCCAAAGCTCGTGTTCTGGCCATTATCCCCTCCCACTTGGAATGGAGTGAAGAACTGGGAGAAGAAAAGGCATTGTGGAGAGGGAAGGAGAGGTGACGCAGCCATTCGGTTGATTTCACAAACTGAATCTGATATTCAAGACTGTCTGCATAAGGCCAAAACAACCAGTCAATGTATCCAACAGTCTGCCGTGTCCTGGGGAAATAGTCATTAAATCCATGATCTGGTGTTGAGTGCTCAAGCCTGGCTCGCACTTGTGTGCTTTGCTTTTTTTTTTCGTTTTCATCTGGTTCCACTGATGCTTGGGGTGACTGGGCTTCAGGTCGGCACGTCTGGGGAGGACCTAACACCACGGCCCGTCTTCTGCACAGGACAAAGATCTGATTTATTAATTATGCTCTTCCCTGAGGGAACAGAAACAAGGGCATTTTAGAAGGCAAAGAACAATCCTGTTGCTAAAATGATGAAGCCCGTGGAGAAGAAGTTGAAGCCAGAGTGTGAGAGAGCAGAAACATGCAGTTTTGCAATCCTGAGCGGGAAGTCCTCACCTCCCCGCGAGCCTCTCAGCCTGATGCCAAATGGATTTTCCTCCAGACATGCTGGGATCGACGTCAGCTTCTGTTTCAAATGCCCCCGAGTGTGCCAAGGCTCTTTTTCTTTCTGTTAGCAAGTTTATCGTGGAGACCACACGTGCTTCTCGTGGGTCCCTAGAGCAGTGCCCTGGATTCCCAGATCCATCCGAAGTTACCAGTGAAGACGACAGGCAGATAAACAGCAGGTTGCACCTCTTGCTAGCATCTCTCTGTATCTGGTCTTCATAAGAGAGTGGGGATGAGGGACGGAGGGAAGCGGAGCAGAGAAAAAGTCAGGAGGGAGCAGCAGAGCGAAGGGGAGGGGAGAAGAGATGTCCTCCAAAGAGTCGCGGCTTCAGCCCGGGCTTGCCCACCTTTCACATGGGGTAACCCCAGGTTCTGTACACAAGATCTCTATGTTCACCCGTTTCAAGCTTATAGATACTTGAACAGTGTTTGTTTTCTATACCACTTTATCCACAAAGAAGGCCACCCTCAAATTCAGGCTCTCCTCCGAGCAACTATTAAAGGATCCATTTGATGAGGGGGTGACATGTACAATTTATGATTTGTTATCATGTTCAACTAAAGAAATACTGTGGCCTTTGCTTTGTTTGAATGAAATTAAGTGAAATCAGCTGGTCCACAGACACTGTGCCAATGGCATCTGAGATGGAAGGGCCACGGGGACCAGGAATGAACCTCAGCCCTCCTGTAACTCTCCCGACAGAAAGAATGGGCTTAGGTGTTCACAGAGCAGGGAGAGTGTGCTCTGAGACAATATTGGGCAGAAAGTACAGAGATTTCTTGTTACCCCATCTCCCTACACACACACACACACACACACACACACACACACACACACACATTCCCCTGCTATCAAAATCCCCGCCAGAGTGGGACACTTATTACAATCAATGGACCTCCATTAACACCTTACTATCACCCCAGTCCACAGTGCACACTGGGGCTCATTCTTGGTGTTGTACATTCTATGAGTTTAGACAAATGTAGGATAGCAGGTGTCCGCCATGATAGCATCATACTGAGTATTTTCACTGCCCTAAACCTCCTCTGTGCTCCATCTGTTCATCCCTCCTTCCCCACCAACCTTTGCAAACCACTAATCTTTTTCCTGTCTCCGTGGTTTCACCTTTGCCAGAATGTCACATAATTGGAATCGCACAGTCTGTAGTCTTTTCAGACTGGCTTCTTTCACTGAGTAACATGCCTCACCTCTAAATGGCTTGAAAGCTCATTTCTTTTTCGTGCTGAATAATATTCCATTGCCTGATCGTGCCACAGTTTACTTATTGATTCATCTACTGAAGGACGTCTTGGTTGCTTCTGTTGGAAGTTTTTAGGGAGGGGACTGAAATTCTTTAATATGGGCTTGGGTGATCTATTTGTAGTTATCTTCAAACCTCCTCTTAAGACTCTTTCTTACAGTGTTATTCTCCCAATATGTTTAGAATAATTATGAATTCTATCACATATGACCATAATATAATTATATATAATATAGTGTTTTATAAAACATCAGACATAAAATCCCATGTGCACAGTGGTTACTAGCATAAAATCTGCAGAGAGCGGATAAATCCTGGAGGGTACATAGAACCTGAACATGGTCACTTGTGTGAGGTGTAGAATCACAGGGGATGTTTGCCTCTCAAAATTGTTTCCACATTTTCCTGTACACATAATTTCAAACTGACATAAATAAATAAGAGGAATCTCCAGGTCTGAAGGTTGATGGCTACATCTGTAAGGTCTCTATCTAGCCCTGTAAGTTATGTAGTGAGAACTTGCCTGGGGTACCAAATAACAAGTACTCACCTCATTTTCTTCACCTAAGAAAATGCTATCCCAAAAATTTATGCTGCATATTTGGGAAACAGATACAGGACCCTCCATTTGTACAACTGGTTGAAAACTGCTGACGGGAGAATGTGAATGTCACCATAGCAACCAGCATGGAATGGCCTTCTGATGCCCATGCCTGCTGCTTCCCCTGGGTGCCCAATTCTATTCTGTGGACTGTGCTCTGGAGACACGCTTATTAAAGAGACGAGCAGATGTTGAAGTTCAAGTGTGATGGGAGGAGCAGAAGCACAGAGTTCAGGAGCCATCTCTCCCTGGAGCCTGATTTTGAACATGCCCATTTGTGTAGATGTCTGTGGTTTCCGAAATGCCCACGTGCACACTCAGTTATGTGACCTTCACACAAATTCATTATGATGCACGGGGACTCCGATTTGTAGAGGAGGAAATTGAGATGACTCAGGAATATTAGGTGCTCTGTTGAGGTTCTCAGAACCAATGAGAAGAGCTTGGGAGGGAGCCCTGGCTTCTGAGAACCAGCTTGCTGCCCCTTCTTGCCTACCTGACTAGCCACACCATCTCCCCCCTTGCACTCCGAAGAACTGCCACCACCTCACAGGTAGAGCCTGCACACCCAGACGGGCATCTGCTGGAGACTTACCAATGAGGGTGGCTCATTTCGTGTGCAGATTTGTAGATGTAGTGCAAAGCAAAAGACAACACACAGCTAAAGGAAAGCTTATCAATAGTTTCAGTGCAAGGCTAATTGGAATAAATCGTCTATTTCAGGTTGAAAATTCCTTTGAAGTTGAAAATAAAGGATTAATTTTAAGAAACTTATTACGGTATAAAACTTAGTAAACATATCAGAAGTATACAGCTTGATGAGTCTTCATACAGTGAATACACACATTTACCTACCACGCCGGATCAAAGAGTACAACATTGTTGGCCTCAGAAAAGCCCTTCCCATGCCCTTCTCAGTCACCACTCCCTTCCTCTCCCCACAGGAGCTGCTGTCCTGGCTTCTGACATCATAGGGTTTTTTGTTGTTGTTTGGTTTTGGTTTTCTTTGGCCTATTTTAAACTTTGTGCAAACGGAACCTATATTCATTTTTGTGACTTATTTCTCTTTGTCAGTATTATGTTTGTGATATTCATTCATGTTGTTGCATAATCAGTGGTTTATCTCTTTTCATTGAGATATGGTTTCCCATTGTGTGTAGGTGTGTGTATGTTTGTGTGTGCTGAAATGTATTCATCTATGCTACTAGCTATATTTGACTTTCAAAATTGCTTCCACATTTTCCTGTACATATAATTTGGAATGGACATAAGTAGATAAGAGGACTCTACATCTCTGAAGTGGATGGCTTTGTCTGTAAGGTCTCTATCTGGCCCTTAACCTACATCATGAGAGCTTGCCAGGGTACCAAATAACAAGTCCTCATCTCATTTTATTCACCTGAGAAAATACTCTCCAGGAACTCTATGTTGTATATTTGGGAAGTAGATACTACAGACAGTGGACATGTAGGTCTCTAGTTGTT
Source organism: Pan troglodytes (assembly GCF_028858775.2). Lineage (NCBI taxonomy): Eukaryota > Metazoa > Chordata > Mammalia > Primates > Hominidae > Pan > Pan troglodytes. The sequence continues at coordinate 139,071,226 of NC_072411.2, read as the reverse complement.
AATACTATGAATAGTGCCATGAATAAGCTTGTATGTGCCTAGGGCACATGCGTTCATGTCTAGCTGGGTAGATCGGTGGGGTAGGAGAGCCGGGGCTGTGGTCAACACACCATGCTGAGCCAGTAATCAGGAAAGAGGTGAGGAGACATGGAGCAGGCAAGGGCAAGAGGAGGAGCAGTCGAGGCAAAGGAAAACTTCTTTGCATCTTTGGGTCGGCTCTCCCTGCTCCTACTTTCCCTGCACTTCCATACTGAGTTAAACTCTGCAAGTCACTCCCCATTTAATCAGCACAAACAGCCCCCAAATCTCAGTGGTGTACACAACAGCAGCTTGTTTTTCCCCTCCTGTTACGTGTCCAGCATGGTCAGTAGTGACACTGTCTATCTCAATCTCTCAGGAACCCTGATTGAAGGAGGAGCTACCTTGATCACCATGACAAGGCAGGGTCCACAGCCATGCCCAGCCTACATGGGAGCAGGGAAGTGGAGCCCTGCCATGTGCTCTGGTGAAGGAGAAGGTTTGTTAATAGCTGTAATAACTATCATGTCCCTAACACCTGAGGGCAGAATTAACGAGCTCCAAGAGCATTTTGTACCCATGGCTTCTCTAAACACTTCCCGTATTGAATTGCCCTCCTGGAGGTCCCTGACACTAAATTCCTGAGAGCAGAGGCGGAGTATCTATCTGCAACTCTCTCTAACCACAGGACCCAGCAGAGGCACAGAGCAGGTGCTGAGATGTGCTGAAAAAAGAAACTTTTTTACCTACTGAAATGTTTCCTTATCTGATATTTTTACAATGTGTATTTATAAGTCAAATAAATTAGTCCTTCCTCTCCTGGATTTCCTGAAAAGATAGACATCTTTTAGGAAATTACTATGACTCCAGGAATCCCAGAGTAACTACAGAAGACTCATCGCATGTAACTGGACAGATGGCCAGGAGAGTTAGGGAATAAAAATATTATCAGCAGCAAACCTGCTGTCAACTTGCTAACTGGAGAAAGGTTACGCTGAACAGGTGAGCAGGAATGTCTCAGCCTCTTCCCGGGCTTCAGGTCCCTGCACCGTGCTCACTTTATTTCCAGAAACACTCTGAGTGTGCCGTCCTCAGTTACTGGGATAGCGTTTGCGTAACTCTTTATACAAATGTATACTCAACTTTGTATTTTAATAAACCTTTGTCTTTGCTAAAATACAAAGTCTAAATGTCCATCTTCCTTAAAAAGTATAAGGACATCCTGGAGGTGTTAAGACCTCCATAATTTTCCTTCTTGGTTTACTGTTTTCATAGCCAGAAAGAGCAGATGGGAGCGATTAATGAATTCCATTAACAACGGTAAATTTTTAACAAGGAAACCTCCCTTCCCCTCAATCCACTCCCTTAATCTCCTTATCAAATTAGTACCTTTATTTTCACAACAAAAATGGTATTCCTCCCCGGTAGTTCATTTGTAGTTCAAGCCCTGGTGGGATTCTAATTTACTCCTTACTGCTCGTCAAGAAGAATCTGAACGTCACGTGATGCATTTGCACAGCTACTTATCTGGGCCATATGCGTTCATGGAGATGAAATTGACAATTGTGTGACCCAACAATGTTTCTGATGCCTTTATTTGTTTGCATATATAGGAGATATATATATATATATCTCCTACAAAAACATTTTCTTTTCTTCAGTTCTTCCAAATTGCTGTGCAGTACAAAGGCTGGATTCAGAGGGGTGAATTCTAAATTACTTTCGCCATCTGGCACTACAGTCATTGAAAAGAAACCGGACCAGAAGGAGTCTGATTCTGTTGGCCACAGGTCACACGACCTGAAGCCTGGGCTGCTCAGTCTCCGCAAGCTGGATGGGGCTCCCCAGAGTGGGCAAGGGGTCTGCAGAGGTTGCTCTCTACCCTCTCTCCATATATTTAGCCTTACATTTTAAAATCACTATCAAAGTAATATATGTACATGTACAAAGACGGGAAAATACAGAAACTATGCCAAACATCCAGAAGTTAGTGCATTTAACATTTAGGTATATTTTCTTCTACACATTTATTTTCTCTCTGTCTCTATCTCTCTCTCTCTCTCTCCCTCCATTCCCTCTATATGCTTGTATATTTAGTCATACACAAAAAATAGGAGATAAACTATAATACTGTGTTGAAATTCACTTTTTAAGCTTAACAATGTATCCCAAACATTTTCCTATAAAACTGAATCTTTTCTGAAAAACTTATTTGAACATTTGAGTAGTATTCCATCATGATGTAGATGGATTATTTAAATACATTACTATCATTGAGCATACAGAGATTACCTATATTTTACTTTTACAACTTAAGAAACAACATACATCCTTGTATGTAAACATTTGTGCACTCTCTGATCTTAGCTGAGGATAATTTACTTAAAGTGGAATTATAATTTAGAGGGTCTGACTATTTTCCAGTATTCAGATGTGCTCTAGATAATCTGTACTGCTTTACATTCTGCCAGCAGTAAAGCAGTGTTGACTTCCCCGAACACTCGTCAATAAGGGGCCTTGTCATTTTAATTAAATCTTTGACAATGTAGTTTGTATAAAATGGTGTTTCGTTGTCGTAATTTGCATTTCTTTGATTCCTAGTATAGGTGAAACTTCTTTATTTTTTTTTTTTTTTGAGACGGAGTCTCGCTCTGTCTCCCAGGCTGGAGTGCAGTGGCGCGATCTCGGCTCACTGTAAGCTCTGCCTCCCGGGTTCACGCCATTCTCCTGCCTCAGCCTCCCGAGTAGCTGGGACTACAGGTGCCCACCACCACACCCAGCTAATTTTTTGTATTTTTAGTAGAGGCGGGGTTTCACTGTGTTAGCCAGGATGGTCTCGATCTCCTGACCTCATCATCCGCCCTCCTCTGCCTCCCAAAGTGCTGGGATTACAGGCGTGAGCCACCGCGCCTGGCCCGAAACTTCTTAATAATTATTTTTTTAATTACAAAGGTAATACATGATACTTGTAAAATTTACAAATATTAAAATCTTTGAACTGGAATATTCAGCTTTTAAGTAAACATTTTCTATGGTCTCACAGTCGGTCCTAAATTAATCAGAGTTTAATAACATGCGGCACCCTCTTTCAGGTATCTTTTACCCCAGAATATATTATCTGAGTTCTTCCTTCTAAATCTGAGTTGATTAAGCCCTTTCTCCCTAAACAGAGACAAATTTCTCCCCAAGAGGAATGCAGGTGCTAGTTGTCAACGTATTGGTTATGTCATTCAACTCTGTTTTCAGTTTCTACTCTGAATATTATTTCTTCTCAAAGGATTGCTGTCACTCATACAGTTGAAATTTCTGTCCTCATCCTGTTCTCCATGTAGACATATTAAGACTTAAATTTTCAGAAGAATTACTGTGTACTATTTTATAAATATGGCAGAATTTATCCATTTTCCCAGGTATGGACATTTTGGGTTTTTTTCTAATATTCCTTTTTATAAATAATGCTTTAATAAAAGTCCTGATATGTGAGATTTTCTGTGGACTATCTCCTGAATTAGTAAAATGTAGCATTATAGGGTATTGCCATCATCAGCTTCACCAGAAGAGACAAACTGTCTTCCAATAAATTGTCCCATTTACACGTCCCCCTCCTCGTTCCCCAACCTCTAAACACAGGGCAGAAGAGTCATCTTTCCTCCACATCTTTACCAACATTGGCCATTGCCCTGTTCTTTCTCCTACAAATCTTAAAGCTTTACTTTTTAACCTAAATATACATGGACCAGCTTCTGAGCCCTCAAAGCTGTATCCTTGGTCTCTGTTTATCTCGTGTGTTGATGTCATCCTGTTCTAATTACTGTAATCTTATAAAGCCGGGATAAATGGTCAGGCAGTCTCCCCGGCCAACATCCTTCTTTAGGACATAGCTTCACTATCGTTAGAACTTTACCCTTTCGTAAGGATTTTATGATAAAGATTAATGTCAAGTTTTATTAACAACCCTGCAGGGTTTTGACTAGAAGTGTATGGACTTTATCATAAGTTAAATCAGAGAGACTTGATATTGTTTTAAGGTTGGCTTCCCACTTGTAAATCCAGAACAAATTTCCACTTATTTAGTCATTTTCAAATTGTGTTATAATTTTCTCAATAAAAAATCAGGCTTGCATCATGTTAGATACATTCCCAGATACTTGTAAGTTTTGCTTTATGGTTGGCAGAAACCTTTATAATTACATTTTCTAATTCATTGTTGCTGGAAATAATATCTGTGTTTCTTTCTGATTCTTCTCTCTGTATATTTTATTTCATTTGGAATTTTTTTAAGGTGGGGATTCTTTTCTTTGACTGATACTTTCTAGAATTTTAATATAATATTTATCAATTAAAACAATGGTAATAGACAACTTTTTTGTTCAAAAAACAAAACAATGCTTCTAATGTTTCACTACCCAAACGAGATGATGTCTAATTTTGTTGAGCCTTTTTAAAATCAAGTTAAGATTATTTGCTTATTGGTTTCCTAAGAGTTATTTGATCACATATGAGTATTAAATTTAATTGAATTTTTTTCCTGTATCTACTGAGATGACCATATGTTTTCTTCATAAATCTGTCAACAGAGTGAATTATGTTAATAGGTTTTCACATATTAAGTTATCAGTGCTCCTCATTCTTTTTGGTCAAAATGAAATACTTTCTATTTCTTTCTCTTGTATCTTTTGTTTTCTGTTCAGTGTTTTTTCAGAATGTGATAGTTTCAAAGCTATATAATTTGTCCTTACTTCTCATAGTGACTAATTTTATAATAACACGGATAGATAGCATTACATTTTCTTTTCAAAACTTCAAGAACAAAATTTTAAAATGAAAGAATTCTACCAAAGTTCTATATCAAAACAGTGGAGGAAAGACTAGATGATTTGACGTTGGTACTACTTCTTCCTTTTGTTTCTAAACCCAGGAATTTTAGTTTCTGTATATTAGACAGTATTTTAAAATTTTACTTCCCAATCTTTTCCTTCAAATGATTGACTTTACAGCATTGCATAAGTAGAATTATCGAGTTGTTTACCCTCAGTTCCGCATGTCAGTGCTCACCGCCAGCCCTGTCATAATACCTTCCCTTTGTCTGAAGTCTTCATTTGCAATCACTTCAAATATGGTTTACTAGTTTTTTCAGAAGGGATTCATTGACCTTTTTATTATGATTTTTTGTTGAATTTATACATGAAGAAAAACTTCACTGGGTACAAACATTAGGACTCTCATGTTCTCCTAAAGCTACCGTGAAATTTGCTTCTGCATTAGAGCTGTGTCGAGGACAAGTCTAAGTTCCATGTTGCTCTGCATTTTTCCTCCTTTAGGCCATGTGCCTTTTCTTCTGCCTGAAAGCTTGTAGTATTCTTTCTTAATCCTTAGAGTTAAATATTTCTAGCAAGACATACCTTAGGATTTATTTTTGTTACTAAAATTTTCCAGGAATATGATGTGGCCTTTCAAGCAGCAGATTGAATTCTTTGCTTGAGCATGATTTCTTCTCTGGTCCTTCTGAATGTGCTTGCCCTTCTCTTCCACTTGTTCTGTTCCTGACGTTACAGGCACCCACTGTCTACATGTTAGCTCTCGGTGGCCTGTATTCTTCTTCTCACATCTTTTTAATTTCATTTATCTCTTTTTTTATTTCTTTACTTTGTGCAAATATTAGCTTCACAGTGAAGAATGTGGGTTTGACAACAGATAAACCAGGGCTCAGTTCTGGCTGTGCACTTACTTTCTCTTTGATCTTGGGTGAGAGGATTAAACTTCAGAGCACAGACGTCCGTCTGTATCCTGAGAATTACCTCATCAGACTGTGTTAAAGAAAGAGTCAGATAACGTTGTTATAATAGATCACTCCATATCAAAGAGTAAGGAATCATTAATAGATTAACTCATGTCATATTATCAATATTCAACTATTTTGTAAACTACGAAATGATGTTTTCCTATGGCTCAACCTAATACATTTTAGTTATTACAGCATTGTTTCTATTATTATTATATCTTAGTGCCTGTCCCTTACGCTATTATTCAGCTACTGCTATGCTATTTCTATTCCTTAATATTTTAATGCATTTATTGCTTCCCCTTATTAATGTTTTGGTCCTCATTTTTTCCCTAAATTATGCATTTTTGCTATGTTGTTCTATGCTTTTTATAGACCCTTTATTCATAACCAGACAGTGGCTTTCCTTGGGACCGTCTGATTTGACTGGGCATTTCCCTGATACAACTTGCAGTGAAGGCACATGCAGTAACAGCTTATGTCCTACAGCACAGGGTTTCTCAACTGCAGAACCACTGACATTTGGGCCAGATAATTCTTTGTTATAGAGTGTGTCCTGCTCACTATGGGATCTCAGGCCTCTACCTTCTAGATGCCAGTAGGACCTTCCTCCCCTACTAGTAATAATATAGCATAAGACATTTGAAATAGTATTCTACTGCTAAAATTTTATTCTAGATATTCTTGCACTGTGTGCAAAAAAATGGTCATAGTAAATATAATTTTAAAAATAAAATATGAGAAGTAGAAAAGTGAAAAAAACTACATGTTCATAACTAAATTAAAGTATTTGTATCCAAAAAATTATGCAACCGTGAAAAACAATAAATTATAAGTAATGACATGAAAAAAAGTTTTCAATTGTTATGCTTCTTCTTGTGTAGATGATACTGCCATTTGTGGAGAACATTCTGGAAGAATACACTTAATCTGGAAATGACAGACTGAGGATCTGGGTGTCTACAATGAGAGAGAAACTTAACTTTCTCTGTATATACCTTGGAATTAATTGAGTTTGTTTTTATTATGTGCATTTATTATATGCATAATTCCTTCAAATTAACAAAGTAATTAAAATAAATTAAAAGTCATACTAGAAGAAATGTAAAACATACTAGCACAAAAAAGAATAACCACTGAAGAGGATACTGCCAAGGACATGGTAGATAGGCTTGAAGATTTGTACAAAATGAAAATAGACAAGAACAGGGATAATTATAATAAAAGAATAGAACACATGTTAAAGCATTCAAAGATCTTTTTCTTAAAGCTTACCTGACATAAAAATAGCCCTGAATCTGTATACGAAATAGGCATCATGTTTCAGGAAAAGTCAATGCTGAGAGATCAACAGACATAACCCACTGAAGTTATTTAATTAGATTTCAGGAATAAAGAAAACAAGGATGATAATAGTCACATTATACAGCCTTTACAATGTGCTGCTAGGCAGTTGTGTGTGTGTGTGTGTGTGTGTGTAAAATGCAGTTCATATAACGACAAAGAACCTTATGGGAATTGCATAAGTGTCCCTGGCCACAGTAGTGTTCTTCTAAGGGAGATATTCATGGTGGCTTCCTCCTTCCCCACTAGAACACTCCCATGGCTGGAGGCCTACAAGTTTGTCAAGGAAAAGGAAAGCATTACCAATTCTTTTCATGCAATCACATCGCTCTCCAAAAGCAAAGGCAACATGTAGACACTCTCAAACACAAGCAGACTTAGAAGCTACAGCATCCATGAGCTGCTGGTGCAAAGCCCTGCTAACCAAATGATGAATCCAAATAAGCAACTCAAGAACGGAAAAGTCATGGAATATTAACTCTTGGCAAACACCGCATATATTTAACGTAGAGTCAGGACGAGGCTGTTCTGGGAATTTTTGCTGCAGAATGCATCGTAGAGATTATATAACTTTAAAACGAACAAGTAATAATGCAGCTACTAAAACCTGGTGGGTAGGTGAGACCCAGGGGGATGGAGGGTGGGTGCACCCATTTCATCATCTTTCGTAGCAGCAAATTAACAGGCACCGTGACAAGTTCCAACATGCAACTGAAATGGTGCTGTCATTCTAACCTATTCATTGTTTATTCTACCTCCCCCCCCTTTCTGATGTTCTAGGGGTCTTTTAGAATCCAATTGGTTTTCTCAGAGTGAGGGAGCAAAGAAGAATTTGTTTGAAATTCAGCAGTTCCTTAAAATTAAATTTGATGCATTTTTGACAAATACTTATCATATGATCCAGTTTTTATAAAATTACTTCTATCCATCTGTAAGTATATTGGTCTATCTATCATGGCATTTCTAAAATTATGCTCAACCAATTTTATTTTTTTAAAGTAATTGTTTGGATCATCTATATGAAGATGTATATCACTTTGTTTTCAAAACACTGAAGTCATTTCCCCCAAACTTAGTAAAGTGAAAACTCCTTCCCGCTCCCAATCTCCCCAGCAAAGATTTAATAATTATCATCATTTTCTCATCTATTCTCCTAGAAAAATGTTAATCTGCAGCTGTTCTCTGTACACAACGGTATCACACTCTACATACTGCTCGGTAACTTGCTTTCCCCCCAAAGACGGAAACTTGTCAGTTTTCCAGGACTTCCCCTTTGCCTTAACATGTCAGCTTCATTATGTGGAGAGCACTGGTGTCCCACAGGTATTTCAGTCATTTCTGTCCCGTGTATTCAGCTCAACAATCCTATCTATTCATGCTCCGGTGCAAAGTGCTCTGACTTTCTGGAATAACTCAACATTTTAATAACCGGGCAGCACAGGCCTTATCAGTCTTCCTTTCCACAATCCCCCGATCATTCCCATACACTTTTTCCCACATGAGACTTAACATCATTTTGTAAAATTCCAAAGTATCCTGTTGGTATTTTACTTAATATTTCATGAACTATATAGTCTAATTTAGGGTAATTTATTTCTTTACACAGTTGAGCCTCCCCTTCCGAGGACAAGAAGTTATCTCATTTACTTACAGAAAATACTCCTCATAGGGTTTATGTCTCTCAGCAGAATACAATATTTCCCTCACATTGGTCCTGCAGTTGTTTTATAAAGTTTATTACTGGCTATTCAAATGTTATTGCCATTCAGATGGGTATGCTCCTTCTGTTATACTTTCTAAATGTTTATTTTTTCAGATAAAGGAAAGCTATTGATTTTGCATAGTAATTTTAAGACCACCTAACTGAATTCTCCTATCGATTCTAATAATGTTTTCGCTTGATTTACTTTATGTTTCTAGACACACACTAATTAATGCCATCTTCAAATGATCTCTTATCTAATTGCATTGGCTGGCATTTCCAAAACCATATTAAATAACAATAGTGAACATGGGCATCCTTTTCATTGTCTTGACTTTAATTTGAATGGCTTTATTGTGTCACAGTGAAGCATGACAATGATTTTTGTTTTGAGATTTTTTAAGAACCACATTAGAGAACTGCAACAGAATCTCATATCACATGGATTGTTTGTTTAGTGCATGTGTAGGTGAAATTAATTAAGATAGGTTGGATTTTAGCCAAGGAGCTCTTTGGCATTTATTAATTGATCATATTATCTTCCTTTTTTGACTTATTCAATGGAAGTTGAATTAATTAATAGATTCAGATGCCTAGTTGGTTGTGGTTTATGTGCTTGCTTTTATATTCTTGCAGAGGGAAGTCTGTGCCTGTCCAGGGTTGGGCAGAGATGGACTCTGAAGTTGTTGTAGATCTCAGACTAGTTCTCTGAAGGTCAGATGGAGGAAAGGGAAGAAATTTTAAATTGCTTGTAGTTTTTCTCTGCCAGCTTGTTACTGTGCAGAGGGGTGTTCAGGATGTGGGGGCAAGGAAGCTGGGGGCCACCTGGGGGCTGTGCCTCTGTGTATTTTGGCAGCCATAGCCCCCCTGTTTGTTTATGTGTTTGTTTGTTTGTTTGTTTGGCTTGTAGGCCAAGGCCCTCAAGTGAAATTGTCTCAGAGGAGTCTCTACATGGTGTGGCCCCACTCTTCTTTCCATCCTTGATCACCAGGTTAGATGCTGGCACGGAGACCTTTCTCTGCCCATCTGTATTAGTCTGTTCTCACATTGCCAGTAAAGACATATCCGAGACTGGGTAATTTATAAAGAAAGTTTAACTGACTCACAGTTCTGCAGGGCTGGGCAGGCCTCAGGAAACTTATAATCATGGAGGAAGGGGAAGCAAACACATCCTTCTTCACATACCGGCAGCAAGGAAAAGTGCTGAGCAAAAGGGGAAAAGTCCCTTATAAAACCATCAGATCTCGTGAGAACTCACTCACTATCACCAGAACAGCATGGAGGGAACCACCCCCGTGATTCCATCACCTCCCACCGTGTTGCTCCCACAGCACATGGGGATTACGAGAACTACAGTTCAAGATGAGATTTGGGTGGGACACAGCCAAACCATATCACTGTCTTCCTCTGGTTAAGTGGCTCCTGTGGGGAAGTCACGTGGGGGAGTATCTGCTTCCTTTACCCCATCCCCTTCTGCGCCTCATCTGACAGAGATTCATCGGGGTTGGCCCTGGGGCACTCTCCACTGTTAGCAAGGCCAGGGTGTTTTTCTCCAAGTTTGTGTCTCCCTAGCCACTCAGTGACCATCTTCAAGAGAGGGGAGTAGACAAGGAATCCTGTTTGCTGAGAAGATTCCTAGTTGTTTTAAAAAGCGCATGTGCTGGTGTGCACACGTACACACACACACACACACACACACATACAGTACACTATAAATTCGTATACAAAACCTTCTTGGCCAAAGTTAGAAACGTCGGAGCCTAAGTTAGCACAGAGACCCAGAAGAAACCCAAAGCCAGCACTGTGAGGCGCAGGAGCCCGTAGGGTAGAAAGCTACATTCCGCCACTCCTGAGAAAGACGACTGGGCCTGAGCAGGCGAAGGTGACTGTGGCCCTTTCTCTCAAGCCAGGGAGCCAGCTCCAGGGGCCCTACAGCCTGACCTGCGCCCCTCCAGCTGGGGCCCACTGCTCCCCATCCCGAGTCCTGCTCAGAGACAGAATCTTCATTTGTCCTCTATTTCATTATTCGGGGTCAGACTCTGGGTCTTCCAAGCTGACAGCAGGGAACCTGATAAGCGAATCTTCGCTAATAAGAGAAGCTCCGGCTAATGTGGCCTAAATTCCCCATATCCCTGGCACCCTGCTAAGGGAAACAGTCACATCAAAAGCAGCCAAGATCACGCCATCTTTTTCTGTGTTTTGTTGTTATTGTTGTCTTCAAAAACACTTTCACGCAAGCTATTGTCATTTATCTTCATATGTGAGCATGGTCGAAATGATGGCTCCAATTTTCCAGATAAAGCTGAAGCTGCCAAGAGCCCAGGATCTGGTTCCCAATCTCTGCACTCCTGGACAGCTACGCCGGGTTATCCAGGGGCCCCCAGGTCTTTCTAACCTAATCTGCTCAGGAGGAGAAGCAACCCAGGCTGTTCCACATGCATCTTAAAATTTTAAATATTTAAACGTATCCCTTCAGACTAGCTTTCGTGACACCAAGGTGGAAATGAGTAACAGACATCTTTCCAGAGAAAAGACCACTCTCTCCTTCTGTGGCGTGGCTTTCAGGAAATGGGAGGGGAGTGCGAGGAAATCAGATCTAAAGGAACACCGAGAGTCCATAAAGAATAATTACAACCATGAGCCACGGGGAAGAGGAAATGGACTCCGGAGTCTGATAAATAGGATTTTATTAACTTATTAACCTCGCTGGCCTATCTAGGAAGCTAAAAGCGAGACCTTTCAGCCCAGCAGTGACCAGTGCACACGGGGAACCGACAAGCAGACGGAACACACAGGGCCTTGTTTAGACAGAGGCGGAAAAAGCAGCCCAGCAGTGTGGGCACTACATGTCTTTATTCCTAGGGGAACGTTTGCTGGAAGGGAAATTATCTTGAAATATGAAGCTGGTGATATTTCATCCATAGTCATACTAGAGATAAAAGATCTGATGCTTTAAAAAAAAAAGTAGAGAGAGTAACATGAAGTGAAAAGTATTTCTTCCTTTCATGGGAAGATTAACTCACGTTGGGGGAATATAATTTTGAACCTGGAAATTGGCGATGTCTGGCTATCTATGTCCCAGGCGGCCATCGAGGCTCAGGAGGAGGCAGGGACCACATGGTGTGTTTTTAGACAAGCGACCGCCCAGCCGTCCCCTCGCCATAAACCCAGCCCGTTATTTGCAGCAGGCCACACAGACGCAGGGGAACAGGGCCTCTGCTTCTCTCTCAAGGACTGGAGTGGGGCTGTAATTCTTTGAAATCCAACAGCCCATTTAGTCATTTCATTTTTGCTGATCCAGCAGGCGGAATGGAGGCCCAGGAGTGAGCCTGGGTCTCTGGCTGCAGAGAGAGGAGTTCCAGCCGCTCCAGGCTCAGGTGCGTTTGCGCTGTGGCCCCCACAAACGGGGGCCCGCTGCCCCACATACTGAGTCTCTCTCAAGCTTCCTGAAATGACCGTGTGGGTTGTCTGGGCTGCAAACCTCCCAGTGACTACTCATCTCTCAGAGTAAATTCAAAGTCCTTGCAATGCCTCCATGCCCACATCCTCAGACCCTTCTCACCTTGTGCTTCCTCCCACTCCACGGCACGCAAGGCACTCGCTGGTGGCAGGGCCTGTGGGCAGAATTCTCTTCTCCCAGGGGAGCACCTGGGGAATCCCCTCATTACCTCCCAGTCTTTGCTCCATTCCCTTTGCACCAAGGCCCACCAGGTCGGCTGTACTGGTCTGATGCTTCACTCAGGGCTCTATTCCTGTTTCCTTGGCACATGTCACCTTTTGGCTCATGAAGATGGACTGACACCTCCTCGATGGGGTATGTGCATTCCTTGTTTCCTCATAGCACATAAGTGCCGTGAGGGCTGGGGCCTTGTCTGCGTCTCACTCGTCTATTCCCAGCACCTAGAAGAACCATGGGCACACAGGGAAACAGGCAGCGAGTGTGTTTCCATCCAAAACAGCGTCTCCAGTGTGTTTTTCTCTCCCAGCCCTTCCTTTCCAGAGTGGGAGAGAGGCCAGGACAGGCAGTCTATGCGCAAAAAAGTCCTTTAAATAAGGAAGGTAAAGATCCGGTTTTACGGCACTACCCTACAGGAATTCCAGGCTTTCATAGAAACAAGTCCACATCCCTGTGCTGAAGTCTGCCGAAAGGAGGCCTCTCAACAGTGGGTGATCGTCCACAGTTTACAAGCGATGGCTCCAGGCCTGACCAGAGAGGACCCCGAGCCGTGTTCCCCCTGCCTTCACTCTGCATTTTCTGGCTCAAGTCAGGTCATAGCAGACTGTGGCTATTATTCTAGCATGGTTACTAGCATATAAATATTTGTCAAGTGTTTCATTCAAATGCCTCTTCCAGGAAAAGAGGGTGGAGGGCCAGCCACGTGCCACTGGATGTTAAGGAAAGGTTGTTCCAGCCTTTTCTACCTTTAATCAGGAGTTTTCTCTGCAAGTATAAACGTCACTTTCTCTACTTGTCTTTCTCTCTTTCCTCACATGGGGAATACATGTATTTATTTTTGTCTTAGTTAACAGGGAAGTTACATAAAGACGTAGGAATGTCAAGACCGAAAGAGAAAACCTATTCAGTGGAAGCTAACAAGATCATTGCTGATGGCACAGTCTGATTTATCTGGAAGACTGGACCAAAGGGAAAAATCACAGCCCTGCAGTCAGCGATAACCTCGGGTTAACATAATATAAACGCACAAATTATTTTATCCATTGCAATTTGAATGAACCTTTGTATGCCTAATGCTGGAAACCAAATCCGAGGCTGTTTTATGGCCAAGGCCTTCAGAAGTGGCATGCTGTCCAGATGTCTGTGTCGCCCATACACTCGGAAGAGACTTGCCTAAGTACTTAGGAGTCTGAAGCCCTTTTAAATCATTTTCATGCAGTGCAATCTAGCATTATGCAGTTTGGCAAATTGAAAAATGTTGCCTCATAAAATAGAAAGTGTAAGAAAGAGTGAATCTTTTATATATCTGTGGCAGAACTTTTTATTTCACTTCTTGTCTATTTCAAGCCAACATTTGTTCAAAAGTTTTAAATAAACGTAAATCAAACAACCGGAATCTGGAGGTCTACACAATGAGTCTGATTATTTTTCCTGGTAAATTAGCACATTGGTTGGGCACTCTATAGACATATTTTTAGCACTATGTGTTAAGATCCCAGAAAAAGAGCCAATATTCCTTGATCCACACAGCCTCACCCCTAGAAATATGTCCCGAAAAAAATAAGCAAATAAAACATGTGGCCTGAGATTTATGTACGAGGATGTTCAATACAATCTTACTTATAACAGTGAGAAAAGTACAAGCAACTTAAATAACCACTGGCAGAAGCATGGCCAAATAATTTATGGTACAACCATAATACAGTGTATTATGAACCTATAAAAATTATATTCTCATGGAATATTAAAGGTCATGGGGAAAGTCTATGAAAATGCAAAAGAAAAATATTAAAATATTCTCAGAAGCTATATCTGAATTGTATGTTTATAGGTAATTTTATTTTCATTTTTATACTTTTTTATTTTTAATATTTTTTATAAGACTCATATATTACTTTTATTCTCTGGGGAAATAATGAATGCTGTCTTAAAATAAAGTGAACACAGTCTTGAGTAATAAGCTATGATGGATTATCCACACTACTTTGTTGAATTCAATATTTGGGAACAATATAAGCAAGTAACCAGCAGTGTCCTGTGCACCAACCTGGTTGGAAACTGCCCAGGTCTTATACACAATGTCACTGTGTCTTTGGGCTGAGGGGAAGCTCCCTGAACTTTGGTGGGTGATGATTCGGAAGAGGGTGAACTTCCCTTCTTAGTAGAAGAAGGTGCCCTAGGCCCTGGATGGGGCCTCAAGACCAGCCTTTTCCTCGGCTGTTCCTTGTATTAGGTTGGTGCAAAAGTAATTGCACTAAAATGCATTAAAATGGCAAAACCCGCAATTACTTTTGCACCAACCTAATGCCTTAGAGACCCAGAATTCTCTCCTCTCTCCCTCGCCATGTCCTAACATTCTCTCAAGCTTCTTTCCTCCTGCGTTGTCACGAGACCAAATGGAAATCTGGAAGAGGTGAGAGTTTGTCTTCAGAGCTTGGTGATAAAGTGGAACCAATGGCATCGCACTTTCTGGCTCCGAGTTTGCTTTCAGCCAGCAAAATTCCTGCCAACAGAACCCTCTGTGGCTCCAGCAAACATAAACAATATCTCTAAGAAACAACTGTTTGATTAATGCAGCCAATTCCAGCAAACAATTTCAAAATTCCCTGGAAAAACAAAAGCCAGTAGAAAGGCCAAGCCAGATGCTGGACCTGGGGACACAGCAGAGGCGTCCCGGCTGCCATTCTGCCCACCATGACCTGTGGACACCACCAGCCACAGTCAGTGCAAACAGGTAGACTGTTCAGCTCAGTCGGTGAAGACTCCATTTCCTCAATTCGTTTTATTTATCGCTTTGGAAAACACTCATTGGCCAGGAAAATGGGCGTGTCCAGTAAAGACTAAGCTCTGCAGCATAAAATAGAACCCATGCGCCTTACAGATTTATTACAGATTTATGGAAATGATGAGAGAGCTCCATGTACTTGAGCTCCAAGTGAGGGCAACCTGAACCAGCAGTCACCACCTGCCCCTGCAGTACTGCCTTCTCTTCACCAACAGGCCTGGGCTTTCCTCCATGACTCCAGCACCACCCTAGGCATGGGAGGAGCATATAAGGAGATGGGGTTCTTGTTCACAGACCATCCCAATGACCTGATACAGAGAAGAAGCTATTTCACCGGCTGGCCATATCCAGTTAAGAAATGTCATAATCAAACGTCAGACTTGACATTGGTTTGCTTATTTTTATATTTATTGAACAAATATTTATTAAGCATCTTCTCTGTTAGGCTTATTTACACAAGAAGGTGTAAAACAGAACAAATCAGTGAAGATGGTAAGAGGCAAAAACAAGATTATAAAGGGGAGAGCATGAAGAGGCCACTCCCTGTCAGTGGGAACCCATGGCCGTGTCCAGGCACAGCCACTGCGGAGAGGCTGACAGTCCATCCTACCAGGTGGAGTCTGCTACTCATGCACACTTACTGATTGTTTTGGAAAACGTTCATTAGCCAGGAAGTGGGAGTGCCCATGAGTGTTAAGCTTCAGAAAGGCCATCTCAGAAGAGATGGTCAAAGCAAGCATATATAACAGGTGAAGAGGGTGGATGGTGTTTCAAGCATGGCTGGAAGGCTGGAAAGCACAGTACTTTTGGTGAACCTCAAAGTCTACTGAGGCCCAGGCATAGGATACCTGGAGGAGAATAGAATAGGTCAATGGGCTGGATGTGCTGCTGAGCTTTTCTCAAAAATTCTTAAATAATTTGCCTTCTTTCCATCTGCACTGGCTTCATTCTGGCCCTCATCAATTCTCTTCAGGACAATTTTAGCAGTCTTGCTCACCTCTCTACCCGAATCTCTGTCCTCCGTACATGCTCCACACAGGACAAGAGTAGCTTCTTCCTAATGTGGAGGGTGACCCCCTGTCCTAGTTGGCTTGGGACAGTTGCACCAGCTGTCCCCACAAGCAAAGACAGGCAGGTCCTATCCGTGGTAGTGGTGGATGTCATCTCTACTGACAGACCCACATCTTCCCTTGGGGTGGATACAAAACTCCATGGGACAACTCTGTCTTTGGGGTAAACCTATCTTGACACTGCCCTCCAGCCCTATGACGGGGGCCAGAGACTACGTAGAGACAGGTCATAAATGAAATGTGTCTCCACGTGAATTATTAGAACTCACACAGCAGCCTTCCCCAGGAGCATCTAGTAGCAGAACTGTGACCTGTGATGGCATGTGCCACCTGCCTTAGTGCCAGCAGCCAACACTGGGTGGGCCTGGGCTCTGCTTCCTCTGTAGGACCCCCTGCCTGAGGGTCCAGCAGCAAAAGCCAACAGCAGCTCCTGGCCTGCCTCTCACCACACTTCCTTTCAGCCACTCTACCCTTCAGGACAGGGATGCAGAGGCATCTAGGACACAGGCCTCACAGAGGGGACCTAGGAGACCAGAGTCTGCACTCTATCGGGCTCTTCTCCACAATTTCATCAGGTCAGGCCAAGACCCTGAGCCAAAAGCACAGGCTTCCAGGTTCTAGTGTTTGAAACTGAAAATAGCCTTGCATTAAGTATTGTTTAATGAAAAAAACAAGAACTATTAAATGAAACCTTAAAAAATTAAAACAAAAAAGATAAATATGGTTTCTTTATGAAACATTTCTCAAGCCTTTAATATTCTAGGGTGCATTACGGCTCTCCAAGAAGATCCACCATGCAACACTCCCATGCTTACTCCACCACGAGCCCTCTTCTTACAGAGCATCTACATAGACTTCTCTTTTGTGGAGTTCACATTGGGGAAAACTGGAGTAAATTATTAGATAAGATGAGCACGAAGACATCAGGAGGACACCTAAGCCCACAATGTTTTTCATAAGTCTGGAAACATTGGAAATAATCTTAACGCTCTCTAGAAAAATACATGAGATTATATTAAAATGCCACTCCAGATGCTAGTCAGGAAGCCTATAAAGTACATAACGAAGATAAAAGATTAGATCAGTTTTTTTAAAAAGGTGCAAAATTGTATAAATGATTATTATATCTACATATAAAAATTAAATATAGCTTCTGACTATGAGGGACTAAAATAGCTGAGACTTGTTCTATTTTAAACAAGCAAAAAGTTGAAGTATGAAACAACCAATTTTAGACACCAGAAAATAGGAAGTGCAAAAACTTTGGTCCCTAAGCAAAAGGAAGCAAACAAGATGAGTCCAAGTTCTCCTCAGCTATTTCTAGAAGCAACTTCCAGACCGTAGTACAGGGAGAATAATGCAAAACAGCAAGTCCATATCGTTGAGTTGAGGAGATGGAAATCACAGTTTGGGGAAACTGAAGGCTTTTTACAGCAGAACACTGAAGAAGAGGAAGCTAAATCTTCACAGGTGTGTGGATGCCTTTGAGGATCTGGATGAGTACGAGTCTGCACATACCTAGAGTAAATTTCCCTGAGGTTAGATGAAAGCTTCCAGGTGCAGAAAAGGTACGAAGAAGCCCTGTGTCAAACAATCCCCAGAATTACCCAGACAGGGTCCAAAAGCCTTTCACTTGCCACCAGCCAGAGCGGAGGAAATTTACTGAATACACAGAGTCTTCATTAGAGCTTCCAAAAAGGTCATGCCATAGGAGTTGGGCTAAACTAACCCTAAAAGAACCCCCCAAATGATTAAAAATATGCCTCAAAAATATTGCATTAGTACACAAATAACGGCAGTATTCGCCAAAACAAAGCCTAGCCGTATATATATATATATATATATATATATATATATATATTTTTTTTTTTTTTTTTTTTTGAGAAAGAGTTTTGCTCTGTTACCCAGGCTCGAGTGCAGTGGTGCGATCCCAGCCCATTGAAACCTCCGCCTCCTGGGTTCAGGTGATTCTCCTGACTCAGCCTCCTTAGTGGATGGGATTACAGGCACATGCCACCATGCCCAGCTAATTTTTATATTTTTAGTAGAGATGGTGTTTAACCATGTTGGCGAGGCTGGTCTCAAACTCCTGACCTCAAGTGATTCACCTGCCTCAGCCTCCCAAAGTGCTAGGATTATAGGCGTGAGTCACCATGCCCGGCCACCTAGCAGTGTTTTTTGTTGTTGTTGTTTTTGCAACAGAGTCTCACTCTGTCACCCAGGCTTGAGTGTAGTGGTGCAATCTTAAGCTCACTGCAACCTCCACCTCCCCAGTTAAAGTGACTCACCTGCCTCAGCCTCCCGAGTTGCTCGGATTGCAGGCCCACTTGGCAGTCTTTAAAAAACTTTCAGCACTAAAAAAATTGACGTTTGGTATCTGATTAAAAATTACCAGACACATTAAGAAACAGGAAGATATAACACATACAAGGAGCACTCTTAGTCAATAAAAACAGAACTAGATATGATTAACCTGGCAAAATTAACAAAAAGGGCCGCTAAAATAGCTATTATAAATATACTTAGCATGTTCAGTGATTGAAGGGAAAACATTTATATAATGAGGACAGAAATAAAAGATACAAAAACATAAGCCTTTCAGAGATAAATATCTCTAAAATATAAACTTTCACAGATTTGGGCTAAAATAATATTAGAGACTGTAAAAGACCAGTGTACATAAAGACATGGCAACAGAAACTGTCCAAAATAAAGCATACCAAGAAAAAAGAATGAAAAATAATGACCAGATTCTGAGAGACCTGTTAGATAACATCAAGCCACCTAAGATATGTGTCAGAAAAAGAAAGAAGAGAGGAGTGGGAAATTATATTTGAAAAAACACCAGAATTATTTAACATTTGATAACTACAATTCATAGATCCAAGTAGACCAATAAGCCCTAATCTGCATAAATACACACATGCAAAAACCACCAGGGGACATCATAATAAGATTGCTAAAAACTAGTGATAAAGAGAAAATCTTAAAAGTAGCCAGAGGCAAAAAGGCACATTACAAACAAAAGAACAGACATTTTGCCAGAAACTATGTAAGCCAGAAGACAATTGAATTACATTCTTAAATCATTGGAAGAGGACAACCTGTCGATTTAGAATTTTACAGATTTTATCCTAAAGATTTATCAGTCAAACAATAAAAGATAATTTATGATGCACATACCTTCACCACAAGAAATGTTAAAGGAAAATTTCCAGGCAGAAGAATGATAATTTCAAATGGGAACTTGCATCCATATAAGAAGAGCATGAAAAATATGTGCAAAATAGGAAACTGGGGGTTTCTCTAGTTTTAATTTTTTTTTTTTTACCAACAGTTGAACATTTAAAGCAAAAGTGATAATATTGTTTTGTTGGTTTATAATATATGTAGCTATAAAATATATGACAACAACAGCAAGAAGATGGAAAGTTGGATATAAAGTATTTACATTATATTTAAATGATATAATATTATTTAAAGGTAGACTGTGAGATGTTAGAAATACATATTTTAAACACTAGAGCAATCAAAAAAAGCAAAGTTGCAAATAAATAATATAATAAGTAACAAAATAGTGAATGCAAAAGGAAATCACAAAAAAATTCAGAATTAATTTTAAAAGGCAAGCAAAAAAAAAAAAGCAACACATATCAGATTAACAAATAGAAAACAAATAGAAATATGGCACGCTTAAACCCAAACATATCAATAAGTACATTGAATGTAAATTACCTAAACCTTCATTATCTCATCTGCTGGTCACTAACCACATGTAATTATTTAAGTTTACATTAATTAGTTAAAATTAAAAAGGAAAATTCAGTCCTCAGGCAAACTGGAAACATCTCCAGTGCTCAACAACCTCATGTGGTTAGTGACTCAGCCTGGACAGTGTAGACACAGAACATTTCCATCATCACAAAAAGTTCTATTAGACAGTGCTTATCTAAACATATCAACTAAAAAACAGAGATTTTCAGATTGGATAACAAAACAAGACTCAGGTATATGCTATCTCCAAAAAAAAAAAAAAAAAAAAAAAAGAGAGAGAGAGAGAAAGGAAAAAAGAAAAAGGGGCAGCCTTAAATACAAAAATACAAAGACACAGACAGGTTAGTGGAGAAGTCAGAACAGAACAACAAATAGTACCAGAGATAAAAGAGGCCAATTCATAATGATAAAGGGCTTACTTAATCAGGATGACATACAATACTAAATGTACAAGTACCTGTTTGGTACCTGTCAGCTTGGTGTAAAAGTAATTGCGGTTTTTGCCATTACTTTTTTTTTTTTTGAGGTGGAGTCTCTGTCACCCAGGCTGGAGTGCAGTGGCGGAATCTCAGCTCACTGCAAGCTCCACCTCCCGGGTTCACGCCCTTCTCCTGCCTCAGCCTCCCAAGTAGCTGGGACTACAGGTGCCCGCCACCACGGGGTTTCACCATGTTGGCCAGGCTGGTCCTGACCTTGTGATCCACCCACCTCAGCCTCCCAAAGTGCTGGGATTACAGGCATGAGCCACTGCACCAGGTCGCCGTTACTTTTAATTTCTTTTATTGGCAAAAACCGCAATTACTTTTGCACCAACCTAATAACAGAACTTCAAACACCTGAAGAAAAGCTGACAGAACTAAAAGGAAAAATAGGCATTTTTATAAGTATATGTGGAGTTTTTATCACCCCTATTTCTCAGTAAATAATAGAACAAATAAAAAAATCAATGAGGGTACAGTTGGAAAACACAATTTGACCTTACTAAGCTTTATAGAATATTATACACATTTTAAAACTTCAAAACACACATGCTGTTGAGGTGCATGTGGAACATTCACGATGATAGACAATATACTTGCTTATAAAATAAGTCTCAACACATTGTAAAATATTGAAATCACAATGGTTTATTAGTTTGTTTGTTTAACCACAATGGAATTAAATTAGAAATCAACAACAGAAATTTAACTGGAAAATCCCCAAATGTTTAGAAATGAAACAGCATGCTTTTTTTTCTTTCTTTCTTTCTCTTTTTCTTTCTTTCTTTCTTTCTTTCTTTCTTTCTTTCTTTCTTATCTTAAACAAGGAGAAAGCACTTTGGGAGGCCGAGGCGGGCAGATCACCTGAGGTCAGGAGTTCAAGACCAGACTGGTCATTATGGTGAAATCCTGTCTCTACTAAAAAATACAAAAAATTAGCTGGGCGTGGTGGCAGGCACCTGTAATCCCAGCTACTTGGGATGCTGAGGCAGGAGAATCACTTGAACCTGGGAGGCAGAGGATGCAATGAGCCGAGATCTGGCAACTATATTCCAGCCTGAGCGACAAGAGCTAAACTCCATCTCAAAATAAATAAATAGATAAATAATAAATACAAGAAGAAAGGCAATTTTATTCTTTCAAGAAAATGTACCAACAGGTTGAAGAAAGGAGCAACTCTGGCTACATCCC
Source organism: Pan troglodytes (assembly GCF_028858775.2). Classification (NCBI taxonomy): domain Eukaryota; kingdom Metazoa; phylum Chordata; class Mammalia; order Primates; family Hominidae; genus Pan; species Pan troglodytes. Next base: position 139,049,405 of record NC_072411.2, on the reverse strand, counting down.
CTAAGCAGGGGTCTGAGATGAGGCCAGGCATGACCCTAGCTGGGGAGAAGCCCGTGGAGCTCCCTATGGCACTGGAGAGGGAATCAGGCGGCCCAGGAGTGGCAGTTTGTTCTGTTAACACCAGGAGCCTCTCACAGCTGGACTTGGTGACAGGGCAGAAACAACACACTTCTAAAAAACACATGTGTGAAAGAAGAAATCATGATATATTTTGAACTAAATTAAAATGAGAATGTAATCTGGTAAAATCTGTGACATACAGCCAAAGCAGTGATACAGGAAATGTTTATGGAAAGGATTAAAATCAACCACACAAGCTTCCAATATGTTCTAGTTTCTTCCAACTAGAAAAAGAACAATCAAAACCTGAAAGAAATAGAGGGGAAGAAATAATATATAAGAGTGACAATCAGTGAAATAGAAAACAGGTAAACAATAGAGAAATTAATAAAAACAGTTAAACAATACAGAAAATTAACAAACCAATATCTGACTTATTGAAAAGATTAATAAAACTACTCATCTCTAGCATGACTGATCAAGTTTTTTTTTTTAAAAGAAGACATAAATTTAGAGTATTACAGATGAAGGAATGGACATCACTTCAGATCCTACAGATGTTAAAAGTCTAATAAGAGAATATTTGAATAATTTTATGTCAACAAATTCAACAACCTTGATGAAAAAGACAACTTTAATGAAAGGCACAAATTAACAGAATATTTTCAAGAAGAAATAGAACATGTAAATAGCCCTATATCAAATAAGAAAGTGAATTCATAATTTAAAAAGTTACTCACAAAGAAAATACCAGGCCCATGTTATCCCACTGTTAAAATCTGTGAAATATTTAAGGAAGAAACAATACCAATCCTACACAAACTCTTTCAGGCAATAGAATGAGAAGGGAACACTTACAAACTCATCTTATAAGGCCAGCATTAACTTATGTCAATACTCAACAAAAGTATTACAAGAAAAGAAAACTACAGACCAATACCCCTCATGAGCATAGATGCTAAATGCTTGACAACATATGAGGAAATAACATGCAGCAATATATATATATTTTTAAATCATGACCAAGTGGAGCTTATTCCAGGAATATAAGAAAATCAAAGTAATTCAGTATATTAACAAAATAAAAGATAAGAACCATATTGTAATATCAATAAATATAAAAAAGCTTTTGATAATATTTAAGTCCCATTCATATTTTAAAATTCTCAGCATACTAGGAATAAAATACAATGTCTTAATCTTGATAAAGAAAACCTACAATAAACTTATAGCTAACTTCATACTTAGTGGTGAGCATTCTGAATGCATTTCTTCTTAGATGAGAAACAATACAAGATACCCCTTTCTCCAATTCTATTCAACATTGTACCGAAGGTCTAGCCAGTGCAATATGGCAAGATTTAAAAAAAAAAAAAGAAAGAATTGAGAAGATACATAGAAAAGTAAACTGTAATTATATATATGGAAAATTCTAAAGAATCTTAAAAAACAAACAAATGCCATTAGAACTAACGAATGAGTTTAGCCACTTGGCACAACATAAGGCTAATATACAACATTCAATTTTATAAAGAGAGAGACAGGGTCTTGCTCTGTTGCCCAGGCTGGAGTGCAGTGGCATGACTGTGGCTCACTGCGGCCTTGACCTCCCAAGATCCTCCCCCTTCAGCCTCCTGAGTAGCTGGGACTGCAGGTGCATGCTACCACACCTGGCTTTTTTTTTTTTTTTTAAATTTTTGTAGAGACAAAGTCTCACTATGTTGCCCAGGCTGGTATCAAACTCCTGGGCTCAAGTGATCCTCCTGCCTCGGCCTTTCAAAGTCCTGGAATTACAGGCATGAGCCACTGACCCAGCCTATATTTCTGTATACTAGCAACAAACAACTAGAAATTAATATTTTAGAAATAATAATCACAACATCAAAAATACAGTATGCTTTGAAATAAATTTAACAAAATGTGTTTAAGAGTTGTACAATGAAAATTACAAAATACCGTTGAGAGAAATTAAAGAAGACAAATAAATGAAAAGAGACGGAACATGTTTTCGCTTGTAAAACTCAGTAGGATTAAGATATCTCTTCTCTCCCACTACTCTATAGCTTTAAAGCAATCAAAATCAGACTGGTTTTGTCTGAACGTTTTTGAATAAGTCAATGGCTTATTTCAAAATTCATATGAAATTTCAAATGCCAAAGAATAGGCAAAATATTTCAGAAAAGAAGAAAGATTGAGGATTTGCAATAACTGACTTCAAAACTCACTAGAAGAACGAGGCCAGACTGCCCAGGGTTTCGGGGCGTCTGCAATGCTGTTCAATTTACCCGTCAGCTTCCTCCTCCTTCCCCTTATACGTGTGAATCCTTAATAAATATCTTGCACTCCATACTCCACCTCAGATTCGGCTTCTGCAGAACCCAGCATTTAGTAAGCATCTCCCTATTCCAGATTATTCTTCATATGGCTACTATAATTACCATTTTTATTATTCAACTTTCTAACTGTAAAAGTATTCCTAAAAGAAATACATAACTCTCATGACATAACACTCCTTCTAGAGCATAGAAACAAATGGAATATTCCTTTGAATCGTTTTATGAAGCTTGAATAATCTAGATTCTAAAAACCTATGAACAACAATGAGACAAGAGAAATAGATGTTTCTTCCTTATGTGAAACATTAAATTAAAAATAATAGCAATGAAAGTAGGCGGTACCTTTGAAGGGCAATATGACATTACTTAATAGGGCTTATTGTAATAATTTAAAAAGATAAAATTTCAGGAATTTTCTTCCTCTACCTAAAAAAGAAAGTCAACACTTTCTTTTAAGCAGTTAATGGGTATTTCAAAAATCTCCCAGTGAATCCACATCATTGTGAATGTTAATTAACTAACAGGCCAGGCCCCAATCCAGACAGTTAATAGCTTGTGTCTATGCTAGCTTTCCTGTTCTTACCTGAATAGTCTGTTTATTTAAGTGGCTTTAGTGGTTCTTAACCCATCGAAAGTGTTAGTTTAACAAAGAATACCAAACAATTAACCTCTGGTGGAAAAAAAGGAACCGATTAAAACAAGCAAAATTTATCGCTCTGTTAGGTTCTGCAAACACCATCTTGATGAGCTAAAAACCCCTAATAAAATAGCAGTTACACTCTGCCTAAAAACATAGATCTCAGTTATCATACAATGTGGATTACTACCAAAATAGATGGGTGCAGTGGGTGGTTGGTCTGCATGAAGCAAAATGGTGGATGTGACAGACTGCTTTTCCATGGAATTGGCTGAGCATCTGATTTTGTTGTCATGAGATCACAGAGAGGAACTCTGCATGGTCCTTGTTATGCAGAGCTGGGGCAGAAGAGGAAAGTGATATCCCCAGAGGGCCTATGAGGTCTTCAGACCGAGGCACAAGCTGGTGCCAAGAGCCGCCTGGACCACACACTGGAGAGGCGGTGGAGAGAAGGAGAGAGGAAACTCAGAGGGCAGGTCGTCCACGGCAGCCTCGGTCAGCCCGGACCACTGGCCGGACACACCAGGCTTTCCTTTTCCTGGCAGGCACATCAGGGCAGCCAGAGAGGCAGCCACTTTCCTCCAGCCAGAGACTCTGCAAACCCATCTGGACAGCAGGTCAAGGCCCCGCTCCAGAGGCACCATCACTCTCCCCATGACTGACCTCTTCCTCGCCAGGTGACTGGAAGACAGGATGAGATAGGGCCGGCAGACTGGATTTCCCCTCGGGTGGCTGAGGGCCTCTTTGACAGAGTGCAGGTGTCCTTGCCAGCTCCCATCCAGGCCATCCCCACCCACTTCCCTGCAGCCCTCTGAGCCTGGGCGTTCACTGCAATGACTCATTTGCTCTGTGTGTCTGGAAGCACGTTGGTAGGGTAGGGAGGTGGGTACCACCCTAGCCTAAGGTGCACACTGCTTTATGTTCTGAAGTCCTTGCAGAATGTTCATTCTAACCTACTAGCTTTCAGGGACAATTAGGAACAATATAATATTTCCTTCTCAAAATAGCCTCTAAGATGCAACTGTAGGAAGAAATTTTGTCTAACCCTTAGCTAGCCCTGGCTCCTGGAAAGCTGCATAGGGAATCCCCATGATCAGAAAAAAAGTCAGGCTCTTAGCGGATCACTCACAATCTGCTTTTTCTCCTGGGATCTTCTGCCAGATGGATCCTGGGGTTCTCTCCGTGCCTTTCTCCACCTCTTTTCTTGGGGTTCCCAGGACCTTCCCTGCCTGTCCCCTTCTGCTCCAGGCACTGGCTCTATCTTGGAGGGTGATGGCCCATACTTGAGGCTTTAGCTCTTCCAGCTTCTAAGACAAACAACACTGTCTCTTGCTATTATTCAACATTTTTCACAGCTTAATAAACTCAATCAATATCTTGTTACTCTAATGAAGTCTCTGGCTAGTTAACACAGTATTACCAAAAAGCCTCTCCCCTACAAGTAGTGTGGAAGGAAAGGAAAGGAGAGGGCGGGGGCAGCCATGCTGCCTTTTCTCCCCTTCACAAGGTGTATGGGCATGGACCCTCATAGCAATGTCCCAGCCTCCCCAGCCAGCAGGCATGGATGTGACTATGGGTCCATCTCACAGTGAGGGTCCCTCTGACGTCTTCAGTTCAAGGACAACAGGCTCCACGGTTCTCCTGCTTTGTCCAGCAAAGAGTCCTGATGTTTGAGCTTTTTATCATAAAAGGAAAAGCTAATGCATACCAGAGAAATTTGAAACCCAGCTTGACATCCCCTGGGGCTAAAGTGCATGGTGGCAGGTTCAAAGGACAGGGCAGGAGACACGGGCCAATTACAGCGGGAAGAACTTGTTTGTTTGAAGAGGCAGGAGAGTCGCAGGAAGGGTCACCTTTCATTAGCTGTAGATACATTCCTAAGGCAGCTCCTCCAGGTACTCAGTAAGTTCTTAGAAAATTGGGGTGGGATTGAACTTTGCTAATTTAAGGGTCCATCACCAGTGGCTGTCGCCTATCTCCATCTAAGCATGCTTATATTCCCAGCCGTTTTCATTTCCATTTGGCCCCACGTGACCCCAGTTTCTGAATACAAAGACAGAGGGGCTAGATCCCTTAGGTGAGACTCTACGGAGCAACACGCAGCGTCTTATTTCCATTTGACAGATTTCAGAGGAAAGTAAATTTGGTGCAAAAATATAGAGGCACCGTGATCTAAGGTTAAGAGAGAGGTGGAAAAAAAATGCCAGAATCATTTCTTATTTGTAGCAATTGGCCCTTGATGTAGAACAGTGCGTTATACTCTATAGAATTTCAATAAAGTCTAATTGGTTATGGTCAAGAATTTCTGGAGCATTTGGGGAAAATACTGATGCATCTGAAGTTCGCTTTTAAGGTCTGTACTGAGTATGCTATCCACAGTTTCTTTTTTGTTTGTTTAATAGATGTTTATTATACATTTTACAACACATTTCAAGTCAAAGAGACAGCTAGGTTTCTGCTGAAGACTGAATTTCAGCACCAAATTTTGAAATCTGTGATGTGTGCATATTAAACCATACAGACCTTCACATCAGAGGATGGGATGATTAAATTCTGCCTCTGTTTCTGAGATACTGCAGCATGAGGGACACGGTTTCTATAACAGTGACAGCCATGGGTATAAAAGTGGGTATAAAAAGCACGCCTCAAATTATCTGGAAACTTTGTGTACACATATATCTATGAAGAGATGTTGGAAGGAAAATTCCTGCCTCGCCAGGTAAACCTGTGAACAAGAACAGAGTAAATGGCCAAGAACAGGAATGAGTGCTCTGTCCACACACTAGAGAAATACTAAGTATAATCTTCCACTTTTCAAAGAATGCAGAAACCAGCCTGTAATTAAGAACGTTTTGTGTTGACTCTGATATCATCAGCCTCAAGCTATAAGACCTTTTATAATTCCTCTGAACCAATCTAAAAATGTCCATTCCTTTCCAATATCTTATTCCAACTAAACGAGTTCTTCCCTGCTCATGACACACACACACACCCATGCACACACACACATATGCACACACACATGCACACAGAGCTATTTTTAGAATCTTGTAATATTTTCCCCAATTCTAGCCCGAGAGAATCTATAAAATTGCTCTTCACAGCCCTGGAAGTATAATAGGTGATCAAGGATATTCTCTGAATGACACAGGGCATGGATGAAAAAAAGGAATAAGTGAAAAAGAAATGAAAAAAGAAGGAAGAAAGGGAGGGAGGAAGAGAGGAAGGGAGGAAGGGAGGAAGGGAGGGAGGAAGGGAGGAAGGGAGGGAGGAAGGGAGGAAGGGAGGGAGGAAGGAAGGAAGAAAGGAAGGAGAGAGAAAGACAAAGAAAGAGGGAGAAGAAAAAGAAAGAGAAAGAAAGAAGGAAAGAGAGAGAAAGAAAGAAAGAAGGAAAGAAAGAGAAATAGAAAGAAAGAAAGAAAGAATTAGTGACCATGTGGATTAACAAATTGATTTCAGAGGGCCCCAGAGTAATTCCATCGTTTAGACCACCTAGTCACTGGGATTACATGTCCCTCACAAAATGCACTTAACACGGGCCATGCAGACACCTGTTCCCTAGAACTGCCCTGAGCCTCGGATCTGATTTCACTGTGGTCCAAGAACAGCTGCAAGTGCCAAAGGCTCATGGACACTCTGGCCACCGCCAGCCACCCCATATGAGCAGGAGATGAAAGGTCCCATGTGTCTCACCTAAGCTCAGGATGCGTGACTGGTCCAGTGTTTTCTTCTTCATGCCCAGATCCTTATTTGAAAAAGATGAAAAATTTCACAACTGTTTTCACATATTCCTTTTAATGACTTGACTTCCTGCACAGTTTGTAGCATAACTTTATGAGCAGCAAGCCACCCCTTCAAAATGTGGATTCAGGAAAAAATTGCCGCATGTTTGTGACCCTTGCTGATCTGCATCATTTGCCTCAGTCTTTCATTATTAAAAAGCCAAAGAGCAGCAGTAACAACAGCAAAACTCCTCTACCTGATTACCTGGATTCAATAAGCCATGGAAAATGAAGGAGTGTATGAATTCCCTGAGGTAGATCTTCTGTATTTTCTAAGCTCACCAAGTCAATCTTGTTAACACTGGCCTATTTTAGCTACTAGTTCTTATTCAATGCTTTGTGAATAATCATAGCAACTAATTATAAAAGTGTCATTTTGTGCAGAATATTGACTCCAGATTAAATAGGTAAAGGGTTTTGTTTTTGATATGCTTTGTTTTCAATAATAAGAGCCATAAAACTTGAGCAAATCCTTCCTGCATGTAGTTGTACGAAGGACTTCATATAAAACATTGCATTTAATTGTCATAACAACTCTTTGGAAGGAGTTTTATCTTTAGCTCCATTTTACAGTTTAGAAGGTTAGGTAATGTGCCCAAGTTTATCCAACTACTGAGTGCCATGGCTTGACCTGCTGGCTCCTAAGTTCACGCTCAATCTGCTATAACTTGCAGCTTTCCTAGAGTTAACCTATATTCCTGTCCAGACAGCATGAGGAGAGATACTACATTCCATGTGAAAATCTGTCCAAGATGCATCTGCTTCCTCTGCTTGGGTCAGTGGGAGGCACTGGAAGAGTTTGCTGAGGAACCTGCTGACGATGAACTTCTAAACATGGGTTATTTGCAGGCCTAGACACAAGCGTAACACGTTACACACAGGAGTTTACCGTAAGTGTGTTGACAGAATGAATGAATGAACAAATAGGTAAAGCATAACATGGACAAGTGTGGGTTCTGTTCAGGCTAAATAGGCTTTTTTGCTCCCACCATCCAAGACACACAATATTAAATTTGCCAGCTTACGATGATAGTAACTTGAAAGCTACTAAAGGAAAGAAGTGTATTGCTGATCTCACCCTGTACATGTCTGGAAGAGCTCTACTTATGTGGAACTGATGGGAAGTTCCTGCTTTGACAGGAAGTGACTTGGAAAAGGAGACAGGATGAGTCAGTGAAATAGTCAGGCCTGCTCCCCTTTTCCTCACTCGATTCTGTGGCTGATGCCAGCTCCAGGGTATTTTCCTAAGCCCTCTTGACAGCTGGTGTTAGTTTCCTGAGGACACCAGGCTCACAACACTTTGCACAGCAACCCTGCGCACATACTCACTGGAGCAACATGTAAATAAGTATTAAAAGAAGAAGGAAATGGCTTTGTCCAGACTGTTCTGTGGTTGCTTTGTTGCAAACAGGAAGTAATGCAATAGGGATATACACAGCGTATGAATCACTAGAATAGTAAATATAGGTCAAGAGAAGAGAACTCACATACACCCATCCTTGAGAATGATGTAGAGCTAGTTCCTGACCAGTAATAAAGTATGTGTTCATAATGGAATCATGTTATGGAAAGAGGTAATAAAGTGTCACCACATGTTTACAAGAAGACCATTTTAAGGGATACTTGGCATCAACTGGGCCACCATTATAAAACCATCTCCAGATGAGTCTCCAAAATTGAAGGGTGTTATCAAAAAGCCAGTTCACAGAGAGGCTAAGAAAATGGTCAAATGTTTAGAAAACAAGACAAATGGGGTAACTGTGTTTTTCCTCATTGAATAAGTAAAGGACTTAGGGCTTTTCCATTTGGAGAAAAGAATGTTGTTGGACAATTATAAATTATTGGTTCCTCATTCTTTAGGGGACATATATTGAAAAATGTATTTATATTTCTGGTACTTAGGTTGTACTTTAGACATTAATTGTTAATAGCCAAAGCTCAAACTTTTTGTATATTTAAACAGAGAGGCTTAAGAATCCCAAGAAAATCTTTTTGACAACCTTTCTTATGGTGGAAGCTGGGGAGGCTCCGTGTTACCTTCCTTGACACCTCCAACATTGGGAGTCTTCCTTCAGTGCCTGTCTTGCTTAGCAAGACTATCATGTCCTTATAGTGATTACTACCTTCTTCTTACACCTTCCCTCAGTCACTCAGTAACACTTGCCTAAGTATCCCCAGCACTCAACTAGGCTCTGGGAGGACTTCAGAGGTATAAAAAGTAATGCCACCATAAATGGCATCAAGAAATACCCCTGTGAAATATACACTCAAATGATAGCCCAAGGCCATGTGTGGCCTGCTGGAAGGAGCCTAGAGTCACACAAAGGTGTGGGTTCTAGTTCTGCCTAATCTTATCAGCTGTGTGGGCTTGAACATAATCTTATCAGCTGTGTGGGCTTGAACAAGACATTGTTTTTTTTACTGCACTTTGGTTCTTCCTGTGCAAAGTGAGAAAAAATCAGCTGCTTAGGAATAAAGGCAACCATCCATTTTACTGTGCAGTCTAATCAGTAAATCACTGTTCAACTACAGGGACCCTATAAGGCAAAGTAGTGACTCAGCAGTGAGGTCAGGGGACAGTGAGAAGGTGAGCTTGGGAAAGACTTTGCAATGTTGAGGAGACTCGAATGGGACCTCAGGACCAGATAAGTTACGAGGCAGGGGTCAGGGAATCTACCTTGGGATGTCATTTTCTTTTAAAGGATATTAAGCAAAAATGTCCAGGCTCTTCAGAACTAATGCCGATTTAGGCATGACTGCATATGAAATACAGTGTCAAAGATTATAAATCAAATGAAAGAAGGAAAAATTTGTGTTACTATGAATGTTATAATGTAGAAGTTAGCTTTTAATGACTTGGGTAGCAGAAGAGGGTTAAGAAATGTGACATTTATGGTTAAAATAGTCAAAATACTGATTGTTACAAAAACAGAACCTATCTCGTATCTTCAGATTTTGAGTCATTTTTAAAGAGAAAATATCTAACAATCTGTTTACCAAAATTGTCACTAACTGGATATTGAAGGAGCTTGAAGTATGTTGGAATGTATCACATTTTTATTTGACAGTGAGTCTTTTTCTATCATTTATCTGGGAGACAGCATAAGGCTTGTTTTCTTTTGCTGTGGCTATTTTGATAGCTTAGCCAATAGATAACTTAGCTGTATAAATCTGTACCAGGACATGTATATACCATTCTTTATTCCAATGAGGTAGCAGAGAAGTTCAATAAGCAAAAAAAGTTTAAGGTCGCAAAAAGAGAGTATGTGATTCATAACACCATGCAAGCAGAGATGATTGAAAATGACAGCTAAGTGAAATCCTCAGATTTCAGAATGGCTGTTTCTGCAGAAAAGACAGAGTTTTCCTTCACTGAAAGAGAGCTGCATCCAGGGAAGACCCCACAGGAGTGGAAATGTGGCCACCTTCCAAGTCACCGGGAATGCAGTATCTCCAACAACTTGTCATTTAGGAAGATCAGCCAGCACTTTGTAAATCATCTCACATCTCTAAGATGAGAAAAACAAAAATAAAAAGCACCGACTGAGGCATCAGCTTTCCTCAGGCATTGCAAGGAGCACTCACTTCAAAGATTAATTTGGCACAAATAAAAGCCCATTAAACTCGGTGTGCCCACAGATGAGATGCCTGCTCAGATTTCTAGAGAACCTTCAAAAAACAAAGAAGTCACTCCAGTTTCAAACTTGAGGTTTAAAAGCTTATGCTTGCAATCCCAGGTCATGATGCTTAGTTGCCCCAGAACCATTTGATTCTGATGTCATTATTAAACAGTGTGCTTTGAGTTACAGCTCTCAAACCCTTCAGAATTGCTTTTGTTTTCTTCAGTAATAAAGTCTTTTCCCATCCTAAGAAAAAGATTCCTAGGAATTGCTCCACACGGAGTCTACAGTTTGGAAGGAGGGGAAAGGGGACAAGAAGGCTAAGAGCTTGCTGGTTTTCCCTTGTCTCTGATCATAAAGTTAAGTTCAAGTGGTGTCATTCCACACTAATCAGAATAATGAGGTAAGAAAATGGACAGGAAATGGCTTCACTTTAAGTGCCCATTATCTGATGCCAATTGACAAAGAAATGCTTAGGAAATTGGAAGTGTATGCAGCAGCCAGTCCCGTGATGGGGGCACTGAAGTCAATATGGTCATTGTTGTTCATTTCAATGTCAAGGTTTCATAAGTAGGGGGATTTTTCAGACACAAATTACAGTCCTTATGAGTGAGTGTTGAAAATGATGCTAGAAACAAATCTATATATAATGCTACCATAAGTGGGGAGACCAGTGTGTTCCTAGTATTAACCACAGTCTTTAAAATTAAGACCAAATGCCAGTAAACAATGCATATTCTTTTCCATGTGAATTTTTCTTCCTAATAATGCCATCAGTACAAGATTAAATTTCAAGTCTACCTAGAGAGCTATATGAAAAGCAAACAATTTGATCTTTGAAGGATTTCGTTTCATCCAAGATACTCTGAAATTTCCTTTGTCTCCATACAGTATCTTTGTCAATTTAATATGGTTAATGGCCAGGAATGTCAGAAGCCACATGATGCTGGAAGGCACATTTTCACTTCATCTGCCTTTCTGACACGTTTCGTTTCATTTAACTTAATCAGGGGGTTGACGCTAATTTCCTGAAGCAGTTTCCAGGGTCCTTGTGCAAAAAGGGAAAACCATTCCCATTCTTTTAGGACATATGGTTGTCGTTATGTAAAAATTCTCTTGTGCCATTCTGGCACCCCCATTCCCCCACCGCCACTACTACAGATTGAGTTTAACCACCATGTTTCGAGTACATTCATTTTCCAAGGCTTTCTGGGGGTGTGTCAGCCGAGCACCCCCCAAAACAGGAGTATGTCCACTCATGGGCTCCACATCCCAGCCCTCACCCACCCAGGGGGGTTTAGAGTGGGTCATTACATTGCCACCAGGTGCCCTAGCAGCCCAGGAAATTGACTTGATCTCCTGCTACACAAAATGGGACCCTCTGTGGAAGACACCAGGGTCTCCTCCGAGGGCTCAGTACAGCAGAATCACTAGGTAGGACTGAGGACCTGGGGTGATTTCAGCAGCAAAAAGAGCACCTGGGTCTTAGGATAGCTATAGTGGGCACCCTAGAGTCAGACTGCCTGAGGTTGAGTCTTCTGGCCCTAATGCTTACAAACTCTGGCCTGGGCAAGTTTCCTACCCTCTTCCAAGATTCCAGTGTGCCCATCTGTGAAATGGGCACCCATTTCACAGAGCCCATATGAGGGCAAAGTGAGATAATGTACTTAGGGCACTCAGCAAAGTCAAGGACACAGAGGAGGTGAGGAGTAAACATTCACCCTTTCCGTTCTTTGTCTGATGAATGGAAGTCAGTCTAATACCCACCTCAAAGGCTGTCGTGAAGACTGAAAGAGTGAAGGCATGTGAAGTTCTGGCACTGCTTGGGGTGTAGCAAGCACACAATAAATGCTAGCAGTGCTATCGTTATGCATAATATACACAGAGTGGCCTTGTCCCTAGTGGCAGGCACCTCGTCTCATAGGCATGACTCTGCAGAGGCCTTGGACGCCAAGGAGATGACATTGGGAGGTGTCTCATCCATCAGGTCAGGACAAAGCCTTAGGGAAGAAGTCAAATTCCAAGCCTCCACAGAGGTGATGAAGAGCAGACCATGGGGTCAGGGTGGCCATGGGAATTTCTGGTGGGCCAAGGCCGCACAGAGATAAGGCCAGTCATGCCTAGTAGTTGCGGGTGCTTCTTTGCTAGTTATAGGAATCAGACATTTTTCATTCTCCCTAATATTCTGTTGAGATTCCACCAAACCGAACAATCAATAGTAGGCACTTATAAAAATGGGGAAGAGGCCAAAAGGAGACAGGCTGTTGAAGGAAGTGGTGCCAACTGCCTGTCTGAATTAGTCAGGGCTCTTCAGAAAAGCAGAACCAATCAGGATAGACAGAGACGTCTAAGAGGGGATTTGTTATAGGAGTCGGCTCAGGAGATTTTGGGGACCAAGAAGTCCCACTGATATGGTTTGGCTCTGTGTCCCCACCCAAATCTCATCTTGAACTATACTCCAATAATTCCCATGTGTTGTGGGAGGGACCCAGTGGGAGATAATTTGAATCAGGGTGTGGTTTTCCCCATGCTGTTCTCGTGGTAGTGGAATCTGATGGTTTTATCAGGCTTTTTCGCTTTTGCATCTTCCTCATTTTCTCTTGCTGCCACCATGTAAGAAGTGCCTTTTACCTTCCACCATGATTCTGAGGCCTCCGCAGTCTTGGATATGTCTTTATCAGCAGCATGAAAACGGACTAATATAGTAAATTGGTACCAGTAGAGTGGGGTGCTGCTGAAAAGATACCTGAAAATGTGGAAGTGACTTTGGAACTGGGTAACAGTAAGAGGTTGGAACAGTTTGGAAGACTCAGAAGAAGATAGGAAAATGTGGGAAAGTTTGGAACTTCCTAGAGACTTGTTGAATGGCTTTGCCCAAAATGCTGATAGTGATATGGACAATGAAATCCAGGATGAGGTAGTCTCTGATGGAGATGAGGAACTTGTTGGGAACTGAAACAAAGGTGACTCCTGTTACATTTTAACAAAGAGACTGGTGGCATTTTGCCTCTGCCCTAGAGATTTATGAAACTTTGAACCTGAGGGAAATGATTTAGGATATCTGGTGGAAGAAATTTCTAAGCAGCAAAGCATTCAAGAGATGACTTGGGTGCTGTTAAATGCATTCAGTTTCATAAGGGAAGCAGAGCATAAAAGTTCAGAAAATTTGCAGCCTGACAATGTGATAGAAAGCAAAACCCTATTTTCTGAGGAGAAATTTAAGCTGGCTGTAGAAAGTTGCATAAATAACAAGGAGCCTAATGTTAATCCCCAAGACAATGGGTAAAATATCTCCAGGGCATGTCAGAGGTCTTCACAGCAGCCTCCCCCATCGCAGGCCTAGAGGCCTAGGAGAAAATGGTTTCATGGGCCAGGCCCAGGGTCCCTATGCTATGTGCAGCCTAGGGACTTAGTGCCTTGCATTCCAGCTGCTCCAGCCATGGCTGAAAGGAGCTAACATAGAGCTCAGTCTGTGGCTTCAGAGGGTGCAAGCCTCAAGCTTTGGCAGCTTCCACATGGTGTTGAGCTTGCAAGTACACAGAAGTCAAGAATTGGGTTTGGGAACCTCTGCCTAGATTTCAGAAGATGTATGGAAACGTCTGGATGTCCAGGCAGAAGTTTGCACCAGTGGCAGGGTGCTCATGGAGAACCTCTGCTAGGGTAATATGAAAGGGAAATGTGGGGTCAGAGCCCCCACACAGAGTTGCTACTGGGGCACTGCCTAGTGGAACTATGAGAAGATGGTCACTGTCCTCCAGACCCCAGAATGGTAGATCCACTGACAGCTTGCACTGTTTCCCTGGAAAAGCCACAGACAGTCAATGCCAGCCCATGAAACCAGCTGGGAGGGAGGCTATATCCTGCAAAGACACAGGGGCAGAGCTGCCCAAGACCATGGGAACCCATCTTTTGCAGCAGTGTGTGAGACATGGAGTCAAGGGAGATCATTATGGAGCTTTAAAATTTGACTGCCCTGCTGGATTTCAGACTTGCATGAACCCTATAACCCCTTTGTTTTGGCCAATTTCTGCCATTTGGTTTGGCTGTATTTACCCAATGCCTGTACCCCCATTGTATCTAGGAAGTAATTAGCTTGTTTTTGATTTTACAGGCTCATAGGCAGAAGGGACTTGCTTTGTCTCAGATGAGACTTTGGACTGTGGACTTTTGGGTTAATGCTGAAATGAGTTAAGACTTTGGGGGACTGTTGGGAAGTCATGATTGGTTTTGAAATGTGAGGACATGAGATTTGGAGGGGTCAGGGGTGGAATGATATGGTTTGGCTCTGTGTCACCACCCAAATCTCATCTTGAATTGTACTCCTATAATTCCTGCATGTTGTGGGAGGGACCCGGTGGGAGATCATTTGAATCATGGGGGCAGTTTCCCCCATGCTGGTAGTGGGTGGGTCTCACAAGATCTGATGGTTTTATCAGGTGTTCTGCTTTTGCATCTTCCTCATTTTTCTCTTGCCGCCACCATGTAAAAAGTGCCTTTCACCTCCCCCCATGATTCTGAGGCCTCCCTGGCCATGTAGAACTGTAAGTCCAATTAAATCTCTTTTTCTTCCCAGTCTTGGGTATGTCATTATCAGCATCATGAAAACAGAGTAATACACCCACAACCTGTAAGTTGAAGAAGGAAAGCTGGGGGCATAATTCAGTCTAAGACCACAGGCCTAAGAACCAGAGGCTTCATCTTGGAGTCTGAAGGCCCAAGAACCAGGGGCTCCAATGTCTAAGGGCAGGAGAAGATGGATGTCCCAGCTCACAAGACAGCTGTGCCTTTTTGTTCTATGGGACCCTCAATGGATGCATGATTTCCACCCACATTGATGAGACTGATCTGCTTTATCCAATCTACTGACTCAAATGCTAATCTCCATGAACAGCCTCACAGACGCACCCAGAAATAATATTTTACCAACTACGTGAGCCTCCCTGAGGCAGGCCAAGTTGATACCTAAAATCAACATCACACAGCCCATCATTTCCTTTCCTGAGGAACATGGCTGGACCAGACGCAGGGCCTGGGCACCATCTGGATTATGGTTTGACCAAGGTCTGAGCTCTGGCATGTTGCAGCCCAGAGAGGGAACAGAGGCACAGGGCTGAGTCTCAGGGCCCATCTGAAGAGCTTGGGCTTAGTGTGGCACAGCAGCATCCTTGTGTGAAACCAGGGCGCTGTCCTCCTCCAGAGTCCTCCAGGCCCATCCCTGTCCCCCACGGCAGTGCCAGACCCTTTGGTCCTTCTCCTCTATGATGATTACAGAAGTTCCCTCAGACTTGCCCAGAGAAGTAGGACCTGTCTTTGGCTTGATTTGCTTAAGAAACAATGTGTGGTTAATGCTGGAACCTGAAATAGTCAGACCTTGCAATCCTCTTGGCTGGTAGCAAGTTGTCTGTAACAGTAAATTCGGAAACAAGATAGCACCACCTCTGACCTTGAACGCATTTAGTATGACTCCCATTTTCCTTCTTTCAGTGTGAGCTAATCCTACCAGTACTTTAAGGACCTTCTCAAGTGCAGGCAGATCCCTGCTTCAATGCAGATTCCCCTCCACAAAACCCAGGTATAAGAGGAAGTGGTCATGAAGTTAGGCCAAGCATCACCTACAATCCCTGAGACCCTGGGGCAGGTTTTGGGAGCCCAGCACCCAGAAGCACAAGAGGACACAGTGTTTACTGCTCATGAAGGGATCCACTGTCATCTCCATGCTGCAAAGGACACCACCAGCTTCACAGTGTCAGTCATCAGGCCAGAGCGTGTCTGGGAAATGAGTGGCAGAGCAGGGAAGCAGAAACTTCGTGATGCATCTGACTCACAATTGTCTGACACTGAGAGGCAGCAACCATGGAGTCACGTCTGCTGGGGAGAAGAATTTTAATCATTCACATGTGCACTCAGCTGCCAGCCATGCAAATGCTCTTAGTATACTGGGGCCTTTCAGCTCCCTTCCCATCCCCTGCAACGGCCCTGAGAAGAAGGCAGGGCAGGGCAGTCGCCATTACCGCATCAGATGATGATTTGTGTCGGCAAGAGTATGGACAAAGACAAAAAAGGAAATATGTTGCTGGTTTTAATAATGGTGCAAAGAATGCGTGACTATAGGAAGCTCTTCATGGATTTGAAATTTGGGGTTCTGAATATTTGGGTATAGGCCTTGCCAACCCACAATGCCCCTTGGGCAATTCTTGGTGACTGTAGGCTTGAGTGAAGCCAGGGTGAAGACAACAGGGTGGAGTGTTGGGGCTGGGGGACCTCCCAGAGAGGGGCCAGGACCCATGCTGTCATGGCCTCCTTTGCAGAGTCCTGCAGAGGCCAGGATGACTGGTTGGATGAAGGCTGCACGGAGGATAACAAAGGCTGCTGTTCTGATCTGACTGTGCTGGATGAGAGCCCGGAAGAGCAGGAGGCAGATGTTCTTCCCTGCAGCCCACAGCCACAGCCATGCCTCTCACATCAGCCTGTCCTAGCTCCTGAGATTGGGGCTACAACAGGAGGTATAGGACAGTGGGGGAACTTGATCACCTGAGAGGTTCTATCAAACCCCAAGAATCTATGGCATGCCAATTAGATAGTGTTGTTAAAACCTCTGAACTCAGTCCCTGGGACTTGGCTGTGGCCTCATGGAGACCCTGAGACTACACACTGCTACCACGACCCACTGTGTTCACCGCCCATTTCCTGCACTGGAACGCTGCGCTGACGCT
Source organism: Pan troglodytes (assembly GCF_028858775.2). Taxonomy (NCBI): domain Eukaryota; kingdom Metazoa; phylum Chordata; class Mammalia; order Primates; family Hominidae; genus Pan; species Pan troglodytes. Next base: position 139,032,257 of record NC_072411.2, on the reverse strand, counting down.
GGCTTCATTTCTCTTCTCTTGTTTGGTCTAAAATCTAGGTCTTATGCACAAGACCCCTAGCAAGAGCTCCACTCCTTTTTATGGAAACCTGCCCCTCAGTTTTAGTTACTAGCCTGTGGAGCACTTATCCATTCATCCATACCATGCTGACACAGTTTCTCAAAGACCTGGTGTGAACAGATGCCTGCTGCCTGAAGGATTTTTAAGGGCCACCCTGCAGAACAACTCCAAGATATTGTAGTATCTCCAAGATGACTGCCTGTCTTCTCACTGTAGGATGGTCAGGGGAGACAGTGTAGTTCATAACTCTGGGTGTGCATTGCCTCAGGGATTCCGGCCAGTGTAGGAAGACAGAGCAAGCATGTCACCACCACCTCCTTCTCTGCTCATGGGAGACATTGATAACTGATCCCAGAGCTCTGTCTCACATCACTGTTAGATTGGAGCTAACATTCAAGGTGAAGCCTTTTTGGCACCTTGACTTTGCCCAACCCAGAGTGATATGTTTTCAATGAAACTGAGAGATAAATCACAGTCAGGGATGACAAGGTTTTCGTGGGGCTCACAGCAATACCTGGCAGAGACAGAGAGTACCCAACACACGGAGATGGCTCTGTGGCTCCTGGGGCTTGTAGCTCACTTGGGTTTCAAACAGGCTCCGCACCCTCCATGCACACCTGTCTACCCCAGGGGCAGAGCAGCCACAACTATTAGCCCCTAACTCAGGTCCCTAGAGTGATCTGTGTGACCGATGAGGGTCCTAGTAGGAGGGTCCCACAGGGAACACCACCGGCTCTGTAGGGTCAGTGTTTCAATGAAACAAAGACTGTAGCTGTAACATTCTGGTGGCAAAACACCAGCCTTCCTGCCTCCCCAAGGCAATCCCCTTCACAGATCCATTGGCAGCTTCCAGCACAGAGATTCTCAATGCCATTTGAGCTTTGCCCCTTCCATGGGCCTGGGCAGAAAACATGTTTACTACCCAGGAACTTTGTTGAAATGGCACCTGGGCAATGAAATGATTATCGGTTTTCTCTTGACTCTGCCCAATCCCTAAAGAAATGGACAAGATGCCATGCAGAGCCACAAGGGACCCCTCTGCTGATGAGTCCCAACGTTCATGGCACACACTGTAATGAAGCTGTCGCTCGCAGTGACATGACGTTTTATCCTCCAAGATAGAAGGGAGCAACCTGCAGAGACAGAAACCTGCTGTGGCCACTGTATTTTCTTATAACATTTCTACCCATGGGCCCGATGTGTGAGGAGCTGCTGCCTGTTTCTTATGTGAGGGGTGGGGTGGGGGGTCCCTGAGCCCCAGTGCTCTTCTATCTAGACCAATGTGTCCACAGGGAACTTTCTGGAAGGGCTGCCCCTCTATGGTACAATTATTGGTAGATTTTTATCACTAGAACCCATGAGAGAAATAATAAGGAAATTGCCACACAAATACATATGTGGAAAATAAATGTTTAGGCAAAAATATATATTCTTCAAAATGAAAAATGATACGAAACTGTCATAGAAATTAATTATGCAATCAAGTCAAAGGAACTCAGTCTAAACAAAAGGGTCTCTCATGCCTGCCCCTTCAACTCCACTAATCTGGAAGAGAGGCTTAATGAAAAAATATGAAACCCTGTTGAAACGATAAGGTTGTGATATAGGGTAAGTTGCAAGAGTTGGGATTCTCATATTTATTTTCCTGTTGGATACTTTGGTAGGGGGGGTCCAATCTTTTGACTTCCCTGGGCCACACTGGAAGAAGAATTGTCTTGAGCCACACATAAAATACACTAACACTAACAATAGCTTATGAGGAAAAAAAAAAAAGTTGCAAAAAAACTCATAATGTTTTAAGAAAGTTTACAAATTTGTGTTTGCAATCTTCGCTGCATTCAAAGCCATCCCAGGCCGCATGTGGCCCGTGGGCCACGGGTTGGATAAACCTGACTTACAGATAAGCCTTACAGTGCCTCTATTCTTTTTAAATCACACACAGATACTGCAAGGAATCCTGTAGACTTCTGTTTCTAAGAATCAGGGGCTTTTTCCTTTTCCTTGCCTTTCACATGATGGCCCAGGAGCCAGCTGGTTTTTACCCAGAGGACTTGCTGACACACCTCTGCAGCCTCGGAGACAGTGAACAGCAAGACAGAGGCAGCACTTTTTGCATATGAATATGCTAATAGGTCTAATCAGCCAAACGATCTGGTGAGGTCAGCCCTCCTGCCGCTTTTCAGGGAAGGAGCCTAAGCATGGGTGCCTGGCTCTGCTGGAGCTGACAGCACTCCTCGCTAGCACACTTCTCCACTGAAAATGAAAATTATCTCTGCAGGGAACTGGAAACAAGAAGTGTTCTCCTGTTTTGGTTTGATTTTCTGTACTAAAGCTATTTGAAATGTAAGCTCTTTCGGTATTTAAAGTCTTTGGTGCTGGGCGCAATGGCTGACGCCTGTAATCCCTGCACTTTGGAAGGCCGAGGCAGGTGGATCACCTGAGGTCAGGAGTTTGAGATGAGCCTGGCCAATGTGGTGAAACCCCATCTCTACTAAAATACAACAATTAGTTGGGCGTGGTGGTGCGCGCCTGTAGTCCCAGCTACTTGGGAAGCAGAGGCAGGAGCATCACTTGAATCCAGGAGTCGGAGGTTACGGTGAGCTGAGTTTGCACCACTGCACTCCAGCCTGGGTGACAAAGTGAGACTCCATCTCAAAAAAAAAAAAAAAAAAAAAAAGCCTTTGGTGGGGTCTATATAGAGAATGATACTTATAAGTATTAATAAAAGCAGGAATAATTGTAAAAGTGGGCAGGGCCTTGTAGGCAAAAGAAGCAGGATGTGTGAAGCGCATGGAAACACGGCATCTGAGGGGGCACAGAGCAGGAGGGAGACCTCAGCCATTCGGTGTGGCTGGAGCCCAAGGTGTCTGGGACGGTGCCAGGAGAGGAGGCTGACAGGGACCTTCTCAGCACTGCAAAATAACAGCCACGTGTGTTTCATTTAGCATCCATCCCAGGCATGATTTCAGCTCATCTCTAGCGTTCCTAGGAATTAGGCATCGTCATTCTCCTTTTACAGATTAAAAACGGAAGCTCAGGGGAGATTGCAGTCTTGTTTGAGATCTGATAATGGCCAAGAGGGAAAATTAATACATGAATGTGTGGTACTTTTAAAATACACCCATGAATTCTTTAACACTCTTCCCTTCCAGAGGTGAAGGTCAATCCCAACTCCTCTTGAATGTGAGTCGGACCTCATGACTCTCTTCTGCTGAACAGAATGCAGCAGAAGTGATGATGTCCAAGGCTGCGTCATAAGAGGCATGACTGCTTGTTTCCTGCTCTCTCTTGGATCCTTTATTCTGGGGGAAGCCAGCTGCCATATCATGAAGGTACATAAGAAGCCCTATGGAGAGACAGACCCGTGTGCCAAGGAGCTGAGACCGCCAGCAAACAGCCAGCAAGGAACTGAGGTGCCTGCCAACTGCTTCAAGTGAGCTCCAGAGTGGATCATCCGCCCCATTCACGCCTTCAGATGACTGTAGTTCCAGCCAACATCTCCAGGGCAGCCTCGAGCCATGGCCTCCCAGCCAAGCTGCTCTGGGATTCCCAATGCACAGAAACAATAAGGAAAAAATGTTTATTATTTTAAGCTGCTCCATTTAGTGGTAATTGGTACACTGCAATAAAAAACGAATACATAATTTACAAATTCAAGAAATACAAATGCATATAAAATAAGAAGTGTGTGTAGTCCCCCTACCCCTTTGTCTTCACCAAATCCCCCACAGAGATAATCAGCTAGTGTTTCCATGTTCACCCTTCCAGCCCATTATGCCTCCAGTGAAGGGCTGATGAGCTAAAGAAGCTCATAAACCCCTTACTAGAAGGGCTTTGTGGAATTTTGCAGAAGCCATTGAGTATCTTAGACAGGAGCTGACACCATCAGACTTGCATTGTCAAAAGAACAGCCTGGCAGCCTGGAGAGGAAAGGTTGCAGTGGATAGGGTGAGAGGCAGAATCCGTGATGCAGACGGGAAATGACACAGTGACCGTGAAGATGCAAAGTTACAGAACAGAAAGGCAGAGTCTAGAAATATTTAGTGATAGCATCAACAGGACCTCCCCTCTTGCTGCAGCCTCCGGGTGTCCACCACCAGGGCTAGGTGTGTCAAAGTGTGTAGGAGTCATTTGCTCAGTTAGGGTGTGGATGCATCTGACATTTGTGAACCATCAACGCGAATTCAATTTCACCGTCCCATTTTCCATATGCAGCAGCCTGGAGAGGTCAAAGGCGAATCCTGTGTTCTACAGCAGACTCCATGCAGGACCAGTCCTGACCCTGGACCAAGGCTTGGGTGCCATGCACATGCATTAATCAGCGTTTCCTGGCTGTGTTTCTGTGCTACAAAGAGCCCAACAGGCGTTTCAGGTTTTCTCAACATTCCTGTATGATAGGCACCCTCATGATCCTCAGCAGACTGCCACCCTGGGCCAAATCCTGCTGCCGCTTGATTTTGTGAATGAAGTTTTTTGGGAACCCAGCTACGCTCATTTGTTTACGTATTGACTAGGGCTGCTTTTATCTGCTGTGGGTGAGCTGAGTAGTGGCCATTGAGACCTTATGGCCAAAAATATTTACTCCCTGACCCCTGATCTAGCACAGATGAGGGAGGCTGAGCAACTGCCCCCTGCAGCCAGACTCAAGCTGGGTCGGTTCTGACTTCAGAGGCCAGCACTTGTGTTGAACTGGGCCCGGCAGAGTGGCCACCGTTTTGAGGCTGGTGTCGTCTGCTTTCCTTCAGAGCAACTCTGAGCAGCTCAGAGAAGCTGCAACTTGAGGCCTTGCAGACTCCCTGCGTGGTCAGAAGATGGTCTGCAATCTGAAGAGGGCCAGCGGGAGGGGTCGCAACTTTGCTGAAAGGAGCCCAGCAGGAGGGCCCTGGAAGACATCTAATTTGCCTGTGTGCTGCTTTGTCTAGGAGAAGGGTGGGCTCGGTGCCTCCAGCTCTGGGAGCCTCACAGAGAGCTAACCCAGCCCCAGAGAGTGGGGGCGGGAGAGTTAAGAGGAGGGGGCGGGAGAGAGAGAGGGAGACAGAGAGGAGACAGGGGAAAGAGGAGAGAGGGGAGGGAAAGAGAAGAGAGAAAGAGGAAGAGACTGTCTCTAGAGGAGAGAGAAAAAGGAGAGAGAGGGAGAAGGAGGGAGAGAGAGGAGAGAGAGAGGGAGAAGGCCTCAGTGCCTGCACTGCTGGGTTTGGCTTGGAGGAGGCTTGTCATCAGCGGTCCCGGCTGGTCTGTAAAACTGCAGAGAATCAATTTCCTGTGTTATTGGTGGTTCCATTTAGGTACTCTTCCCCTAGGCATTTTTCAATTACAGGTCTAAAATCTCATTCTCTCTAAGCATGGAGCATGTTTTTTTTGTTGTTGTTTTTTTTTTTTTTTTTTTAAATCCTGCCTTTGTTGAGGTTCAAACTGGCTGGCCCCAACCCAGAGACAGACCAAAGAGCACAGCGGAGCAGAGAGCTCTAGACACTGCCTGGGGAGGGGGCGTGGCCACTCCCACCCTGTCCACGTGGGAGCCGTAAAAGTGAGGCTGCTGGAGAGGAAGGTGTGCTTTGGAGATGCACATGGAAGCCTGAGCCACGATGGAGCCCACAGCGGACACCAGCGGAGGGGACACTGCCGGCAAGGGCAGTTTGTCCAGGTGCCCCAGATCCAGCCTCTAAGCCCCACCCTGCCTCTCTGTCCTCAGATGGCTTGGTCTGTCTGTCTTACAGACCAGGAGGCAGTCAGGCATTGGCGTAGATATTAGAAAATAAAATTGCCAGTCTGGGTCCTGCTCAGGTGAGAGTGGTTTAACCCAGGCTCCTGCCCTGCCCAAGCAGACAGTGCGGGGAGGAAGTGGCTGAGAAAGTCCATCTTGCAACCTGTCATTCCACCTTCAAACTGTCACTCCTCCGAGCCTCAGGGATTCTGGTCTCCAGGAGTTCCCATTCAAATATGCATCACCCTAGGGTAGGAGAGGCGGTCGTCTGAAGATTGATGTGTGCAGGGTGAGCGTGGCCACGCCCTTCCCAGGCAGTGTCTAAAGCTCTCTGCTCTGCTCTGCTCTTTGAAGTGAAGCATTAGGATGTTAGCAGGGATAGTAGAAATGCAATTTAGGGGAGTAGGGGAGACGGCTGAACTCAGTTTATCTGAAACCTATGATGCTTCCACTGTGTGTGTGAGATCCAGTGGCAGGTGAGAGGGTTGCAAAGGTGAGCAGGACACGGGCTCTGCCCCAGGGAGCTCACATTCCAATAAGAGCTACTCATGAGAATGAAGAAGTGTGGATGCACATGGTGTGGTCAACAAAATCGTAACCCACCAAAGACGTCCATGTCCTAATCCTCAGAACCTGTGACTATGTTACCTTAGATGACAAAGCAGCTGTGCAGATGTGACAAGTCAAGGACCCTGAGATGGAGAGCTGAGCCTGGATTATCCAGGTGGGCCCAATGCACTCATAGGGTCTTTATGAGTGGGAGGCAAGGGAGTGAGTCACAGAAGGAGACGCGGTGACAGATGCAGGCATCAGAGTGATTCCACGTGAAAAGGACTGGACCAGCCATTGCTGGCTGTGCAGATGGAGGAAGGGGCCATGAGCCGAGGAATGACGGCGGCCTCCAAAAGCTGAAAAAAGCAAGGAAATGGATTCCCCCTAGAACCATCCAGGAGGAACACTGCCCAGTTGATGCCTTGATTTTAGCCCAGCGACACCCTTTTTGGACTCTAGCCTCCAGAACTGTAAAATAATAAATGTGCATGTTTTAAGCCTCTAAACTTGTGGTGGTTTGTGACAGCAGTGACAGGGAACTAATACTCATGGTATGTGCAGGGATGCCCATGTGCCCAGCAGGGAGGGGTGACTGTGGGAGCACAGAAGAGCCCGGGGGTCAGGGGAGCTGCCTGGACAAGATGCCTGGGCTGAGCACTGAAGGGTGAGTATCTCCTGGGCAAGCCCAGAGGAAGGGCGTGCCAAGGAGGCAAAAGAGGGGAGTAGAGGCAGCATGGTCTGTAGCGCCAGGAGGTGTGTGGAGACCCCTAAACATCTTGGGTCAATAGAGCAGGAGGTGGGGGTGGGAGAAGGAGGATGAGGCAGGGGAGGTATGCAGGGCCCTGCCCAGTGCCTTTCAGACAGCACAAGGGAAGGGGCACTGTGGTCACGTTAACCTGGGTTGCATTTTCCTTTCAACAGCATGCCTTATAGAAATAAATATTTTTATTACATCTTCTAATAACTTAACAACTGGCTTGGCTAGGCACAGTGGCTCAAGACTGTAATTCCAGCACTTTAAGAAGGCTGAGGCAGGCGGATCACTTAAGCCCAGGTGTTCGAGGCCAACTTGGGCATTATGGAGAGACCCCGTCTCTACAAAAAAAAACAAAAACAAAAAAAATACAATGAATTAGCCAGGCATGGTGGTGCCTACCTGTAGTCCCAGCTAGTTGGGAAGCTGAGGTGAGATGATCGCTTGAGCCTGGGTTCGAGGCTGCAGTGAACCATGATAACACCACTGTACACCAGCCTGGGTGACAGAGTGAGATTTTGTCTCAAAAAACACAAACAAAAAGCAACTGGCTTAACTATTTTCAGTGGCCACTAATCAGGTAATCCCATCAATTCATTAAGAAAATAACTACTGGCTATCTAGTCATCATGCAAACTGTACATGTCAAATCATTGATTTGGGATTTTAAGATTAATGGCTAAGTTGATTACATCAAGCCGCTATGTTATCTTGTAAACTCCCTTGCCCCAGTTTCCTACACCACACCAGAGACATTAAAAATTCTGAGAGCCTGGGACTTGGGTGAGTTCCTCAGAAGAGCTGCCTGCGAATTTAGGAAGAATGGGGTTATCAGACCCAGAAATGCAGAACAATATCACTTGCCGTGGAGGCAACAGAGGCTTTGGGTTAAGACACACCTGAGTTTGAGCCCAGCTCTGCCACATTTGCCTGGGTAACTTTGGACAAGTTGCTTAACCTCTGTGAATTCAGTTTCCCTATCTGTAAAATGGGGATGGTCACATCAAGCTCACGGAGTTGCCAATATTAAATAAAATAATACATGTAAATGCAAGGTGCCTCCTGAGGCATAAATGCTAACTGATACACTCGGCAAGGTGTCATTGATGAAAAAATGAGCCCCTTTCTCAATGCCGGTGTGGCCCAACCCATTGCAGACGCAAGTGTGGAAGCGGCTGCTACAGAGGCCCTGAGAGCTCCTGGGAGGCCACCAGTGGAACGGCCAGGCCACTTCCAAATAGAATTATGGACGCGCGCCACGTCTGCATTTACGCGCTGGGGTCTTTTGAGCAGGCAGGCCAGAGCTGAGGAGTTAGGAGGAAACAAATTCCCAAACAAACACAGATTCCCATGGAAAGAAGTGGAAGAAGGTCAGGGGACTGTAGCGGACTTGGCTGCTGTTCCTCTTGGGCCGTGTCTGGCAGGTCTTCCCTGCACAGTGGGCTCCCTTTGACCTGCTCCTGGGGACCTTGGCAGCCCCGCTTTGTTGTGCTTAAGTGTGACCTTCCCTGACCCCAGTGTCATTTGAGATGTCACCATGGAGACTGCCAGACCTCCCTGGAGCTGACCTTTTCTGGGCTTGTTCCTAGGCTGCTCACATCACCCAACACAACCCCGCGGTTAGGTCTATGGGATATGGCTAGCAGGTATATTTGATTTCATGGGTGACTATTTTTGAGTGAGGCTGTCTACACAATGTTGAAAAGGTAAAAATGGAATTCACATGGTTATTTATTATCGGCTACACCTGACTGCTAGTTTGATTCCATGAAAGGGAGGCCAATTACAAATTACTGAAAGCAAAGGAACAGCAGGCCTGTTACTTTTGTAACTGCCTGTCAGCAATTCCATAAAGTAGGCTCACTCTGGGTTTTTTTTGTTGTTGTTGTTGTTTGCCAGTCTTCAAAATAATCATCCATGGGATATTTGTTTGGATTCACAGATTTCATCACCCTGCACTGGTGGGCAGGGCCCCAGCACTCAATGTGTGCATTATCTCACTGGAATGATGAGACACATAATGGATTTTGAGCAATGTAGATTAGAGAGTTAAGCTGGTTATCACCAAGGTCTAGAACCACTGACCCAGGAATCAGAAAGTGAAGAGTTGGACTGGGACTTGGAACGTTCTCCAAAGGAGATCCGTGGGGTCCTCATGCCTGTTTTCATTGGATGTAGCACAGCCAAATGGGTGCGATCAGCTCGCCGGTGATTTGGAAGCCAGCACACTCCAAGGGAGGGAAATATTTCATTCTATGGAAATGACAGGTCTAGTTCTGGCTCAGGAACACTGAGACCTTGAGACCAACCTTGCTAAAGTGAGAGAAGGAGTAGGAGTTTCTCTAATAGCCTCCAAGGGCTGTGGCGGTGATCAAGACTCCCATGCCAGGAAGAGAGGAAGCAGTGGAAGGGCTGCAGGAGGAGGCGCCACGTGAGGCTGAGCTGAAATGCAATTTCATGTCACGAAGCCAGACAATGCATTATTTCCCGCCAGCGTACGGAGATAAAACCTCCGCTCCAACTGCTGCGTATGGGATCACTTTGAACTGCTGGATGAAATTCCCAAGTGGAAATTCCCCACCTCTCATATTCCTTCCTGTTCAACGACCATTTTTACTTTCCATTTACATCTGCATAGCTCTATGCTTTAGGTAAAACAGTGGCTAACTTAGTCGATCTCTCAGATTAATAATCTATTTCTTTTTCCCATTCACTACAACACTTCACATTTGTATTTGTTTACTAATTCTTTAAAGAGTCTGGGCTGTGTGTGGGAGCAGCACAGTGGCTAAAACACTCCTGCCCTTGAGAAGCTCACAGCTGGGTACGGAGACAGACATACAGCAAACAAGGTACTATAATGTGTACAACATAAGGGTAAAGAGTGAATGACTCTATTGGGAAGTGGGGAATCTTGGAAGCCTTCCTGGAGGAGGTGAAATCTGAAGTCCCTGTGAAATGTCCAAGTGTAGTTGCCCTAGAAGTGGTTGTTCGTGTTGATGTGAAGTTTAGGAATGTGCTCTGACTAGAGTGTTCAGGTGGGCGTCGCCAGCACATACAGGGTGGTAAATCATAGGTGTCGGGGAGATATAAGCTAGGGGAAGCAAAGAAACTTCAAGCAGGGCCATGGGGATTTATGGATCTAGACCTGTGGCCACTTCTTCAAATGCATCCTCTTTACATGGGAGGCACCTGACACTCTCCCTCTCCGAGGCTTCCCCCACCCCAGCTATTATGGTGTATCTTTCCTGGCCTGGTTCCCTCCTCATTCTCTAATCACCTCATCTCTGTGCTTTTTTTTTTTTTTTTCTCTTTCCCCCTGCTGGTCCATTTATCAATAAATCATGCAAAGATCCATTGCGTGCTCACGTGCTAGAGACTTGGGCTGGGGCAGGAATGAAGGTCAAGGTGGTGGGATGATAGGGAGAACCAGTGAAGGACAAAACCTGTAAGACCTGACCCAGGAACCAAGGAGCTTGCCATCTATTTGGCTAAAAGAGATGAGCACTGCAGAAAAGAAAGCACACAGCAGAAAGCAATATGTGAAAAATGTTGATATGGTTTGGCTTTGTGCCCCCACCCAAATCTTATCTTGAATTGTAATCCCCATAATCCCCACATGGTAAGGGAGAGACCAGGTAGAGGTAACTGAATCATGGGGGCAGTTTCCCCCATGCTGTTCTCATGATGGTGAGTGAGTTCTCATGAGATCTGATGGTTTATAAGCTAATCTTCCCACTTCGCTTGGTACTTCTCCTTCCTGCCACCTTGTGAAGAAGATGGCTTGCCTTCCCTTTGCTGTCTGCCGTGTTTGTAAGTTTCCCGAGGCCTCCCCAGTCATGCTGAGCTGTGAGTCAATTAAGCCTCTTTCCTTTATAAATTACCCAGTCCCAGGCAGTTCTTTATAGCAGAGTGAAAACAGACTAATACAAATGCCAAGATAGGGCAGACTAATACAAATGCCAAGATAGGACTAAATGTGAAATGCAACTGGATTTCAGAGGAAGGGGAGGCCATTGCTGGTTGCAAGGAGTCAGGGAAGATTTCTTTCAGGAGGAGACTTTGATCTTTGGGATCCTGAGGATCCTATCCTCTGTCATGCCATACATGGGCCTCTGTTATTACATTTGTCATTCTGGGGACTGCCATCGGTTTGTCAGCCTCCCCCCATAGACTGTAAGCTCCATGAGGTCAAAAACCACATCCCTGTAGTCTTTTTCCGGGCACAGCCTGGTACGTGGTAGACAAATAGAAAATGCATGCTGTGGTGAATTAATCCCACTACCCTTTCCCCCATGACTCAGTTTTTAGCACTCTCTATTGTCTTCCTTATACTCTCTCTTAGGAAATGTACCTGTTCCTGGCAACAGCTCTCATTTTAGGGTGTGTGATGTTCAATCCACACCCCTGTAGCACATCTTAGACCCAGCATGTGTAGAGATGCCAGAATAATATCAAACTCTGAACTCCTCAAACCAGCCACATGATCTCCCACCAATAGAGATCTGTGTTGGTGTGGCCTCTTTCCCCCTCCTAAAATGCAGCCTTAGAAAAGGACGGTGTGCAGGTAGTTTATTTCAGGAAGTCAACGAGGGATACCAGTGAGGTGCTAGTGAGGGTCAACAGGGAAGGAGGAAAAGCCAACGCCATCAATGCCACACACACTATAGTGTGGTATCAAGCTCCCCATCCCATCACCAGGACATCATGAAAAGAGAATAAAATATCTCTGCATCATCTGCCCAAGGGACAGAAGACAGAATCATTTATCCAGCAGCTCCCGTCTCCCAGTGGTTGAGGGTTGGTCCATGAGATGTCAGCCCTTATCAACTTCAGAGGTGCCCAGCCATGAATTCCAATCCGGCTTCTGCAGGCATACATGTGAGAAGTTAGGGATGGGAGGTGCTCTCTTGAGATGAGCTACCATCAGCACAACGCTGATCAAGGTCAGTGTTCATCTCCTCACCATGGCTAGGGCTGGAATCAGAGGCAAGGCCAAAAGGATGATGGGGAGGCACCAAAGTGGTTCCATGCAAACCCTGTCCCAACTTGCCCTGTGTTCACCCACAGCACCTCCATCCTGCCAGACATCCAGGTTGCCCACTGAGCTGTCTGCAGTTCTTCTTGGCCACCCCTCTCTCGGGACTTCCAATTCAGTCTCCTCCTTTCAACTCTTCCCTTGCATGTCTCTTGAATGCCCCCGTCTGTCACCACCATACTGTGAGTATCTCCCAACTCTTTCCATCCTATTGGCTTGCAAGTCTCCCAGTGGACTTGGCCACCTCATTTATACCCTTCCTGTCCACCCTCGCAGCTCCCCCAAAACCTTGCTTTGTGCATGTCACTCCAAGACTGGAAAGCTGGCTGCCTGCTCCCAATAAAGCTGAAACAATTTTTCAAAGGCCTTTTGGAGGAGTTTGGAGTGTCCACCAAGGAAGTATAACCATTTATAGACCATCCATTTATCCCTTCCATTGTTCAATCATGTGTGTGAGGACCTGCTGTGTCCCCAGCCTGTTCCAGGCACAGAGAGAGATGAGTGAGCCTCACAGAGCAGGATCTGCCATGTGATGGCAGCTGCTGTTCCAGTAAGACACAGGCCACAAAATGACATGACATGTACCTAAAAGAGACTCATTTTGATCTTTTTTTTTTTTTTTTCAGACGGAATCTCCCTCTGTCACCCAGGCTAGAGTACAGTGGTACCATCTCAGCTCACTGCAACCTCTGCCTCCCAGGTTCAAGAGATTTCCCTGCCTCAGCCTCCCAAGTAGCTGGGATTACAGGCTCCCACCACCACACCCAGCTAATTTTTGTATTTTCAGTAGAGATGGGCTTTCACCATGTTGGCCAGGCTAATCTCAAACTCCTGACCTCAGGTAATCCACCTGCCTCTGCCTCCCAAATGTTGGGATTACAGGTGTGAGCCACCGTGCCCGGCCTGATCATTGTTTTTAAACTGGTAAAAATAAATAATAGAAACAAAAACTCACTAACAACAGAGTAAGGTAACAGAGAGTAACTGGGTGATGGTGAGAGTGGGCTTCAGTAGGTGGCGAGGAAGGTGTTTGTGAAAACATGTGACAGGCAGGGCCCCAGTAGGAAGATATGAAACAGGTGGCACACCCAAATTAGAAAATAATAAGGCTGCTCTTACTGCTTTTTTTAACTCATATTGATAAGGAAGGTTTAGGGAAATGTGTAGCCTCATTCCACATCTGCCTAAATGTCCCCATCCCATACCCACGAGTCCTTCTTCCCATTGTCCTTACCTCTGTGAGACCTGGTTGGGTTGGGCTTTGAATCGGTGCTCTACTCTACAACCCTATAATCATCAGCACATGAACTAGAACCTCACTCATGTCTGCCCCGAGGCCACAGGAGAGGATTCCTTGAGAGCGGCCTCTGTACACAGGCTCTTAATTGAATATTCATGGCATTAATTCCCTTTATGGCTTCTTCAAGCTCCCTGGGTGGTACGCAGGAGCTGGACGACACCATAATCTTGATCATCACTATTGTTGCCATAGCAACTAAGTGCCACAGCCACTTGATGTCCCAGCGCCTTGCCTTCCACCTGCGCTTCATCCCATGCTACCACTGATGGTAATATGAAGATAATATGATCATCATGATACCAGCACGTGCCCTGCTCTAATCATGTCCCCAGCAAGTGGGTTACCCCCGAGGTCATTGAATACATGAGCAACCCAATTCCAGAATCCATTGTGAGGGCCATAGGGTCCACCTCTGGGACTATTCAGCTATTAGTAGGGGTCCCAACAGGACACAGACTGCACACTCAAATTGGGATAATTCAAAGAAGGGTTGAAAATAGTTCCCCCAACAAGTGTGGGGAGGGTTTGGGGGGCTCATAAGGAGCAGCGCTATAGCCCAGGAGAGATGAGGAGGGGCAGAAACCAAGGAGAAAGTTGAGCTGCAGAGCCCACCCTGGAGAAGCAGGGACTCAGTGAAGTAACACAGACAGCCAGGGAGGGGACAGGAGAGTGACTGCCCCAATTTTGCTCTTGTCCTCTCATCTCCTACAGCACTGCTCCTACACCCCTCCCCCTCCTCCTACACCTCTCACCTTCCTCCTACACCCCTCTCCCTTCTACTGCACCCCTCCCCCTCCTCCTACACGTCTACTCTTCCTTCTACTCCCCTCCCCTTCCTTCTACACCCCTCCCCCTTCTACTACACCCCTCCCCCTCCTCCTACACGTCTTCTCTTCCTTCTACACCCCTCCCCTTCCTTCTACACCCCTCCCCCTTCTACTACACCTCTCCCCCTCCTCCTACACCTCTTCTCTTTCTTCTACACCCCTCCCCCTCCTCCTACACCCCTACCCCTCCTCCTATACCCCTACCCCTGCAAAAGCCAGAAGGACAGAACCCCACAGTTGCAGCCCGTATTCATCACACTTTATACTTTCTGTATTTTATAATGCTTTGACATCCTGTGATCTTGCAGACACAGGGAGGAACCGCCCCTCCCCTCAGGGTAGCAAATTCCTAGAAATGGCAAGCAACTTGCCTGCTCACAGAGCATTCCTTTCAAATGCAAATCAACCAATTCAGAGTCCCTATCCCCAGCCCCTTCTTTATCTAACTCACACACACCAAGCCAATATTCCACCTGCCCTAAATCATTAAGGTGGGCCCTGATCCAATATGCCTGGTGTCCTGTTAAGAAGAAGAGATTAGGACTCAGACATGTACAGAGTCCACTGGGAGACTTGCAAGCCAATAGTGTGGAAAGAGTTGGGAGATCTACTCAGAGTATGGACCAGGGATGAGACAACTGGGGACCACCCCTATATCTCAGACCCATCCCCTGCCCCAGATTATTCAAGCTGCCCTATCCCAAGCCTGCCCAGCATGTCCACCCTACCTGGCCCATTCCTTCCCGAGAAAACCACAATAAAGGCTCCGGTCCCTGCCTCCCTCTGGCTCCCTCTGGCTCCCTCTGCCTCCTGAATGACCCTGGTCCTTTCCCTCGTGGCCCTGTGCAGCCTGGCGTGGCATGCCCACTCCTATTGGTCAAGCAAAGGAATGCTTCTTTCAAGGCAGTTGTGTCTGTGTCAGTGTCTCCCCGTACCTAAAACGTTAAATCCCGGGGACATTTGCAAGCCCAGCCCAACACAGTCTGCCTCCCAGCACAGAGCAGGGTAGAGGGTTGATGCAGGGCAGCCATGAGAGTCCCAGCACAGGAACTTTTGTGCTGTTATCTAAAAGACAGGCTGCTAGCCTCACAGAGATCTGGGCCAAGAACATTCGAGACATGAGGAATGGCCGAGGCAAGCCGTTCTCAGTCTTCAGAAGGAGACCAGGCCTCAGGGTCTGGTTGCCACAGCCAGAGCGTGCCCTCATGTCCGGGGAGCACTGATCCCTCCCCCTCCTGCCATCAGGCCTCCTGTGCCCTCACCCCTTTGCCTTCTTCTTTCTCAACTTTGATTATCCAGTTCAGTAGATGTTCAGGCCAGGTGAGTCCTAAGCCTTCTCGCTGCTTACCCCATTAACCCACCATGACCTTCTTCTCTTCTGATTCTAGAAGCTCCTGTGTATTTACTAAATGCAATCCAGGGCTAGGCATTTGACCTACATTACCTTGTTTAACCCTGAAACAACCCCCAAAGAAAGGAGTTAGTTTGTTAGTTTCTGAGACAGAGTTTCACTCTTTCACCCAGGCTGGAGTGCAGTGGCATGATCTCAGCTCACTGCAACCTCCACCTCCCAGGTTCAAGCGATTCTCCTGCCTCAGCCTCCCAAGTAGCTGGGACTATAGGTGCCCACCACCACACCTGGCTAATTTTTGTATTTTTAGTAGAGATGGGGTTTCACCATATTGCCCAGGCCAGTCTCGAACTCCAGACCTCAGGTGATCCACCTGCCTCGGCCTCCCAAAGTGCTGAGTTTACAGGTGTGAGCCACCGTGCCCAGCCAGAAAGGAGTTTTTATCCCCATTTCCAGAGAGTTGAAACGGCGCTGTTTCAGAACACAATGCAGGATGCTTAACCACTGACCTGGGTAAGTACTGCCTTGCAGATGGCCCACAAGGGTGGTGTGGTTCTGTGACGGCCTGAATTGCATCCCACCAAATTCACATGTTGAAGTCCTAACCCTCAGTAGCTCAGAATATGAGTAGCTCTTATCTCTCTAGAGGTAATTAAGGTAAAATGAAGTCATTAAGGTGGGCCCTAATCCAATCTGCCTGGTGTCCTTTTAAGAAGAGATTAGGACTCAGACATGCACAGAGGAAAGACCATGTGAGGACACAGGGAGAAGGTGGCATTTACAAGTCAAGAAGAGAGGTCTCCAAAGAAACCCAACCCTGCCAACACTGTGATCTAGGACTTCCAGCCTTCAGAACTGAGAGCAAATAAATGTGTTGTTTAAGCCCCCAGCCTGCGGTCCTCTGTTATTGATGGCAGTGGCTGCTGCCGTCACACTGGCTGCAGCAGGGAGGCGTGGCTGGGGCTGCACCCTCCAAGGAGCCGGTGGGGCCCCGCTCCTTCTGAGTTGGGGCAGGAGTTCCCCAGTGTTGCTACAGCCGTCCAAACTGTGGCTGTGGATGTGAGCCTCCCTGTGCTCTTGTGGGGGTCCAGGAATAGGCAGGATCTGCCCTCCTGGATGCAGCTGCAGCTGCCAGACCTGCAGCGGCAGACATGGGCCTCCTGATTTCTGGAGCAGGCGGGAGCCAGGGACAACTGGGAGCCCCACCCCTTCTGATTTGGCATTGTGGGAGCTCCCAGGTGCAGCTGTGGCCACCTTCCCAGGCACAGGACCGAGGCATCTCTGTAGCCTGCACCCTCGGGGGCTCCAGGAAGAAGGCTGCTATCCCTGCAGGCTTGGGGGTATCTGCTCCTGCTGCCTGGCCTCTCTTCCTCTGAGGTCCATGAAAGCCCTGGACTTAACCAGAGCAGGGCAGTGGACAGCCAGAGGATGAAGAGGAATATCCTCTCTGTTGAGAGCTGCAGAGAGACAACCTGCTGGCAGAGAGGAGCCACCCTCTCCAGGGCCTCCTTTCCACTGAGAGCTGCAGAGATGACCAGCTTGCAGAGAGGAGCCACCGTCACCCTCCAGAGCCTCCTCTCCACTGAGAGCTATCAACATCGGGATGACCAGTTGCAGAGGAGCTACCCTCTCCAGGGCCTCCTCCCTGCTGAGAACTGAACACTCAACAGAAGACCTGCCTACAGAGAGGAGCTACCTACTGTGTGTCTCCTCTGAGCTGTTGTAATACTCAATACAGCTCATCCTTGTTTTGTTCACACTTCACTTGTCTACATACCTCATTTTTCCTGGATGCAGGACAAGAACTCTGGCAAGGGCACCATGGCCACAGAGGTTTCCGGCCAGAAAATCAACACCCCAAAGATCCTGTAACATTATGATACCCTGGCTGACTAATACAGGCTCTGAATGCTTGTAATAAAAACAGGGTGGCTTCAAAATGGTTTCCACATCAGTTTTCTAAAGTGGAGAAGGACTCTCTCCTGAGTCTGGCTGAAAACGTAGAAGGGGACAATGATGCTCTGATGCAGCTGAGGGACCTCCCTGGGACCCGGCCCAGATAGTGCAGCTGTGTAGGAGGGAAGGGTGTCTACCCAAGCCTGTCTCCTTTGGAGCTTTGAGTTCCTATTGTAGACCACAGTGGAGTTGGCACTAGGGAAGCCTTGCTCCTCTCTACTGCTATGGGTGTGTTTGGCATTTTAATGGGCTCTTGTTTCATTTCCATACTCCTCCGAGCACTCCCAAGCCCCAGGTGCGGTAGTGTGATATGCATCCAGCACTGCAGAAGGTAGGTGCTTCCACATGAAACTCTATAGGCCGGGCACTTTAATTTGGAAGTGGAGGCACCCTGGTGTACCCCATGGGCCTGAGTCACTCACTCCCCAACCAACCACCAAACAGAGTCCTACCTCTCACCACAAAAGTGCTTTCTGGCTTTAGTTTTTCCTGTAAAAAGCTAAATATTTATTCACGGGATATTTATCAGATGAATAAAGACTTTGCGTATCTTTAATTGGTAAGACCTTGCCTCCTCCCTTTCCCCATTCTTAAACAAAACTTGGGAACCTTAATTTTTTTTAAACAGAAGATTGTTCTGAACCCACGGAATGGACCCATTCTTTGGTCTGTTTTCTGCTCTGTTGCCCGTGAATGTACACACACCTCTCCAGATCCACTTTTGTCCTCCCCAGCAGGAATAAAGCCACCTGTTGTTAGGCCCACAGCAGTGGATTGTGTGAGTCTGTCCCCCTGGATATCAAGAAAATTGATGTGACTCCAATATACACAATTTCTCCATCTTGCCTGCTTGCGTGTGTCTGGCCTCAGATCTGCCTTTCCCGTGCTAGTCTAAATATAAATTCTGCAGGTGAAGCATGCCTACAGAAGTCTTTTTGCCAGACTGATTTCTGCAACAGGTGTCATGGAGCTGATGCACTGGCTTCCCATTTATTGTGTGCATTAATGGACAACATCTGTTCAATTCCCCTCCTGCTCACCCTCATCACGGGATCTGTGGACGGAGGTTCAGCTGCATCCTCCTTCAACTTTCAGTTCTTGATCACTCTATAAGTAATTTGTGGCCCCAGTGAGAATGCCTTTGAGCAAACACTTTTTCTTAAGTCTATTCTCTCTTCTTTTGTTGGGTTTTGCAGCCTTCAAAGGTCAAACACCCTCCTCTAGGCTGGCTTTCTTCTTTTGTGGGCCAGATTCCCATTTTTCCAGAGCTCTGTGGGAACACCCTAAATCCTGGGGAGAATTCTTGTCTATGAGATGAAAACCTGGCCCCATGTCTGTCAAAAAATTTGGAAAGCTTCAGCTCTTAAGGAGGATATTGGGAATTGTGGACCACGCAGACACCTCAAACTCAGCTATTCACCTGGAACCTAGCACATTTGTAATAAAAATGTGTCAGTTACCTGGGCAAAAGCCATGGCTGATTTTCTGCCAAGTTGGAGGTAGACTGCCCCAGGGAACAGAGTGAATGTGTACTAGAAGTAAAACCTCCCTTGCACTTCGACGGAGGAGAGGTTGCTATATACAGGCCAATCATTTTCCTAGACACAGGAAAAGAGCCAAGAGAGAGGTGGGCCAGCGATGGAGTGAAGCCCGCCCTTGGGCACTGGGGGGTAGGGCTGTGTCCCAGGGATTGGGAGAGCTGGTCTATCCTGCAAAGTAGCCCAGTGCAAGGAGGCTGCCAGATTTCTCAAATAAAAATACAGGGTATCAACTAAATGTGGATTTCAGATAAACACAAATCACCGTTTAGCATAAATATGTCCCAAGTATCTGAAATTCACATTTAACTGGGAGTCCTGTATTTCATCTGGCAACCCCGGAAGGGGGCTCATGCAGGTCCCAGCCACCATACTGTTCTCTCCAGGGAGCTGAGGTCACAAGCTGGGGAGGACCAGGGGCAAACGCACAAGTTCAGAGGTGGGAGGCAGGAGAAGAAGCCAGAGATGGAGTGGGAATTGGATCCAAGTGGGAGCAGGTCTGGCACTGGAGATGAGACCAGGACACAAGGTGTGGAACCACAGACTGAGTCAGACAGCCACACGTGGGCCACCGAGGTGGGCTTTTGTGTGTTTGCTGCCTGAGTTTCTTTTGGCTATTACGCAAATTGAAATCTGATTTCTGCAGTCACTGGGAATTTACCTGATAAAAAAGTCTAGAAGGAGATGGACTGCTCTGCCGTCCTTTCCTGGGAAGACAGCCTTCCCTCTCCCCTTCTAGATGTAAGTCTATGGCTCAAGACTAAACTCACGCCTGGGGCTGACAAACACAGCAGCATCTCCTCACAGCCCACTCAGGCCTCTGGTCCAGCCCGTTTCTCCTCGTCTCCATGTATTCAGACCTTAGTGCCTATTTCCTTCAAAATGTTAGTCAAAGAAAAAATTGAGAGAAAAATTCAGGAAAGCATGAACTATGAATTGCTACTTCCGTTTTCTGGAACACTTAAGCCAGTGAGAACCATCTCCACCATCCCTCAGACCTGCAAATACCCAGGGGATCGCCAACCACACAGATGGGGAGGGGGCTCCACATGATGATGGGGGGTTCTCACCAGGGCCATTGTCCTCATCACTTACCCAGCATGTGGCACATATTTTGAATAAATACTAAGATGAAACACTTATACGGATACACGTGCATGAGACTGTGTGTGAGAGAGAAAGAGGAGCCCCTGAATCTTCACATGAACTCCAGGTGGGTCCTACGTATCATCATCCCAGGGACCAGACGAGGAAATTGGAAGTGATAGAGGATAAAGGATAGGTGGCTTGGCCACGATCCCAAGCAGCCTTGCAGGTTCAGGGTCCTGACCACTGTGTTCTGTGGCCACCCCGGGAGACAATGTGTCACGATTGGCGAAAATGAACGATCCACTTAGAGTCAGGGTGGACCTCTAGACCAGGCTCCTGGGCCTCCCACAACCCTTGTATGGACAGTACAAGTGTGGGGTGGGCCCGGTAGTGCTGTCCATCATGGTGATCCAGGCACTTCTTCTTCTGTTTTCTGTCCTGGATGGAGGCAAATGTCTCAATGGGCACTTGGGCCAGGCCAAAGGCTCAGAGCTGCTCTCACGATCTCACCCCTGGCGCATGAAGGTCCCCGGAGGTCCCCGGAGCTATGCCCTTACAAGGTGATGTGAGGGAGGCCTGGGCTGAGGCTGCTTCTCTTTCTCATAGCACTATCGGCCAGCCCCACTTGGTGTGTGCTGAGAACACCAACTAAGGGCACTCTGCCTCGTCTTTTCAACTTTTAGGGACCAAGTGTCATGCCCTTCAAATAGATGGGATAACTGACCATATTCAATTAATGTAGGAAATGTCACGCTCTTCCCAGAAATAACTCCAAAGATTAAAAAAAAAAAAAAGTCATTCTTTTTGTCTGTGGGATCCTAGGGGCATTATTTCCTACACGTTTATACCAGGTGGGAAAATAACTATCGTAGTTTTCATTGGAACAATTATATATTTAGCATTTGTTTAAATTTAGACTTCCTAATTTTTCTCTGTCACTAAACAACCACACACAAACAAGATGCAATTTTCTAGTCCAAAATAAACAGAGCAAATAGTTTCCCAGATACCGAAGTCCCTTACCACAAGGAGAGTGGACGCCTGCCATCGGTCTCCTCCCCTGGGACTGGGTTCTCACACTGGGCTCAGTTGGCTTAAGGGTGCCCGGTGTGAACCGGATGCCCCAAGATCGTCAGGTCAGTAAGTTGCTGCTTCTGTATGGCCCTCTAGGAAAGGCCTCTTTGTTTTGATTTGTTGCAGCCATCGTCAGTCTTGGGTTTCTCTATTTCTAATGCCACATTATGGAAATGGAATTTTCTGTGTCCTAGCTTGCTCTGGGTTGATAGAATCAGGGGATCTCAGGATTGGAGGGTGATTAGGAAGCCCTTCAATACAACTATCTTCCCCAAATGCCTAGGGAAGCTCTTTTAGGTCAGTTTTGGGATGGGGGAGACCACTGCCAGGGTGATCATTTGAAGTCCAGGCAATTCCCTTGTGTCATCCACCTGGCAAGTGAATCAGCTCCTCTGTGCCTCCCATTGAAGGTCATTTTATTCCATCCAGGCTCCAACTCCACTTTCTTGGGCCACACAGGACCTGTCTAACTCTCCTTCCACGTCAGTGGCATCAAACTATTTGAAGATAGGTATCAGGTCACCGCAGGTTAAAAAAAAAAGTGCTAATTTATTCTCTTACATGGATGGCATTTCAAATAACTGCTGAAAGGATGTATCATTCAATACAGTGATGAGATAATTGGTTAACTGTTTAGCTTAGATCTTTATCTCAGTTGATGAGCCAAATATATTCCAGCTGGATTAAGGATAGAAAGATTCTTTTTAAATGAAATCATAAAATAATGAAAAATTTTAAATAGCTAGAAAAAAATGTTAGTTAAAAAACATCTGGGACTGGATGTGGCCTTTCTAAGCATAATATCAAAATCAGAGTAAACAAAGAAAATGCTCACTGATTTTTTTCAAACTTAGAAATTACAAGCATCTAGATGTTAAAAATAACCCACAACAATTTTAAAGTAAAAAAATGCATTGGAAGCATTTGTAGTATATATGACAAATAATTGGGATCTTTTGTATAATAGGAGGCTTCTCAAAATGATAAGGGAACATGAATAAGTTATTCATGCAATAATAAATGCACATAGCTAAAAGCATTGAAAAGATTTAATTTTGTTCAGTAACCAAAGAAATGCAAACTTAAAAATGGATGTGTTTTCCACTCGTTAGATGGAAAGATTAAAGGCATATAACACTCAGTTCTGATGAGGTCTGGGAAATGAGAGCTATGTGGAATGGTGCAAACTTTCTCAACAGAAACGTGTCAATATGCATCAAAGTTACTTTCACACAGAAATCCCACTGCAATGATTTATGCTAAGGAAACATTAAGAATGTCAGCAAAAAGCTTAGGTATAAGACTGATTAATTAGTTTTAAAATAAGACTTCAGACTAAGTTGAATGTCCTACAATATGGATTTAACAGGTATATAATTTCTGACAGTTTCAACCATATGCATATGATACATTAAAAGAAAAAGAGGTTAAAATCTGGTATTCAGTACACAACTATGCATAGCCATTTAGATAAGCATGTTCTATTGTATCCTTATATATGTGCATAGAGATAATTCTGGAAGGAGATTATTATCACGGACTATCTCTAGAAGATGGAATTACAGGTAGCTTCTGTTTTGTTCTCCTTGCATATCTGTACTTTGTACTTCTTTTAAAATAAGCTAAATTTACTATATTCTAAAAACAAATTTAAAAACTGAGGTAGCACTTAAGATCTGTTATCTCAATAAAGTAATAGGAAATCAAAAAACCCAATGCTGTAATAGTTGTGGTGAAACAAGCACAGGCCTACATTGTATGTAACTATGTAAATTGGTAGGAATATTTTTGGAGGTCAATATGGCATTATTGACCAAGAACCACATAAAGGTTCATTCCTTTTGACTGAGTAATGCCATTCTGGAAGTAGTTCTCAGGAGCAAAGCTGCTCCAGGTCTGTACTTAATACAGTATTGATATTCATGTGGGAAAACAGTTACTTTTATAATAAGGAGCTAAGTAAATGATGATATAAAAACTAAGTGGACTAGCCTGATGTCATTAACATTGTCATTGCCATTTTTTATTTAATAACACATACTTTGTGTTCAGTATCTAAAATTATTTCCAGGGCCAGGTGTGGTGGCTCACACCTGTAATCCCAGCACTTTGGGAGGCCAAGGCAGGTGGATCACCTGAGGTCAGGAGTTCAAGACCAGCCTGGCCAGCATAGCAAAACCTCATCTCTACTAAATATATACACACACACACATACACACAAACACACACACAATTAGCTGGGTGTGGTGGCATGCACCTGTAATACCAGCTACTCAGAAGGCTGAGGCAGGAGGATCGCTTGAACCCGGGAGGTGGAGGTTGCAGTGAGCCATGATCATGCCACTGCACTCCAGCCTGGGCAACAAAGTAAGACTCTGTCTCAAAAAAAAATTATTTCTAATCACAAGAATTTCATTATGCCAGAATTGTGTGTTTATATGCATGCAGTCAGAGAGAGTGGGAGCCAAAAGTAAAAACATGAAAGCAATTTGATTTGTTGAGCTTGTAGAGCTATTTTTGATATCTAATATTAGTCAAATAACAATTTCATGTGGCTTTGGGGGAAAAAAGGGAGTAAGGGTTTAAACTGTTAGGATTGACTCTTAATGGAAACAAATTGTCTTTCATTGATCATACCCCTTTTTCTGACAACTCCCAAGTTACTTTTATAATAATCCATGCTGGAAATTTGTCTGGGGTCAACATAAGTTTTATCAGTTTAGATACCTGGTGCATTAGTCTGTTCTCATGCTGCTTTGAAGAAATACGTGAGACTGGGCAATTTATAAAGAAAAAAGTTTTAATTGACTCACAGTTCTGCATGGCTGGGCAGGCTTCAGGAAACTTACAATCATGGCAGAAGGCGCATCTTCACAGGGTGGCAGGAGAGAGAACGAGTGCAAGCGGGGGAAATGCCAGATGCTTTATGAAACCATCAGATCTCATGAGACTCACTCATTATCATGAGAACAGCATGGGGGAAACCACCCCCATGATACAATTACCTCCACCTGGTCCCAACCTTGATGCATGGGGATTATTACAATTCAAGGTGAGATTTGGGTGGGGACACAGAGCCAAACCATATCACCTGGGTACTAAGTAGTGGAGATATTAATATATCAATACATATTAATAGAATCACTCATTGCTTCTGTTCATTTCTGCTGCATTTAACCTGTATCCCCCACCCAATAGCAACCATGGTAAAACATAAAATTAGTATTCCTCCTATTTTGCATAGCATCCTCTTCCTACAAGATGCTGTGCTCTCCTTTATCTATTTGATGCAGGTGTCATGATTCTGATTTTTGCAGGTGAAGAAACTGAGGCTCAGAGAAGTGAAGACCTTGCTCAGGGTCACAAGATGGTAAGACTCAGCCGTGACTGGGACTGAGTCCCTCATTGTTTTCAACACAGCATGGCTGTTGCACAGAATCAGTGCCATCAACGTAAGAACTGTGGGACCAGCCAGCCAGGATCTAAGTACTTGTTAGTAGGGTAAAGGATTTTCCACACATGATGCAGTGGCATACATTAGCTTCAGACTATCTCTAATACCCAGTCCAGAGTGCAGACTCCGTCAGTGACTGTGGAAAAGACTCTAGACTGAGCCCCACACCTTCCTTTTCTGTCTGGGCACACAGCTAGATGGTGTTCCCCAGCCTGTCTTGTAGCTAAGTATGGCCAGGAGGCTGCTTTATAAGTCCTGCATACTCCCTCTCTTTTTGTTTGACTGGTGCCTGAATGTCGACATCCCAGTTAGCCCTGGGAAGCTCAATGAAGACAGTAGAGCCAGCAAGTCAACTCCATCCACTGACCAGGGGCCTCTGCATTGCACAGTGACTTCAGTGAGGGATCTTCTATTGGATGTTCTCTGAGACTTGTTAGGCAGCTGGTGGCACCTTAACTAGTACAATGATTATTCACTTCTCCATTTTTCTACGTCATTTTTCTTCACCTTTTCATTCTTCTCTAAGTCCACCTGTGTGAGATTTGGCATCAAAAGACCCCATGCTGCATCTGTAGCCATGAAAGACACTGCCTTTGCATCTTAGAGTGAATCTCTTCACAATTTTACCCTTTGATGTCCTCATTTATAATCTGGGTCTACATAATGATTTTTTGAATGCCAACCCATTAGGTTCTAGGAAGTAGACTAAAATGTCAATGATATGGTTTGGTGGCTCTGGGTCCCCATCCAAATCTCATTTCAAATTGTAATCCCCATGTGTCAAGGGAGGGACCTGGTGGGAGATGATTTGGTCATGGAGGCAGTTTCCCCCATGTTGTTCTCATGACAGTGAGGGAGTTCTCATGATACATGATGGTTTTTAAAGTGTTTGGCAGTTTCCCCTGCTTTCTCTCCCCTGCAGCCATGTAATACATGCCTTGCTTTCTCTTCACCTTCTCCTAAGATTTTAAGTTTCCTGAGGCCTCTGAAGCCATGTGGAACTGTGAGTCAATGAAATCTCCTTTCTTTACAAATTTCCCAGTCTCAGGCAGTAACTTTATAGCAGTATGAGAATACAGTAATACAGAGAATTGGTGCCAGCAGTGGGGTACTGCTATAAAGATAACCTGAAAATGTGGAAACGAATTTGAAACTGGGTAACAGACAGAGGATGGAATAGTTTGGAGGGCTCAGAAGAAGACAGGAAGATGTGGAAAAGTTTGGAACTTCCTAGAGACTTGTTGAGTGGTTTTGACCAAAATGCTGATAGTGATACAAAAAATGAAGTCCACGCTAAGACAGTCTCAGACAGAGATGGGGAACTTGTTGAGAACTGGAGCAAAGGTCACTCTTGCTATGCTTTAGCAAAGAAACTGGTGGCATTTTGCCACTGCCCTAGAGATCTGTGGAACTTTGAACTTGAGAGAGGTGATTTAGGATACCTGGCAGAAAAAAATTTCTAAGCAGCAAAGCATTCAAGAGGTGACCTGGCTTTTCCTGAAAGTGTACAGTTATATGCACTCACAAAGAGATTATTTTAAATTTGAACTTATGTTTAAAAGGGAAGCAGAGCATAAAAGTTTGACAAATTAGCAGTCTGACCACGCAGTAGAAAAGAAAAACCCATTTTCTGGGGATAAATTCAAGCTTGTTGCAGAAATTTGCATAAGTAACAAGCAGCCAAATGTTAATAGCCAAGACAATGGGGAAAATGTCTCCAGGGCATGTCAGAAATCTTTGAAGCAGCACTTCCCATCACAGGCCTGGAGGCTTAGGAGGAAAAAATGGTTTCATGGGCCAGGCCCAGGGCCCCACTGCTCTATGCAGCCTTGGGACTTGGTGCCCTGCATTCCAGCCACTCCAGCTCCAGCCATGGCTAAAGAGGACAAGGTGCAGCTTGGGCCATGGCTTCAGAGGGTGCAAGCCTCAAGCCTTGGTGGCTTCCATGTGATGTTGGGCTTGCAGGTGTGCAGAAGACAAGAGTTGAGCTTTGAGGACCTCTGTTTAAGTTTCTGAACATGTATGGAAATGCCTTGATGCCAGGAAGAAGCCTGCTGCAGGGGTGGATCCCTCATGGAGAACACCTGCTAGTGCAGTCCAGAAGGAAAATGTGGTGTGTGAGCCTCCACACAGAGTCCCCACTGGGGCACTGCCTAGTGGAGCTGTGAGAAGAAGGCCACAATCCTCCAGAATCCAGACTGGTAGATCCACTGACAGCTTGCACCATGCACCTGGAAAAGCTGCAGGCACTCAACGCCAGCCCATGAAAGCAGCTGCAGGGACTGTACCCTGCAGAGCCACAGAATCGGGCTGCCCAGGCTGTGGGAGCCCACCCCTTGCATCAGCGTGCCTGGATGTGAGACATGGAGTCAGAGGAGATTTTAGAGCTTTAAGATTTAGTGACTGTCCAGCCATGTTTCAGACTTACATGGGGCCTGTGGTCCTTTTGTTTTGGCCAATTTCTTCCATTTGGAATGGAAGCATTTACCCAGTGCCTGTACTCCCACTGTAACTTGGAAGTAACTAACTTGCTTTTGATTTTACAGGCTCATAGGCTGAAGGGTCTTGCCTTGTCTCAGATGAGATTTTGAACTTAGACTTTTGGGTTAATGCTGGAATGAGTTAAGACTTTGGGGGACTGTTGGAAAGGCATAATTATGTTTTGAAATGTGAGGACATGAGATTCGGGAGGGGCTCTCAAGAATGGGATTCAGTCCCCCAGGATGCTCAGAGCAGAGACCAAGGTCTAGAGCAAGCTTACTGGTGAGAGATTTGGAGAGGTCTGTGGATGGGTTGTTCAGGGACTCCTACCAACCCGAGGGTGGCCCTGCACATCCTCAGGGAACAAAGCAAGAACTACTGCTCAGAATCTCCAACTGCCTGTCCCAGTGGTGGGTCACTTGGTGGAGCTGGGGCAGGACACTAGAGCTAACAGGACTCAGGGTTGGGGAAGGGTGGGTCACCAAGACAAAAGGTCATGTGTCATTTATTCATTTAAATTCCATTCATTCAAAAAGCATCTGCTCAATGCTTTCTCTGTATTGGTGCAGTTCTAAGAACTGAGCATAAGCAGAAGACTATGGCTCAGATGCCAGGAAGAGATCAAAGTCCAGCCAGAGGCCATGGAGGAAGGCAGTGTCTAACACATGGCACCTGCCTGGTAAGTGCATGCTGCTTGAGGGATGAATGAATGAAGCTCAGAGTTTTCAGATGCACAAGTCCCATCACCAGCAAGCTTACTCAGGTCTTTGTTACCTTCTTTAATTCAAAGGGAAAGAGTAGTGTTTTATAAAAATACTCAATAAATGGTAAAATGAAACTTGTTGCAACAGGTCATGTTCCCTGTCATGTAGTAGCTACCTACTACCTGTATAGCGATAGCCAGAAATGTCAAGCTCGGCCAGAAATGCTGGTCTGTGGAGACAAGAAGAAGGCCTCCCCTGCATTTAACTCATGAATAATCACAGTTGAGGGAAACAGGAAGGGAAAAGCATTGGCCTGTGTTCACTCTGAAAATGATCACCACACAGCATTTGAGTGCATGCCCTGTGCCACGCTTTCTTCATCTCCAAAGGAAATGAGGTGGCATGAGTTGATCTCCACATACCGGCGTCAATTTATATTTTGGATTCTCCACTAAGTTCAGAAATTTCTCAATTGTTCCCAGGGCTTTCCTATTAGGTAATGTGTTTTTTTCCAGTAAGATAAGATTGGTGTTCTTCCCATCAGGTTTAACTCTGAGAAGGTAGCAGAACTACAGTGCAATGGAATCCCCATTGCATTTTGTAGCCAGGGCATCAAAAAGGACAACATCATTTCCTGAAAGAGGTTCAGGGCGAGAAATAAGTTCCTAAACCCAGTGATTTCCCACAGTGCCAAACAGGATGTAACTTGCAGCTGAGTCTGTGAACTTTTTATCTCTTGGCCCACATGAGAAGCTTAATGCCAGTGACACCGTCCTTGGTCAAATTCCTTTTACATGAGAATGGGGCAGTGAGGTTGGTCCTGACCATGAGTTTTATGTCAGTAGGAAAATGCATGCACCTGTCTGGGGTGCTGGCAGAGAGAAGCTGCTAATGGCATCTCTGTCTGGGAACATGGAGCCCTTGGTTTAGGACTTGGTGTTTAAGGGGGCATTTGTCAACCTACTGACTCATGGATCCCTGATACTAGCCAATGAAGAGATGGAGAGGACTGGGATTCCCCACCTAGTGATTCCTGCTGGTCTTAGAGCAACAGTGGACGGGGCTCTTGCAAATCATTTGGCCCATAATTTCCATTTTATAGACAAAGAAACAGAGGTTCACAGCAGAGAGCGACTTGCCCACTGATACACATGCATGGTATAAAACTACTAGTGAAAATCTAAAGCAATTACAGGCTATATGCAGAGGGGTAGAGACTCTGGCATGCATCCTTCCATGGCCTCTGTTCACTGTGTACCCTTGGCCATCCTCAGCTCTGAAATTCCGTGACATTTGGCTCAGAATATATCTATCTCCCTACTCTTCTGACTTAGTCCTGTGTTCCTAACAGAAGAAATGAAATTCAAGTCCACAACCCCAAGACTGGAGAATTCTTTCTGAGGTTTCTGTCCTGGGGCCAGCCCTCCCCTTGTCTCTAGAACCCAGTGACTGGCAGAAAAGAAAAAATATAAATAGAAACAGTGACAATCACAGTCATTAAAAACAATTAATGATAATAATAATAATTGCAATTCTCACCTACTTAGTACCTACTACATGCCAGAGCCAGTGACTTTGAGACTGGTTATTCTATCCTCATTTCACAAATGAAAACACTGGTGCTCAGAGAGGTTAAGTGACCAGCCCCAAGTTACACCGACGGGATGGTGAGGATTTGGTCAGGTGGGAGTGATAAAGGACATTCTCTTCCCTGCTCTGAAATGGCCCATCAGGCAGAGCACGTGCAGGAACAGGAGCAGTTCCTGCTGTACCTGTTTCAGGATTAAAGTGTAGCCTGAGACTTCAGGACACAGGAGCCTTTGGCAGAGCTGGCTGGAGGTGATCTCTCCCTGGCTTTCAGAGATGGGCTCCCCTTCTTCCAGCCCCACAGGGAGCTTCCAATCCCACCATGAGGAGTAGGCGTCTCTTTCTAAAATGACCCACAAAGCTCCAGGTCATCTGAGCAGCCCACCCCAGAACCCTCCTTCCTGCACATGTACCAGATGCCCCCACCTGCTCCCAGACCTGCTTCTCCCTCACTGGGGGTCTTCAGAACAATCTGAGATGGCCCCAACCTGCTACCACTCCCACCGTTCACAGCCCACTTGGGCAGCCCCTCATCAGGAAGCTCTGGATGTGCCGCTTGGGTTAGGGGCTCTCCTTGACATGCCCCTGGATGGAGCACAGATCCCATGCAGTGAATCTGCAGCTGATCACAGCCTCTCCCCAGAGATGGTGTCTCCTAGAAGGCCCCTTCTAAGATGGGCCATGTCTTCTTAATACCTGCGTCCTTAACCCTGGCATCTTCCGGAATAACCCAGACCCTCAACCCATGTTTATTGAATTAAATAAAGAAATGAAGACAGACAGATTGGTTCGGGTGGTGCTTCTCAGCCTTTTATACTCGGTGCCCTTTTTGGTAAACATAGAAATCAGGTGCAGCCTCACCCAGACTCACTGGAGACAGTGGGGTGCTGCACAGTTCCCCTCCCCACACGTGCGCAAGTATCTGCAGCTGTCAGCCAAGCCGTTTCTCTCAAGCTTAGTGCCTGGAATCTATGTCCCCAGCACAATGTGTAACTTATCTCATTATCCAAACATTACACACAACACACTTTCTCAAAATGCATTTGCTCCACACCTTCAAAACTGGGATCCACTGCCTTAGGGGCCTTTGAAAACTCACTGAGTTATGGAGTTGAGTTGCAGTGACAGGTAACAATGGCTTGACTAAAGTCATGGTGATGGGAATGAAATAAGGAAACAGAATCAAGGAACACATCAGAGGAAGGACAAACAAAACTTGGCACATTTATCTCAGACTGTGCAACAGGCAGAGCCTAAGAGGGAAGCTGAGGCTTCTCACTCACCTCTCCCAGTCCCTTCCCTCATGGAGAGCCAGGTGTCATCAGCCACCATACATGGCAAGGCGAGGGAACAGAAGAGACCCTCAGCAGTAATCCATGGAGAGGGAATAAAGAAGGGTGAAGTCCAGTCGACTCTGGGGGACACCAACCTTCAAGTCCCCCATGAGACAGCTGGCCACGCTTTGGGAGAGAGGCAGGAATCTCTCTGCATTTTTAGTCTAAGAAGAGAAGAGATATAGGAAACCTGACCCTGTCCATAAAGGCTTGAGAATCTCACAAGTCAAATGACGATGTCGAGTCAAGTGGTACAAGAGACCTAGACTTCCGGGGGGCCATGAGAAGCCTGTGAGATGATGTGAATCTGAACTGGAAGAGCAGCCCTGCATTCTCTGGGCTCTAGTGGAGTCTGCAAGTTCAGTGGAGGGCCTTAGTATGATGAAAAGCACGTTTTTCTCACCAACAGAGAATGTGAGTGCAATAAAATGAGATCACAAGCAATCTTCAAGACTTCACCATTTTCTTCCATTTGTGGCAATAGAGAACTTCTAAAAATATCCATTTCACATAAGCAATGTAAAAATAACAGCTTAAAAACAGTCATGCCAATGGATGGAGATTTTCCTGGGAAAATAAATCCCATGTGCTGAAATACAAATAAATAAATGAATAAATATGATTAATTCTGTGAAAGCACTATGGTTCTCCAGTCTCCAGGAATCACTGGCCTGTTGGGGTAGCCACCCCGTGGGCATGGCTTCTTTCTTCCTCTATGGGTTTTTAATGGTCATTCACAAACTTTTCTGGACGGTCTTTGCACTATGCCGAGTTCTAGAGGTACAGAGCTGAATGAAACAGAGGCCTGTCCTCAGGGAACGCTGTAAACACACGGTTGTCCTGTAAAGTGGCAAGGCCCAAAAGAACCAATTCTCCCAGGATATGACAGAGGAAGGGAAAGAGCTTTCAAAAGATAATTTTAAAACAATAATATCTAGAAAAATAACTTGCTTAGATTACCTTATACCGTATGCCAAAATACACTCTAGATGGATTGAAGAGGGACATATTTAATCATCTATCTTTAAAAAAAAAAAATCAGCAGGACTACAAGAAAACAAAAATCAAACACCCAATTTCTGGAGTAGACTGGACCTTCTAAATTTCAAGGCAGTAGAATAAATCACCAAGAAAAAAATTGTCCGGATAATAACTTTAAATGCCAATACATTAAAAATATGACATAATTTTTTAAACATAATTTTTATAGCAAATGGAATTCAAAACACAACTGTAGCAAAGATGCAGGCAGAGGGCTCATTTCACAGCAAATTACCAACGTTCTTCCAACCCCAAGGGTTGGGGGTTATGAATCAGGAATTCACAAAAGGAAATGCAATTAGTAAACAAATACTTGGGAAAATTTCCTGCAGCATTAAGGATGGAATAAATACAATTAAAATAATTACATACCATTTTGACCTATCAAGTTAACAAAGTTTAAAAAAATAAACATTGTTGCCAGAGAAGGTATATAAACATGGTCTCGTAGGTTGCCAGTGCGATGTTTATTCGGAGGTCTGAAACCATCTGTGGGGACAGAGCAAGTACTCTAACTTTGGGGAATCCTAAGTTAATAAAAACAAATACTGTAAAACCTTCAGAGAGAAAGATTTTCATCACAATATATACTTAATAATAATGACAAACTGAAAATATTGTAAGCACCTCCCAAAGAGACAGAACAGTTAAGGAAACACAGTGTTTTGCAAAAGCAATTATTATATTTTAAAAGAGTCTAACATTACAAAAAAAATTTCTGGGCTGGGTGCGGTGGCTCATGCCTGTAATCTCAGCACTTTGGGAGGCCGAAGCAGGTGGATCACGAGGTCAGGAGTTCGAGACCAGCCTAGCCAAGATGGTGAAACCCCGTCTCTACTAAAAATAAAAAAAAATTAGCCGGGCATGGTGGCAGGCACCTGTAATCCCAGCTACTCGGGAGGCTGAGCCAGAGAATTGCTTGAACCTCAGAGGCGGAGGTTGCAGTGAGCCAAGATTGCGCCACTGCACTCCAGCCTGGGCAACAGAGTGAGATTCCGTTTCAAAAAAAAAAAAAAAAATTCTGATATGTTGTTAAAGGGAAAAAGCAGAGCATAGTACTAAACAGATAGGATGAACCAGACCATAACAAAAACACTTACACGGAGCTTCTAGAAAGAAATGTACCCCGATGGGATTAGGATTACTTTTCATTTCACTCTCCTTGCCTGTATTTTACAGGTGTGCTTTAACAAGTATGTCAGTGGTTTTCAAATTTTAATGTGTATGAGTATCATTTATGTACTCCCTAAAATGAGGATTCCCTGACACAGATTATCTGATCCTCAAGATCTGGGGTCTGAGTTTTTGTTAGCATTCCAGGAGATGAGAACGTCTGCAGTTCCAAAACCAATCCTCTGTCATCAACTGGATGTCCTACCATTCAATTCCATTCTGACACTAACTAGCCAGAATAAGCTCAGACCCTACAGGGTAAGGGCAAAGTCCTTCAGCTCTGACACTAACTGCCTGGAGTTCCTGTTGGGTCCCAAGCTCAGACCCCATGAGTTAAGGGCAAAGTCCTTCAGTTCTGACACTAACTGCCTGGAGTTTGTATCAGATCCCATAAATTAAAGGGCAAGTCCCCAACAAGACTGCCCTTCCTTAAGAAGCCCTCTGAAAATGGGGTCCCCAGGCTACTTGCATTTCTGTCTGACTTTGCTACAAATTTGGGGGTTCTCAAAATCCTCACCTTAGGTTTATTAATACTGTAGAACAATTCAGAACTCAAGAAAGCACTATACTTACAATTACAGTTTTATTTTAAAGGATGCAGATGGACAGTCAGAGGAAGGGATACACAGGGCAAGGTCTTGAGGGTCCAGATGGTTGGCACAGATCTTCCCGACTTTTCCCTGTGGAATCGGGTCCATCATGCTCCCAAGAACCATCAATCACTATGGTTCTTTAGGCTCCAGGAATAGTGTCCTTCAGCTCTAACACTAACTGCCTGGAGTTTGTATCAGCATGTGGACCTGTTCACCAAACAGGAAGCTTCCTTAGGCTTTGGCATTCAGAGCTCTTATTTGGAGTTTTGTTATCTAGGCACAATTGATTAAGTCATTGACTATGTGATTAAACTCCATCTTCTGCCTCCTTCCCTTCCCCAGAGGTCAGGGCATGGGGCTGAAAGTTCCAAAACTCTGGTTAGGTTCTTGGTTCTTGGTCTTTTTGTCCTGGCTATGGCCAGCCCCTCCCATGAAACTATCTAAGGTCCTGCCTCATTAGCATCCATTCAGGCAAGGTCAAGAGAGGTTTCATTCGAATAACAAAGGACACTCCTATCACTTAGGAAATACCAAGGTTTATTGAAGCTTTGTGCCAGGAACTGGGAGCTGGGAACAAAGACCAGACATATTTTTCATTATATCACATTGTTTTATGTCTATGCATCATACTTAAAAAATATTAGAGTGTGTATTATTTTAACATGAAAAATATTAGATCATGCATTATTTTAATCTTTAAAGTAAGTTTAAGGTTATCAATGGGGAAAGTGTTTGGAGATGTTAGAGGCCAGGGCAATGAAAAATATTAGATCATGCATTATTTTAATCTTTAAAGTAAGTTTAAGGTTATCAATGGGGAAAATGTTTGGAGATGTTAGAGGCCAGGGCAATGGGCTCCTCATGGAAGAGATCTTTGAGCTGGGTCTGGAATGGCACTAGGGTCTCATCAGGAGAGCTATTTGGTGGGGTAAGTGGATGGGAGGGACAAGTGTATGGTAAAGATAGAAATTGGAATGTATGTTGCATTTTTGGAAGAACCAGTTCAGTCCCTGGTAGTTAGAGTTTAAGTCTGCATGGGGAAGAAATTATTCTAAAAATAATAATAATTTGGTATCAAGTTGTGACAAACCACATTTGCAATACTAGAGGCGCCTAACTTTGTCCTTCAGGTTACTCACGTTAGTGTTTTATGAACTATAGGTGGCATGGCTGATGAATAGAATAGCAATACTGGGGGCATTACACGGATTAAGAGGAACTATTGTTTTGTGAAGTTTGTTTCTGTTCTAGGTGTATGTTTACAGGAGGTGAATGTGTGTGTTTAAACACCTGGTGGGGTATTGTGATATAATAAGTAATATATATATTTGGTCTGCATTCCTGATTCCTGGCCAGAGCTTCTAAAATCCTTATAATTTCCAAAGCAACTGGAGCCATAAAGGTTAAACAAACATCTTTTAGCCAAGTGAGGTGGCGGGCACCTGTAATCCCAGCTACCTGGGAGGCTGAGGCTGAAGGATCACTTGGGGCCCGAGTGTGAGACTAGCCTGGGCAACCAAGCTAGACTCTGTCTCTAAAACAAACCCAGAAAAGCAAACATCTTTGTTATTCATAACAAGCCCCCTTCAACCACCCTCATGTTAAAGAGGGGACTTTTGGAAAGGCCCTAAGGATGGGGCTGGTTGCCAGGGGAAGCAACCCTGTGATTAGAGTTGGAACTTTCTGCCCCACTCCCTGACCTCCTTGGCAGGGAATAACTGGAGACTGACTCAGTCGACAATGGGCAATGAATTAATCAATCATGCCTGCTTAATGAAGCCTCCACAAAACTCCAAAAGGACAGGGTTCAGAGAGCTTCCAGCCTGGTGCGAACACAGGGACAGGGGCCCACCAGAGTGGGCGTGGATTCTCCACATCCCTCCCCCACATCTTGCCCAGTGCATCTCTCCCATCGGCTCTCCCTGAGCTGCATTCTTTTCTATTAAACTGGTAAGTTAGTAAATGAACTGTTTTCTTAAGTCCTGTGAAGTGTTCTAGCAAATCATTGAACATGAAAGGGAGGTCATGGGGACCTCCAATTTACAGCCTTGGTCAGAGGCACAGGTGACAGTCTGGTCTCGTTCCTGGCATCTGAGGAGGGGGCAGTGTTGTGGGACTGAGCCCTTAGCTTACGGGGTCTGACGCTGACTCTGGTCATATAGGATCAGAATCGAATTGAATTGTAAGACACCCAGGTGATGTCCTCCAAGAATAGGAGAACTGATTGGAGTGTTAAGAAAACCCACACATTTGGTGTTGGAAGTGAAGTGCTGTGTGTGAGTAGAGAGGAAACAGGTTTTCCTTTTACGTGGGTTCCGCAGATAGATTGAAAATGGCAAGCTTCCCCCACTGACACTGTGGCTTCCTCCACTGAAAATGGCAAGCTTCCCCCACTGACACTGTGGCTTCCCGCACTGACACTGTGGCTTCCCTCCAGGAGCTGGGAGCTGCACAAGAGTGCATGTCCGCACGTGTGCCCTGAAACTAGGGAGACGTGCGGGAAAAGGCGCAAAAGCAATTGCAGGAATCAGATGATGGCCTAGGGCACTGGCAGGGGGCCTGCATGGGGATATATTTGGGAATTATGTTGACATTGACAGGGAGGTGTCTGCCTGAAGCTGGTATGAGTCTAAGATCTGCAGAAGAAACACAGGGAGGGTTGAGGGGAGGTCACAAATGACGGTTTAGCCACATGGACTGTAGAAGACCCCCCCGGATGTACTATCAGGTATAGACGTGGATTCTGCCAAAGCCCTACAAGTGCCAAATCAGATGAAGAGTGCGAGGACAGACACTGCCACCCACCAGGGCTTCAAAGAAGGAGAGGAAGCCACTAGGAAGACCCCAGAAAGG
This sequence comes from Pan troglodytes, assembly GCF_028858775.2. Classification (NCBI taxonomy): domain Eukaryota; kingdom Metazoa; phylum Chordata; class Mammalia; order Primates; family Hominidae; genus Pan; species Pan troglodytes. The sequence goes on along the minus strand of NC_072411.2, from coordinate 138,995,794 downwards.
GGGTTCCGGGTAGAGGCAAGAGCTGTGCGTGCAGCCACAAGCCTGCTCTCCCCTCTGAACCCATGGGAATGCACCCGGAATCTCAATCACAAAGCTGTAAAATTACCTAAGCTCGGGAACTGAGAATATAAATCAGTGATTTCCCAGACTCTGGAAAGAATTCCCACTCAACGCTACCTGAACAGAGCTAGTAGGAGCCAAAGTGGTTAAAATCACATAGAACTGATTCAAGTGGAGAGAGACTGATGCTGGAATGGAAGAGATTCAAAATGGGCTTCAGTATGAATAAGACCTTGATAGCTACAGAGAATGCAGCCCAGCCAGGAAACCAGGGGAATGTTTACCAAAAAGCACCCGGAGAGCTGGCTCTTTGGTTAAATAAGTAAATAAGATTACATCTTCACTTTAACTATACCCAACACATTTAGGTGAATCAATGAGTTAACAACAAATTCAAAAGTATATGAATATTGTTCTAATCTCTGTCTAAAGAAGGGCCTACTATAAGCAAATAAACCACTTACACAAATTATTTTAAATATCAACAAAGGTGAAAGCCAAACCAAGAGAATGCATTACAGAAAGGAGTAGCCAACAGCCTCCAACACTGTGTAAACCACATCTGATCACTGGGGTGCAATTGGAACTGAGTCTGGGAGAAGAGGCAAGATTTAGACAGGTGTGGCTTGGGAAGGGAGTTCCAGGTGGCCCAGACAGCATGAGGCCCGGCAAGAGGACAGCCAGGCCTTGGGTTCGCCTGGCTTAATTATCAAGTTACAAAAGTCCTACATAAACAAAGGCCACCTGGATAAGTGGCACAGCCGACCTAACCTCATTTCCTTATGACTGTCAATATTGACATTTGTAGACTCTTTGAAAACAAATTTAATTACTCAAGCAAATAATATCCTCCATGCAGGAAAGTAGGTTCAATCCAAATATCTGATTCACGATATTTACTTTGTTAGAGAGAATTGCCACTTTGAGAAAATAAGCCCTTGATATTTTTAATTGCTTGCATGCAGATTTGGTTTTCTAATTATTTTCTCCTTCATCAAACATAACCAAAGAGCAGCCTTTTTCATATTGCATCCAAGAGAGGCAAGATACCTTCAAAGAAAGATTTCTCCCATCGGGGAAAGAAAAATAATTAAGACAAGAATAATGCCACCAGACTTGCTGTCATCCTCCCTGGATGGTATTTCAAAGAAACAATCCAATCTGCTCTTAAATACAAATGGGCTTTGTTTCATCTCATACACTTTTTTCAGGATACAAATACTTTTGAAAAACCTGGGAACCAGATTTATAGAGCTCATGATACGTCCATATTTTAAAATGTCATTTTATTTCCTGCTATTCAAGAAAGAAATGAGCCACTTACACACACACACAAAAAGGGTTAGAAGAAAATATCCTTCTAGTAATTATGACCTTGGTTATTTCCTTTGTCTTTTTGATTAAAATGGTACACAGGAGGCTGGATTCCATTCCTACCCAGTGCAAAAATGCTCAAAGCCCTTTCATCGAAATGAAGCAGAAGCAGGTTTTCTTACTGACAGATCCGTGATTCAAAATGATATTATTCACAACAACAACAAAATGATCCCATGACCATCTATCAACTTCAGCATTCAGGAACATGTTTAACATGTGCTGATTCAGGCTTGCCTCCCCAGCACACACCCGCCTCCAGGGCTTTCTTAGGCCTTTCTGGGCCTCTCCCAGGCAGGAGAGGTAATCCCTATAGAATCTCCATTGCATGGAGCCTTGATTTGAAAGATCAGAGCCTGGATTCTAATTTGCAGTTTTATTAATGGCTTCTCACCCTCGATAAAGTGATTTTCTTCCTTTTAACTCAGGTGACACTCTTTGTTTACAGAGCTGATTAAACGTTCCTTTCCTATTCAATCTGTTGTAGGGCGAAGACAAATTCCAATTCTGCTGAAAGGTACTGCTGCACACAATGGGACCCTCGTGAGGGAGATAAGAATTCATTTTTTCATTTTTATTTTTCACGACACTGGCAGCCAGATGGACATAGGCACCTGGCATTTGCCATTGAAAGAAGCCCACAGGCTGCTCAAGATGTAAATGCTCACAGCACACAAGGATTTTGCTTGGTTGTTGGTTGTTTTTGTTCTATGGAAGTTTATCACAGGGTATTTTTTTTTCTACTCTCTGGGAGACGAGAGTGAAGAGGCCCAAAAGTTTCCCTTTGTCCTGTGCAGGAGGTGGCCAGAGCCTAAAGTTCTCCATGAGTGAGAATCCGCGTCTGGAGGGGTGGTCAGCAGGACGGTCAGCAGGACGGTCAGCAGGACGGTCACCGCGCTGCCTCCAGGGCCCCTGGCTCATCAGGGCCAGCTCTGAGGCTCGCCCAGGGCTCCGTCTTGGCCAGGTGTCCTGTGCTTACTCTGGCTCTATACCCAGTTTGTTTCTTCCGTGGCACTCCTCACAAACTGCAGGGATCCATCTGTGTGCGTGCGTGCCGGCCGCCCCCATTAGACCCAGGAGTTGGGCAGAGAGCTCTGTGTGTAGCTCACTTCCCCACACCCAGCACCCCGCACAGAGGCCACACGTGGGAGACAGGGAATTACTGGATCAATGACCCCATGTGAAAGATAAGGAAGCTTTCATGGCACCTACACTTTGTTCAAAGTACACACTATTTTTTCTTCTATCTTAAGTTTCTTCCTGTATACTGACTTATTTTCCTAAACTAATTAACCCATTGAAGGATTTTCTATCTTTAAGAAAGAAAAATAAAGAAAGAATCCCAAGATACAAAGAAAAAGAGAAAAAGGGCCAGGTGCGCTGGCTCACACCTGTAATCCAAGCACTTCGGGAGGCCGAGGTGGGCGGATCACAAGGTCAGGAGTTCGAGACCAGCCTGGCCAACACAGTGAAACCCCGTCTCTACTAAAAATACAAAATTTAGCTGGGCGTGGTGGCATACACCTGCAGTCCCAGCTACTCAGGAAGCTAAGGAAGAAGAATCGCTTGAACCTGGGAGGTGGAGCTTGCAGTGAGCTGAGATCATGCCACTACACTCCAGCCTGGGCGACAGAGTGAGACTCCATCTCAAAAAAAAAGAAAAAAAGAAAAGAAAGGAAAGCCTCTCCAATTCTACCTCTCCCTTTTTTACTATCACATTTGAAAGATGAGGTGGCCTTTATTTCACCTTTTCTCACTTCCATTCATCCTGTGTCCTGCTGCAGCCTCCCCCTCCCCTCTTCCCTAAAATGGCCTGGATGAACTGCAGAATTCTATCCTGTGACTTGTCTGTTGAACCCCAAAATGATCAGATAATATTTCTGTCTTCTTAGACAAGGAGCAGTGCTATGAACATCATTTGCATCTTTCCCATTATTAGGTCTAAACAGTGACACACAGAGAGGGTTTGGCCTTCTTCCTCCTCTTTCCTTCTTCCTTCTAAGGGGTGTGTGGAACCTTCTCCATGACCTCCAAGCCTCCCTCTTCCACCTCCATCATCTGACATCCAGTGGATGACCTTGCCTTTCCCTTCACAGGAACAGTGGAATCACCAAGCAGAAATAGCCTCAACTTCCCCAGCATTTCCACCTCTAGAATGATATCTACCTTTGCCTACATTGCATTGTTTGCTGAATAGCCCACTACTCCGAAACTTAGTGGCACAGAACTGCAATAAACATGTATTATCTCACAAAGCCCAGGAATTCCAGAACAGCTCAGCTGGGGGTTCTGGCTCAGAGTCACTCACAAGGTTTTAGTCAAGATGTCAGCTGGGGTTGAAGTCATCTGAAGGCTTGGCTGGGGCTGAGCAACTGACTTCCCATCTGTCTTACACTCATGGCTGGTATAGAAGCCTATTTTTCCCTGGCTGTTGGCAGGAGGCCTCAGTTTCTCCACAATGAACCTTGCTGCAGAGCTACTTGAGCGTCCTCACAACATGGCGGCTGGCTTCCCCCAGAGAGAGAGCAAAGTATAAGTCACAATGTCTCATATAGCCTGGCCTAGAAGTGACACTTCATCAGTTCCCTGATGTCCTTTAGGCTACATGCAGCCCTATTCAGTGTTGGAGAGAACAACACCAAGGTATGAAAAGCAGGAGGAGAGGCTCATGGGGCCATATAAAAGGCTGGCAGCTGGTCCCTTCTCCTTCCTGGCTTCCTCAGCAATGCACTTTCCCCTTTATCTTTAGTCTGGCTCTGTCTATTGACTTCTTTGCCTAAACAAATAAGTATAATCAATATCTGCTAATACTGTAATAAAACACAGTGTTGACCCCATCTATCTGATTTCCTGAAGAGGTTCATTAGAAAGCCATCTCTACACCATCTGAGCCTACTCAGCTGCATTCATGTTCTAGACCACCACAATCTCTCTTTGGACCCTGCTCTTCCTCCAACACCCTTGCTGTGGTCACCAGTGAAGTCCTAATCGCCAAATCCAGTGAGCACCACGGCTTGTGTGGCATCTCTGGAGAAAGAGACAGAGGTCATCTCTCCTTCCTTCCTACTTTCTCCCTCACCTTCTCAGAATCTTTCTTTCCCAGGTCGTCTCTGAATTCTGTCTCTTCTACATCCCCCTGGCTGTTCCTTCCTCTGCCATCTCTCTCAAGTTCTGGGATGTGCAGGGATCCCATCTTCAGTCTCTCCTCTCCCCTCTCTCCACCCAACACAACCAGAGGCTGAATCCCCAGGCACAGTGGTCAGGCAGACCTTGTTTGAATCAAGTCACCCTGACTGTCTGGGTGACCTTAGCTAAGTCACCTACCTCTCCACATACCATGTTCCTTGTCTCTAAATGGAGAGCTTTGTGGAGACTGAGTGTGCTGATGGATGCCAGGACGGTGCCGAGCACAGCGCCAGAGGTGACAGATGCTCAACGTCCCATGATCCTGCGTCAGGAAACTTCACTCACTGGATTCAACACTTACTTGGAGCAGATTCTAATTTCACAAGTCACTAACTCAGGTACACAAACATTTCCCCATATCCCGACTTTGTACTTTGAGCCTCCATTACCGCCTGAAGATTGAGAACTTAATCTAGTCTCTTCCAAGTAAACTCAGCCAGATCTGGTGATTTATTAGTGTTTTCAGGATTAAACTCAGCCCAATTCAGGACCTTCCCTCCCCCCACTTCCAGAGCTCTTCTTCCAGGGTCACACCTGGGTTCAGTGCACACCTGACCCCATCATGGCATCAGAAGCCAATGTTTGACTCTTAGTCAATATCTGTGCATGCAGCTTCCACATGTCCTGTTGTCTCCTCAGCCACGGTCACTTGCTGTCACCCACTGAAATATGACCATCCAGGCTGGCCTGAGACTTCACTATCTCCCAGAGCTGACAGCAGCTGCGGTGTACCCTGTCACCACTTCTAATCCAGCTCCTGGGGGTGGGGGACACCTTCCTCCCAGACAGTACAGGTTTGCCAGCTGCTCCTCCTCAGATGACCTCCATGCCCTTTTTGGCCCCAGTGGGACCCATTTGCACCCCTGAGTGTCCAGGGGCTTCTGAGAGTCCCCACAGGTACGTCTGCAAGGACTCCATGCCCACTGCTTCTCTGCCATTCTGGTGCCACATTGCATACCTGGCTTCTCTCCAAGACCTTCTGCTGCCCTGGCACCCCTTGGGAAGAAAGGCATGGGATCACGGCAGGCAGGATCTGCTGACGTAGGTGGATTCTTTTTTTTTTTTTCTTTTGATCTCGCCTCACTGCAAGCTCTGCCTCCTGGGTTTACGCCATTCTCCTGCCTCAGCCTCCCGAGTAGCTGGGACTACAGGCACCTGCCACCACGCCCGGCTAATTTTTTTTTTTGTATTTTTAGTAGAGACGGGATTTCACTGTGTTAGCCAGGACGGTCTTGATCTCCTGACCTTGTGATCTGCCTACCTTGGCCTCCTGAAGTATTGGGATTACAGGCGTGAGCCACTGCACCCAGCCTGTAGGTGGATTCTTACTGCTGCCCACCACCCCTGGTACTCAGCCAGATGAGGTCTGGTAGAGTGCGGGCCCTAAAACAAGTCTCTGCCTCTCTAATGTCTCTCTCAGCTGGCTGCTTCTGCGGCCCTGCTCGTTATGAGTGGTGCTTGCCTGGACACTCACGGAACAGATGGGGAGTCCACTGCTGTTTTCTGCAAAGAATTTGGCTGCACATCCAAGCCACTCCCCGCCTTGTTCTTTTTTTTTTTTTTTAATTGAAACCAAAAAGTCCACAAACTCACCTGGTTTCTATGTTCTTAATTCTCTTCCCACATGGGGCAATGCTGGAGAAATGTCTTCCAGCCTGACAGGAGAATCGCAGGGTTAAGTTATGTGTGTGACCAACACGTGGGTTCATTCTGCACCCCATGCTGCCTGAGTGCAGACACCATACCTATCCAGTGTCCTTGGCTGCTCCATGTGAGCACTGACCATGGCCACCTGGACACCTCCAAGATGCCCAGCAGGAACACCAGGGTCACCCACACGTGGCCCACTCCTCAGGCCTGCTGTGTCCTCGCCTTCCATCCCTCGGGGCCACCTGCCCTGCATGCTCACATTTGCACATCACTCTCTCTATATATACATTTTATTCTCAATGTCCAGCCAATTTCAATACCACAACTTCCTGCCTCTAAACCACAAAACACCTTCCCACAAAGAGCTGAGACAAGTCTCCTGATCCCTGCTTTGTTGACAACCAATCCTTGTGGCCCTGTATGGTAGGTGTCCAGTAGAACTGGCCGTATAATTTAGGGAAAAAACCTAGAATTTAGCCCAGACACAGCCATTACATTACTCAAGAGATTTTTTTCCAAGATGGAAACTTATCTGGGTCTACAGTGCTTTAATTTCTCTCTTGGCATCTACCTCCCATGAATAAATCAGGTCATGCATTTCCTGAGAGTTTTCATGATTGATTTGCCCCACAGGCTGCCGTCCTTGGGTGCTGGGTTACTTCTCAGCTGCAGTGTGGGCCCCCAGGTCCCAGGGTGAGCAACTCCACCCTCCACAGGGTGGTGAGGGTCTGAGCTGATGGATGGGCTGGGTTTCAGCTCTGACTCTAGGTCTGGAATTCGGCATTCCTGGGAGACCCAGCTTTCAGGAAAAGTCATTTCTTGCCTTATTGATGCTCCAGGAGGTCAAGTTATTTGACTTTTGACATCCCTTTTCCTCCTTGTGAGATGTTATGATTAGACATTCTCTTATCAGCTGATCTAATGTAAAGAGCCGGGTGGGAAAGAGGCGTGTAGGAAGTGGAGCTCGTGCCAAAAGCCTGACACTTGTGATCAGCATGAGCTCCCTGAGGAGGGACCGATGCTATTCTCAGTCATGGCCAAAGTTACACCAGGCATGCGGTGCTCCCAGCAGGGTGCTGCCGGGGTAGCCTCTGGGACGCACCTGTCCTCACTGCTCACCTTCCTGAGTCAGGGCTGCCTGGGAAGCAGTGGCTCTCCTGGGTTGGCATCTTTGCTGCCCTCCTTTGAGTGCTCACCTGGGTGACTCTGAAGCACACTGAAGCCCGAGAGCTGGGTCTGGAGCCTTCCAAGATGCCCCATCACCCCTCCAGGACACGTGGCTATCTCTGTCCAGAGAGCCACACACCCAGGCCTGGCCCTCTGTGCCATCAGGAGGTGAGTTTAGCTCTTCCCAAGGCCCTTCCTGGTCCCATCTGCCAGGACAGTGCTGCTCTTGGTCCCTGCCCTGGATGAAGAGCTTGGGTATCACCTGGCACCCATCGGGATTCTCCCTTTATCAACCCACAAGCACAGCCTCTATGACTGCACACCTAACAAGCCTGGTGCCCCCGTGTGACTTGTGGTCTCTACGCTCTCCAGTCTTCACCATCCCATAAAGAAACTCTGGCTCCAGCCCCCCTTCCTGGCACTCACACCCAAATGCAGGGCTCTCCTGGAATCCTCCCATCCCACTCAACGCACCCTCTCTACCCGCAGAATGCAAGATCCAGAAGCACTCCTGTGGGAAAGACTCAGGTCGGTCAAGTCACCTTCAGGTCGTAACATCAAAGTGGTCCTTACTGTGAATGTCATGCCCTCAGTGACCAGCCCTGAGGGCCCAGTGGTTACCTTCTGCTCAGCGAGGAGCAGAGGTGGAGAAGCCTGCCCCGTGGCAGAGTTTAGTTCTACTTTTTTTGAGATGGAGTGTCGCTCTGCCTCCCAGGCTGGAGTGCAGCGGTGGGATCTCGGCTCACTGCAACCTCCACCTCCTGGGTTCAAGCCATTCTCCTCCCTCAGCCTCTCCAGTACCTGGGATTACAGGCGCACGCCACCACACTTGGCTAATTTTTGTATTTTTAGTAGAGATGGGGTTTCACCATGTTGGCCGGGCTGGTCTCGAACTCCTGACCTCATGATCCGCCTGCCTCAGCCTCCCAAAGTGCTGGAATTACAGGTGCGAGCCACCACACCTGACCTCAGAGGTTTAGTTCTGTTCACAGCGCCCTGAGCCAGCCATCACAAATGGAGTTCCGAGGTGGCAGAAGAAGCCATTGTCATTTAGGCTTTTTTAGACATGGCAGATAAACAATGAAAAAGAGGAAAGAAGGGAGAAAGGAAGGAGGGAGGGCCAGGGAAGGGAGAGAAAGAGAAAGGCAGGACCACAGTCTTTGTCGTTTTCTTAAATAATTATTTATCTAGTAAACTAAACCCTAGTTCGATTGAATTTTTATGTATAAATAGTGATCTGAGTCCATACACTGAACCTCCTCTACCACCAACTCCCACAACAAATGCCAAAGAAACATCGCGAGACTGGGATTCGATGCCGGTGGCTTGAAGGGTGTCCTCCACAGGCCAGGGGACTTGAGGAATCACTGTCAGGTGCTGTGCAGGCCTGGCCAGACGGTGACAAGGACCAGCCCCTCCCCAGAGAGGGCCAGGGAGGGCAGGCCTAGACCCAGGCCATGCATCACGGGACACGGGGCAAAACCACAAGAAAAATAAGACTCCAGAGATCCTCACAGCAGACCTTGTTCAGCCAAAGCCCCAGACTCCAACACAATGGAATGGGAACCTGGTGGCAGGTGTATGGAGACTCCACGCTCCGATGCTGAGGAATCCAGAGCTAGAAGAGAAGACTGTGCTAGAGGCAGGGGCCTGCATCTGGACGTTCGAGCTTCTCCCATGGGAGGAGCTGAGAGGCAGGCTTGGAGGAGCCTGGAGGCCCAGGAGGGAAGGGTGGCCCAGCAATGACTACATGATCCAGGAGGTCACTGATGGCCACACACAGTGCAGGGAGTGAAGCTTCCATCTTAGGTGTGCCTGTGTGTCAGAGGAGGGTCATGGAGGGTGCCTTTAACTCACCCTAGACAGCTGGGCCAGGGTCTCCTAGGCCCCCTGCCGGGCAGCCCTGTTTTGGTACCTGGACTCACCTCTCAGCAGGAGCCCACACGCCTGTGTTACGCAAGGGGTGTGGTCATCAGCCACAGCTCCTGCTGGGCCTCCACAGAGGTGCCAGCCCTGCCTGGGCTCTCCTGATGACCCATGAGGCCGGCCACCCACACCTGTGTTTGCCGGGGACACGATGGCCGGGAGCTCACTATAAGGGAAGAGTGAGTGGGCACAGCAGGCATCTGCTTTAGTGGCAGGGGGAATGGGCTACACCATAGGACATCCTTGGACTTACTGAATCTCCTGGTCTGAGCCCCAGGGATTCATATGGGAGAAACAGAAGTGCCGTGAGGACATGGGAGAATGTGGAAAATGCTGCTGAACGCAGAGACTCTTAACACGAAATGTAGGAAGAGGCATTGTCTGCACTTTGTGGAAAACCTCACCGCCCAGTGCTTTGGCAGAGGTGGCCTGGTACCCCAGGAGAGAGCAGGCACAAAGGCAGGGGTCTGTGTGAGACCCCGGAGCCCAGCAACCCTGGGTCTGTTCACTGCAGCTGTGCTTGGCAGAGAAGGCCAGGCCCAGAGGGCACTGCAGTCATCAGAGAAACACCAGCAAGGACCAGTGGGCTCGGGCACACCCACAGGGACAGCAGCACGCCCCAGAGGAGGCTGATGTCATGAGGTGCCAGCCAGACCTGCTGGAGAGCCCTGGGAGCCGTCCTGGGAAAGGCCCTAAATGTGACAGGGATGAGGACTCTCCTGCACTGGCTAATAGAGGCAGAGAAGAAAAGAAACGTGTTTGCTTAGTGGTGCATATGCCACCACAGTCCTGAGGGAACCCGAGTCAACTCCAAGACTGTCGCCCATCTGTGCATTCCTTGATTCATCAAATACATGTTGATCATCACCATGTGCCAGGCACTGTTCTATGCCCTGGGCTTTGGAAGTGAACAGGACAAACGAGGTCCTTTCTGTGTAGAAATGCATCCTGAGGATGGAAGCAGACAACCAGCAAGTGAATTGAGACGCATCCCATGTATGTACATCTGCAACCCATACATATGCATGCATACGTAGATACCTGTGTATATTGCACAGTGTATCTAAGCAGATATTTAAATGCATATATCTAGTTCATTTTTTTAGTGAATCAATTACCATAAAGTTAATTATTTGGGGGTCTTTATAAAATTTGAAGTTAAAAGAGCCTCAAAGCTGAGCGACAGCCCTGATGCAGGTAGACATATTAGCCCTGTTCTCGGATTCTATGGGACCAGCACAACGTCTTTCTTCCAGAACGGGTGGTCCCTCCTTACACTGGCCCACTCATGACCATTTTGCATTGGGCAGCTTCCCCGGAGGTACCTGGTCCCCTGGCCATGTCCAGCCACAACAGCAACCCACATAGCATGGCTTAGGAAGACTTTGCTCTTCTTGCCCCAGAAGGAAGAGTGAAGAGTAATGATCTACCCAGCGGCCCAACACATGTGAAGTTGCTTAAATTACATTCCCAACATGTACCAATGTGTCAAACTAATTTGCCTTGTTATTCCTGGAACAGACCATCTTCCTAGCAACACGAGTGTTGCCTTCATAATGCTGTGGTGTCTATGAGGGCCAGAGGAACCACATACTAATGCTGTTTTAATAGGCACAGAAACACAGTTGCTAAATCTCTTTGTGGCTTTTCTTATAATGTTTGTTCTTATATATTATGATCGTTCATGTGTGCCAATGTCAACTGTTAAAGGGGAGAACACTGCGATTGCTATTAAAAAGCAATCAAGAGTTTGGAAGACTCATGCCTGGCTTTTCTGCATAGAATGCTGTTTGACAGTAATAAGCCATCACATTAATGCAGTAGCTTGAGTTTTCAAAGCATCTCCTCTTATGCTTTCTTGTTAGATTGTGGCACTGGGCAGGCTACATAATATTTTTCCCTTTTTATAAGGATTGTTTCTTTTGCACGTCCCTTGGTTAGTGGAAGCCAGACCCCATGTAAATGTCCAGTCCTTGCCCACCAGGTTGGAGCAAATAACCTGGCAAAACCCCTCTTTCTCAAACCCCATCAACTAGGGTTGCCGTTAATCTTGTGGCTATTAATGTAGGATCAATACGCACCCTTTTGTTCACACATTTCTTCCTTTTTATACTCATAGTGCTTGCTGAAGTTTGCCCATCTTGCCAAGGGCCATCCTTAATGCAGACAATGGAAGAAGTCTTGGGAAGAAAGACTAAAGAGGAGAAGGTTTTGCCTGCTCACCGCCCCCACCCGCCACCCCACTCCTCCACCCAGCCTCATGCCATCCCCATCGAGGTACCGTGGGGAGCAGGTGCTCCCTAGCAATGGGAGTGGTGACCCCAGCTGGAGGCAGAACAGAGAACGGGCTGGGGCCATGAAGTCTCCCTACTTCTCAGGGGATGGCAGAGGTTTCCAGAGAGCCATGTGGGAGAGCCACCAAGGCAGGGAGCTCTGCCAAGACAGAGGGTGTGTTCAGCTTGAGCCTGGGGCCCTGGAGTTGGGTGAGAGCTTCACAGAGCTCGTGTTTATTGATGCTGTTTTCTGTTAACTAAGTTAAACCTCTCTCTGAAGCAGTGCTGGCAGGCAGAGCTGCCTGGGGGGGGCAAGGGGGTTGAGGGGGGGCATCTATTTTCCCAGGTGCTGGGTGGGGTTCAAGCCAAGGGAAGTGAAATACAATCCCCCCAAGTGTGAAACTCCCCTAAAAGTAACCTTGCCCTTCATGCCAGAGGCCTCCCTCTCTGTCACCAGGGCTGCACTTGGATTTCAGCACATGTGCTTCCATTCACTGCTTTGTCCATGAAATTCCACGCAGAAAAACAAAACCAAGCCATAATGATTTTGATTGGAAATTACTGCTCTCTAACATAAAGCATATTTAATGTCATTAAATTTTGTGGATTATAATTCCCTAGTGAAGAACACAGCAGGCAGGCTGCACAGCAGCCCTGTGTTCAGAAAATGGCAATGTAGTGAATTTAGAGCCACGTGATTTATCTAGGAGATCAGAAATGTAATCAAAATGACATCAACGAAAACCTGATTTGCTGGTTTTTAATTACAGTTGGCCCTTTTTAGTTGGGATCCCATATTTACGAATTCACCTTCTCTCTAAAATCAACACCTGAGGTGCTTTTGAGGTTATTCTCCCATGCACCGAAAGCAGCAAGAACTTTGGGTCACCCCCAGCATGCGCGTTGTTCCCCCCGAGATCGGGCAGGCACCACTCTGCCTTCTTTGATGGCCCTCAATACTGAAAACGTGTCCTTTTGGCAGTGCCATTTTTGTTGTTGTTGTTGCATTTTTGTGCTTTTTTGGTGATTCCACTGCTTTAAATGGCCCCTGAGTGTCATACTGACAAGCTCCCAGGTGTTCCTAAGTGCAAGGCAATGCGCCCACAGGGAACATGCATTGTTAGGCAAGCTGTGCGCAGGCAGGGCTGCAGTGCCCTTGGTGCCAGAGACACCATTCGTGAATCGACAACACGGTACATCAAGGAAGTGGAAGCAGAAATTTGCCAATCTGTACATGAGGTGGCCCTGGAAAGTACTGTATTAGCATTGCTAGTGTGGGATGAAGCTATGGAAAAGATAGGAAGGGCTAAATGTGTGGATTCATGAGATGAGGACTGGTTGAAAATAAACGGTAGGAACAAAAGCATTGTTGTGAGGCTGAAAGCCAAATAAATTTATGATCATATTACTCAGGGTCAGGAAAATGCTAAACCCTTCTCAACTCATGTTTTATTATTTATTATTAATTATTTTTAAGAAATATATATTCAGTAAGGTGTCTTTAAACAGAAACACACATAAAACAGGGTGACTTATCGATCAGTGGATACAAGTGTTGTGGCCATGGGCTCACGGGGACTAACCCTGTGTTTTCCCTGAAAGCGATGGCCAGTATTTGCTAATTCCATGCTTGTGGTGACTTTAGAGAACATAACCACCGTGAGTAATAAGAATCGGCCAAACAGTTGGTCCTCAGTGGCCACAGGTTCCACACTCATGAATTCAACCAACCAAGGATGGAAAATATTTAAAAAAAATTTAAAGTAATATAATAAAACTAAACACAAATTAAAACCAATACAGCATAACAACTGTTTGCATGACATTTACATTGCATTAGGTACAAGTACTCTAGAGATCTTTTAAAGTCTATGGAAGGTTGTGCATAGGTCATATGCAAATATCATACCATTTTATATCAGAGACTTGAGCATCCTCAAATTTTGATATCCACAAGGGATTCTGGAACCAATCCTTGCTGATACCAAGGGATGACTGTAATTTTTTTTTATTACAAAAGTGATACATGAGGAAAACTTAAAGGATGAAAGGCACAAAGGAAAAAGTCATCTGCTGTCTCATCTCCTAGAGATAAGGACAATGAAAATTTTGGTTTATGCTCTTTTTGCCTTTCTCTGAGCTTCCGGTGTTTGTGTATATACTTTGCACTATTGGAACTTTCTATTTTCTTTTTTTGATGTTACCTTAAAAACAATGCCTTGTTCAATAAACATTCTCCTACCACCTGATAGCTTTTTTAGTCATATAATATTCCATCCTATGTATTTATGCTGATGCTTGTGTCTAATCCTCTATTTTATGACAGGGTTTCCAGGTATGGCTGTGCAGGTTGTACACTGCACAACAGCACCCAACAGACATCACGTGAAGGATGAATGCAGCTCACACTCAACTTGCCAAGCCATGCACCTGGCTGGGGCTATAGCTTCTTGGAGGAAGGGGCACTTGTCAGGCCATGAGCCTGAGGCCTGAGGCCATGATCCTGACCAAGACAGCACCCCTTTTTCCCATTTCCTTGGGGAGACTACATGGGCCAGAGGAAGGTCTCTGGTTGTGTTACTGGGTGAGGGTGTCCAGGTTCTTGGCATTTTGAACAAAGAATTGGACAAAGCACACAAACAAAGCAAAGAAAGAATGAAGCAACAAAAGCAGAGATTTGTTGAAAACGAAAGTACACTCCACAGTGTGGGAGCAGCCTGAGCAGCAGCTCAAGGGCCCCGATACAGAATCTTCTCCAGTCCAAGTACCTGCTAGAGGTTTCACACTGGCCACTTGGTGTTCACCCCATGTAAATTAAGTGGTAGCCCCCAATCAGTCTGATTGATTGCTTTCCACAGAGGCTGAAGTGAAGTTACAAAGGTCACATTCATATGCAGACATCTGACTGGTTGCAGAAAACAACCAGTCAGAGACTAAATTGAAGTTACCAAGTGGCACTTCAATGCAAACGAAGACTTGGCCCGCAATCAGTCTGATTGGTTGTGGAATCAGAGGCTGAAGTGAAGTCACAAAGTTATACTCCTATGCAAATGTCTGATTGGTTGCTTCTTGCCAAGGGAGTACCCTCTGGTCCTTTTGTTACTTAAGCATGGAAAGTTAGGGCTTTCCTTTCAATTTAGTTCTAAAAAGTCAATGTGAAATGACCTTAGGTTCCCTGCCTCCAGACCCTATTCTCCTGCCTCAGTAGGACATCCAGGCTGTTTCCAGATGAGGGCTCATGAAACCAGGGAGGCTGTGAACCATTTTGACTCATGACTCCTCCTTGCTCAAATCACTGACTGTTCATTATTAAGCAATTGAGAGTTAAAACGCAGCAATTTCAAATAAATAAACCAAGTGAGAAGTGGAGTAATAACTTAAAAATATATTTATTAATTTAGAATCTACCATTTCAGGAGATATAATTCAGATGACTGTAAGCTAAAATAAACTCTAACTTTAGAAAGGTTCTTACCAAGTAAATTAAGTAGATCAAGATTTAGATAAGAGGGAAGATGTTAAAAACTAATGGAGCAAATCTTTTTTGTTTGTTTGTTTGTTTGTTTGTTTGTTTTGAGACAGAGTCTGGCTCTGTTGCCCAGGCTGGAGTGCAGTGGTGTGATCTCGGCTCACTGCAACCTCCGTCTCCCAGATTCAAGCAATTCTCCTGCCTCAACCTCCCGGGTAGCTGAGATTACAGGCGTGCACCACCATGCCTGGCTAATTTTTGTATTTTTAGTACAGACAGGGTTTCACCATGTTGGCCAGGCTGGTCTTGAACTCCTGACCTCAGGTGATCTGCGCATCTTGGCCTCCCAAAGTGCTGGGATTACAGGCATGAGTCACCTTGCCCAACCAGGAGCAAACCTTTCAGTGACCCTAACCCTCCCTCTAAGAAAGCAGCATTGATATGTGAATAAACTCATTCTAAGTCCTTCTCATTTATTCATGAATGCTGAGACATGGGCAGGGTCCTCCCTGCTCAACCCTGAACAGACAATATGACTTGAAATAAGGGGAAGAGAGTGTTAACAAAATACCAGGGGTCTGTCTAGGTCCTGCTGCTTGCCACACAGAAGCCAATCACTGAGACAACAAGTATCACCAACTAAGAAGGCTTTAATCAGGTACTGCAGTCGAAGAGATGGAAGATCAGTTTCAAATCCATCTCTCTGACCCACTAAAACTAGAGGTTTATATAGCAGGGAAGAAATGTAACCATGCCCAAGAAACCAGGAACTAGAGAGGGGAAGGAAGCAATCATGGCAAATGAGAAGTCAGGCATCTTGTTGTCTAAATGCAGTGATCTGGTGAGTTTCAGTTCTTTGATACTTTTTTTTTTTTTTTGAGAGGCCTGGGTGTCCTTTCCTGAGGAAGGAACTCAGATAAAACAAATGTAAGTTTCAAGCTACCACCAAAAGGGTCAATTTATATGTTTATCCAAAAAAATTATCTATGGGACTATTGGGTCAGTTTCCAGAAGCTGGCATTAATTTCAAGCCCTTTTATGCCAAAAACTCTTACTCACATTGTATCAGGGAACCTCCGTTTTTTGTCAGCTTCTTCTGAAAAATTAGATGATTCAATTAACCATGCTTCATTATTTTTCCGATTTAGAAAAATAATTCTTACATTATTGTTTGCTAAGCTTTGGGTTTTATTTTGGGGCATATTCAGTAGCAGCACTTTAACCAAGAGGATTTCATTATTAAAAGTCTATAACTCAACTTTAATTAGACACTGCGGCTCTTTGCCTTAATGACTTATAATTAGTAAGTCATGGAATTGATGTTTTATCTGCTAAGGGCTCTGTCCAGGATGGAGAGACCCCTGGCCTGCAGCCTGACTTGTCCCGTTCCTTATCCAATTGCCATCTGAAGAGTTAAAATTCAAATGAATAAAGCAGAAAATGAGAGAAAGGTTAAACTGCATTTTATTGAGTTTTTAGAAATAATTTCTCTTTAATTGGCTAAACTATATTCCTCTGTTTATCATTTCAGGTAGGAGCTTTATTTCCTGGAAGTCCCCTGGCCCCAGTATCCACCCTGCCTCTCCACAGCCTCATGTACACAGGCCTGATCACCTGCTGCAAGCTCCGGCACAGGAGTATAACCCAGCTAACCTGAGTTTGCAGCTGTGCAGGGGAGATGCTCTTCTTCTCCCCAAAATCCACAGGAAACAACAAAACGAATGAAAATCTAAGAGGACAATTTCGCTTCCAGGGAAACTATTTAACGCGACAGTGCAGCCAACTAAGCAGCTAACTGTGGGACTCCAGGTTCACGGTGAAAGGATGGGTGGGATTTTCTCTTTCTTCAAATAAGTGGCTTCTGCTTTGTTTTCCCAGACTCCACGCTTCACTTAGGCTCCACGGTGGAGTCAAAATTCCAAAAGGTGCAGGTGATAGGGAAGGCTGCCCCACAGATGTAGGTGTCAGGATTGCTGTGCCAACAGAGGGAGGTGATCAGTGGATTACCCCCTGATGGGGCAGCTGGTAGGTAGGACAGGTTGCCCTAGAAAAGAAGGTGATCGGATGGGTCACCCTGATGTTGCAGGTGACAGGATGGGTTCCCCACCAAAATCAAGGGAGGAGTCTTTAGGGAGCAAGACTGTCACTCTAGAGGCAGCTGAACCAGGGCTGGGAGGAGACCCTGATCTAGGCTCCCTTAACACAGGGATGGTGTGAGCCTGGCTAGGAGGCACTGTGCAGGGCCGACAGGACCTCAGATGGGGCAGCATGACCACCTGTGAGGCCATGAGACCAGTGAGTGTCCCTCTTTCATGCTGAAACATTGGAGAGGGAGGGACCACGGGTGGGGGATGGAAGGGTCTCACTCGGGTTCCTAGAGCAGATGAGCAGCTGCAGCCATCGCACAGCTAAAGACCACACTCACCATGGCATCCTAGAGCCAAGGATATGACAGTCAATGCTCAGATGAAGGGAAAGGAACCATGGCTTTTCCCCGTTGTTGTTCTGGGCACATGGCACTGGGCTCAGGGAAAGCAAGAAGCCTATTAATGCCATTAATGGCAGACACTTCTTGCCAGCCTTGACGAGTCGGTACTCAAAACTGAATTTAATTCGATTTAGAAAAAACAAGTGCACCTTGTCCCCTTTTACATAAGGAAATGACCCAAACTCCAAGCCATATAAAATGAAGACTATAAATATTTCACTGTAGAACCAACTTGTTTAAATGGATGTGCAAAGAAGAAAAAATTATGCTAAGTCTCCAGACCCACCTGGGCCTCTCAAAGGCAAGGCTTCCAAGGTCCATGTTTAATTGCTCCAGGTGGAGATGATTTCAGTTCCTCACAGTTCCAATCAGCTTCCATAGCATCTTCCATTCCACATGACCTGTTTTTTAAATTGTTTTCCATTAGGTGAATTAGGGTACAAGGGGAATACATTTTCTGTCTTTGCTGCACTGAAAATGTAATAATTTTTTTTTTTTTTTTGACGGAGTCTCACTTTGTCACCAGGCTGGAGTGCAATGGCACGATCTCGGCTCACTGCAACCTCTGCCTCCTGGGTTCAAGGGATTCTCCTGCCTCACCCTCCTGAGTAGCTGGGACCACAGACGCACCACACCCAGCTAATTTTTGTATTTTTAGTGGAGATGGGGTTTCATCATGTTGGCCAGAGTGGTCTCGGTCTCTTGACCTCATGATCCGTCTGCCTTGGCCTCCCACAGTGCTGGGATTACAGGTGTGAGCCACCATGCTTGGCCAACAATGTTATAATTTTGACTTCACTTGATGGATAGTGTTGCTGGGTATAAATTTTCAGGTTCAAAGTAATTTTCTCTTAGAACTTTGGCATTATTCTTTATCTTATATGATGCTGAGGAATCGGAAATAATCTGAATTTTCTTTTAATCTCTTTATAGCTAACCTGTTCTTTCTCTCAGGAAGCTATTAAGATTTTTTAAAATTGGCCGGGCACGGTGGCTCATGCCTGTAATCCCAGCACTTTGGGAGGCAGAGGCGGGCAGATCACGAGGTCAGGAGATCAAGACCATTCTGGCTAACATGGTGAAACCCTGTCTGTACTAAAAATATAAAAAATTAGCTGGGTGTGGCCGCATGCACTTGTAGTCCCAGCTACTCGGGAGGCTGAGACAGGAAAATGGCGTGAACCCGGGAGGCAGAGGTTGCAGTGAGCTGAGATTGTGCCACTGTACTCCAGCCTGAGTGACAGAGCGAGACTCTGTCTCAAAAAAAAAAAAAAAAAAAAGATGTTTAAAAATTATGCTCAGAGTTGTAAAATTTCAATAGCACATACCTAGGTATTGGTCTTCTTCTCTTCCTTTTTTCATTACTCTTTCTTGGTGCTTGGTGCTCCCCCCTCCCTTTTTTAAATAAAAAGTGGTATTTTTCCTAAGCTTAATACATTTTTCTTCTATTATTTTTTCCCTCCGTCGTCTGCTTTTTCCTTCTGAGACTCCTATTACAAGGATGTCAGATGTCCACAGTATATTTCCATTTTTATGTATTCCAGGCATATTTCTACCCATCCTTTGTTTAAATATTTCTAGTAAATCAAGATTCACTGCTTCTTGACAGTGTACTCACCACTGTGAAGCTCTATTTATTAAACATTTCTTTAAAATATTTATTTGCTGGGATTTGGGACTGGAATGGACAATAAATAACATTCTTTCTCTGTTCCTCATTATTTACCAGAAATCCTCCCCTAGTAACTTGCCGGTTCTAGTTCTATAATCAGAATTGCATAGAAAACCTCTCCACTTACATTACTTTATACACAATATCCCTCTTTCATTGTTTTCAGGGCCCGCTGTGCCCCTGTTCTTCAGCTGTTCCTTGAGTTCCACAGTTTGCACATCCATCCTCTTGGCACCTCCCCGGTCCCTCAGTTATTGCTGCCTGCGGATGTGCACCACATCTGCTGCTTGGCCCCACGTTCTGGGAAGTGATTCCACAGTTTCTCTAAGCCTGGACACTTTCCCTTTGCACAGAAAGATACCCTCTTTTTGTCCCTCCAGCTATTTCACATCAAAATTATGATTTTTTATTCTTTTCCTCTTCCAATCTACAGACCATTGTTCTTGTTTAGGGAAACAGGAATTAGGAGCCTGGGGCTCTCCTCCCAGCTTTGCTATTGAATAGCTGGGTAATCTTAGGCAGTGCACTTACATTTTCTTGGCCTCGGTTTTCTGAATTAGTGTACTTCCCAGACACCAGTCCAGGGACTGGGGCCAGTAGCAAAAATGATTTTATGACTGCATAGCTAAATGAAAACCCTGGAGACAAGAATATGTGTGCATTAAAGAACTTACTTATGTGCCCAAATACCATCTGTTCCCCCAAAACCTATGGAAATAAAAAATAAAAATAAAGTGACAAACAACCTTAGACAGAACTCTCACCATTTTAAATCTGATTAAACTCTATGCCAAACAAGGAAGAAAAAAAAAAGACAATGTGTGCATGTAATTAAAACTACTAGTTTGTGGAAATTTCTATTCTTTATTCTGATATCATAACTTTCTAATGGGATTTTATGAGTGCATGTGTGAGAGAATATACACATTAATGAAATCATCATCATAATTATTTACAGTTTAATTTTTATCTTATATGAATAAGATATGAGTAAGGAAATATCTTTATATGAGAAAATTCGAAGTTGATGATTGCATTGCTGCCATCCACTTTATCTTGCTCGTTATATTTAAGTGGTCTCTTCAATCCCAAAGTCCCATAGTCATTAAATTAGACTTTTTATAACTGTTTTCATATCTAAAACTACAGAATTATTTGACAATAACTACTAGGGGTCTAATATTCTTTTCTAAAGACATTTTCAGCAGTGATTTCCAAAATCTTTGCATAAGTCCTCATGAAAAATTCTTTCAAATTTTAATAAAATCATTAATTTGGTCTTTTTTGAAGGAAGATATGCTTTCTTTTCCATTAAAAAAGTTAAGTTTTTTTCCTTTCCACATTGTCCATTGGGAAGCTCAGACCTAAATGTACTGGGCTGTTATAGGAACCTTTTTATGTATGCTCTGTATGTTTGCTTATTTTTTATTTCTCTCCCTTTCTGTTACTTTTGGTCTATTTTTGTTTTTAAAATCTATTTTTATTTTTAAAATCTTTTAAACAAATAAGCTATACCAAAACCTTTTTGAGATAAGGGCACAAATAACAAGTACAGAATAAAAGAAAAAATTTTAACATAAAATATAAACACATGGGCCAGGCGCAGTGGCTCACACCTGTAATCCCAACACTTTGGGAGGCAGAGGTGGGTGGATCATCTGAGGTCAGGAGTTTGAGACCAGCCTGGCCAACATGGCAAAACCCTGTCTCTACTAAAAATACAGAAATTAGCTGGGCGTGGTGTTGGGTGCCTGTAATCCCAGCTACTCGGGAGGCTGAGGCAGGAGAATTGCTTGAACTGGGAGGCGGAGGTTGCAGTGAGCCGAGATCATGCCACTGCACTCCAGCCTGGGCAACAGAGTGAGACTCCATCTCTCTCTGTCTCTCTCTCTCTCTCTCCATATATATATGCACACACACGAATAAAAAATTTAACTATCTTGAGCAAGAAATTCATATGAATATAAATTGATAATGATTATGTGAAACAAAATTTAAAATTATTAGTAATCAAAGAACTGCAAGTTTACACAATAGGAAGATATACTTCCCCATCCCTCATCCCAAAATGAAAATTGGTACAACTTTTCTGGCAGACAATTTAGCAAAAAACACCAAAACTTTAAAATGTGCGCGGCTGTTGACCCCAGGCTTCTACTCCTTGGCATTCTTTCTAAAGAGCATGATTAGGGATGTGTTTGATGTATTAGTTAAAAATATCATTTTAGTCAGGATGGTGATAAGAAAAAAATTTGTAACCAACCTGAAGGTACAATAACAGCTCTGGATTTGTCCAACAGCTCTGGATAATGCACTCCAGCCTGGCCGACAGAGCGAGACTCTGTATCAAAAGAAAAACAACAACAAAAAAGGCCACGGGGTTTTATACAGAGGTTGCTTCCCACGGGGTTGCAATCACCTGGTAAGCCCCACTCTAGTTCCAACCACCTAACCTACACCTTTGCAACTAGCCACCTTCACAGTCCTTGGGCAGCTGTGTGGCACCATTTGCTGCTGTTACCACCCAGAAGCCGCAAGGAATGAGAGGAGGGGAGAGGAACAGGAGCCCAGGGGAAGGCACTTGGTGTGGAAGGGCAATGGGATGCCCGTGAGGGAAGCAGATGTCTCCCGCATAAGAAAGCAGGAGACGCGCAAGCCCAGACCCTGTGCTCCTGCCTCTCTCTCTGACCTCTGCCCGGGAATCCCCATTGACGGATCCCAGCCCGAAGCCAGAGGGTAAAGGAGCCCCATGCTGATCACGCAGGCCCGCGCCCAGCACAGGGAACAGAGGGAGACAGGGTTAGGGTTAGGGTTAGGGTTAGGGTTAGGGCTGTGCTGGGCCAAATGGCCGGCAATGTGCCGAGCGGTGCTCAGCACTTGGGAGCACTCAGAAATGAGCCGAGCAAACACAGCCCCGCACACACGCACTTGTTTGTCGTCGCGGGAGTGCATCCCCTTCTCTGCCTCACAAATACTGGGCACCTCTCCAGATGTGGCCTGGGTTCTTTCCTGGAAAGCCGTTTGCAGCTTCTCTCTACTTAGAATGCCATCCACGTTCATCTAGCACGGTCCTCATCACACACTTTGCTTCCTTGACTGTTTTCTACCCCTAGACTAAAAGTTCCTTCAAGTCAGGAATTGCCTTATTTGTCGTTACGTCCTGGGCACCTAACAAAATAGCTTTTTGCTTAATATTTGTTGAAAAAGTACAGAATCAAATGTATTATGACAATACCTTGGGAATTTTAACAAATGCATATTTTTACTTTTATATTTTATTCATTTTTATCCCTTCTACCACAGACTAAGGAGGGAACAGAATAGTACATTTTAAAAATAATTATATAGAGTGAAGACTTGGACTCCTTTGCTCCATCAAGTTGTAGCAGAGATGTCCACGTGCCTTCCCACCCCCACTGGCTCCATGATTCAGTGGACATGTGACCAGTTCTGCTCCATGGACTATGGCCAGAGCTGGCCCATGTCACCTCCAGCCACATAAGTCTGACTTGTCTATGTTCTGTTGTCCTTGCCACGGGCACCTGGGGACCTCATGTTCTAGAAGGTGCAGCTACGAGCTTCAGGACACTCCGTCAGCCTGGGCCTTGAGTGACTGCATGGATCCAAGGCCCCCACAGACCCTCGCTGACCAGGTAACGTGAGCATGAAATGAACCTTGCTATTTTAAGCTGCTGAGATTTCTTGATTTGTTCCCATAGACTTGCCTAGCATGAAGAAGGCACAAAATGCACATTCCTCTATAAAAAGGACAGTTGACAAGTTTATCTCTAATTTCCTTTGTAACTGTTATGGGCTAATTTGTGTTCCCCCCCAAATTCATGCATTGAAGTCCTAACCCTCAGTATCTCACAATGCCACTGTATTTGGAGACAGTGCTTTTAAAGAGGCAAGAAGGCTGGGCGCGGTAGCTCATGCCTGTAATCCCAGCACTTTGGGAGGCCGAGGTGGGTGGATCATTTGAGGTCAGGAGTTCCAGACCAACCTGGTGAAACCCTGCCTCTAGGAAAAATACAAAAAATTAGCTGGGCGTGGTGGCGGGCACCTGTAATCCAAGCTACTTGGGAGGCTGAGGCAGGAAAATCGCTTGATCTCAGGAGGCGGAGGTTGCAGTGGGCTGAGATCACACCATTGCACCCCAGCCTGGGGTAGAGAGTGAGACTCCATCTCAAAATCAAAAACAAAAAAACAAAAAATGAAGAAGTAAGGAGTTTAAATTAAGTAATAAGAGCAGGGACCCCATCAGCAAGCCAAGGAGAGAGGTCTCAGGAGAAACCAAACCTGCCGACACCTTGGTCTTGGACTCCCAGCCTCCAGAACTGGGAGAAATAAATTTCTGTTGTTTAAGCTGCCTGGTCTGTGGTGCTTTGCTCTGGCAGCCTCGGCTGGCTGATACATAACACTAATATTCTGTAAGTTTCATCTTGTATTTGAATGATCGGAGTGGGGGAGACTCTATGAGCAAGACTCATGGAATAGGGGAACAATGGCATACTATTTTCTCTTTTTTTAGAGTTCCTTATTAACAATAGGATAAAACTTTCATAAGGCAACATTCAAGAGCAAAAGAACACAATTCTCTTTTTCCTCTCTAGGCAACGTTAACCCTCTTAGCATTCCAATCAAGGCTGTATGATGTAATTTCAGAAAGAATATATCTTTATCTTGAAAAATACATTTTCTATGGGTGTATACCTATGATGATGACAAGAATTTGGCCCTAAAAATCTAAGGATGCAGACCATATTAGTTATCATTTATACAGCATCACAAATCTTTCTTGGGAGTCAGATTTAAGAGCTTTTTTTCTGAATATGGGGACTGATGTATTGGTTCACGCCAATGCAGGCATAGAACAGTAATGAATGAGCATTCCAGCAAAGAAACAATGAACCAGGTTGGCAGATCGGCTGCATAAATGCCTCCATCCTCCCTGCCACGTCCATCACACATCTCGTTACCTTGTCAGTCATCAGGGCGTCTGTCCCCAACCCAACCTGCACATGGCTCACAACCCTCCTTAACAACTGAGCTGCCACTGTCACTGAATGAGGGAGGCCACGTGCCCTAACACCCATGCCCGGAGTCTTCATCTCCAACTTCCACCCCAGAGATTTATAATTTGCTTGCTTGCTTCTTGTTCTTTGATGTCTTGTTCTCCATTTAATCGCCTCTTAATTCTGTATGTGTCCCTTTGCTGTGGGTCCAATTATGTTCCCCCAAAATATATGTTCAAGCCTCCTGTGAATATGACCTTATCTGGAAATAAGGTCTTCATTTTGCAGATGTCAGTAAATTAAGATGAAGTCATACTAGATCGGTGGTGTGGGCGGAGTGTTGATCCAATGATTGGTGTCCTTGTAAGAAGGTGAGATTTGGATACAGAGACACAGAGGAGAAGCATCCACAGGGAAAGAGACCACGTGACGATGGAGGTGGAGATTGGAGCGAGCGCTGCATCTGTGAGGACAGCCAGGGATTGCACAACCACCAGAAGCTGGAAGAGGCAGGGAAGGAATCTTCCACGCACCTTCAGAGGGAGCCTGGCCTTGCAGCACCTAGACTTATTCCCAGGCTGGAGTGCAGTGGCGCGATCTTGGCTCACTGCAACCGCTGCCTCCTGGGTTCAAGCAATTCTCCTGCCTCAGCCTCCTGAGTAGCTGAGACTACAGGCACCCGCCACCATGCTCAGCTAATTTTTGTATTTTTAGTAGAGACGGGGTTTCACCATGTTGGCCGGGCTGGTCTCGAACTCCTGGCCTCAGGTGATCCACCCGCCTCGGCCTCCCAAACTGTTGGGCTTACAGGTGTGAGCCACTGTGCCCGGCCACACCTTGACTTCTGACTTGCACCCTCCAGGACTGGGAGATAATAAATGTCTTCTCTTTGTAGCCACCCAGTTTGTGGCCATTTGTTACAGCAGCCACAGGAAACTAATACACTTTTTTTCCTGCCAATTTCTTCCTGTAGTGTGGTTTAGCATCAATGGTAGTGATAGGTCTAGGTAAAGAAGAAGACACACATATGCACATGTGCACATTAGGTATACACACACACACACGCAGAGGATAATAAATGAAGAAGTCCAGGATTGTGTAATGCAACATGCTATAAATACACACTTTTTCCTGACTAAAGGAGCATAACACTACATAGTTAATCTTAAATGAAACTATGCTGACACATATGACCTCCATTTGATATACTGCCTTCTATATTGGAAGGAGAAATGCACTTTTTATTTGCCATTGGCCAAAATCAACTTTGAAAAAGTTCAACTTATTCTAGCTTTTTCCTCTAAGCACTCTCAGACTTGTGACAACATTTAAATGACACCTCTAGGAATAAATCCTGCATTTGTCCTCACAGATATCCATGTTGCTAAAATTATACAATAAAACAATAACCTAAGTGATGAGTGGCTTCCTCATTTCTAGCCTCTATGTCTTTGAGTGGGACTGAGAATCAAAGTCAAGATCTGGAGGGTAAAGTCATAGTTTCCAGTCACTGAAAGGAGATAAAATGTGACAATTTATCAGAAACAAAACAAAAGTTTAATTTTTTTAAACTTCATACCTAATGTGGTAGTGAAAGAACCATGAAAAACAGACATTCACATTTTCCTTCCTACTTTATATGCTTTAAATTTTTCCTAAGTTGAAAGTTTCATAATGGACCATGGGTAATGTCCTAACAGCTGAGACAATTCTGGAAAGAGAAGTTATTTTACACAGCAGGACACGTGTCGTGGAAAATCCGTGTCCTTCCAATCATAGAATCTTTTGATTGCCTTGATGAGAAAATTTTAACCTTCTGCAAGGCTTTATGGTGTAATGACTAAAATGGGCAAATTAAGGTTATTTTTAATTATTGTTTTTCTACAGAGAGCTTAACACCAGAGCATTCTTTTGCCAGATTCATAAATCTTAAGCAGTTTTGGCCTGCATAGGCAAGCGTTGAAACAGGGATGCAGGGCAATGTTGAAATACTTAGCAGGCTGCTCAGAACCATTCCAAAGCTGATATTTTTAGAGTGAAGTTTTGAAAATACCTCTCAATCGTAATTCATAATCAGAAATGCTCTCCATAACGATGAGAGCAGGAGATCATCCGCTGAGTGGAAAATTCTGGAATAAACACAGATCTTGGGGACCACAGTTCTGAATACTGATTGCTCTGTGACCATCAGCCTGTCCCAGACCCATCAAAACTGTGCGTGTGTCCCTGGCAGGCCTGGTTTCTCCCGGTCATCAGCCTATCAGCAGGACAGTGCCTGCCCGGTGCCTCCTGGTGCAATATAATCTCCTGGCTGCAGAGGTAATTGCTTTAAGGAAATGAGACTCTACCTGTGAGGGATGCTTGGGTCTCAGCTGCCTCCCAGAACCCATCCATCCTCAGTAGGAAGGGGTCTGCTGCACTCCAGCATGGAAAACAATGCACTTGCATGGAAAACAATGGCAGCTCAATCAAGAGTGAAAGTACCGAAGCAGAACCATGGGATCCCCACAGCCAGGGGTCAGGGCTGGATTTGGGCATCTTAAATTCCTAAAACGTGATCCTCGACCTGTAGTTGATGAACCTCTGTGTTCATCAACTACAATGGCAGGCAACAAAGCAGACTTTCATAAAAGCTCATTGGAAGTGGTTGCTGATGCAGAAATGCACCATTCAGGTGAACCTTCTAGAAATGACTTGCTGCCCAGTTGGAGGAGCATGTTCAGCTGGCATTTCCAGCTATGGACTCCTTCAGGGTCCACCTCAGTGTAGAGCTCAGCTCATGTTCTCCTTCAGGCACCATCAACAATGAGCTAGCAAGGTGTTGCAAGGGCCTGGCTCTTACCGCCCAATGCAGGGCTCCTTGAATGGCAGGACATGCTTTGCTCCAAAGCCGCCTCCAGGCTGGGGAGGCTGGGACTTTGCCAGGCTGCACTACAGACTGATGGCTTCCTCTGCCCAATCCTGCTTCCTCCCCGTCACTTTCACAGCTGTCATCTCAAGCAAACCTCTTCCATCCTAACTTCATCTCAGCACTGCTTCCCGGATAACTCAACCAACTCCGACGTGATCAATTCTTTACACAGAGAACTTACTGAATCCTCAAGGATCTCCAGTCAAAGAGAACAAAAGGAGTCAGTGTTGGTGGCTTATTGGTAAAGGGAAAGGCATTGCAGAAAGAAAATGGAAACTGGGCCCACGGATTAACATACATTTAGAAGACAGAAAATAGAATTTCATAAGATTGAAAAGCAATGACCATCATAGTAACATTCCCAGATACTTTAAGCCCTCTTCTTAGCCTCCTAATAACTTAAACAGTATTGATCTCCCCTTTATAGATCCTATATGCTATATCTTAAATTGTGATGTTAAGGGCTCAATAATGAAATGTATCGTCGCCAGTCTGCAGTTCAAGCTCTGTGCTTATACTAGGCCCTTTTAAGATCTTTAGGGACCCAAGACACTTGAACCTGAGGAGGAAAGATCCTACGGAGAGACCAAGAATCAAGAGATGAGCCGAAGAATGGGAGAGGAGGGAAAGACAAGAAGAAAAAAGAGACAAAAATGCATGACCAAGGAGGTAAACAGAGCCCAGAAAAATATTGAAATTTGATTATAATTCAATGTGATGAGTTGTTGAAAGTCTACTGCAAGTAGACTGCAAAGACATCACATGCATCTGCATACAGGAAGAAGGAGAACGTGACCTGCAAACGTCCTTCCCAATACTCATCCTAGACCCCATGCTCTGCTGACCCTCGACCTTTGACCCCATGCACCATTTCCTTTTGTCTTCGCCCTCTACTCTGATGCTTTGATAACCTTCACATACGGTCCTCACCCAAGTGAGCCGTGCGCACCCAGTCTGGTTCAGAACACACTCAGGTCCCACACAGCTGGGCCTCTCCAGGGGCTGATTCTGACATCTGGTTCTTTCTCCCTGCACCCTGTATTTCTTGCTCTGAGCCTGCCAGCTTGCAAAGAGAATGAGCTCTATCTCTCCTGCAGTGATAAATGAAGCACCAGACAGGCATTTTCTCTCTTTAAGCCTAAACCAGATTAATTTTGGGAAAGGCATTTGCAGTCTAATTCCTAATGACTGTATGTAAATGGATGTTTTTTATTTTCTGATGATATATTCTACTGCCTCTCTCACAAAAATGGCAAAATGAATGAATGTGAAAGTGAGGGATGCAGAGGATCTAAGTGTAAACAAAAGTCCGAGGCTTTTCTCCAGTTCCAACTCTCTCAATTTGAAGGTCTCTGGTTAATATTTCTATGCAGCCTCATTTGCACCATGAAGTGGTTGAAATAGATGATCTAAGACTATACGACTTCATGAGTTTCTA
The DNA here is from genome assembly GCF_028858775.2 of Pan troglodytes. NCBI lineage: Eukaryota > Metazoa > Chordata > Mammalia > Primates > Hominidae > Pan > Pan troglodytes. Next base: position 138,967,165 of record NC_072411.2, on the reverse strand, counting down.
GGATTTTATAAGGTGAGACCAGGACAAAGCTTCTTACAGCAGGCAGGTTCTTTTGTTTGGCCACTTACTACTGGTATCGTCATGCAAGGGAAGATGTCAGAAGCAGGACTTAGAAGGTGGGGCCTTCAAAACACAAACCCATTCTCATGGGGTTGGAGTCTTGTTATTCCAAGGAGACTCAACAGCAATGACACAGTGTCCACCAGAATCTGTCAACTTCAAGTTCCTTTAAAATGTCTGATCTGCCCAGTGAGGTCAGGGGCCTGGCTGACTAGGGTTATTCATGATCTGTTGGAGGTTTTTTTGTTTTAATGTGATTTTTTTCATTATAAAAGCAGAACAAACGTTGTGAAAATGTAAGAAAGAAAGAGAGAAGGAAAGAGAGAGAAAGGAAGAATGAAAAAGAAAAGAAAGATAAAAGAAAAACAAGGAAGAAAGAAGGAAAGATAGAAAGAAGGAAGAAAAAGAGAGAAAAAGAAAGACAGAAAGAAAGAAAGAAAAAGAGAAAGAAAAGAGAGAGAAAGAAGAAGGAAGGAAGGAAGGAGGAGGAAGACAGGAAGGCAGGAAAAAGAACTTGCCTAAGTGTTCTAGCACCTAAAGCCAACAGTTGCCATTTTGATATAGTCCCTACAGTTGGTGGTAAATGCATGATTTTTAAAGCACAGTTGTGTGTACTGCACTCTGCTTTCGTTCTGCCACACCACAACACAGCATTTAGAACAGACGACCAAGCAGATGGCTGTGCTCATGGATGGGCATGAGGATCACTCAATGCCAGTATCAATCTTCAGAGAATAACTTTGTTTAAATAATGAAATAGTCTTTAAAAACGAAGAAAAGGATAACTAGACTAGAAAATAGGAATGGAATAAAGTTATGCATATATTTGAGCAAAGCATTTCGCAATCTCTTAGTGCGTTCTTTTCTACAAGAGTACAGAAATTGGGACTGTGAAATGAACAACTAAAGCAGAGTGGAAATGGAGCGGTCTCACCCCCAAGGTTTCCAGGAGCCCACCCCTTGGGCCCTGTCACCGCTGTTTCTGGTGCACGCATCCGTCCAATCTGGGCTTGCAGTCCCTGGTCCTGGACTCTGACCTGTGACTTGACAATGTGCTCAGATTTAGATCCAGAGACAGGTCACGTGTTTCTGGACGCCTGACCCTGCTTCTCAGCCGCAGCCTTCATCTTCCCCTGGGCTGCATCCACCTCTGGCCCCAGGGCCCATCCCTGGCCCAGAGGAGGGGGCGTGAGCCATCTGAGCCAACCAAGCTTATTTGGGGGCTCCCCTGTCTTGTCTGCTCTTGGTCTTGGGATTTGCCTGCATACCTGGACACTTAACCCAGTTCACAGAGACCTTTGCCACAGTGCCCTGATCCTTAGCCCAGCCCTGTCCACCATGCCTCATGGGCTTTACCTACTGGTCCTCACTTCTGCCTCTCATCCCACTCCTCTGGGCCCATCTCCGCACCGACATCTCATTCCAATCACAGTCTATCACCCTCCTGAGCCGCAACAAGAGCTCTTTATAACTCGAGGGACTTACTCATATCATGGAGAAGGGAAAGAACAAAATAGGTGTTCTCAGAGGAGCCACCTCGAAACTCCTCTGACAAACTGTTGGATGCAGTTCCCTTGTCAAATCCATGTCTCAAAAGCCACCGACATCTTTCCAAGTTTCCATCACCTCCAGCAGCTTTCTGAGAAAATCAGATGATTTCATCAGAAAGGGCTGATTCCATTTGTGGTTTTGGCCCAATTCTCCAAACTCCATTTCTTTAAACCATGCATAGGCACAAACCACTGGTGTGCCAAGTGGGTGTGCCTCGGGGAGCTCTGCGCATATGTCTCTTACGGGTGCTCCCAAGACCAGCTCTGTGTCTGCAACATCATCTCCAGTCTTGAAATGGGCTGACGTTTGGAGAGGCAGTCACCTTCCCATGGAAGCAAGGCTCCGAGGATGGGCTCCCCATGGGGAGCAGTTCCAAGGTGAGGAGGCAGGAGGGCTTCAAGTTGATGGAGGCAAAGCAGGTGGTGAGTGAAGCTTCGCTGGGCTCCAGAGAGATGATGAAGCAAGTGTGTCCAAGTATGGAGGAGATGGGTGGCGTGGCCAGAGGGAGGCTGTCAGCAGTCGTGATTCCACAGTACCTTCACGACCGGGTGGGATGGAGCCCAAGGAAGAGGGAAAAGGCGGCCAACTGGAGAACGACTCTTCATGTCCTGGTTCTGCTCATTGAGATGTAACAATGGAGAGGAGGATGAGGGCCCAAGGGAGTCACCAAGGGGAGGTGTTTGAAGCAAGAAAATAGATCTTTTCTTGAGTCTAGCATCAAGCCCAGGTGCATGTGTTGTGGACAACGTGATGGGAAGCAGCCTGCCAGGGGGCACATGAGACAGGTGGGGCCAGCCACACTCAAGCTTGGTGCATCTGGAGACACGCTCCCTGGCAGTGTTAAACTTTTCTGCAACTTCCGTCTGTGCTTAACGGCTTGTCCAGTTTGTCTTGTGGGTGCTTGTGGTGAGAGAATAATCCAGAAAGCTTTCCCAGAGGTTTACAATGGCATTAGAAAGCTTCAGACAAGAGCAGCCTGGCCCAGAGGAGCTCATAATTCTATTTCATCACACAATTATCAGCAATGACCCCTTTTCCCACATTTCCAACAAAACATCTTGAAGGACTCATATTTCTAAAATTCACCCATCCACAAATCTTAATTACTGCAAAGAATTCCACATTGCAGATGCCTCAGACTTAAAAAAGAAAAAGAAAAAATCCACGAAATGTGTTTGTTTTCTCATGGCTTCGTTTAAAACCGTTCAAAGGCAACAGATTTTGCTTTACACCGTTGGGCTCTGCGTGCTCAAGCTGCTTTGAAGCTGTTGACTGAGCTGTGATTGCTATGAGTCATCTGCTCACTCGACAAATTCACCAAAAACCTGCTTTGCTTAAATGTTAGTTGTAACTTGAACCTATTGTTTCATTGAATTTAATTTACTTGGGAGAGGGTGGGGAAAATAAACTGTAATTTTATGATTAATTGATTGAAATGGTTAAAAGTTTATTTCCCTGCTCCTAAAGTTTTTTTTTTTTCTTCTCACTTTAAGATAAAAAATCCATACTAGTATTTCAGAACAAAATGGGCCTATTCCTCTGCTTTGCAGAGAGGATTTTATGGGCCAGAGTTGGCAAGCTTTGCAGGGATAACTGCAACCCGGAGCTCGTGGGAACCTTCGCGGCCAAGGGAGGGCGACCGAGCCAGAGTCAGCCAGCACTCAGATGGCAGCACCAAACTGAGCTCTGTCCTTATTGCCAAGAGTTTAGAAGAGAATCGGCAGGTAAACAGTCGGTGCCTGGGTCCATATGTGCACGGGGCGCCTCCTGTTTTGCCTTCTGAGGTCGTCCCGCCCGGTTCTGGGCTAATTCAAAGCAGCTCTGCGTTCCTCGGGCTTCTCTCCAGAGAAGCGTCCTGGGCGGTGCTTTCAGGGGCTCCTTGTGGTTCTCCAGCCTTGTGCCTGCCCCTCCCCTCCCCACATCCCCCTGTGATCTGCATTTGAGAAAAGGCAATCTCGCTTGCTAGTTTTCTGGAAAATATAGGATCAACGACCCCAGGCCGGGGGTGCTTTTCCTGTCTGGCTGAGTGGAGGGGGCAAAAGTTCTCCAGCGCCAGCAGTGCTGAAATGCAAGGCAGGGAAAGAGCATGACTTCCCCAGGCTCCTTGGGGCCCCGTTTCAGCCAGGCCATTGGGTGCGAGGGTGGCCACGGGAGTTAGAAGCGATGCTCACGAGAGGCCCTGTCTGGGCTCACGACCTGGAGCTGCCAGCGCAGTTCCACAGCTTGTGATTTCCCCGCCCCGGCTTGCGCTGTTTTCTGGTCACAGTATTGCTGCATTTCTATAGACCCCGGGGGAGGGAACAGGGGCCTCTGTAAACACCGACGGGCCTCTCCTCACTCTGTCTCGGTCCCTTCAACTCTTGGTGCTTTGGTAAAAGTGCCGATCCTGAATGAGATATGGATTTTGTCCTCTCCAGCTCCTTTGCCCTTATTGATGATTTGTACACAGTACTAACCAGTCCTCAGCTACCTAGATATCCAAGATGCCTGGTCTGAATGTCTGTGTCCCCCTAAAATTCACTTATTGAATATCACCAACATGATGGTATTAGGAGTGGAGCCTTTGAGAGGTGATGAGGTCAAGAAGGTGGAGCCCTCGTGAATGGGATTAGTGCCCTTATTAAAGGGACCCCAGAGAGTTCCCACACCGCATCCACCATGTAAGTACACAATGAGAAAATTGCCATCTGTGAACCAGGGAGGGTCCCTCACCAGACATGCACTCTGCAGTGTCTTGATCTTGGACTTCTCAGTCTCCAGAACTGTGGAAAATAAAGTTCTATTGTTTCTAAGCCTCAGTTGATGGTACTTTGTTATGAGAGCCCAAATGACTAAGATGCTCCTGCTTGGCATCTTCCTTCTTGACTTCCACCTCCAATCTCTTTGGGTCCCACCCAAGGTTCTGAACCCCATGTGTTGGGGGCTCCAGTTGGATGTCTCTGGAATTGTGACTCCATACCAAGTTCTGCCTGCAGACTGTGGGTCAGGTACATCCCACGGCCATGGACACCAGCCAGAACCAGCCTGAAAAGAGTAAAACTTGCGAATGGATAGCTGGCCCTGCCCTGTGTGGTAGCAGGTACTCAACTGTTCCCCACATCATCCCCCAGGTCTGAGCTCCCTCCTGCCAGCCAGCTTGAAATCTTTTTTTTTTTTTTGAGATGTAGTCTCATTCTTGTTGCCCAGGCTGCAGTGCAATGGCGTGGTCTTGGCTCACTACAACCTCCCCCTCCCAGGTTCAAGCGATTCTTGTGCCTCAGCCTCCCAAGTAGCTAGGATTACAGGTGTCTGCCACCATGCTGGGCTAATTTTTTTGTATTTTTAGTAGAGACAGGGTTTCACCATGTTGGCCAGGCTGGTCTCAAACTCCTGACCTCAGGTGATCCGCTCACCTTGGCCTCCCAAAGTGCTGGGATTACAGGCGTGAGCCACCACGCCTGGCCCAGCTTGAAATCTTCACTTCACCTTGAGGCTTTTGCCCAAGCCATGAAAGGGATGTCACCTGATACATCCAGACTAAAACTTTTATGAATGTAACACACAATTAAAGCTGGAATTTTGAAACAACCAGCTCATTACTGTGCATTTTTACATAAGACATAGAAAATAAACTATCAAAATTTTATCCTGTGACCGGTGATCATTAGCAACAGCAACCACAAGTATGGCCTTAGTGCCAATTGCACCAGGATCCAGGAAACGTCCTTTTTCAGTGAAACAGGTTTGGAATCACAGTTCTCACGGAAAACAAGAAAACGTGCCTCTAGTCCCCACACAAGAGGCTCCCTTTGGAAGTTGCCTGTGCAGAAATCCTGACCTGCATCAGAGTTTACATTTTTAAGTTTCTTCCTCTACCTACTAATAATGTGGGATTTAATACTTCTTTTCGGAAGTTTTGTTATTTACAGCTAGACCTCTGCTGCGATGTTTATCGCGGTAAATCTCCCATGCTTTTCATATTCGTTGCCAAATCCCTCCACCCCCCAATAATCCAAACCCAAAAGCTGCATCAGAAATTAATAACCATGATCATAAATCAAAGTGAAGGTTTTATCCTTTCATTTTGCATACGACATCATGACTAAATGAGTACCCCCATGCACACAGGACTTATCAAAAAGGAGGAAAAAAGCCTTCCTTAATCAAAGGCATATTTCATCTCTGAAAAATTCATCAGAATGTGTTATGGAGTGACTGTACGTCTTGAAAATCTCTCTCTGGCACATCTGGAAACTCACATTTTTTTTTTCCATCATTGTATTCAGGAATACAAGCGGTTTTGATTTGCATGCATAAAGCGGTTTCTTCATCTCTTATCTTGTGTGCCAGGGAATGAATTCCTGTGATCTATGGTTACAATTACCAAAATACGGATTAAGGGTGCCTGCATTATGCAGATGGCTGCTGTGATCAAGAAGCTGCCGGAAATACAATACGGGGCTGGAGAATGCTCCACTGTTTCATACAACACTGACCTCTTTCACAGAGTCTTGCCTGCTGCCTGCTATCACAGCTTTCATGAGTACCTGAACCCAGACTTTTCTGGGACATGATCAGGAATGGAGCTGACAAGTCACCCTGCTCTTGAAATCTTTTATTCAAAGCCAGTTGCTGAGATGCCACCTTCTGATTCCTGCAGCCCATCAAACTGAATTCTTCCCTTTTCTCTGGCAAGGTGCTCTGCCACTTGTCTATAAGTGACACACCTGCCTGCCCTTGCCAAGTCCTCCAGGGTGGATGGTAAGTGCATCCTTTTCTTGTAGATTGGATGAAAGCAGGGACCAATATCTCAGGGGAGAGCTTTCATCATTTATAATTGTACCCATTTTACCTATTCATGGTATCGGAGTTGGTGCACAATATTTTGCACCAACGTTTTGCACAATATTTTGCACTAAATGGGGAGGCTTGGAGAAAGCAGTTTGTGTGCAACACTGCAAGGCATGTGAAATGTGGTGGTTATCACCCCTTCCTCCAAAAACAGGGCTGCTGGTGCCCATAATTGGTATCTGTAGGCAACATTCCTGTCTACACCAGGGTGACTGCTGAGCTCACATAGAGATTCTAAAGATAACTTCACACCTGAATTCTTCCCTCACAGCAGCTAGATGAGCTTGGAGAAATTCCTTACACTCTGTTGACCCCCAATGTCCTCTGCTATGATGATAATTGTGTCCAGTCTGTTAGTTTCCCAGGGCTGCCATAACAAAGTACCACAAACTGGGTGGCTTAGAACCACAAAAATTGGTTGCACCACTGTTCTGGAGGCTGGAAATCCAAAATGAAGATGGCGTCAGGGCTGCGCTCCCTCTAAAACCCGTAGGGGAAGAATATCTCCTGCTTCTTCCAGCTCCTGGTGGCGACAGACGTTCCTTGGCTTGTGACAGCATTGCTCATCTTGACACGGTGTTCTCTGTGTGAACCTTTACACAGCCCTGCCTCTGTGTCCAAATTTCTTCTTTTTACAAGGACACCAGTCCTGTTGGACCAGGGCTCACCCTAATGACCTCATTTTAACCTGATTACCTCTGCCAAGACCCTACTTCCAAATAAGGTCACATTATGAGATACTGGGGTTTAGGATTTCAACCTATTTTTGCAGGGAACACAAGGCAACCCCTAACCTAGGATGTGGGGTCATAGTGAAAATTAGAGGTGGTGCACATGGGCAGAGCTAGCTCTGTGCTTGACACCACAGTGACTTATTGATGCCGTTTCTTCCACCTCCTCCCAGGGTCCTGGGAACAGGCACACTGGATGTAGCACAGTCACTTCTTTAGTAGCATCCAGCCTAAGGTAACTGAGGGGATTCAGTAAGGGCTGGAATTCTGCAGGAAGTAGGAATGCTATGCAAAGTGAGCTGCAGCCATCATAGTGGGTCCCTTGGTGAGATGTGCAAATTCAGCTCCAGATGATCCTTGTTGCATCTGCAGCTGCCCCTGACAAGGCATTCCGGGATGGGAGTCATGTGAGCATCTGAATATGGCACAAAACCTGCTTTCTTTTCAAATAATGGGCAATTATTCTCCCTGAAAAGACCAAGATTATTTATTGTTTTTCAATGAAATGTGAAAGAGATAAGAAGACTAAATAAAGCATAACGATTAAAAACTGCCAGAAGGATGAATGTCATACAAGGTAGTTAATGTTTTGAGCAATCATGGGCTAAAAGCACATTCCTCTTGAAGATGGTACGATGAAACTCACATCTAGGTCACACCATGGTCAAGGTTGCGTGGTTTTCAGCATGGCTTCTGCTGTTCTAACTCAGCCCAAATGAACTCATTATCCTTTTTTTGAAAAATTGTTAATAAACAATATTAATACTCGATATTGTCTTGTTCCCTCCTGTGCCACTGAGTTGCACTTTGTCATTAAACCTTCTGCATGTGTGTATGGAGGCCATAAGAAAGACCCTTGAGGACAGTGTGTATAGAACTGAAGAAGCCACTGTGATAAATGGTCTCTCTCTCCTCTCTCTCTCTCTCTCTCTCTCTCACACACACACACACACACACACACTCCAAGAGGAGTTTTGCTTCCCTGAGGGACTCATTTGTTTTCTGTTCACAAACATCGAATTCCAACAGAGGATTCCTGTTTCTGTTCTTGCTTTGGCTACCAGGGAGATCAGAGCCCAGTTTGCATCTTAGCTTTGGTATGGGTGAGACTGTCTGGTCCCATATAGCTTTTCTGTCTTCTTGTTCTCCACAGTTCTGTCATCTTGAATGTCTTTCTTAGATACTAGAAAGCTGAGAAAGCCTAACTGGAGTTTCCAAGTTAATCCCTTCTCAATGCCAATGTTAGTTTTCTGCCATTAAAAAAGAAAAATAATAGCCCCTACCTTACTGGGTTATGGGATATTCATAATTTAGTCCATATAGTGCCTTAAACATAGTGCCCAGAATATAGTGTATACCCAGTAACTGTTAGCAGCACCTGTGGGTGCTACTATTATTTTAGTAAGAAAAGCTAATATGATTAATAATAAGATCCAGTGTGCTATCAATATCGCCGAAATCACAGACAAAAATATTACACAACAGAGAATGAATGACAGAGACCTGCAGAAAGCTTGAGGGCTGTTCCCTAACTTGACAGCATTTGGCCCCACTTCAGTAGAGTCCCTAATCCCTTACCAATCCAGCGGGATCCCTCAGCACCACAGCCAAAGGACCTCATGAGAAATTTTTCAAAAAATGTTGGTTCCATCCCGATATATTATGTCTACAGAAGGCCTCAGCCCTGCAAGTCCAATTTCCCTGTCAAAATAAGGAAATGAAACTAATCTTGCATGATTGGCCCTTAGTGAACTCCCGCTGGCTTCAAATGATCACCTTCCCTCTCCAGGGCTCTATAAAGCATCTACTTGAAAGTCATTTCTTTCTCGATTCTTGCCGTTGGATCCAGTTCCCAGGTCTGTTGCTGGGGAAGACACTTCACCTCCTCCTTGCATAGAAAGTGTTATGTCAGAGTTTTCAAACGAACCACAGGCTTTACAGAAATAACTACCACGTAGGCGTAGTTGCCTAAAACGGAGCCAGCACTGCTGCAAGATAACTTCCATGCTAATTATCTGAACAATTTTCCAGTTGCTCAAAATAATATGTTGTGTCCATCTTCAGTGCTAGAGGAGAGGAGAGCAGGAGTTTTTCATAATAGTGATTTTTTAAAAATCTTCTTGGATTTGGCTTTCTAGAAGATGTGGGGCTTATATTAGTCTGATAAAAACATACCTGAGACTGGGAAGAAAAAGAGGTTTAATTGGACTGACAGTTCCACATGGCTGGGGAGGCCTCAGAATCGTGGTGGGAGGTGAAAGGCACGTCTTACATGGTGGTGGCAAGAGAAAAAATGAGGAAGATGCAAAAGTGGAAAGCCCTGATAAAACCATCAGATCTTGTGAGACCCACCCACTACCATGAGAACAGTATGGGGGAAACCGCCCCCATGATTCAAATTATCTCCCACCTGGTCTCGCCCACAACACACAGAAATTATGGGAGTACAATTCAAGATGACATTTGGTGAGGACACAGCCAAACCATATCAGGGCTTATATTTGAATCTGATTGTTCTCAGTTCCCTTAGAAGATGCAATACTTGGGCTTAAATTTTTTAAAAGATCACGATTGAGTTCTTAGCTTCATCCCCGCCATCCAGGAGATGATGAGTTGGTGCCACTTCACTGCCCAGGCTGCCACCAAGGTCAACCCAGAGCAAAAGAAGCCGAGTCCTGGTGGAGACGAGTCCATAGCAACACAGGCCGGTGGGGGAATGCAAGGGTCATGTGAGTTATTTGTGGCCTGGGAAATAGAAAACACGAAGAATATCTGGGAGGATATCTGAGATTTCCATCTGCCCTGCATCCATTTTCCCGTCTTCAAGTAATAGCACCTTGACTTCCTTTCTGGGACCCACTCTCCTCTACTCTTAGATAAGGTAGTTCCCTGGGGAATGACCCATCCCTGACTCTCAGGCAAAGGCTAAGAACTAGGCCTGGACCAATGAGATGTCACAGCCGCTAGTCCACACTGATTAATTTGAGACATGTGGCACATGACCCAAATCAGCCAGCCATAGTCACAAAGCAACTCCCCAGGGACTTTGGTTGAAATTCCTGGGACAGTCTCTCCTCTGGTTGTAAGTCCAAGTCTTCCATCTTTGGGAGACTGCTTGAGAATAAACTAACACAGACAAAAGCAGAGCCAAGCAGTGTAGACTAACTTCTGACATCATTTTCTGAATATCTGGAACTATTAATAGCTTTTTGGAAAGCTAGATTTAGCTTTCCACTAAAACTTTCAATCACATAAGCCAACAAATTCATTTCTTCTTAGGCCAACTAGAGTCACATTTCTGTCAGTTGCAACTAAGAGACCCTTATCTGATTATCCACAGAACCTAGAGAGCTTAGACAGAGGCCAGGCAGGCCAAAGACCAATGGCATTGTGGCAGTCATTGGTGATATTCACCAAATATCTCCAACTCTCCATTTTCCAAGCACATATTAGGATGGCACTTCCCCGCTCCCTTTGAGGTTAGGTGTGGCCATGTGACTTGCTTTGGCAAATGAAATGAGATCAGAAGGGCATAGATCCCTTTCAGAGAAACGTCAGAGCAAATATTATTCAACATATCTCTCTTTTTTCTGCCTTTCTATCATGGAAGCATAGGAATGGAGCTTCTGTCAGCCAGGGTCTGTGAGATGGAGATGAGTCCATGCCCCCCAACCAGAAAGCAGTGGACATGTAGAAGGACAGGGTGGAGAAGGGGACAAACAAATGAAAACAAAGTTTTTAATCCCTTGATATTTTGGGCTTGACTGTTACTGTAGCATAGCTTATCTGGTCCTGACTGATACAAACATCTGGCCATGGGATAAGCAGTAGCAGCCCAGAAAGAAACCAGGCAAGACGGTCCTCTTCTAGGTGATCTACCAGCTGTGTCTGCCTAAGGCGCCATAAGAGGGGAGAAATGGGAGAAGGATCTTGAAGATAAGCAGGACCCAGAGGGCCATTAGATAAGGCATGTGAACATGCTGTTCGAAGAAGCAAATAAAGGAAAGGGTGGGAGGGAAGAATTATATCTGTCAGTAGCCAGGCAACGTTGGAAAATATTTGGGAGTAACAGCAGCCAAGAGATAACAGAATTGGAATTTGAAAGAAAATGAAAACGATCACACCCAGAGGAGAGATCTGAATAGACTAATGAAATATACTTGAAATGTACTGTGTGTATTGTTCTGTGAGTCAGAGTCCCAGCTCATCCACTCACATGTTGTGCTGGAGCACCATGAGTACTGGAGACGGTACTGAAGAGACCATAGTTCCAAGAGTGTGATTATTGGGATGATCCTGTCCTGCAGGGAGGTGGGGTCCTGGTTGGCTAAGAGAGTTCCAAAGACTATCAAGGCACAAAGTAATGTGTTTTCTTTTGTTTGGAGGAATTCTAAAATAGCTTTTTGTTTTACTTATCTGTTGCTGTACAGCAAATTATCCCCCAAATGTGGCTTAAAACAATGAATATATCTATTATGTTACCTTTCCTGTGGGACAGGAATTTAGGAGTAGATTGGCTGGGTGCTTCTAGCTCAGGGTCTCTCTTGAAGTTACAGACAACTTGTAGCCATCTGGGCTACAGTCCTCCAAACGCTTGATCGAGGTGGGGAGTCCACTTCCTAGACCATGGCTCACTCGCATGGCTGCTAGCAGGAAGCCTCAGTCCTTGCCACGTGGGTCCTCTATAGAGCTGCCTGAGCATCCTCACACCATGGCAGCGGATTCCCCCAGAGCCAGTGATCCAAGAGAGAGCAAGGAGGAAGTCAGGATGCCTCTTACGACCCAGTCTCGAAGTTACAAACCTTCACTTATGTCATCTTCCTTTGTTAGAAACAATTTGCTAAGTCCAGCCCACAATCAAACGGAAAGGAATTAAGCTCCATCTCTTGAAGGAAGGAAAAGCAAAGAGGTTGTGGATGTATTCTTAAGCAATCACACTCATGCATTTCTTTTCTTAGTGTGGTAGACAGAATAATGGACTCCAAAGATGCCAACATCCTAATCCCTGAAACCTATGAATATGGTATCTCACATGGCAGAAGGTGTCTTTTGACACACCCTGAAGGTGTCAGTGAGTTCAGAAGCTCGAGATGGAGTCATTATGCTGGTTTACTTGGATGGGCTCAATATAATCACAAAAGCCCTCATAAGAGGGAGACCCTCATAAGACGGTCAGAGTCAGAGAAGGAGAAGTGACCACAAAAGCAGAGATGGGAGTGATATGAGGATGAGCCCATCAGTCAAGGAATGCAGGCAGCCTCTAAAAGCTGGAAAGGCCGGGAATCAGAGCTTGCAGAAGGAATGCAGGGGTCAGAGGATAAATGTGTTTGTGCTTGTGTGTGTGGTGTTTTGTTTTGTTTTGTTTTGTTTTGTTTTTTTGAGATGGAGTCTCACTCTGTCGCCCAGGCTGGAGTGCAGTGGTACAGTCTCGGCTCACTGCAAGCTCCACCTCCCGAGTTCACACCATTCTCCTGCCTCAGCCTCCGGAGTAGCTGGGACTACAGGTGCCCGCCACCACGCATGGCTAATTTTTTGTATTTTTAGTAGCGACAGGGTTTCACCGTGTCAGCCAGGATGGTCTTGATCTCCTGACATCGTGATCCGCCAGCCTTGGCCTCCCAAAGTGCTGGGCTTACAAGCGTGAGCCACCACACCCGGCCAAATGTGTGTTGTTTTTAAGCCACCAAACTTGCAGTAATTTGTTACAGCAGCAATTGAAAACAAAGACACTTAGCAAGTGTTTACTGAACACCTACTGTGTGATGAGCATACAGAACCACGGGGGATATAGAGGTGAACAAAAGAAACAAGAGGGAGGAAATAAACCAGCAAACATGTTCAGGTACAAAACAAATCAATGGCTGATCATTTTGATAAAGACAATCATACCAGGTGGTATGAGTCAGCCACTGTGAGTGGGTGGGAAGCAGCTATTTGAGATGGGATGGTCAGAGGCAGACCCTCTGTGGGATGAACGGAGGCCTTGCAAATATCCCAGAAAGGAGTCCAGAAAGAGGAAGCAGCCAAGTGCAATGTTTCAGAGGCAAAAATGATCTTGTCTTATTCCAAGGAGAACAGACAGAGTGAACAGCGGGAGATGGGTGGGGGCGGGGCTGAGCAGAGTCAAGTGTCCTGGGGCACCCACACCCCATGCTGCTCAGGGCAATGGTGTGGGGATCCACGTGAAAATCCCTGCCACTGCTCTATGGATGACGATGATGAGGGCAGAGTGGACACTGGGAGGGGAGTCTAGAAACTGCTGCAAGAGCAGAGGCAGGAGATGAGAGGGTTAGATTGCAGGGGAGGGGGGCAGTCTGCAGAGTGTACAGGGGGACTTTTTGCCCCATTTTCAGCAATTCCCATGCATAGAGTCTGTTTCTTCAGAGGAAATAGTGCCAATTTTTTTTTTTTTTGCCAAGCAGTTGCATTTGTTTTGACACTTGACTTAATTACCACATTTCCGAAAGAAAAAAAAAGAAAAGATAAAAACCACCATTTTTGGCACTTTGTCCATAATAACAGTTCAGGATATATTTGTTGAGTGAGAGTGTGAATAGATGGATGATGTGGACACTATCTGGAAATATGGATCCCATTGGCCAGATTTCTTGATGGAAACTATGGCTCTGACAGCATGAGTTTCAGAATGACAGGGTCAAAGGATTTGTCAACGATACCTGTGGCCAAGCATTCACGGATGCCGACCATGTGGCTTAAGGTATGGGTCATTGCAAAACATTCCAATATTTTTTAAATTACATCACTTTAAAAACCAATTACATCAGTTACAGAGGGCATGTGCGTAGGATTTCTGCTTCTCTTTAGTATTTTTGTTCTTACTGGCAAAGGTTTCTACTCCTGACTAGTGGCTTTAGAGAGCTGCATGAATTAATTCACTTCTTATAAAATAAAGCATATTTGTACTCAGAATCCTAAAGCCACATGGATTTCAGAAAACAATTTCTTTGGAGCTCCTAGAAAATGATGGAATCAATAATGTAACAGACATGGGAACTGACAGAAATGTTACTGTCCCACAAAGAGCTCCTTCTACTTAAGTATTTCTGTGGCAGCCCGTACACTTTATGTTTGTTTTAACACAAGGACTAATCAAAGCTTAATCAAAGCTACATTCCTTAGCGAACACCAGAATGGCTCAGCTTTCTTATAACACAATTTCTTGCAGTACACATGTAAATTGATCAAATGGAAAAAGCAAAAGTAGGGAATCTGGTTAAAGTGCTGAAGCATTGCCTCTCTTCTTCCTTGCAAAGCAATTAGCCCAGCAGCACTCCATTTCATCTCCTATTTTGCTAAATAGACAAAATCTGTGCTTCTACTCTATAGCGAATAACTCCCGGGGATATTGTTTCAAAGAGCATTGATTCAAAGAAGGAAGGTGAAGCAAAACCTTGACTAAACAGATTGCTGATGGACTGTGGTTCTGGATAATTGAATTTGCCAGTTAACCCAAGAACTCTGTCGCTCTCTGGCCTCCCTCACTCACCCGGCATATCCTCCTCGCCCGGGAATTTACCAAAACACAGCTGTGGTCTTCGCAGTTGCTTGCCCACAACCCTTTTGTTTTTGTGCTCTAATTTGCTTGAACATTCACTGTGAAGTCCTTTTGTGTCTCAGAAACGAATGCAGAGAGGCCGTAGGATGGGAACCCGCCCCTGGATCTCGGCTGACTTTCTGGGTTTGATGCGGACCTTTCACCCATGCTCACGTCATCTCAGTCCATTCTCACACACCTTCTGCAGGTCAGAGATAAAATTAGAGCTGCACGCCAGGATCTCAGTAAGGTAGTGGCAGTGATTATGATGGTGGAAAAGGTAGGGGCGGGAGGGAAGCCAGGGGCAGGCAGACAAGGAGGCCGTCCTCTAGCGAAGAGGTCACAAAGGAAGTAACTCCTAGGGATATTGTTTCAAAAAGCATTGATTCAAAGACGGAAGGTGAAGCAAAACCTTGACTAAAGAGATTGCTATGGGCTGTGGTTCAGCAATGATGAGGTGCTGGGGATGGTGATGAAGGGGGACCAGATGCAAGGAACTTTTTAGAAATGGTAGTGACTTTCTAGAAGCAGCAGCTTTTGGGCTGGCAGAGGTGACTCTGGAAAACAAAGACAGGTGATATCCCCAGAGGTAGATTGTGAGTAGGAACAGAAATAGGAACCAACAGACAAGAAAGGCACAGGGCGAGGGAAAGATGCTGCCTTCATCCAGGACACACAATTTCGGTGTCTATGGACCAGCTGGGCTCATTGACTACTTAACCCACCTCAAATCCAGGGTGTGCCTTGACAGAGACTCCAGAGATGGGGAAGCAGATGTGAACAATGACACAAGCTTGAGGCTGTAGAATGAGGATGAGTGTGAAGGGAGAGGGAATAGAGAAAAGAGAAAACATCAGCAAAGGCAGAACCAAGAGCTTTCAGTATTTCTGTAAGGATCCTTTCCTTATTGTGTGACTAGAAAAATAGTTAAGTCTCAGAATGCCTACAAAAATGAATTTTGGAATTAGATCCTCAGTCTTGGATTTATTCTGTTTTCACAGAAATATATAATATACATAATATGTATATCAAGCTTGTCCAACCTGCGGCCCTCGGCCACATGCAGCCCACAATGACTTTGAATGTGGCCCAACACAAATTCATAACCTCTTAAAACATTATGATATTCTTGAAATTTTTTTTAGCTCATTAGCTATCATTAGTGTTAGTGTATTTTATGTGTGTATGTGTGGCCCAAGATAATTCTCTTTTTTTTTCTTGAGACAGGGTCTCACTCTGTTGCCCAGGCTGGAATGCAATGGTGTGATCTTGGCTCACTGCAATCTCTGCTTCCTGGGATCAAGTGATTCCCCTGCCTCAGCCTCCTGCATAGCTGGGATTACAGGCATGTGCCACCATGCTTCGCTAATTTTTGTATTTTTAGTAGAGATGGGGTTTCACCATGTTGGCCAGGCTAGTCGTGAACTCCTGATCTCAGGTGATCCTCCCACCTCGGCCTCCCAAAGTGTTGGAATTATAGGCATGAGCCATACGCCAGGCCCCAAGACAATTCTTCTTCTTTCAATCTGGCACAGGGAAGCCAAAAGATTGGACATCCATGATGTATATTGTATAGAAAGTATAACTTTCAAAATTTTAATGAGAATTAAAGCCAGAGATATCTGGCCATATTTACATCGAAAGAGCGAAAGAGCAAAAGATCAGATGATTATCAACAGCTGAACATGTGTTTGTGCATTTGTGTATGTGCGCAGACGTATGAAAATGTATACAAGTGTGGTGGGTTCTCTATGGACCAGATATCTGTGGTTTTGGAGCGAGAGAGCACTCATTCCTTTAAGTTTCCACCTCTGGGTTCCAGGGCTCTATGACTGCAGAGCCCTGGTGGATTTTGGGGTATGACAGGAAGCTGAACTGAAGGCTGTTCATCCCTCGGAGAGCCAGGCAGACGTGGACGTCCCTTGCACTGTGGGGCAGTCTCTCAGTGGTGTGGCAACCAGAGAAGTCAGAGGAAGTCTGATGCCAGAAAGTGCTTTTCCATTTCTGCCTGGCCCTTTGATCTTCTCACCAAAAGAAGATTTTCTTTAAAAATGTATGACGGGCCCTAAAAGAAGAAATAGGCAAATTGGACTATATCAAAATTTTAAACTGCTGCATGTCAAAGGACACAGTCAATAGAGTGGAAAGACAACCTGCAGAATCGGAGAAAATACTTGCAAATTCCATATCTGATATGGGTTTAATATCCAGAATATATAAGCAACTGCTATGACTCAACAACAACAAAAAACGGGTAAAGAACTTGAATAGACATTTCTCTAAAGAAGATATATAAATGGCCAATAACCACATGAAAAGATGCTCAACATCTGTGATGGTTAATGTTGAGTGTCAACTTGATTGGATTGAAGGATGCAAAGTATTGTTCCTGGGTGTGTCTGTGAGGGTATTGCCAAAGGAGATTAACATTTGAATCAGTGGACTGGGAGACGCAGACCCACCTCAGTATGGGTGAGCACAATCTAATCAGCTGCCCATGCAGCTAGAATAAAGCAGGCAGAAGAATGTGGAAGGACTAAACTGGCTGAGTCTTCTGGCCTTTATCTTTCTCCTATGCTGGAAGCTTCCTGCCCTCGAATATCAGACTCCAAGTTCTTTGGACTCTCGGACTTACACCAGTGGTTTGCCAGGGGCTTTTGGGCCTTTGGCCACAGACTGAAGGCTGCACTGTCAGCTTCCATACTTTTGAGGTTTTGGGACTTGGACTGGCTTCCTTGCTCCTCAGATTGCAGATGGCCATTTGAGGCAGACGGCCTATTGGTGAAGCCTATTGTGGGACTTCACCTTGTGATCATGTGAGTCAATACTCCTTAATAAACTCCCTTTCATATATACATCTATCCTATTAGTCCCGTCCCTCTAAAGAACCCTGACTAATACAACATCATAAAGCATTAGGGAAGTACAAATGAAAACCACAGTGAGATATCACCTCACACCCTTTTGGATGGCTACTATCAAAAACAGATAATAATAAGAGTTGGCAAGAATGTGGAGAAATTGGAACTCTTGTGTACACTCCTGGTGAGAACGTAAAATGGTGCAGCCACTGTGGAAAACCACGGTAGGTCCTCAAAATATTAAACATATAATTATCATATGATCCAGCAATTCCACATCTGGGTTTATACCCAAAAGAAATGAAAGCAGAGACTTCAACAGATATTCATACACAAATATTCATAGCGGCAGCACGCACAATGGCTAAAACACGGAAGCAACCCAAATGCCCCTCAGTGGATGGCTGGATGAACAAAATGTGGTCTGGCCAGGCGCGGTGGCTCACGCCTGTAATCCCAGCACTTTGGGAGGGCAAGGCGGGCGGATCACGTCAGGAGATTGAGACCATCCTGGCTAACATGGTGAAACCCCGTCTCTACTAAAAAATACAAAAAATTAGCCAGGCGTAGTGGCGGGCGCCTGTAGTCCCAGCTACTCGGGAGGCTGAGGCAGGAAAATGGCGTGAACCTGGGAGGTGGAGCTTGCAGTGAGCCGAGATCGCGCCACTGCACTCCAGCCTGGGCGACAGAGTGAGACTCCGTCACAAAACAACAACAACAACAACAACAACAACAGCAACAACAAATGTGGTCTATCCATACAATGGAATATCATTCAGCCTTTAAAAAGAAGAAGAGGCTGATACATGCTCTGACATGGATGAACCTTGAGGACATGATGCTAAGTAAAATAAGCCAGACACAGAAAGCAAATACTGTATGATTCCACTTATAGGAGGTCCCTAGAGTAGTCAAAGTGATAGAGACAGAAAATAGAGACAGAAAGTAGGATGGTGGTTACTAGGGGAGGGGAGAGGGGAGTAGGAACTTAGCTTTTAGTGCGGACAGAGTGTCAGTTGGGGGAGATGAAAAACTTCTTGAGATGTTGATGAAAATTGCACAAAAATGTGAATGTACTTACTACTGAAATGTACTCTTAAAACGATTAGGATGATACATTTCATATGTATTTTAGAACAATTAAACATTTTTAAAATAAAATAAATTCTTTAACAACATTCAATAAATTTTCAGCTTCTTCCCTTTGCCTCATATTATCCTTTCAATCAAGGCACAGACCTCTGGGTAAATATAAGAAGGCCTTCTTAGGGGCAGGCAGCTTTGAGGCCCATTTGGACTTCACAGTAATTCCTAAAAAAGAAGATGTGTGTGAGGTCACAGACCAGCTTCTGCATGAATGGAGGCAGACACCAGCAGCTCATTTAGGCATGACATGTCTTCCACTCATAATTTTTAAAGGTGCTCTTAAGCCAAGCTTCTTAAAACCTGGCCCCTTATAGTTACCTCCGGCAGCTTGAGTGGATGAAGTGACTTCCCACTCTACGGAAGAACATTTCCAGCCTCGGACTGCTGTGAGCATAAACCCTTCCGTGACTAGAGGGACAGCCAGCAGGTCCAGGAGCAAAGTGTACCTGTGTGTTAGTGACCTGGATCCTTCTTACCTGGGACTTGCTCCATCGAGGTCTCAGGGGTGTCACGAGGACAAGCACTGGCCTTTCTCACAGAGCTGGGCTTTGGGGATGGCCAGATGTCGGTTGAGCAATAACAAAATGGAACAAGGATGCATTCGTGTCTGGGTCACAAGTCAGGATCTCAGTGCCTGTAAATCACTCCCCTGGCCAAGGACACTTAGTGGCCATCACTGCATACAGCAGCCCTCCGATGGCCCAAGGCTGCCCTGAAGAAGGAGTCCGTGTTCAACACGGCTGCAGCAGTGCAGACGTGTGCGGGGTCGTCAGTTCCCCTGGCTTGGCTGGCTCATCCCTCAGATGTAGAGAGGCACCACAGTGGTTTGTTGGTTTCACATCCACCAAAGAAACACATTTCACTTCTCAGAGAAAAGAGGTGTTAAACTTCTCCAATTTGGGCAAGCTGCCAGTGACTGCTAGGAGCAGAGACCCTTCCAGAACACCTCACCTTAGCAGGTCCTGCTGAGGAGGAGAAGAAAGGAAAGGTGGGGAAGCACTCCTTTGTAACTTTATTTTGGTCTCATTTAAATGTGTTAAAATGAACATGCATTACTTCAGAAAATAAAAAAAAGAAATGCACACATCCCCCAACGGCGAAAACAACTGGTGCTGGTTACAGACGCTGGGTGTGAGCTGCCCCTGGGGCACATTAACGTATATTCACTATCAGGGAACAGGCCGGGGTGAATTTGAATATCAGATTTCATGTGAACAGATGTTAAAACCAATGAAATAATATTTGTCCTGGCAACACTGCCCAGGATAAACATGATTACTGATAAAAAAAAAAAAAAAAAAAAAAAAAAAAAAAAACAGTATCAGAGCAGATGAACACATACCGGGTCTACTGAAGTTGAAAAACAGCTTATTCTGAGGCTCACCTGAGTCAGAAGCTTCTCAATGTCAATAAAAGAAGAAAAAGTCAAAAATCTCTTTGCTCCTTGCGGGAATCTAGAAAGAAATATGCCAAGAGACACCGGGCATGACTCATGGTTTTCTTATGATTCCCACAAGGAAAAACCAAAAGCATAGAGCTCAGTCCATGACAAATCCCAGGACAGGTGACCTGGCAGAGTGGTTCCAGTGGGGCAGACACAGGGTTTAACCAGAGGCCTGTGTTTCTAGAGCCAGTGGATGGTGGATGATGGAGAGACATGTCTCAGGGCAAGAGTAGACCATGATACTTAAAAGGTTCAGCTGTAGTTTGCACACTTTTCTGGGGAGAGAACTTTGGGGTCTACTAGCCAGAGAATAATAGAATTTGGTGGGAATAACAGCTTCTCACCAGAGGCTTTTTGTGAATGTCTAATTCACATCTGCAAGGTCTGGATCTCAGTAGAAGGTTTTCAGGGGTTTGAGTGCCACGCACAGCTACACTTGCCCTTATGAGGCAAAGGGAATGGAGGCCACAGGCCATCGCCCTACTCTGGTTACGTAGTCCCTCACACTCACCACACTTCAAAATCCTTGATAAAGATAGTAAAACAATTAACCTTTATCCTGTGCCATAGGCAAAAGCTGCTGCCAACGAAGCACCCCCTAGTCTTATGAAAACTGCTCCATCGAAGGTGGATACCTTGCCATGTAGCCAACCTTAGTGGTCACAACCCCGGCCTGGACCCAGCTCCGGCTTCCCACTGTGGGGATAACCACGCACGCAGCCCTGGTTCACAGCAGGCTTCCAGGAGCCCACTCAGATGGGAACCTTGGAAAATGCCTACGAAGGATTCCAAATGAACATCATTCCAAAGGTTCACATAAATTCCATAACGTGTCTATGAAATGTCTTTGAAACGGGTTAGTGCCTATGAAATAGACAAAAAAAATACCTCTTAAAGTACAAAAGGATCATAAAATGTTTGCAATTCTTTTGTAAAATATCAGGGATTCTTCCCACATTAGCTCACTTCCTTCTCTATAGTTATCTTCTCAATCACTGGGAGCAAAGGCATGAAACATCTTTGTCTGAAGATCTCTAATTTTACTCACTGTAGTTAGAAGTATAATGATTTCGTTTGTTGGTTTTGTGTTGCAGTGTTCTTTGAGGAAGAGTAATATAACCGTTTTTCTTTAACTTTTGTCAAGAGGCCTTAGGATGTTAGAAACCCTCAGAACTTAAAAAAAAAAAAAATCCCTGCCTGAGAGTCTGTAAGTTGCTACAGCTGTTGTTTCTAAAAATGCCTGTAACCCTCGTTTTCCAGAAAAGGAAAGTATAATACACATTTTTAACCAGTAACTCTCGTAAAATATCTACCACGTTAACAGGATTTCACTAGATTATTAAAAATACACAAAAAAGCAACTATTTCCACATCTTAAATGCTCAAATAAATTATGACCTATCTGCACAGTGGGAGTTGTTAAAATACAGCTATTAAAATTATGTTTTCAGAGAATTTTTAATATTGGAAAAATGCTCACTATATGACGTCAAGAGAAAGTAAGCCGGATATTAAGCCCTATACACAAACTTCATTGTCCTGATGAAAAATTGGCTCATTTTAATGTAGTTACAATGTATGGAGCACTCATTATATGCCAGGTTAACAGGCAAAACTCAGCTTAGTTTACCTCATTTGTTCTTTTCAAACTTTCTACAGGTAGATACTGTCCCCATTTTATATGAGAACACTGAGGCTCAGAGAGGTCAAATAATCTGCTGTCAGCACTCTTGCCTGGTAAAAGTGGCATTTGCAGCCCAAGTCCCAGCTCTAACCCTCCATATTCAAACGTGCGGTTCCAGGACCCGAGCATCAGCACCAGACCCTGCCCCACCCGCACCTTCTGAATCAGAGACTGAATTTTCTCAAGATCCCCAGGTGATGCATATGTACCTTCAGCTTCGAGAAACTGCTCTAAACCATGCTATAAAGAATAAAACCTCCGAGAAAATGCATTGGAATGTTAACAGTGATTAACTGTGATTTTACAAGTGATTTTCATTTTCTTTTTTACATGTTTTTATATTTCCCAAATGATTTCCATGAGCAAATATTTCATCTACAATAAGAAAAGTGTTGAAGTGAACATTCCATCTTCTTCATTTGTTGATACAATAGAACGCAGATCTACAACATCATAAATTGCAAAAAATAAATTTGAACCAATTTTCCCCCCTCTGCCCCTTACCACCCCCACTCCACCCCTCACCACCCCATTACCAAAGTCCAGATTTATGAAACACAACCACGGATATTCGTGTAACCAGGGGTGGGTGCGCTTACCTGGAGCTGTCTCTCCCCCAGGGTGGCTGCAGACGCTGTGGCTGCACCTGGGGTGACGAAGGGAAGACTTCACCACATTCATCAGTTGGTTCAGGGGCCGGGCTAGTGAGTGGATTCGAGGATGGCATGCAATCCATGCAGACGGATGCTGGATTCTTGGGAGATGACAGTGCTGTCACAGCCTGACATCAGAAGCCTGTCCATCCGCAGCTGGCAACATGGCGCCCACATGCCTTCCACCCGCGCATGGGCCCATCCTGCCATCGCACTGCATGAGAGGCTTTGTGATGACAACACTGAGCACAGTGAAAAAGACCAGGCCAATGGCAGGCAGCTGTGCCGCTGCTTTTCCCCTCCAGCCATTGCCACGTCATCAAAGCAGCTCAAAAAGCACCGGGCCTCTTAAATGCTTTCTAAAGGGCCATTGCTGTGGTTGCAGACTTATCTCTGACTTGGTCCCCTGAAAGTGGTCTCCTTCATACTAAGCCTTTTGTCAAGTCCTGATACTTTAACTAGCATTGAATGGCCTGTGGGCTTCTCTGTCCCCAGGAGGGGAGCTCTGCCCAAGTGGCCATCTCCAGGAGCAAGTGTACGCGGTGCTGTCCACCCCAGGCCCCAGCCCCCACAGCATCCCATTCCCCACCCCTTTTATCCCCATGATATTGAAGGACAGGTTCCAGCCCCCCAGCCACAGCTGGTTCACCAGGAGGTGGACACTTGGCCCAAGCCAGGCCAGCAAACCTCTCAGAAATTTTTCAGTTTGGATCTAAGAGATCCCAAGCCTCGTCAGCGGTGAGAGCTTTACAGTTAAAAAGGCCAGGAGGCAGCCTGACCAACGTGGAGAAACCCAGTCTCTACTAAAAATACAAAAAAATTAGCCGGGTATGGTGGCGCATGCCTGTAATCCCAGCTACTCAGGAGGCTGAGGCAGGAGAATCGCTTGAACCCGGGAGGCGGAGGTTTGCAGTGAGCCGAGATTGCGCCACTGCACTCCAGCCTGGGCAACAAGAGTGAAACTCTGTCTCAAAAAAAGAAAAGAAAAGAAAAAAAAAAGCCCAGGAGGTATCAGTGGCCTCTTTTCCCTTCCCAAGCCAAGCGCCAGTCTGTCCAGAGAGAGCCTGTGAAAGGTGTTCCGATGTCTGACCTGTCGTTCCTGAGGCCTGGCCTTCTGCAGGCCCCCTGGGATGTGTCCGTCTCCTCCTGGGAGATGCTGAGGCAGCACAGCTGGCGTGAGTGGGTTTCTGCATCAAGCACAGCATGAACTAGAGTGGATCCAGGGCAGGAGCCATCCCAGGGAAGAGACCAGCCGTGCCGACACGGACAGGGCTGGGGATCTCTGGATGGTGATCTGTGTCACCAAATGTGCTCAAAGAACATGTACAAATCTCACCAGAAAGAAACACAAGGTCTGGCGACTGGGTGAGAAGGTGCCTGCTTCTTTTCTGATGAATGATGAAGCCCAGCCACCCTCGGTGGAGAGATGTTTGAGCTGATTTCTTTCTCCTATCATCCTGTATTAGGGTGGCCCTAAATCCTTAAAAGAGAGTTTATAACAGCACATAGACACAGCAGGGATGGCCAGGAAGATGAGGCAGATTGCAGGTGCAGCCCCAAGCCAAGGAATGCCAGGAGCCCCCACAGCTGGAAGAGACAGGGAGTGGAGTCTCCCCTAGAGTCTGCAGAGGGAGTGCAGCCAACACCTTGACTGTGGGCTCTGGCCTGCAGAACTGCAGAGAACAAGTGTCTGTTGCTTTAAGCCGTCAAATTGTAGTACTTTAGTACAGCAGTCCAAGGAAGCTAGCACAGGATGCGGGTGCTGACATAGACCTTTGAATTGAGCACCAAGTCGTGCTGAGGACAGATATGTTGCAGTGTCAGCAGGAGGGACAAAGGCTTCTGAAGAATCAGCCACCTGAGACGAGTGATGAAAGATGCATAGGAGGCGGCCACTTTAGCAAAGACTGAGGCAGGAACACTGTCCTAATCGAGCCGTTCTTGAAAGGGCCAAGTGCTGGGGTAGCCCTGGGGCAGGATCTTCACAACCACCAGCCAAATGACCAGCTGGACCAGTGCATCCCATCCTAAGGTTTCTGTTGGTGAAATACATCAATAAACCTGCCACCCAGCAGCGTGATCACACAATGCTTTCGTCCAGGATATCTCACTCATTATAAAGGAAGTTGCAGTGATAGGAACTCCACGCAGACAATGACGCAGGGAAGTGACCAGAATGACGTCTATGGACATGGAACTGGGTGGCCCGAGTCACACATGAATCAGGGGACGGTCCCCTTTGATGCAGAGGGGTATAGAGGGTCAGGAGCTCCCCACCCTTTGCAGGAAAATGTTCGTTCACTGAGCTCAAAATCATTGCAGATAGCAAGACACAGAGCTTCCGACATTGCAGAGGGGAATACAAATTTTCTGCTGGCCTTGGAACATCCTCACTACCTGGGAGGAGCGGAAATGGAAAGATCCTCTTTCTTGTTTCTCCCTTGCATGGATAGTCTCTTTCGGGGCACCTGTGGACTTGGTTTGGAAGTGCACTTCTCAGAGGGGGACCTGGCAGGAAGCAGTCCCTTCCCAGAGCAGAAAGCGCTGGCTCCCCTCAGCCGTGGTAGGGCTGTGGCTGCCCCTGCTAGAAGGCAAGAGCCAGGAGGGCTATCCAGCCCTCTCACCTCCCTATCTCTCACTCTCCCACCTCCAGGCATGGTGCCCCATCCAAAGGGATATTGAGGGAGTGGGGACCCTGGAGGTGGCCAATACTGTATATCTGAACCCAGGCCCTGCACCCAGAACTTTCTCCATGGCAGCTGGAATGCACGCGCCGTCAGGATTGTGGATTCACAAGAAAGGAGTAGATCCTTAAAAAAAAAAAAAAAAAAGAGGCAGGGTGCAGTGGCTCATGCCTGTAATCCTAACACTTTGGGAGGCCAAGGCGGGCAGATCACTTGAGGTCGGAAGTTCGAAACTAGCGTGGCTAACATGGTGAAACCCTGTCTCTACTAAAACTACAAAAAAATTAGCCAGGCATGATGGTGGGCACCTGTAATCCCAGCTACTTGGGAGACTGAGGCAGGAGAACTGCTTGAACCCGGGAGGTGGAGGTTGCAGTGAGCCAAGATTGCACCACTACACTCCAGCCTGGGTGACAGAGTAATACTCCATCTCAAAAAAAGAAAGAAAGAAATGTGTCTTATTTTAACTGCTTTAGCTTTATTGGGGGAATAATTCACAACTAGAAATTGTGCATATTTAATTTGTACAATTAGTTGTTTTGATAGATGTACACATTGTGAAATGATCACCACATTCAAGCCAGGTGACAGACCCATCACCTCACATAGTTGCCTCTTTTTGTGTTGAGACATTAATTTTCACTCTCTTAGCAAATTGCAAGTGTGCAATGCAATATTGTTCCTTATGGTCACCAGGCTGCACATTAGATCAGCAGAACCTAGCTTGCACAAGGGAAATTTTGTACCCCTTGACTAACATCTCCCTATTTCCCCAGCCCCCAGCCCCTGCCAACCACCATTCTACTCTCTGCTTCTATGGGGTTGCCTCATTTTAGGATTCCATGCAATGCATATCTTTCTGTGTGTGGCTTATTCCACCAAGCACACAGGTTCTTCCATGTTTCTCCAGGTTCATCCATGTTGTGGCATGTGTCAGGGAACACTGCTTTTTGAACCATCCATGGTGAGCACCTTGAGCTCACCTCCTTCACTGGTCCTGGAGATCCTTCCTCCACCCTGCCTGTCCTACTCTGCCCTTCATCCTGTGCCCCAACCTGGGCCCAGGATCTCATTGTGGCCATGGGGGCACAGATAGCTCTTCAAGATCTAGGTTTCCATTTTTTCAGGTGTTTACCCAGTAGCAGGATTGCCGGATTCTATGGTAGCTCTATCTTTAATTCTCTGAGGAACCCCCATATGGTTCTAGTAAATTCCCAACGGAACCCCTGGTAGCTCACACAGCCCTGGGTCCACCCTGGCGGAGCTGTGCATGCTTCCATCTGTCCCTTGGATCCCTCTAAGTCCTGAATCACTGCAGCCTCACTGTGAGCCTGGCGGTGCTGAGCACGCTTCCACCTGCCATCTTGGATCCCTCTGGGCTCTGAATCACTGCAGCCTCACTGTGAGCCTGGCGGAGCTGAGCACGCTTCCACCTGCCATCTTGGATCCCTCTGGGCTCTGAATCACTGCAGCCTCACTGTGAGCCTGGCGGAGCTGAGCACGCTTCCACCTGCCATCTTGGATCCCTCTGGGCTCTGAATCACTGCAGCCTCACTGTGAGCCTGGCGGAGCTGAGCACGCTTCCACCTGCCATCTTGGATCCCTCTGGGCTCTGAATCACTGCAGCCTCACTGTGAGCCTGGCGGAGCTGAGCACGCTTCCACCTGCCATCTTGGATCCCTCTGGGCTCTGAATCACTGCAGCCTCACTGTGAGCCTGGCGGAGCTGAGCACGCTTCCACCTGCCATCTTGGATCTCTCTGGGCTCTGAGTCACTGCAGCCTCACGGTGAGCCTGGCAGAGCTGTGAACACTTTTGCCTGCTATCCTGGATTCCTCTGGGACCTGAGTCACCGCATGCAGCCTCACCATGAGCTAGTGTCTGCTCCACCTGCGGTTTTCAGACCCCGACCCAGGCAGGGCATCTGCAGACAGAGACAGGAATTTTGCCCAAACCAGATGCAACAAGCACATTCGCATTCTTCTCCCCTGAGAGAATGCGGCCTTTGGAGCCTGTCACACTGGCCCAGCTCATCAGGTTTGAGCCACCCCCAGGGTCAACACACTCAGGGGCAGGGAATTTGTATCCTTCAACCTAAGGGGATCTTTTTAGCTCGTATTTGTCCAGAGTCGCAGAAGATGAGCAGTGGGGGGAGGAGGATGGTATCTCTGATTTTGTGACCTCACCCCTGCCCATTGCCCTGGGAGAGCATCTGCAATAAACCCACCCAGGGGAAGGTGCTGGGCACCCCCCAGCTGTTCCTCGATTTGCTCAGCATAAACACCTGGTGGCCATTTTTAATTACCTTCCACGGAGCTGGTTCCCGAATGTCACCAGAGGGGAGACTGCATCCTAAAGTTTCTAGATGCCTCCCTGTCTGCTCCCAGTTCTCCTAGGAGTGGGCTCCAAGTAGGTCAGTGCCCACCTTCCAGGGAACACTGCTTTTTGAACCATCCATGGTGAGCACCTTGAACTCACCTCCTTCGCTGGTCCTGGAGATCCTTCCTCCACCCTGCCCGTCCTACTCTGCCCTTCATCCTGTGCCCCAATCTGGGCCCAGGATCTCATTGTGGCCATTTGTTTTATCCCAGGCCGTTGTGCTGGGAATAGGAGATATGAAGGTAAGACCCTTTCCCTCCCCTCTCATAGCACCCATGGTCCCATGGAATGGATCCCATTGAGTCATGATGACTCAAGCACTTACCTAGCTGCCCATGTCTGAGCCTTGGGGCCGGACATCTGGATGCCCAGCTGCCATCTCTGTCTGATTTCCTGTCCCTCAGCACTTCCTGATGAAGCCCCCCTGCCCCATGTCCCTCCTGCAGGAACTTTTCTTTACCCACAGGACAATTCTAGACTTCAGATCCCCCTTTTTAGCCTCATCTCCCCTCCAACCATCCCACTGCCCCTCCCTGGACCTAGCATCTTATTGCAGATGCTCCTGGAAGCCCCTCCCTATTCCCCTTGGCTCCTTCCTCTCCAGGAACCTCCTCCTTCTGCCCCTGCCATCTAGAGCTCTGCTGGCATCTGCTCATCTGGGACAAAAAAAATATTTTGAAAACCACAGCTATTTCTCATGCTAGGGGGTAGGGGAATAATAAGGCCTCGAGAGAGCCAATATTTGGCATAGAAAGCATTGAGTCATGGAGAGAGAAAGGCCAGGGCCTCTCACAGAAGGAAGGGCTGGGATGGTGGGGGATGAAGGCAGCCTGCATTGCCTGGGTGCAGAGAACATCATGGCTTCCACTGGGAGAGACACCCTGGGAGAGGACTGCACTGCCTTGTGTCCTGCTGATCAGTGGCCTGACTCTGGTCACTTGGTTCTAAGGCAGACAGAGGTCATCATCGAAGCCTGGGGAAGCTGGGGCACTTGGGTGACATTCCCAGCCCACCATGTGACCACTGCCTGCTCCTGATTATGTGCCTCATTCCTGCCACAATGTGGAGAAAACCTGTATGGGTCAGAGAGGTATTTGGGCCAAATCCATTTTTCCACAGTGGGGTGCCATACCAAGAGAAAAGTTTTCTGTGTTAAGGTGCAAATCTGGAATCGGAAGCATTTTTGTATTGTCAGCCGACACCATGCCCCTGGGGAGGCAAAGAAAGAGTGGAGGTTCTGAAATGAAGACACTCAGCCCTGAGCCTGGCATCATCTAGGAGCTCACCTAGGGAGCACCAGCCAGAAAGAGGGACAGAAAATTCGCCCTAAACCTCAGAGCTGGGGCCGAGATGTGGCTGAGTCCTGGGTGGGCCAGTGACCTCAAAGACAGCAAGTTTAACTCCAAAGCTGAACTTCACGTTGGCCAACACCAGCAGGCTCAGGCCAAAGGCTGGGATGGGACGGGCCCATAGGTCAACCTCAAGAGTTGGGGTCTAAAAGGAGGAAGGCAGGAAGGGCTGTGGGTGTCTGGAAGGAATTATTTAATGCAGTGATTCAGGTTTCCCCTGACCCAGGGATTCTTTGATGTGTAACCCATGACCTCCAGGGCTTCTAATTTCTGTATGAAGATCTCATAGCCTCCAAGGGCACGTCACAGCAAGAGGCCCTGGGGTGAATGGCCAGCGCAGACACAGACACAAGGTCATGGACCCATGGGCCCACTGCTTTCATGTGCCATGGTCGTCTAGTCATGTGACACTGTGCTCCATGGTGCATTCCTTGATTAGAGCTGGAGAAGCACCCAGTGACAGGCACCAGGCTTTCAAGATGGCAAAGGGAGTCCTGCCTCCCAGCCTAGACAGGGAGGCAGCCCACAAGCACACAATTACAAAAATAATCCAGGATTTGTGCACCAGGTTTCCTCTATTGACCCAAGAGGCCTAATTTCTCACACCACTCTCCCTGCTTCCCCTCCCTGGTGTGGCCAGGGATCCAGGTCCCGGTTTCATTAACCCCACCCTGTAACTTTCTTGTGTTGTACACAGCACCCAGCAGAGTGCTGAACATGTCAATTAAAGCTTGGTGGGTTGCCAAAATTTAAAACTTTCTGCATCAAAGGACACTATTAACAGAGTGACAAAGCAGCCCACTGAATGGGAGAGAATGTTTTCAAATCATATATCTGATAGGGATTGATATCCAGAATATATGAAGAATTCCTATGGCTCAAGAACAAGAAAAGCAACCCCAATTTAAAACTAGGCAAAGGACCTGAGTGAGCATTTATCCAAGGAAGAAATACAAATGGACAATAAGCATACAAAAGGGTGCTCAACATCCTTAATCATTAGAGAAATGCAAGGCAAAACAACAATGAATTACCACCGCACACTCATTGTGATGACTATTATCAATTAAAAACACAAAAAATAGCAAGTGCTGACAAGGCTGTGGAGAAACTGGAAAACATTTCTTTTGCACTACTGTGGGAATATAAAATGGTGCAGTGTGGAAAACAGTATGCCTATTCCCCAAAAAATTAAAAATGAGATGACTATATGACCCAGCAGTTCCACTCCTAGGTATATGCACACAAGAAGTAAAGCAGAAACTCCAACAGATATTGATACACCCATGTTCACAGCAGCCAACGAGCAGAAGCAACCCAAGTGTCCATCAGTGGATGAATAGATAAATAAAATGTGGTCTATATTCTTTTCTTCCTTAAAAATAAAGAAAATTTTGGTACATGCCACAATATGGATGGATCTCAAAGCCATGTTGCTAAATATGCCAGTCACAAAAGGACAAATAATGTATGATTCCTGTTACAGGAGGTACCTAAAATAGTCAAATTCACAGAGACAGAAAGTAGAATGGTGGGTTCTAAGGGCTGGGGGAGGGAGAATAGGTACAGAGTGTGGAGGAAGATGAAATGGGTACAGAATGGGAAGATGAAAATGTTCTGGAGATAAATGGTGGTGACGGTAGCTCAATAATATGTATGTGCTAATGCCACTGAACTGGACACTTAAAAATGATTAAAATGGCAAATTCTGAGTTACGTATATTTTACTACAATTTTCAAAAATTTTGGTGGGTTAAATTCAAGTAACGAATGTAAGAACAGTTTTGCTTTTGTACCAAGAAACAAAAGGAGTCGCTAATCCATCCAAGGGTAATTGCTGTGTTTACGATCTCTGTTTCCCTCCCTCTTCTTTGCTGGGCTTTGTAGCATGTTGTTAAGGAGGTCTCTGATATTCCTTTGTTCCATGAACCAATTACCAGTGTTCACAGGAGAAAAGAAGCCCAGCTGCTATGATACCGCCTTAAGATGGACAGAGGGCGTCTAACATCAAAAGTGATGCCTAGCATTCTTGGCAGTGTTTATTTACTAACCTGCCTTGATGGTCCTGAGTCCCTGAATGGCAGCCCCAAACACCCACGTGTCTGGATAGTCCCACACTGGGGCAGAGTACCGTGAGCCTAATATTTACCTGTGAACTACATGGGTCAAGTTTCTCTTGCTTTTTTAATTGCAAAACTATTATAAAACTGGTCTTAGTCTTTTCATAAGACACACATTGAATAGAAAAGTTGACTAATTTTTTATTTCAAAACCTGGTTTATTCTGTGCTAGGGTGGTCCTCAACTCTCCATTCTCTGATCCTGTTTATCAAGTTTTGCCTTTAAATGCCCTTCAAAGACTATTTATGGGAGTGGGTTTAAGGCTTTGAAGATTGTTTGTTCTTTCAAGAGATAGACACATTTAAAACCCCTGTCACTGGACCCAACTGATGTGGTCACATGGCTCAGTCCAGGGAGGGTGGGATTTGTCCAGCTAAATGGGAAATATGACAGAGATTAAACTCACTGTAAACAAGAGGGATTAAGAGCCCAGAGCTGGGGCAGGGTGGGATCAAATGGCTTTGGTTGTCAGAGAATAAAGGCTCCTCAGGAAGTTAAAGAAATGCCTTTGCAGAGCCCAGTGCTGTCATCTTAGGCTATGCTCATAAAATCAGCCATCATGTACTTAATAGAACCATAAAACAGACAAAGGGCACAGGCAACAGCGTCTGCACTTCCAAAGCCAGAAAGAGCCAACGTTGAGGGCCAGCTCAGCCAACATCTCTAGACGCTTTAAGCTGGACACTCAATGAGCTGCCTGTCACTTTTTGGCAATAAAGGCCCACTAGAGAGTATGTGCAGCATCATGATCACTTCTGGAACTGGCTCTCAAGCACCTGAGGGTGTTTTTCTGGAAAGAAAACTTTAGGAAGAGGGTCTTTCCCAGTTGATTTTCTCAGCATGCATCTTCAATCACATACTAGCAGGTACAGATGTACCCACTACCACAATCTCTCCAGCACAAGGCTTTTTCATGGTGGGGTTAGGAGGTTGCAGGTACAGAGAGAGGATCTGCACACAGCCAGCTGAGGGCTACACCTTGTAGGGCCAGGTATCTAGATCCTATGGCTGTGTGCAGAGAGTTCAGCCCAGGCCTGAGACTTCTCTGCCTAGCTGGCCAGGAAGCTTGTGGTCTCCTGTCCCCTTTTGAAAATAACAAAGACCAACACAAACAAACAAACAAACAAAACAGAGAACACCTCCACTAACACCTGGGTGCATAAACTTGCCAGTTTCAACATGAACAGGGAAAAGGAAACTGGCAAGTTTATGCACGAAGGCATCCCACCCCTTTGCTCCAGCTTTGTGCCTAGGAGCTGCTATGGCAGGGATGGCAAGGGAAAAGGTGCAGGAGTAAGGGAGATGGGCCAAGCCCTGGGAATTGGCTCTTGTGACTTGGAGGGCAGAGTCACTTAGCAACATAACCCTGGAGGTAAGAGCAGGCATTTTTTATGGATTTCCTAGCCTCATTGCAGAGGGAAATGGAAAAGCAGAGAAGGAAAGCAGAGGCTTAAGGTGTCTGAAAGGCACCTGTCAGGAACATCTGGAGGTCCCTGAACAAGGTCTGGAATAATCTGGGAGATCGCATGGGAAAGGGGTGCCGATATGACTGACATCAACCATCCCCACCTTTCCAACATCACGGATGGACACGTACGCACGCTGCAGCATCTGTTGCTTGCTGCAATTCACTCAGCAACCCTAAATTCGAACAATTCAAAGCAACCCTGAAGTCCCTAAACTGGGGAATAGATAGCTGTTATGTTGCAGCCACTCAGCTGTTAGGTTGCTCGAGCTTTTGGGTTGAGCAGGGCATGTGCCACCTGAGTATCTGACATCCAGGGGCACAGGAATTGCACTGCAAAAGTCAGCTCCCTGTAACCTATGTGCCCTAAGTCTGCTACTTCAGATCAGAGAAGGCAAATGGAAGGCTTATGCAGTTAAAGGGAAAACTCTGCCCCTTAAGCACCTTTGCTAGGCCCAAAGCCTGGCAAAGTGTGGTCTGTTGTCATCCCACTTCTGAGAAGACAAATGCTGCACGTGGAAACCGTATGTGGTTTGCAAAGAGTCCACCCGTGTTATTTATTGTACATGATAGATGCTAGGACACTGCATCTGAAATTTAAGAAGAAACACCAATGACCACATCGCTAAATTCATATTTTCTAAAGAAGGGTGCACGAGGCACACACATTTTCCAACACCATTAGGAGCTCTGGGGCTGCCGCTAGTGGAGTGATTTGTGCAGTCTGCCTGGGCTGTCATCTCACCCAGTGAGTGATGAGACCCAATTTTTCCAACAGAAGGGACAGGCAGAGTAAGACAAAGAACACTATGTAAAATCATTAAAAATCAGAAACTCTTAAAATTATACTCTTTTTTACTGTTAAGCTTTACTGACATGCATATGAAAATTTAGAAAAATTGATGGAGTTTTAGGTGCTCTGATGCATAAAAATCAGCTGATCGTGTCAGGATACACTTAGCAAATGGGATTCACGTGCTGGCTTTCATTGGCTTTATTCTGTGAAAAATGCACACGAAAATTTTCTATCACCTGCTCCCTGTGAAATTAAGGCTTTTCTCTTAAAAATGTGGCCAAGAACTTGGGAATCTTGTCCTTGTGGGAAAAGTGCACAGCCACATCCAGAAGGCAGCAAACCACTTTGCTGAATTTTCTTTACAAATGTCCAGTGAGGTAAACTGTTTTCAATGTGTTTCTCAAGACTTACAAGTACTGTATTCTATTTACTGCAGATATTCGAAACACATGGAAAGCAAGAAGAAAGATAGTTAAGGGGCAAAAAAATTAAATCTCCTGACGCAAAACAAACCTTTATTCACTTATTCCCAAATTGAAACCACAGTTATGTTTAGAAGATGAAAAAGAAAAGAATAAACTTTGCCATCTCTGTGGCGTCTCCTAGTTAGAATTGCCGTGATATTGATGAGGGGCTCACTTTGCTGAGGCAAGTGAGGCCCTGAGGGTGTGAAATGTGAGGAGGTGCTGCCTTGTGGGCTCTGCACATTGGCACCTACCCACCACAATGTCAGCATGAACCCAGGGAGCACAGGGACAATGCCAGGCATCCTGGGGTCAGTTGGCAGCATCCCAGTGACTTCCCCTCATACTCTTGGGGCCAGAAGGGAGGGAAGACCTTAAAGGGACAAATGGGGCCTGCCCTTCCAATCCTACATCTGAACCCTTATATGATTATGATTTAAAAAAATGTGGAACGCATCCTCCCCTGCTTTTATCTCAGGCCTCCAGGATGTTGGGGAGCTACAGTGATGGGGGTTTTGTGGAGTCATCATCCTATGTCTCAGCAGGTGAGGTCATTAGGCAGGGACTCAGCCATCCCGGAATCCAGGATTCTGGTCAACTTTATTGCTACTGCCCAGGGCAGTCACCCATCACTCTCTGTCTCTACGAAAGTTGCTCCACCCCCGACAACAAGCCTCTTCTCCGTAAATCACCAATCCACCACCCGCTCCGTGAATGAAAGGAGTTGAGAGCAGCCACCAGACACCAGTGCCTTCACCAACCCTCCACACATAGGACCCTCACTCACATCATCCTTCCACCCAGGACAGACTTCCACCGTCTCTAAAGCCGGCCTCTCTCTCTGGATCCTGGATTCCATCTCTTCCCAACACTCCAGGCTGGAATTCATTCCTACAGATGTTTCACCAACCACTACCACTGCCAATATGCCTTCAAACACACACTACACACCAGCAATTTATCTCTTATTCAAACTCATATTCCAAAATATGATAAAAGTAATGCATGGACATGGTAAAAATATTTCACTCAGTACAGAAAGATGTTAAATGAAGAGAAAAAGTTCTTCCTCCATTCCCCCTGCTCCCCACTCCACAGTGCAGAGACAACCTCTGTAAGCATTTCCGTTTGAGTTCTTCCTGGGGCTGTCGTTACAACACTGAACGATATACTTAACACATCTGTGTCCAAGCTCATCACCCATGCCTGGTAGGCCTTGGCACTTCCTTCTCTTCTGAGAGATGAAAGGCACATTGCAAGTATGCTTCATCCCTCCACCTGCCCTAGATTTTGTTTTGTTTAGCATCTTTAGTGTTTCTCTTATTCACCCTCTGCACCTCTAAATTATATGCTTCAGATAGGAGTTCTCAGCCTTGATTGATAACCTGAGTGACACATGAAGAATTTTTAAAATACGGAGAAAAAGTCCTTCCCTCCTCAGACCAGCTAAACATCCCTGGCATCTGTAGTGAAGGTTTTACATCGTAGAGATGATTCTGATGAGCAGCCAGGGGTGAAAACGATGAAGGGAATTTTTTAAAGTCAAAAGATCAATGTGAAGGGACAATAGGGGCAGGTAAAATCAAGGTGAGAAAAATAAGAGAGAGCCCAAATCGAGAAAAACAAATGCAGTTTTTAACAAATTAAACACAGACATCATACGACCAACCAATCCCACTGCTCAATATTCACCCACAAGAAATGAAAACATACATCCTTGCAAAAACCTACACACAAATGCTCATAACAACTGTAGTCATAATTGTCAAAAATTCAAAACAACCCTAAAGTCCCTAAACTGGGGAATAGATAAGCAAACGGTGATATAACCACACAGTGCCACACTACTCAGCAGTAAAGAGGAATTAACTGCTGATACGTGCAAAATCATCAATGAATCTCAAAAGCATTAGGCACAGTGAAAGAAGCCAGACCCAACAGAACACAGACTGCCTGATTCCATCTCTATGACCTCCTGGAAAAGGCAAGCGTGTAGGTCCAGAAAGCACATCCATGATTGTCAGCGGCTGGGAATATGGAGGGGAGTTGACTGTGAAGGAACGTGGTAGGGTAGATGCCGCATACTGCCCATTGACCGTGCTGTGCTGTGCTTTTCATTAAGGTTTCAAAAATGTTCAGAACAAGGTGGGTTGTCCTCTATACAGTGGACATGTAGATGTGTTCCTGGTTTTGTAGACAATATACTGTAAGTATCCTCACTAATGCTAGGTATGGGTTTTGGGTAGATACTAATTATCACACAAGGGAAGTATTTTTCTATTCAATTTACCATAAGCTTTGGAAATAATTACATTTCCAGCTTTACCAAAAGCCTTCTTGCCATTACTTAGGATAATCATATGGCTTTTCTCCTTAGCTTCTAAACTAGGTGAGTTCTATGAATACATCACTTGATGTGGAATTAACTGTACCTTCCCAGAGTAAAACCACAATTTTAATATATTATAAATAAAATATATTAACTATATTTTGTTCCTTTGTCATGCTGAGTCTTCTGTAGTTGTGGCCTACAAATTTTATTCTGTTTTAAAATCATTTAATAAATGAGATTTTTTTCTAGGCTTTATTTTCTCAGGTATGGATATCAGAATTGAACTTGTAATATCACTTTTCTTACACCTTAACAACACATTTTTTCTTTTAAGTTGCATCTTACTCATATTTCAAAATTAAGTACTTTTTCCTACTTCATAATTAATGTATATTTATTCAAGAAAGAAATTTGACAATAAAAATTATTGTCCCCTTTTCCCAGTTGACATGATGACACTCATTTGGAATAATCACAGCCAACTCTTCTTCTCTCTCTCCCTCTCTCCTTCCCCTCCTTCCTTCCTTCCTTCCTCTCTCCCTCTCCTTCCTTCCTTCCTTTCTTCCTTCCTTCCATCTTTCCTTCCTCCCTTCCTTCCTTCCTTGCTTCCTTCCCACCTTCCTTCCATCTTTCCCTCCTTCCCATCCTTCCTTCCTTCTTTCTTTCCTTCCTGCCCTCCTTCCATCCTTCCTTCTTCCCTTCCTTCTTTCTTTTCTTTTTTCCTTCCCTCCTCCCTCCTCTCCCTCCCTCCCTCCTTCCTTCCTTCCCTCCTTCTTTCCTTTATTCCTTCCTTCCTCCCTCCTTCCCTTTCTTCCTTTCTCCTTCCTGAAACTTTCATGGGAACAGCCACCAGATAGAGTCAAGAGAGGTGGAACCCCAATAGCGGTGGAGTCAAGAGAGGTGGGATCCCAGGCTGTGTGTGAGAAAGAGCAGCGGTGGTGGTGGCAGTGCCACTCATCCTGGGGCTACAGCTGGAGCTGGGTGAGGAGTCAAACCAGGAGGGGAATGGGGCAGCCAGGCACGGAATCAAGGGACTGGTTACATAAGTAGAAGAATACAAGCAAACTTATTGATGAGAATAGGATAATGGAGTTACAAATATGGGAAAGCAGTCCAGGCCGACCATGCAGTGTTGAATTGGAATTGAAGTATCGTCATGAACTCACATACATGTTGGATCTAGCTCTGCCCACTAACGGGACATAACAGCAGCTACACCACGATGGCCGTGAACACTTTTAGCACCCAGATGGTGGTGTCTAATTACTGTTCTCTACTGAAAGGAACCACAGCCACTTGGAGAAATGACTGACTTCAGGACTGGTAATCTCATCTAGAAGCCAGGTAGAAAGCGCTTTTGCAGGCCAAATACAGAACAAGTTGAGCATTAAAATAAGTATTGATACAGTAAATTATGACCCACTGAACGAAATAGAATGATGAATAAATAAGTAGGGAAAATAAAACATTTTTTCTTAGACTCTAAAGACAACTAATAAGCGTGGAAGGTATGGTAGAAGTAGAAAATCACCATTTTTGTCAACTGCCATAGTAATGATTAATTCATTTCCCCAAATCAGTGGGTGCTAAAACTATTAGGCAAAAAGTCCAGCCTGGGCACAATGGCTCACACTTGTAATCCCAGCATATTGGGAGGCAGAGGTGGGCGGATGGCTTGAGCCCAGGCTTTCGAGTCTAGCCAGGGCAACATCATGAGACCTCCATCTCTACAAAAAAAGGCAAAAAATTAGCCTGGTGTGGTGATGCATGCCTGTAATCCCAGCTTCCTGGAAGGCTGAGGCAGGAGGATCACCCGAGCCCAGGAGGTCAAGGCTACGGTGAGCTATGATCATACCACTGGGCTCCAGCCTGGGAGACAGAGTGAGACCCTGTCTCAAAAAAAAAAAAAAGTATTTGAAGACGGAGAGTATATTTACATATATCCTCCCAAAATACTTACCAATTACAAATGGAAATAAATTAGAGAAGGTTGGCAC
Source organism: Pan troglodytes (assembly GCF_028858775.2). Classification (NCBI taxonomy): domain Eukaryota; kingdom Metazoa; phylum Chordata; class Mammalia; order Primates; family Hominidae; genus Pan; species Pan troglodytes. The sequence continues at coordinate 138,929,065 of NC_072411.2, read as the reverse complement.
ACACCAGCTTAACCAAGGGATCAATGTCAACACCACCAATAATTGGATGAATTGAAATCATTGGGCACCTGGTGGGATGAACTGAGGAGAGCCCAGCATTGCAGCTATGATCTTCTGCCAAATATGAATGATGGGATCTAATCATGAAGAAGCATCAAACAAACCAAAACTAAGGGCCACGTCACATCATAACTATCCTGCAACCGCCACAAATGTCAAGTTCATGAAAGTCAAGGAAAGGTTAGGAAGTTGTTTCGGAATTAAACTAAGAGAGGACAAATGTAACCCATAATCCTAGGTGGAATCATTTTGATCTAAAGGACATTATTGGGACAACTTGTAAAACTTTAAAGAAATACAGGAATCAAAGAATAGTAATGTATCAACTTTAATTTCCTGACTTCAGTGGCTGTGCTATGGTTGTACAGGACAATGGCCTTGTTTGCAGAAAAAACACAGTAAAGTACTAATGGGTGATAGGGCACATGGCACAACATCCTCTCGAATGGTTCAGGGACAAAGTTCCAAGTGCTGTTCTTGTAACTTCTCTGTCTGGTGAAAATTATTTCAAAATAAAGTGTAAAAGAATAAGCTCTAATTATTGTAAACATTCAACAATATGTATCCAAAAACTCAAAATCCATATATCTTTTGACCCAGAAATGCCACCATGAAAGATATATCCTGAGGATATAATCACAAACGTCTTCAAAGATTTAGCTTTAAACTGTTCATCCGGAGTTATTTATAGGTTAAAAAAAATGAGAACCAACCTACACACACTGTAGTAGGATTTGGGGACATAAATTATGATATAACAATGAAATGGAATACTCATATAGCTATTAAGGAAGATGTTTGAGAAAAATATTTAATGGCTTGGAAAAATGTTTATGTTATATATTGAGTGGAGAAAGCAGATTTGACAACAGTATATCCAGTGTGTCCCACTATTGAAACAGCAGAAAAACAAGCATCGTGTGTGTGTGTGTGTGTGTGTGTGTGTGTAAGAGAGAGAGCAAGAGAGAGAGGTGGAAAGCAAGTAAAGTAGATTCTTTACTACAAAGAAGCCCAGAGCCCTTAGCATGCCAGTGTGCACAGCAAATCTCCAAAGTTGGGATAGGCAAGCAGTATTTCCCAAATGTATTTGACCTTAGAGCATTTTCGGCTTCAGAACCTCTGAGCCTGGTCTGGGCTTGTCTCTAGAAATTCCTGGGACTTTGAGTGCTCACTTTTCTTCCTCTTAGTACCCTTTCATTTGCTCTCACTTCAATTTCCTTATTTATCCTACTTTTTCCTATTATGGTATTCTGCTATATGTGTGTATCTTTGTAAGTTAACTCATATTACTTTTCAAACACAATGCATAGGATTATAAATAATAATTAGCAACAAGAATTAGACCATCCTGGGGAAGGTCCAGGCAGCCTTGGGAAAGCTTTGAGGAAGGAGATGACCTGGGGATGTCTTTTTATTTCATTTGGGCACCATCTTTCAGACCAAGAGCTCCCTCCAAGTTCCTGAGGGAGGTGAGGGTTAGGTGGGGCTCTACTCCTCCCAATGCCCCCTCCACTACCATCCAACATTCTATATTTTGGTTTGAAAGGTTTCTTACTCCATTCTAACTTGAAAAGGCATGAAAACCACAGACAAGAAGTGTGACCTTGGCCCTATGTTACCTGGGCCCTGTGTCCGGCATGGCCAATAGAAGGGGCTGCTGAGTCACCGTCAGTTCAGAAACGGGCTAAAGAGTGGATAAACATATTGTAGGATGTCCATAAAATGGAATCCTATTCAGTAACAAAAAGAAAAGACTGATATATGCAACAACATGGATTAATTGAAAAAACAAATATACTGAGCAAAAAAAAAAAAAAAGCCAGACACAAAATAGTATATATTGTATAATTTCATTCCTAAGAAGTTCTAGAAAAGCAGAAACTATTCTATGGTAAAAGAAATCAGAACTGTGGTTGTCACTGGGTGATGGGTGGGGACTGACTAGGGAGGAGCACAAGAAATGTTTCTGCAGTGCTGGACTTGTTCCATCTTGAGAGGAATGTGGGTTACATAGGCACGTGCAATTGTCACCAGTCATCGAACCACACACTTGCGATCTGTGCATTTCACTGTATATCAATTAATCAATTATACCTCAATTTAAAAAAACAACTGGAGAGCCCGGGCACAGTGGCTCACGCCTGTAATCCCAGCACTTTGGGAGGCCGAGGCGGGTGGATCACAAGGTCAGGAGTTCAAGACCAGTCTGGCCAACATAGTGAAACCCCGTCTCTACTAAAAATACAAAAATTAGCCAGACGTGGTGGCAGGCACCTGTAGTCCTAGCTACTCAGGAGGCTGAGGTAGGAGAATCGCTTGAACCCAGGAGGCGGAGGTTGCAGTGAGCCAAGATCATGCCATTGCTCTCCAGCCTGGGACACAGAGTGAGACTCTGTCTCAAAAAAAAAAAAAAACTGGAGACACAATAATTTTTTTATTGATCTTTCAGTCCACTTATTTTTTTCTCTGTTTAATGGGATCTGCTCTTTATCCCGTCCAGAAAATTTTTTATCACAATTGTTACATTTTCCAGTTTTTCATTCTTAGAGTTCCACTTAGTTCTTTTTTATTGTTTTCATGGCTCATGAGATTCTTCTCTTCTTTGCCAGTTACACTCATCTTTTCCTGAGCTTCTTTAACATATTTACTATAGGTATGTTAAAGTCTTTGGTAATTCCAACATGTGGATCATCAGTGGGCCTGTTTCCATTGCAGATTTCACTCTTGACTGTGGATCACATTCTCCTGCTTCTCCCATGCTTTACCATTAAAAAAATTGTATGTTGGACACTGTGTCTAGAAAGTAAAGGCTGAAACACACACACACGTATGAAATTCACCATCAGATGGAATGTCCTTTCTTTTATTACATATCTCAGGTGAGGAGCTGATTAGTTAAACTCCTTGTGTTTAAACATTAAGGCCCTACAAAGGCATAAAAGCCTTTTAAGGCCTCCTAAAGGAATACAATCAACTCAACTCCAACTGGATCAAGGAGATCTCTCTTTGCTTTTCAGCTTAGCCTCCAACTTCCTCAACTCCCACTAGACTGGTATCTTTGATTTCATCTGAAGTTGAATTGGGTGGAAACTTGGTTGCAGCTTTGCTTAGCTGCAGCCTGTCTCTCAAGAAAGGCTCTGGGCTTAAACTCCTCAATATTGCAAGATCTCAAAATGATAAACCTTGAGGCTGTGAAATCTCAAGACTGTTAGATGGAAGAACAGCCAGTCACATGACTTTGCTATCCCCAACCCCTGATAACTCAGAGGAATTCCCATAGGAGAGAGGCAGACAGAACCCTTAGCACACTGGAGTTCCTCCACGGCCAAACCCACACACAAGCCTGGCTGACTGGCAACATTTGCCTGCTTTCTCCTTGATTTGGCGAAGACTGGCCTCTGCGGGGGGCTTGCTCTTTTCCTTGCTGGGCCTCAACCTCAACAACTGGCCCTTGATCACGCAGGAAGGGCTGGTTCTTCTGGAATTTAGCTTTTTACACATTATGGGTGTCAACAATTTCACAAGAGTGTTTGATTTTGATTTATCTAATGGTTTCTTGTTATTGCAAAAAGAGAGGTCTTATGTTTCCTTCTACAGCTTATTCGGAGGCACAGCTCCCAGGACAGTACCATCCTGTGCCAGGCATTGATCCAAACATATTTTTCTATATTAACTGAATCCCTACAGCAAGTCTCTAAGAAAAATAAGACGCTTGACCCTCGAACGATGTGGAGGTTAGGGGTACCAATCCCTGAGCAGTTTAAAATTCACACATAACTTTTGACTCCCCCAGAATTTAACTACTAATAGCCTACTGTGGACTGGAAGACTTACCAACAACTTAAACAATGAGTTAGCACATGGTTTGTATATTATATGTACTGTATACTGTATTCTTACAATAAAGTAAGCTAGAGACAAGAAAATGTTGTTAACAAAATCATAAGGATGAGAAAATATATTTACTATTCATTAATTGGAAGTGGATCATCATAAAGGTCTTCCTCCTCATCCTCATGTTGAGGAGGCTGAGTAGGAGGAGAAGGGGTTGGTCTTACAGTCTCTGGGATGGCAAAGGTGGAAGGGGAGTCAGGAGAGAAAGGCAAGCTTGGTGTAAATTTTATTTAAAAATATCTGTGTATAAGTGGACCCTTGCAGTTCAAACCTTGCAGTTCAGTGTTGTTCAAGGGCCAAGTGTGTTATGCTCACTCTAAATATGAACACACAGAAGCCGAGAGAGTCAAGTGGCTCTGGCAGGGTCCAGGTAGTAAGTGGAGGAGCTGGCATTCACATCCAAGGCCCCTCCTCTCCTGCCTCCGCTTCCCCCAGTGAGGAATCCAGGCAGCTCTCACATAGGCCCAGAAGGCTGGATGAGGACAAGGCTAGTTTCAGGAAAACTGAATAGAATGAAAGACCCAGGGGACTCCAAGCATGTTAGGAAAGGACAAAGTTCTATATTGGACAGCAAATTAGTGAACCAAACAGTGAGGAACAAGTGCCAGGGCAGGGACAGGACGAGATCAGGCAAGAGAGGAGGCTGGACGCACACACTCTCAGGGTTGGGGAAATTCAGGATCTGTCCTGTGCCTGGGAAACAGGCCATTCATTCCCTGAGGTCAGAAGGAGTCATTCCCAGTGAGCCGAGTAAGGGACTCACACAGGTGCACCCTGAAGACAAGTGGCCACAGCTGGCAGAGGCTCTAGCCGACTGTGGAGCATCTCCTCCCAAGGCAGATGCCATGTTGCAGCAAATAAACGAGACCAGTGTTCCATGTAATCAAACTGGATAAATCACGGCCCCCAGAGACTCTCTCCCCAAATAGATCCCTCCCTTTTCAATGAGAGAAAGCCTGGCTTATGCAAAGCCACTGACTTAATGTCTGCCAATGCTTTGATATCCTTGCAGTGGGCACATTAGTAAAGAAACAAGAACATTGATTTCAAAGATTGGCATACCAGCTATTAGCAGTTACAATGCATGTGCATTTTTTAAGACAAAATTTTACACTGATGTTTGACCTCAAAACCTGACTCTTCTAAGATAAACAATAGGATGAAAATTCATTGTTTTCCTTCACCAGTGCATGAGAGAAAGAGGGCATGGAGTCATTGCTGGCAAATGTTTGAAAGAGCCTGTCTAATTAATCCAGTGCCCTCTCCCTCTGACTGATGGATTAAGAGGAAGTGACAGATGTCATCTGTGTTGACTTCAGCAGAGCTTTTGATTCTGTTCCACATGATTTACTCATCAACCCAAAATAAACAGGCCTCTGCCTCACAGCTCAGAGGTGGGCATGAGAAGCTGGGCGCCTTGGCATTTTGGAGTCTTATGAGTGGGTTCTCTCTCCGTGGGGGGTCCCAGGAAAGGCTGTCTCACAGACCAGGTGACATCAAAGGGAAGTCTTGAAGAGTAAGCAGGAGAGAGGAAACAGGGTTCTCTGGAGAAGAGCTGGCTGGAGATGTCATTCCCTGGGGACGGAGAAAGCACATATCCTGCTTCAGTCTGAGCATGGAAACCACTTTGGGATAGGGCTCAGCCCAGACCCCAGGCCTGGGTCTGAAGGACAGTGAGGCCGAATGGGAATTAAGTACTGCAGGGACCCAAGGACTCTGGAGGAGAGGGAGCCCTCAGGTGACTTCGTTACTCCTGTTTAAATCAGTGCCAGAATAAGGGATTTGGGGCGGGGGAAGGAGACGGAGGCACACTCACTGCTTTTTGGATGCCTCATTTTTGCCCAGATCTTTTTACTCCAAAGTGGAAGTAGGCAGTACCAGACAGTGGCCCTCCAAGCCCAAAAGCCCAAAAGCCAATGTGGGGACCAGGAACAGGGTAAAGAGCCCCCACATCACACTCCAATTCTGCCACTGATGCAAGGGGCTGTGATTCTAGGGACCCAGACAGTGATTCTAGGGACATGAGGTAGGGCTAGTGTGAGCTGTCAGGGGGTATGTTTGATTATTCACCCCTTCATTCCACCTGTGTCTCCTGGAGTGAGGAGGGCTTTGGGGGCGCTGTTCAATTTGCTGAGCTTTCCTGCAGGGCCTCAAATGCACCTGTGCAGAGAGTCCAGGCAGGAAAGGAAATGGGTAAAGTAAGCCAAGGAGAAGACAGCAGAGGAGGGGAGGCTGCCATTAACTGGGGAGAGGGAGCCCCCACTAATGGGGTCAGCACCACTTACCTCCAGCAGACTGTGGCCTTACGGGAGAATAACTTGGTCCTGGTCATCCACATTTTCAGAAAAATATTCCAAGTTTAAATTTTCTGTGAAGCCTAGCAAATATGAAACATTGACAACTCCTTTCAACTGGATGGCCCACACCAAACCGGTCTGTGAGTCAAGTTCAGCCTAGGGGAGGCCAGCTCCTCACTCCTGGCCCAGGTTTGAGGCCCACGGGTCCTGGGGTTCCCCAGCTCCACCAGCAGGACAAGCTCCTGGTGCCCTCTGCCACACTCAGCCTTAGAAACGGCCAACCCTTGACCCTGGTCACTGAACAACTTCTCAGTGACTTCTGCCTTGGAATCTGAAATAAATGAAGGATTGCACAAAGACAACAAGAAGAAAATTCAGAGGATTGACCACAGGAAGGGAAAAAACATAGTTTTTCGACTAGTCCCTGTGTTGATTAGCAACATGTGCACAGAGGAAGCCAACCATAAACTGAAGTTCTGTTGGGAAGACACATCCCTGGCTTTCAGCGCACGACAGGGCTCAGAACTTCTGTCCCGCTGGGCACCCCTATTCCTCCAAATCCTGGAAGAGCCCCTTCTCTTCCAACCTTTTTTTTGTGTGTGTATTTATAAGGCGGGCATACAGGGTGTTGTTTTGACATACACGATGTAATGGCTACTACAGTCAAGCAAATTAGCATACCCCTCACCTCGCATAATTACCGCTTTTTACGGTAAGGGCGCCTAAAATTTCTTCTCTTAGCAGCTTAGATGGAGATTTAAAATCTTACCATCTGAAGTCAGCTCCCCCCAGTTTTTTTTTTTTGCCCCAACAGTGCTTTTAAAAATGTGAACGAATGCTAGTATTTAAAAACTGGTAAACTACACATAGAAATCCAGATTCTCTTGAAAACTCCAAAGGCCCAGATCCCACACCCCCGCCCTCCCTGCCCCAGGGCAAAGACACCAGAGCTGAGTGGTCACCTCTGTCCTTGGCAGAGGTCCTGGCCTTTCCACTTTCCCCAGCCCCTACCTGGGCTGCTTCGCTGCACGCAGGGAGGGCAGGGGTGAAGAACTCAGACTGCCCAAGCCAGGTTGCAGAATCTCTTTGTGCCTCGGTTGATCTCTCTGTAAAATGGGGGTGATGGCATATCACCTCGTATGACTGCAGGGTGAGTCGATGAGGTAATGTGGGTGAAGTGATTAGAGCAGGACCCAGGACACAGGAACACGGGGAGGATGTGGGGCACCTGCGGTGTATACTATGTGTGGCCTGCATTAGCATCAGGCAAACCCCTCTTTAAAATACGAGAGGCTTGAGGCTCTGTGCTGGCTTTCTCCTCTGCCTTTGTAAGCTCTCCTCCAGACTTGTCCAAGGCTAGATTGCTGGAGGCTGGTATTACATCCTCCTGCTAACAAGTGTCACATTTGTGTCTCTGGCCAGGCATCCCCCCTGAGCACCCAGGTTTCTCCTGGTGCTCAGGACAGAGAACTTCTCTGACTTCTCTGATGCCTCTTCCGGCATAGCTGCCAACCTGCTTGACATCTCCCATGGGTGGCGCTATGGTCAGAATGTTTGTTTCCCCCCAAAATTCATACATTAAAACCTAACCCTCAAAGTGATGGTATTAGGAGTGGGGTCTTTGGGAGGTGAGTAGATCGTGAGAACAGAGCCTCATGAATGAGATTAGTGTCCTTATCAAAGAGGCCCAAGAGAATTCCCTCACCCCTTCTACCATTTGAAGACACAGCAAGAAGGTGCCATCTATAAACCGGAAAGCAGGCAGGCCCTCGCCAGACACCAAACCTGCCACCACCTTAATCTTGGATTTTCCAGCCTCCAGAACCATATGAAATAAATTTCTGTTGTTTATAAGCCACTGAGTGTTAGGTATTCTTTACAGCAGTATGCATGGGCTAAGACGGAGGACTGAAAGGCACATCAGAGAGAACTTTGAGTAAGTCTTGCCTCATCCCTTTCCCGGGCCTTCTTCCTTTCTCCTGATTCCTTTCAGAGCATCTGACTCCTCCATTGCCAAGTCTACAAGCTGGTCAGCCGGTTCATTACCAAGTCCTGTCCACTGGACCTCTCAATACACCTGCCCTCTGAAGCCTCACCTTCATGACTCACCTGGATCCAGCTTCTGCCTGCTGTCTTTTCCTCCAACTCCAGACCACGCCAATCTCTACACAGTGTCCCAACTGACCCTTGAAAAAGCCAATCTAATATGGGATAAGTCTAGACCAAAGGCCTGGGTTTCCAGTTACTTTTAGGATGAGGAGTCATGTCCTTGCCTGGTCTTCAGCCCCTGTGTGCCTTAGCTCCACCCACATCTCTCTGTGCTCACTGTGAGGACTCAGGGTCTCCCTCCACCTGATTTGAGGACTCAGGGTCTCTCTCCACCCAGCATGGGGACTCAGGGTCTCTCTCCACCCAGTGTGGGGACTCTGCTTCTCTCTGCTCAGTGTGGGGACTCAGGGTCTCTCTCCACCCAGTGTGAGGACTCAGGGTCTCTCTCCACACAGTGTAGGGACTCAGGGTCTCTCTCCACACAGTGTGGGGACTCAGGGCCTCTCTCCGCCCAGCGTGGGGACTCAGGGTCTCTCTCCGCCCAGCGTGGGGACTCAGGGTCTCTCTCCACCCAGTGTGAGGACTCAGGGTCTCTCTCCACACAGTGTAGGGACTCAGGGCCTCTCTCCGCCCAGCGTGGGGACTCAGGGTCTCTCTCCGCCCAATGTGGGGACTCAGCCTCTCTTTGCTCAGCGTGGGGACTCAGGGTCTCTCTCCACCCAGTGTGAGGACTCAGGGTCTCTCTCTGCCCAGTGGGGGGACTCGGCCTCTCTCTGCTCAGTGTGGAGACTCAGGGTCTCTCTCCGCCCAGTGCAGGGACTCAAGGTCTCTCTCTGCCCATTGTGAGGACTCGGCCTCTCTGCTTATTGTGGGGACTCAGCCTCTCTCTGCTCAGTGTGGAGACTCAGGGTCTCTCTCCGCCCAGTGTGAGGACTCAGGGTCTCTCTCTGCCCAGTGGGGGGACTCGGCCTCTCTCTGCTCAGTGTGGAGACTCAGGGTCTCTCTCTGCCCATTGTGAGGACTCAGGGTCTCTCTCCACCCAGTGTAGGGACTCAGGGCCTCTCTCCGCCCAGCATGGGGACTCAGGGTCTCTCTCTGCCCATTGTGAGGACTCGGCCTCTCTGCTTAGTGTGAGGACTCAGGGCCTCTCTCCGCCCAGTGTGGGGACTCAGGGTCTCTCTCCGCCCAGTGTGAGGACTCAGGGTCTCTCTCCACCCAGCGTAGGGACTCAGGGTCTCTCTCCACCCAGCATAGGGACTCAGGGTCTCTCTCCACCCAGCATGGGGACTCAGGGCCTCTCTCTGCCCAGTGTGGGGACTCAGGGTCTCTCTCCGCCCAGTGTGAGGACTCAGGGTCTCTCTCCACCCAGTGTAGGGACTCAGGGTCTCTCTCCACCCAGCATGGGGACTCAGGGCCTCTCTCTGCCCAGTGTGGGGACTCAGGTTCTCTCTCCACCCAGTGTGAGGACTCAGGGTCTCTCTCCACCCAGCATGGGGACTCAGGGCCTCTCTCCGCCCAGCGTGGGGACTCAGGGTCTCTCTCCGCCCAGTGCGGGGACTCAGGGTCTCTCTCCACACAGTGTAGGGACTCAGGGCCTCTCTCCACCCAGCATGGGGACTCAGGGCCTCTCTCCGCCCAGCGTGGGGACTCAGGGTCTCTCTCTTCCCAGTGGGGGGACTCGGCCTCTCTCTGCTCAGTGTGGAGACTCAGGGTCTCTCTCTGCCCATTGTGAGGACTCGGCCTCTCTCTGCTCAGTGTGGGAACTCAGGGTCTCTCTCCACACAGTGTAGGGACTCAGGGCCTCTCTCTACCCAGCATGGGGACTCAGGGCCTCTCTCCAGCCATTGTGGGGACTCAGGGTCTCTCTCCGCCCAATGTGGGGACTCAGCCTCTCTTTGCTCAGCGTGGGACTCAGGGCCTCTCTCCACCCACTGTGGGGACTCAGGGTCTCTCTCTGCCCATTGTGAGGACTCGGCCTCTCTCTGCTTAGTGTGGGGACTCAGGGTCTCTCTCCACCCAGTGTGGGGACTCTGCTTCTCTCTGCCCAGTGTGGGGACTCAGGGCCTCTCTCCACCCATTGTGGGGACTCAGGGTCTCTCTCCACCCAGTGTGAGGACTCAGGGTCTCTCTCCACCCAGTGTAGGGACTCAGGGTCTCTCTCCACCCAGTGTAGGGACTCAGGGCCTCTCTCCACCCAGCATGGGGACTCAGGGCCTCTCTCCGCCCAGCGTGGGGACTCAGGGTCTCTCTCTGCCCAGTGGGGGGACTCAGGGTCTCTCTCCGCCCATTGTGAGGACTCGGCCTCTCTCTGCTCAGTGTGGGGACTCAGGGTCTCTCTCCCCCCAGTATGAGGTCTCAGGGTCTCTCTCTGCTCAGTGTGGAGACTCAGGGTCTCTCTCCGCCCAGTATGAGGTCTCAGGGTCCTTGCATGAGCTCTTTCCTCTCCTGGGAATTCCTTTTGCTTCCAGGCTGACACCAGTGATCCTGGAGGTCTCCATGTGAATGTCCCTTCCTCAGGAGTCCTTTCCTGGCCATTATTCCTCAGCAAGCACACTTTCCTCTCCTCAAAACTCTTCCCACAATTGTAACCAAACACCGACTTGTGTGAAGCAGGTGATTTGTCTTCCTGCTGCACTGTGAGTGCCACGGGGGCCTGGAGCATGTCTCCCTGTGTGTCACCAAACCACCAGTGCCTGACTCAGAAAAAGCAGCTCAGAAATATCAGAGGAATTGAATAATTCATCCAAATATCAAATTTCAAAAGCATGGTGCAGAAAAATATCAGTGGCTTTCATCAACCACACACTAAAACATTAGATGGGTCTAGATGCGGGCATAGTTACAAATGTGGCATCCCCACGGAGGCATGGCCCCGTCACCCTGGGCACCAGCCAGGCCACACCCTGAGTATTCTAGTTGTACCATTCTTCTTTAAAAAGATACTGGTTGAAATACATGTGGACTGGGACATGCTCTCCCTTCTGGAGGGTAAGGTAGCCCACATCTTACTTAATGCAAAGCGCTGCTATTTCCACTGAAGTTTTCAGGAGCCTAGTTCTAGTTACCTTCATACAATGCCTGGCCCACTGTAGGTGTTCCCTGAGAGTCCAGGCAGCAGGCCAGCTGCAGCGTGAGCAGTTGCAGGGAGGGAGCCTCAGGGCTGTCCCTGAAGGAGCCAGCCCAGCCTGGCCACCTCCAAAGCCCGCATGCTTCAGGGGAACATGAGGCGCTCAGCCCTCCTCTGGCTCAATTCAGGCAAAACAGGAGAAAACGCATTTAACGTTAGCCTGGGGGACCTGTCAAAATGCTTTCCAGCCTTAAGCTTCTGCGATTTTAAAATTGTCTTGGGCTAAATGGTCAGGACTCAAAGGAGGGATTGGGAGGGTTGGGGGATGCTTATAGCCGGGACCCAGCCCGTCCTGGAATTGGACATAAAACAGCCAATTGAAGGAAAAGAATTGGGAGGCCCTGCTGGGATTCAGTCATAAGAGGAAATGAAACCAAGGGAAATTATTTAATACCGGTATTTCCTAATCATAACTTTTTGCTTCTTTGAACCGCCCTATGGGCCAATCTCATTGCAATCTTGCATTGAAGGAGGAAGAGGGTGGAGGAGAGGCGGTTGCTGCGGCATTTGGCTCTGCCTCAGGGTGACACTTCCGAAGGAGGTCCCCACCAAGCCCTGTGTCCAGAGCTGGGAGCGTTCTGAAAGGCAAACCCAAGGTCAGAGAATGACTCCCCAGTGCAGAAGAGAAGACGGATGACTCCTGCAGTACCTGAGACACCACCTCCTGAGCCAGCCACTTCCTGCTGGGGGCCTGAAAAAGACAGAACCAAGACATGAGGGATCTGGTGGTGTTTCCTGGACGTCTGGGGCTTGGGGATTCTGTGTGCATGGTAGAGAGGGGGTCCCAGCTCCCAAACTCCAGCAGCAGTGAGCAGAGGTGCACAGGTTGCCCAAGCAGAAACAGGAGAAAGGAGGTCTGTCCCCATGTGGGGGCCTGCACGTCTCGCACCTTCAGTGTGTGGGCTGAGGATGAGGCCTCAGGCTGCAGTGAGCATGCTGTCCCCAGACACTAATGTCGGCTTTCCCTTTGCCCAGACCTGGACAGTCACTCAGGTGTGGGGTCAGCGCTGAGGCACCGGCTGTTTCCTAGAAGCACAAGCACACCCTCAGGCCTCCCTCCCTCTACAGGAGAATGTGACCAAATATTCCATTTCTCCAGTGGATCTGTGTGCCAAGGGAAACTTAACTGCCACTTGGAGCATAACTGAAGGGGTGACAAATTATTTAGGGGATATTTGGGTTGCAGGGAATACCCTTTTAAAAACAACAAAGTGCCATCTTTTGCTTTTATCATGATGGCACATGGTGGGGGGGAACTACGTTTTTATTTGCTTGTTGTTGGGTACAGAGTTGCTTTCACGTTTCTCCTTCTCACACAGGTCCAAGTGCCCAGCCTCCCTCTGTCACCTCCCCATGCCCCTGTCAGAGCACTCAGGCCTGTCCCCAGGGAGTTCTGCGGGCTCCCTGCAGGCCCTCTGAGGGGCCTCCCATCCCACGGGACCTGCCTCCATCAGCCTCATACAACTTGCTTTGCCTCTGGCCACTCTGATCCGCACCCCCACGTTTGCAGCGCTTAATTATGTGTGGACTCCTGTGCTTGCTAGTTCAAAAAAGACCCTGAAAATAATCCAGTTTAACCTCTTCATTTTAGAGATAAAGACACTAAATTAAGTAGGTAAGGAACTTAAGTTCCACTCAGGGTCAACCCAGACATTTAATGGAAGAATAAAAATCAACCCCCTCATCTTCCCATCACTCTCTGCCACACCACGATGGCATCTGACTGTTTCATGTTTATGTCAGATGCACCATTGATTTGATAAGGGGCTTTGACAATACTTTTTAAAATAGAAATAATAAGGAAACACTTCCACATAAATGGAATTGCATCCTGGATTTCAGAGAAATGCTTAGGTGAGGGGAAGAGGGGTCTTGGGATCCAGGAAACGTCCTTCTATAGCCCTGTCCACTACCCAAAGCCTCACCTGCCCCACAGCCCCAGTGCTGGGCTCTGAGATGGGGGTACCGTGCGTGGTGGTCCTGCCAGGTAGATGGAGTGATTCGCTAGTGTGGCTCTTGGGTCATGACCCTCCCTGTTGTGGGTCCCAGGGGCTGGGTTATTGGAATTGCAAGCTCCCCGATGTCTGGCTTTGCCGGCACCCACCTGCAACCTTGCCATGGCACTGTCCCCTCAAGCTTCTGCTTAGAGGCTGTCACCTGGAAGAAATGCTGAGGCCAGCCCTGCCTCTCACCTAGGGTATTGACGGTCATTGTGAAGAGCATAATGCTTTCCACTAATCCATTGAGATGAGGCAACATAACAGCACTATTCCTATCCATAGAAATAAATAGAAAGGAGCTGATATCCTCATCTCTTGATGTGATGGGGCTACATGCTTTGATCATCGAAGTGCTTCTGTACACTTGATCTCAAGAGGGGAGAGCAGTGCAGAGGGAAATAGTCAACTTTTTTGTTTTTGTAAGTAGCACAGTAGACTTTTTTAATGATTAAATGATTTTTTTCCAGGTTTGATAAAACTGAAAGGAACTTTTGTTTTCTGTTTCTGTTGGGCTGATTTAAAGAAGAGATGAAATTAAAAAGATAAATAACAACAACAAACAACAAACAAAACAGTAACTGGGAAAGCTTCTAGAAAGCAAAGGGTATCTTTTCATCTTCCATCCTAGCTGAATCTCCTACTCTGTCTTCTGCACTGATTTTCTCTTTCTTTTATACCTTAGACAGGGTTCTGCCTAGTCCTATTTTTATATCTTTACAAGACACAGGATTACAGCCTACTCCCCATTTTAGGACTCGAATGACACTTTCACTATTTGACATTTGTTTTGGTCTGTCGAGCTAAGAATAATTTGTGGGAGCCCAACACAGCTGATTTTAATAAAAGAACCATGGAAATAATATTCGAAACAAACACAAAGCATCAGCCATCTCCAGCAAAGGAGCTGGCATGCAAATCCAGATTATCTTCCCCAACTGGCCACCCTCATGCTGGCCTGGGAGCTCACAGCATTCAGCACACAGGTTCAATCTTGACGGGATGAGCCTGCTTGTGTTTCAGAGCTGGGTGGCAGACAGGCTACCGGTGCAATTCTGTGTCTCACGCCCTGGGGGATTGTTCACTGTGCCTCAGCCCTCCTACCAGAGAGCTTATTCATGAGACAGGTATGTACTTGGGCAAACACAGAAAGCAATGCAGAACACGATTAGAAAAGCAAATCTTTCACCTTTTCTATTTAGAGCTGGGGGTGAAGAGGTACGTGTGTACCTTTGTCTTAAGATACACAGAGATACCATCAGTCTGGAGGAATTACTAAAATGAATTTATTTAGAAGACACAAACTCCTGGTATAAATTTTGTGAATTTTGAACTTTATTTTTAGATCCAAAGTAAAGTAATCTTGGGTTCTAGCCTAAGAGGCTTCCAACAGTTCTGTATTCTTATACCATTCCGTCCAGAGCAGGAGTGGCAGCCCAAGGAGCTATGGAGCCTGGCCCTCCTCTTTCAGATCTCCTTAACACCACTTTCCCTGCAAATAACCTTCCTTGTTAGTTGGGACTTGTTGGGTCCTTGTTAGTTAACCCCACAAAGGCATCTTAGTTGTCCAACCGAACATCAAGAAATTCTAATCTAAATTAGAATTTGTATTAATTATTTAAGTTTCATTGCTATTCTATTAATAGAAGAAGAGAGATGCACCCCCCAAATCTACCACGACTAATCTAATAAATCCCCAATGATTTTTTCCGAGAAATTACTGCACTAGCCCTTCAAATCTATGTGAAATTTCACATTGATATAGTTGTGTGGATCTATTTTCCCAGATTACTTTTTTAGGAGGACCATTCAGAAAGTTTTATAAAGCCCTCCTAGAGACAGGAAGAGGGAAAGTCACAAAGAACTGATAGAAACAAATTCCTACTTATGTGTTTCCTGAAATTATCTACCCTTGAAGATGCTCTCCAGCAACCTAAGAATGGTACTTTAAGAATATCTCTTAACAAATATCTAGGTTCTAAATGGAAGCAAATGTTGATTTACTCCTTTGGTGATAATGTCTACAAATTCTGTAAATAATTCACATTCTTACGGCTATTAATATTGTAAAGACCACCCAGGTTGATGAATAGAAGTTTTTAGCTAGAAGAGAAATAGCAACTGTGGCTTGGAGGCTAAATTCCATTGCAGAAGCTCAGCACTAAGGAACATCTTCCAGGAGACATGGGGTACCTGAGGGTGGGGAAGGGGGAAGTCATGAATGTGCGTTCAGAAACCCATGGCAGGGACACTGAGTGGCTGTCCACCCCACCCCAGGCTTGTGTGAATGTTGTGTTTATTCTTAGCCTTCAGAGCAATTAGCCAAAGTTCAGTGATGAGTGGAAATCTGGGGCAAACACCAAAATAATACATTTAAAGGGAATAACCTCAAAAATGCAACAAGCTGCATCTCTCTGTATCTCCCTAGAAACTATTGTGCTTTGTTTTTTCTGAATGAAGCGATTTTCCTTTGCATCTCTAACCATGTTTTGTTTTGTTTTCCACTTTTTGGCAAAGAAAGAAGAATCTGCAGGCCTTATTAAAGCACTGATAAATGCACGCAGCCCCTCTCTTTTGTCTCTTGGCCAAGGTGTCTGTTGTGGGGGTCTGTGCGCTGACTCAGCAACCACACACAGTAATTCTCTACAAGAGAACAGTCAATGGTCAGCAACTTCATATTTGTGGTCAAAATGAAGCGCTTAAGAAATGTCTACAGCTAATGAAGTACAGCTGACATGCAGAAGCATTCGTGAATGGGATGTGTTGGTGATTTTCACGAAGCATTTTTGTATTTGCGGGATGAATTTTGATTATTTTCATTCAGAGTTCTTTTTGACAGCCCTGAGAGTGAATTCAGTAGCATGGTGTTCTTTCAGTACCAATAGCTAAGAAAATCAAAGGGTTGTAACTTAGGAATCTGAGGCATATTAAAAGCCAAAGGTGTACAGCCCAACAAAGCAATTATACAATTCCTCAGCTCTGCAGGCTTTGGCATGATCTCCTTTTTCAAACCATGACATAAATGAGAAGAGACAGAAATGGTGCCCAACAGACAGCGATGCCAGGTTGCAGCTGGATTTTCTCCTCCTATCCTTACCCATGAACTTGTATCTTAATAGTCTAACAGAGTTTTAAAGAACTGCGTGTGTGTCCCCTGATATAGTAAGAATGAAGATAAATCTCTTCTTTTCTGCTAATGACACAGTTTTATTATCATGAACTAGCAGTGATCTCAAAAGATCTGACCACAGCCAGGAAGAATGAATCAAGCTGAATTATGTCAGACCTAAAACCATTGTTTTTGCAGACAATCTCCACAGCTCATGGGTCGCCACTCTGTAAGTTCATGAGCTAGTTGATGTGTTAAGCTCGGTCGTCCTGGTGAGAGCCTCCACATCCTTAGCTGCTCCAAGACACGTAAGAGAAGCTATCTCTGGAATCTTCCTAGGTCTCCAGTGACAACAATTGGTAACACTTACACTCTAGATGTTTCAGGTGCTAATTGGCTCTGCTGGACTCCATAAAGTGTGGACCTCTGGGGTCTCACTAAGAACAAGATTTAAAGTCAGACCAGTTCCAAAGATACTTCCTGAAGAGACTCTTGGATTTTGCCTGTGACAGCCCTCCCCAGGACGAGGAAGGCAGCCTCCCCTTACCCTCCCCAGGACGAGGAAGGCAGCCTCCCCTTACCCTCCCCAGGACGAGGAAGGCAGCCTCCCCTTACCCTCCCCAGGACGAGGAAGGCAGCCTCCCCTTACCCTCCCCAGGACGAGGAAGGCAGCCTCCCCTTACCCTCCCCAGGACGAGGAAGGCAGCCTCCCCTTACCCTCCCCAGGACGAGGAAGGCAGCCTCCCCTTACCCTCCCCAGGACGAGGAAGGCAGCCTCCCCTTACCCTCCCCAGGACGAGGAAGGCAGCCTCCCCTTACCCTCCCCAGGACGAGGAAGGCAGCCTCCCCTTACCCTCCCCAGGACGAGGAAGGCAGCCTCCCCTTACCCTCCCCAGGACGAGGAAGGCAGCCTCCCCTTACCCTCCCCAGGACGAGGAAGGCAGCCTCCCCTTACCCTCCCCAGGACGAGGAAGGCAGCCTCCCCTTGGGACAGCACTCTACCGACTTCTCAGCGTTGGAAAGAGCTGGTGGGTCCTGCCAGCCCACCCCTGGATTTCCTAGTACACCAGCTGTGCTCCGTCAGCAGTGTGGAACTGCAGACCTCAGGCCTTTCCGGGGAGCTCCAAACAGAGACTGTGTGATCCTCAAAGCCTAAAATATTTACTAGATGACCCCCGATAGAAAAAGTTTGCTGGCTTGTGGTCTTAACCCATAAAATTTGGGTACTCCCAAAGTTGCCTGCTTATCTTTTATGCCTTTTTTTCCATACCCTCTCTCGGTAGTCTCATTGATATTGTGACATCAACTTCTTTTTACCATGTCAATTGCTCCCATATCTAAACTCCAGCCTTTCCCCAAAGTCTAGGCATACCTTTACAAGGCCTTATTGACTAAGTTCAACAAGCCTCCACTCAAACCCATTATCATTTTTCCCAAATCTGCATCTCTTCTGGATTATCCTAATTTGGTTAACGGCAGCTCTAGTTCCCCAGAACTCAAACCCTTTGCTGAATCACTTGTGCTTTCTGGGTTTTATTTCTCCAATTTCCTTGATAAAGTATTTATCACTGTCCCTTTCTTCAAGAGGGGAGAATGGTCCTCACAGGTTTGGGAAGTGGTGATATAATGAGTTAATGTGTATTAATCATTTGGCACTGGGCAGGCACCGATAAAGGGCTCCATAATGCTTCTGCATGGCCAGATGGGTGGATATACTGATGGGTGAGAGGATGGATGTGCGGGTGGGGGACTGGATGGATGATGGATAGTTGAATGGGTGGATGGGTGGATGAGTGTGTGTGTGGGTAGGTGGATGGATAATGAACGGGTAAATGGGTGGAGGGGTGGATGAGTGTGTGGGTGGATGGATGGGTGGGTAAGTGGATGGATGAATGAATCAATGAATGGGACATGCACCAACTGCCACACGAGGTTTGAAAAGCATGATGTGATGAGAACTCTGCCTTTGGAAGCTAATTATGGCACACACTAATTCTAAGTATATAAAATGGTTGAGAGAGAGCAAACTGAAGAGGAGAGGACCAATGGGAAGAATATTTCCATATCCCAGGTTAGTAACATCCTGTGTACTACCCAGGATGACAGTAGTGGGAATGGAAGTGAGGGAATGAGCCAGGAAGATGCTGCCGGAGGAATGGACAGTGACCAGTACTTTATCAGGCAGGGTAGGGAGACAAATCTTGGAAGGTACGAGGGACTTAGCAAAGACGACAACAGTGTTTGAGCTCTGGGGACCAAAATAGCCTACTCCAGAAAAGCAGCAGGTTTAGGGGAAATGGTAAATAGTTTATGTTCAGACACCTTAAATTTAGTAAACAAGTTCTTACAAGGTTATCATATGTTCCAAAGTGGTTTAAGGTACCTTACAAAAAATATGCTACGAAAATAAAGGAAGTTAGGGAACTGGGGCTATTGAGAAGCAAATTGAAGCTTGTAAAGTTGCTAGAAGTGGGCCTTGGACTCTCTCATAGCTTCTCAATAGCAGACAGATCCTGGAGGAGAATCTCCCACCTCCCGGGGTTTGTGGGGAGGGGTTAGCATGGACTAACGCTTGCAAAGCACTCCACCCTGGGCAGGCACAGAGAATGGGCTCCATTTTTAAGTGCTCACTATTCTTTATTGTTATCTTGACTTTCTTATTTCTACTTTTTAAATTTTATATATGCATTATTTGCTTGATAGTGCATTAAGATCCCAAGGGGGCTGTGTCTCATTGCCCTACCACACTCATTGAATGGCATAGTTTATGCTGGTGGATGAATGAATCCATGGCTCAGACCCCCTTAGGTTGGCTCCTTTCTGCAAATCGGATTCTCCTGGCATGTAAGTGACGTTCCTGCCATGAGCAGAGCCCAGCAACAGCTCGGCTCCAAGCAGACCCCAGCCCATCAATCTTCCCACCGGCAGCATGTATTACACAACGCTTGGCGTGTTCTGCCATCAGGAATGGGTTGCTGGGAGCATGAATGGAGGTTCTGGGGCAGGAGAAAGATTTACAAAGTATGCCGAAGGTTTTATTTAGTGTGAAATAATTTCTCACTTTATTGCCTGGTGTTTTTTCCTTAGTGTAAGCACCCAAAGCCATGCTTAATTTAATAATGTATTTGCTTATTAATGTACTGTGTTTCCCAGTCATAAAATCTCCTAGAAGGATACTGAAAATTGGCAGATGTAAACACGCCATATGCTTTCTCTTCAAATCTGGCCATTTTGAATGTCAAAATATTTATTGTTTTATGTGCTTTATTATTATAACTTTTGTATTTCCACTGGAGTATTTTATTATTAAAAATGAGCATAATTTTCTATTTAAAAGATTTTCCAAATCCTCAGAAATACACCTAATTCTATTTTTAGATCATTTAAAGATTTGAGTTTTGAATGGTCAGTATCTGCAATACTTTTATTCTTGTCCAAAATTTTGGGGGGCAGCTTGTGCCTCCTGCCAGGGAGTTGGGGGAGAGATATCCAACCAGCTCTTCATTGCTGTGTGCAGTTTGAGGAATTCCTTTACCATGCCCAAAATGAGGCCTGTGTACTATTACTTGCTTACTTGCTTTGCAATGTCTAATTTAGCCTTTGATCTTTGGGGCTGTTGTTAATTTTATGGTTTACACAATTCAAAGTGTCAGGCAACTGTGAAGTGCTA
Organism: Pan troglodytes; assembly: GCF_028858775.2. Lineage (NCBI taxonomy): Eukaryota > Metazoa > Chordata > Mammalia > Primates > Hominidae > Pan > Pan troglodytes. The sequence continues at coordinate 138,908,862 of NC_072411.2, read as the reverse complement.
GCTCAGGAAAGAAACCCAGAGCGAGACCACCTCAGCTGCTGAGCTGGCCTCTCTAATGAGCATCCTTAGGGATGCTTCTCTAAGTACGGAGAGCCCGAGCAAATATTTGCACAGTTGAATTACATTTTCTAAGGCTACATATGCAGGTAAAATTCTCTTTCCAAGTCCCTGAGAGACTTATGGGTTCCAGCTACCTGCCTGGGAAGGTAGAAGGGGCCAATCAATTCCCTTCAACTGGCTTTGAGTTGCTCTGTATACACCCAAGTAAACACATGGAAAGCATGTAACAGGTGGATCTGGGTTCTGCATGGCATGATTTGAAGAAAATCTCCAGGGATATCTGTTGCAAACATATTCTTTGTGTTGTGGTGTGGTGTGTGTGTATGGGGGGTGGGGGAATATTTAATGGGCTGCTTCTGCTCTGGCCCAAGTTTAGTGTGTGTTAAATCTCAAGAAGGGAGAAATGGGTGGGTCACTGCAGTTTCAAGGTCTAGGAGGGTACTCACGTCTCCATCCTCAGTCCTCTAAGCCTTGTTATTATTAATACTATTGTTGTTGTTATTGTTATTATTTTAATTTTATTTATAAAACGAGGAAGAGAGCTTTGAGTGGCAGAGGCTGTTAGGAGCAGGTCAGGGCAGAAAGACCTAGGACAAGTGTCATGGGGAACAGAGAGGAAAGGAACAGGTACCAGCCCGAGGGATGGCTTCATTCTCCCGCTGCCGTGTCTCCTTCTGGAGAGATGGCGAGAAGATGGAAGGATGTAAATAGAGCGTTGGAAGTGACCTTGGGGGACTCTGTTAACCTCTTCAATTTGGAGAGGAGAGAAGCAGGTTCCCACACAGCCCCTGGTTAAGGGCAGAGCAGGGCCCTGCCCTTAACCAAGGGCTCTGGCATCTCCTTCTGCAGACCTTGGGCATGTCACAGAGGGCAGGGCAAAAGCAATTGTGAAGCTCATCCCCTCCCGAGTCTTGCTGCCACAAGAGAAGGCAAGGAAGGCATGAGCTGGGGCTGGCATTTGCCGGGTATTGTCATGAGTGCTTTCCCAATAGAAGCTTGTTTATTTCTCAAAGTAATCATCTGTGGTAAGTGTGACTTGTCCTGTTTTCATTTTATGATTGAGGGGACAGGCAGGGAGATGAATCAATTTGACCAAGGCTAGACAGTTTGCAAGTAATAAAGCCACAGTTTTTGTTTTGTTTTGTTTTGTTTTGTTTTTGAGACAGAGTCGCGCTTTGTTGCCTGGCTAGAGTGCAGTGGCATGATCTCAGCTCTCTGAAACCTCCGCCTCCCAGGTTCAAGCAATTCTCCTGCCTTAGCTTACCAAATAGCTGGGATTACAGGCGTGTGTCACCACACCTGGCTAATTTTTTTTGTATTTTTAGTAGAGACAAGGTTTTGCCATGTTGGCCAGGCTGGTTTTGAGCTCCTGGCCCCAAATGATCCACCCGCCTTGGCCTCCCAAAGTGCTGGGATTACAAGTGTGAGCCACTGTGCCTGGCCTAACACCACAATGTAAACCCAGGCTGAATCCAAAGCCAGCAGCTTGCAAGACCTCCTATAACAGACATGCCCTTCTAGGTGAATATGCAGCCTCGTGTAGGACTGGAGTGGCAGTTGTGTCTGGGCAGGTCAGGGAGAGATGGTTGAGGACTGGGTTTTGGAATGGGGATTAAAGGCAAGTAGAGTAACATTCGGTGAGCACCTACAGTGAACATAAATGGGTTTGACATCTCCTTTAATTTCCACAACAGTCCTTCAAGGGCTAGAATTTTCCCATTTTGCAGATGAGGAAACTGAGGCATTGAGACAGACATCTTGCCTAAGGTCACATGACTGATAAATGATAGAGCCAAGGGTTATATTTAGGAGTGTCTTATTCTAAAGTCCCTGGGTTTTGCACAGTACCGAGATGTGGCTGTGGCTTTCCCCAGTCATCGAACAATGAGGCCTCCTGCCACTCCTTTCAGTTTCAGGGTGGTTCATGCACAGAAGTTGACTTTTTGGATGGACTGTGCCACTCCTCATCTGTCTGGTAATGGCGGTTCCCGTCAGCTCAGGACCTCAACAGTTACTCTTCACAGGAGAACAGAACCCAGGGGTCATGATGGCAAACTGGCTACTCGGGGATGGCCCAGTGCTGGGCTTGGGAACACTACAGGAGTGTCAAAGACAAGGTGAGGGGAGCCATTGATCTAGGGTGAACTTGAGTATCAGTCCTTGGGGTAACTCATGGAGGGAGGGCAGTGTGTGATTTGGTCAGGGGTAGTAGAAGAAGATGTGGCTATGAGAGTCAAATCAGGATTTTGTGCCTGTGATGGGACTGTCGGTGGTTTTGTCATGGCTTCTCGTGGCCTATTACAAGGCAGGCACTGCCCAGCAAGCAGGCCAGGCGCATAGAATTTACAAAGCAGTCCTGAGAGAAGGACTTCTGCTCAAGCAGCAGGGCTGGGGCCAGATGTACGTTTCAGGCCAGCAGGCGCTCTGGTTACTGGAACGTAACTCATGGGGACTTGGGGTTTGAGTGGGAGTCACAGAGGAGCCTGGAAAGCTGTGGTGACTTGGTTGTACTGCAGTGAGGGGCACGCCTCAGAGCCAGGAGTGAGTACAGGAGAGGCAGCAGCATGCAAGGACAGAGTGGGTGTGCAGGCAACAGGACCCCGGACATCCCATCCCTGGGGTTCTCAGAGCCCTGGGCTGATGCAGTGAGGCCTTCGAGTGGTCCATGGTAGAGTATTAAGATGATGCTTCAAGCCCAGGGTACATTCAGGCAGAGACTCTGGTGCCAGGAAGACACAGTCACCTGGATAAGTGTGTTTGTGGCCCAGGCTCATGAACTCAGATGACAAGGGCGAGTTCTCTGTTCCTTTGCTTAATAACAAGGGATTTGGTTGTCTTTGGGTCTGTTTCAGTATTCCAGTAACAAAACAGCTTTATTTAGGACTCCATGAACGAGCCAAATTTTTCCGTGGTGTTTCTTTTAGGATATCTGTCTGCAGACGATGGACAATGGAATATGATTTGAGTTATCTGTTTTTTCCCATCACTTATTGGCCTTTTAGCTAATACCAAACGTGTATCTTGGCGACTAGAAGCAGAAAGGAGCATGGTTTTATATGGGCATTTTTAGCTGACATTTCACTGGATACCTTCAGGTGTCAAAATGAAACAGAATTAACCTCCCTGCCCTGTTCACACATTATAATCACTACCATATTCCCATATTTATGTACACTGCTGGGTTACCATCCCTAGAAGGTCTTAATCAAATGGTTGAAAAAATACATTCTGCTTTAGGTCTGTCAACTGGCCAGTATTTTCCTATCACGCATAGTAATGACGTGAGCCATTGTTAAAGCAAACCTGACCTTTTTAAAGGAAGGCCCAATCAAGTGTCATACCCAGTGTTCAGAAATGGCCTTGTAAAAGGCCTTCTCACAATGAAAGCAATCTTGGAAGAAACCATTTCCCGAGAAAAGCCAATTTGATATCCTGTAAAATCTGTTCGAGTTTCTTCTATCGGATTCTGTCCTGGGCTTCCAAGGGGATTACAGATTACAAACCTCAAGGAAAGCCTTTTCTTAGTTGGAAGAAAAACAAATGAAATATGCAAGATGTTTGTATTTCTAACAGCTAAAATATGTTTACACACACACAAACATACACATACACCCCACTAAGGATATAAACTTTCTAATGAGTGCCTGCAGTCCTGTCTCTTTTCTGTGCTGAGACTTCAGCATAAAAATCAGATTGCATCTGTCACCATTCAGCAGTATGCGCAATGAAAGCTCTGGAAATCTCTGCTTCCTCGGAGCCTGCGCCAGCTCCTCGAAAGTGACTGTGACCTCTCCCGTGTTCCCCGCCCTCCTTACCCTTGGGTCCTCTCCTGGCTCTCCCTCCCTTACCTGTCCAAGGAAGTGGCATGTGTTTACCACCTGGTGGTTACAGGAGACCCATGCAGGTGTGTCTGTTGGAAAGTGTAGCGAGTGGACTCTTTCCAAAGGGGTGACCTCATCAGTCCTGAAAAACAACTGCCCAAATGGACATTTGTGTAGCGCACTTCACTTTGCATAATGACCTCAGGTGCTCTCGGTCTTTTTCAGTCCTCAATGAACGCTGAGCTCTTGAGAACACTTGAGACTGGTTGTCCTCTGAGTGGGATATTAAAGAAAATGCAATCTCCATCTGTAGACCCGGGGGATGGAGAGCAGAGATGTCCTTGTGTGGTATAACACAGTTCCTTCCCTGTGCTCTTGACAGCTGCCTCCTGTCTTCTCCTGCCTGCTGTCTTCCTCTAGGACTCTGTCCACGTGGCACAGCTAGGGGCTGGTTATTTTGTTCTCTGGTGCCCTTGCCAATGTGGGCCCCAGTCAGGACATTTTCTAAGGTCCAAGTCTTCAAAACAGCATCTCCTGGTCAGAACAGGTCTCACCCAGATGGAGAAAGGAATCCTCCACTCACCCTCCCTCCCTGCCTTAACCACCCGCTCCTGGCAGAATTCACCACTCACCCAGTGCCCTCTCTATTTTGAGTCAGGAGAACATCGATAACTTGGATGCGCTTACCTGTGGTGTGTCCATCTTCCCACACTAGACTGACCTTTTTGAGGGCACTTCCTTCTCTAATATTTGCCATTCTGCCGAGCACATGGTACACTGTTTGCTTGGTCTTTATTTGTGGAATAAATTAAGGAATGCATTGTGTGTGGATGTCTGTGTGACTCCTGTTCCCAACTCTTACAAACTTGGGGCAATTTCAGTTTCATCAGTTGTAGATAGAAATACAATCATATTGCAGGGCTCTTGAAATAGCACAGAAAAGGCCTCACATATGAGGTTGTCAAAAAATCCACTCCCTTTCCCGGCTGTCTTCAGCCTCTTGATGTCTTCATATACAGGCTTTTATTACTAGCCATGGTGAGGCTCCATCTTATCTCAGGACCAGCAATATGTCTCATAGGTTTTGGCATTTCCTTCCTCCCTTGCAAAGGCTTCAACCATCATTTCAGGTGCACGGTGAAGCAGTTGGTTCTTCTGAGCCAGCTCCAGGTATTTCCTCAGAGACAGAGAGGCAGGGGAGGGGTGGGGCAAAGGGTCCTCCCCTTGTCCCCATGAACCTCGCCCAGGGCCTGGGCCACCACAGGCCCGTGTCCAGACTGCTTGGGAACTGTGAGCTTTGCCTATAGGTCTGGCCCTCCCACGCCATGACTGTGGTGAGGCCTGGTAGGTCATTGTCATCCCTGGAAGCTGGCTGCTGAGGGCACGAGCCCCCACAAAGGAAGAAAGCGCCCATAAAACCCTGTACACGGACCTGCCCGAGGCAGTGTCTGCCCTTGGGAATGACAGCCATCTGTGTGCTTGGAAGCAAGTTGGGGTGATCAGGGACAGGGCAGGTAGAGACCAACAGGTGGGGAGGAGCAGGTGTATCCTCAGCCTGGATATGCGCTCGGGTCAGGAATACAGTTTACATTACAGCTCAGTGTGTGTGCAGGGACGCACACACACACATGCACTGTACACACACACACAGAATGGAAACAAACATCTTATTAAAATCACACAGGATACATTCTGATCTCTTCTTTGATTTTTTTTATTCCACTCCAGGCTGGCCTAGTCTATTTCAATTTTTAAATGTTGGTCATGGCCATCTACCTTGAATTGACATCCATTTACATTCGTAGTTGGAGACCCTCCATTTGCAAAGTGGTGCCTTAAGCAATACCCCCAACACCAGTGGGGACTTTTGAGCCCAGATTTCTGGGCACTAAGGGGAAAGTAGGCAGGTGGTTGGGTTTCAGGAACCAGTGAGGACACAGGAAGAGTCAGGACTAGGGTGAGGCAAGAAAGGTGCCTAATTTAGAGGCATACAATTTGAAGAGGTGCTTACTCTCTGCCCTCACAGAATGTGAGAGCAGCTTTCAGTTTTGTGCCCAAGGCACCTCTCTCCCCTCACCCAGCCCCAGCCCTGGCTTCTAGATGTGATCATCCCATTTTACAGATGAGAACTCTGTCATGGAGGTAACAAAGACTGTGACTGAGGTCCTGGGGCTGAGGCAGGATTCCAGCCTGGGTCTGGCTGACATGAGCCCAAGCTGCTTCCCAGGCATTCTGCATTCTCTGCCCAGCCCTGTGGGAGGTCCCTGAGGCAGGACGCAGCCACATGAACCCCAACTGAACAGTCAGCCCAGGGGAACACTTAACTTACACAAAGCAAAAAGAAATGGCTTTCAAACATCACTGTGGTACAAAATTAGGACCCCCGACGGATAGAGTGAGTTTCTGAAGACAGACCGGGGTGTGTTGGCTGGGTGGTTTCTTAGAGCACACATCCTATTCCACAGTCTTCGGGCTAGACTGGCTCAGCCCCCTGTGCTTATTAATGGATCCTTTCCCACCTGGCAGGACCTGCAGCATGGTTTGCAGTGGGGAGAATCTGCAGGCCGGCTGGAGCTACTGTCAGTGGAGGAAGCTTCCAGATGCAATAGGGCCCACGTCCAGGCTCAGCTCACCCCACTGTCGCTGTTTCACAACTTAGCACCTCCCAGAATAGAGGTCTAAGTGAGTGGGTGTCTGGGACAGGCTCTTTCTGGAGCCCTGGGACTTGCTCATTTCCTTCCCCTCCATGTGCTCCGCTGGGGTCCCTCTTGCTCTTGTTCCACACCCTCCTCCTGCACTGGCTCCTTCCGTACTGCTGCTGACATGCTGGACTGTCCCACTCTCAGTGAAGCCTCCCTTCTGCACAGGTCTCTCCATCCCCACCAGCTGGGATGCTATGGGTCCTCTGGAGTCAAGCTGTCTGCCTGGGACAGAGCATGGCCAGAGTGGTTAAAAGAGCCTGAACCTGCCTCTGACCCACGGGCTGCCAGGCTCAGATGAGCTCACATAGGAATCACAGCTTAGTCATTACCTAGTCATCCTTCATTCCATCACCCGCTGCTCAAGGACTGGGGCTCTGTCACACGTGCATACCGCACAGCTTCTCAAAGGCCAATCTATCACAGTGTCATCCAGAAAGCAGGCTTGCAACACGTAACTGTTGAATTAATAAAGGTCCCATGAGGAGAAAGTGGAGCCCACAGGTTAGCAAGTCCAATTCAGAAAATCCAGGGGGCACTGGACTTGGAAGTGCAGAGGGGCCCAGCAGAGAAGCTTATGAATCAGGTCGAGAAGAGAGGGCTGTTGTCCCCTGCTTGAAGGTTGAGAAATTTAGAGTGGATTCAGCCTAGATTCAACTTCTGGCTGTGAGACTTTGGTCCATTTACTGAGTCTTTTTCACCTTTAATTTTCTTATCAGGAAAAAATGGGGACAATAACAGCTGCAGCCTGCAAGGCGTATTTTGGGGATTTAATGAGATGTGAGTGGAAGGCCCATGCGTCATGACGAAGGTCAGCAGTTTGTCCTGAAGCCTGGGCTTGCTGTGCTCTTGGCAGAGGGCAGCGGCCCTCCCACACCTCTTTGCAGGTAGCCAGGGACAGAACAGTTCAGAACTCCCCACAGGTGGGCCTGCCCTTCCCTAGAGCAAAGCTCTGGGGAACTGGGCTGTGAGCCAATGATCTGCACCCGGCAGCCCAGTCTGAAATCCGCTGGTGGCCAGGGTGGCAATGGCCATGACTTGGCTGCACCTTCCACAGCCTGATGTCCACGCAGGAGTCATCATGCCAGAGTTTTTAACCCTTCAATGTCTAAGGTAGGCTTTAAAGGCTGGGAAGAGGTACCTCTCCATCTCATTCACATTCTGTCTGGGGTGCCATATATCAGAATCAGACAAACTTCCTCTCTCTTGCCCAACAATGCCATATTTGCTTAGGGTAGAAAATTAGGGAAATACAGAAAAGTGAACACACACATAAACTCAAACATACACACATGCGTACACATACACACATGCACACATACACACATGCATACACATACACACATACACATGTGCACATACACACATACACACAAGCATACACATACACACACATGCACACATACACACATGCATACACATACACACACATACACACATGCACACATGCACACGTGCACATTCACACATGCACACATGCATACACATACACACATGCACACATGCATACACACACATGCACACATACACAGACACATGCACACATGTGCACATTCACACATGCACACATGCATACACATACACACATACACACACGTATACACATACACACATACACATACACAATGGCACACATGCACACATGCACAATACACACATACACACATGCACACACATACACACATGCACACATACACACATGCACACATGCACACACACATACACACATGCATACATGCACACATACACACATACACACATGCATACACATACACACACACATGCACACATACACATGCACACATGCACATACACACATGCACACATACACACATGCATACACATACACACATGCACACATACACACATCAGCCATCATATCACTAACAAGAAGAAGACATGTTTAATATTTTGTTTTATTACAATCTGTGTTTTTAAATACATTTTTTCTTATATAAATGAAATCCCTATATAGGTAATTTTTAACCTGCTTTGGTTGTTGTTTAACATTAGAACACAAGTGTTTTCCTGTTTTGTTTTGTTTTTTGATTGTTTGTTTTGAGCAGGGTCTTGCTCTGTCACCCAGGCTGGAATGCAGTATGTGATCTCAGCTCACTGCAACCTCTGCCTCCTGGGTTCAAGTGAGTCTCCTTCCTCAGCCTCCCGAGTAGCTGGGACTACAGGCATGCACCACCACGCCCAGCTGATTTTTGTATTTTTAGTAGAGTCAGGGTTTCACCATGTTGGCCAGGCTGGTCTCCTGACCCCAAATGATCCACCCACCTCTGCCTCCCAAAGTGCTGGGATTACAGGTGTGAGCCACCGCACCTGGCCTGTTTTCCTGGCCTGTTTCCTGAATGCATCATGATCTACATACTCTGTTCCCTGACTTTAGACACAGATTATTTCTAATTTTTCTCTATTATAAATATAGATGTGATAGATATGAAAATGTATTTTATATCAAATTCTGCCTATATTTTTCCCGAAAAATATTTTAGCTAGATCTGATGTTGCTAAGAAGGGAGAAATAAGCTGGTTTTTAAATGTTTTTTCTCTAAAAGAGCATACAGTAAACATTTTTTGCTAAGTGCTCCGTAAAGTCTCCATCACAACTATTCAGCTCTGCCATCATACCACAAAAACATCTACAGACATTTGGGTGTGGCTGTGTTCCAGTAAAACCTTATTTACAAAAACAGCCAGTGGGCCAGATTTGGCCCGCCAGCCATAGTGAGCTGACCTGCTCTTCCAACACCAGCCTGGCAGCTCCGCCTGCCACTAAGGTAGGCTCTTTCTTCTTGCCTGGCTAACATCTGCTCTTCCATTAGGTTTCAGTAAATATTCGTTTCCCAGGGAGCTCGTTCCTGAGTCTTTAGAATGTCTTTTAGAACAGTTATCCCAGCTGTAATTAAAGAGATCTTTACAGAGAAAATCATTATTCGCTGATTCCCCTTCTTCATCTGAAATGTCAGTGGCGTTCTTGGCTTTTTCCTTCTTGGGTCTTCCAGGGCCTACCATAGATTTTCCACACAGAGGAAAATCTGATGTATTAAATCACGGGACGCAATGTACTTTTCACACCAACAATCCTGAGGCCCTGAAGGTCGACGCGTTAATCCTCACAACAGACCCATGAGATGAGCGTGGTTCTTGCTTTTACAGAAGAGCAAATGGAAGATCAGAGAAGCTCAATAACTCACACCAAGTCCCAGGGCTGGTGAGGGGAACGTTGACCTGGAAAAAGCTGCTGGCATGCTCCGCAGAGAGCTCACTCGAGAGACAGGAAGGCACCACCAATGGCCTCGATCCCATCGCCTCGCCTGGGGAGGGGAGCTGAGGAGAAGCCACAGAAGGATCGACTCATACTTCCATTTATTAGGCTTGGTCAGATCAAGGAGGCAAACTTGGCCTAGCTTTTACGCAGCCACTCAGTTTTCTAATCAAATGACTCCATCGAGTTATTAATTTGATCGACAGATATAAATTGAGCTTCCACCAGGTGCCACGCTGAGAATAGTATGGGGAGTGAAGCTGGCTTTCCCTGGTGACTCATGGAGAGGCAGACATTGAACCATCACACACACACACACACACATATGCACACACACATGCACACACACGCATGCATACACACACACATGCACACATGCACACACACATACATTCTCTTTCTTGAATTACAGCTGGGATAATTGTTTTAAAAGACAGAATCCATTCTAAAGTCTCCAGGAAGAGCTCTCCGGGACAGGAATATTTACTGAAACCCAGCGGAAGAGCAAGTGTTAGCCAGGCAAGAAGGAAGACCTCAGCGGCAGGCGGAGTGTGGACCAGGCCAGGAGTCGGAAGAGCAGGTCAGCTCACTATGGCTGGCGGGCCAAATCTGGCCACTCTGTGTTTTTACAAGCAAAGTTTTACTGGAACACAGCCACACCCAAATGTTTGTGGATATTTTTGTGGTACAGTGGCAGAGCTGAATAGTTGCGATGGAGACTTACGAAACACGTATCCTCAAATATTTACTGAGTGATCTTCTAGAGAAAAAGTTCCAAAATCCCAGCTGTGGAGAAATAGGACAAGGTGGCTGGGGCATGGTGAAAGAGGGGACATCGGTGGGACCTTATGGGCCTCGGGGACCACCGGAGAGAGTTGGATATGGTTTGGATTTGTGTCCCCGCCCAAATCTCATGTTGAATTGTAATCCTCAGTGGTGGAGGTAGGGCCGGTGGGAGGTGATGGGATCATGGGTGTGGGTCCTTCATGAATGGTTTAGCGCCATCTCTCGGTGCTGTTCTCGGTGACAGTGAGTGAGTTACTGTGCTGTCTGGTGGTTTGAAAGTGTGTAGCACCTGCCTGCCTTGCCCCTGCTTTTGCCGTGTGAGCTGCAGTTCCACCTTTGACTTTCCTATGATTGTGAGTTTTCCTGAAGCTTCCCCAGAGGCTGAGGAGGTGCAGGCACCATGGGTCCTGTACAGCCTGCAGAACTGTGAGCCAATGAAACCTCTTCTCTGTATAGATCACCCAGCCTCGGGTATTTCTTTATAGCAATGCGAGAATAAACTAATACAGTACCTTTCCTGAGAGATAAGAGAGAGCCACTGAAGATTATGAACAAACCAGTGAGAGGACAGGTTTATGTTTGTTTGTTTGTTTTTCTGAGACAGAGTCTTTCTCTGTCACCAAGGCTGGAGTGCAGTGGCTTGATCTCAGCTCACTGCAATCTCTGCCTCCCTGGTTCAAGTGATTCTCCTGCCTCAGCCTCCCGAGTAGCTGGGATTACAGGTGCCCGCCACCACGCCCGGCTAATTTTTGTATTTTTTTTTTTTAGTAGAGATGGGGTTTTGCTATGTTGGCCAGGTTGGTCCCGAACTCCTGACCTCAAGTGGTCCGCCCGCCTCGGCCTCCCAAAGTGCTGGGATTACAGGAGTGAGCCACCGAGACTGGCCTGATTTATATATTTTTTAAAATTACATATTTGACATAACAGTCCCTAATACTCAGCTTTAGGCTTGCTTTTCTTGATTTCTAGTAGTTCTTAATAAATATTTGCTAAATGAATGAAATAATCTTAGTAAAAGTTTTAGGTGACATTCAGATATAATGGAAGCATGGTCATATCATGAAGTTCTTGATTATATTATATTTTTACCTCAAGCCATTTCTTTTTAGAAAGTGTTTGTCCTGTAAATAAACAAACTATTCTCAAATGTTTTCTATTAACACTTTCTACAATTAATTGCTGTCCTTTTTGGTAGTGATATTCTAGTTCAATAATGTAGCTCAAAGCAGATTAGCTGTACACAGGGCAGGGTTATGATTGCCTTTTTTTTTTTTTTTTTGAGATGGAGTCTTGCTCTTTCGCCCAGGCTAGAGTGCAGTGGCACCATCTTAGCTCACTACAACATCCACCTCCTGGTTTCAAGTGATTCTTCTGCCTCAGCCTCCTGAGTAGCTGGGACTACAGGCGCCTGCCACCACTTCTAGCTAACTTTTTTTGTCTTTTTGGTAGATATGGGGTTTCATCATGTTGGCCAGGCTAGTCTCGAACTTCTGACCTCAGATGATCCACCCACCTCAGCCTCCAAATTGCTGGGATTACAGGCGTGAGCCATTGTGACTGGCCCGATAATTGCCTTTTGATTTTGCTGTGCTGGGTTGCTGCTGCCGTGAAGCCCAGTTCCCCAGCTGAATTGGGCATCAGTTCACAATGTAGAGCTTCCCAAGGATGCCAGGCCCAATGGGTCCATTTGCTTATTAGTGTTAGTTGACACTTACAGGTCAGAGCAAAAGTGTTAGTTCCCTCCTTGAGCAAGGTTGTCCTGGACAGAAGATACACGAACATCCCAATATGACCATCTGGTCAACCTGACAATTAACTGCCCCTGCCGAAGCAAGTCCTGGGGGTCAAGGGACTGCTCCCTGGCCATGCCCATGCACACGAACACATACCCATGCACACATTCCCATGTGCACACACTTGCACACATGTGTTTACCCTCATTCCTAATCACTTGTGTTTCAGTGGTCAGTGTGATGGGTAATTTTATGTGTTAACTTGACTGAGCCATGGGGTAACTAGATATTTGGGCAAACATTATTCTGGGTGTATCTGTAGGGCGTTTCTGGGTGAGAGCCACATTTGAGTCAGCAGAATGAGGAAAGTGGATGACCCTCCCTTGTGGGTAGGCCTCCACCCAGCAGCTGAAGACCTGGCTAGAACCAAAGGCTGAGTAAGCAGGAACTCCTCCTGCCCAACTATTTGAGCTAGGCCATGGGCAGTTTCCTGCTTTTAGACTCAGAGTGAAACACCAGCTCTTCTTAGGTCTCAAGCCTGCCAGCTTTGGGACTTGGAACTACACCTTTGGCTCTTCAGGGTCTCCAGCTTGCCGACTGCGGACGTTGGGGCTTCTTGGCCTCTATAATTGCATGAGCCAATTCCTTATAGTAAATCTCTCTCTCCCTACACACCACACACACACACACACACACACACACACAATTGGTTCTGTTTCTCTGAAGAAATGCAGTGTATTAGATGAAGAAATACAGTGTATTCGATTAGTCAGTATATATAAACAATGGGATATAGGCATAGATATGGATATATATTATTATGGGAATTGGCTCATGAGATTATCGAGGTGGAGAAGACCCACAGGAGACCATCTGCAAGCTGGAGAACCAGGGAAGCCTGGTGGCCTAGCCCAGTCCAAGTCAGAAGGCCTAAGAACCTGGGAACTGAGAGGGTAACTCTCCGTACAAAGAGTTCTGGAGTCCCAAGGCGAGGGAACCTGGAGTTCTGATGACCAGGGGCAGGAGATGTGCGTCCCAGATGCAGAGACAGAGAATTCACCTTTCATTGGTCTGTTGTTCTATCTGGGCCCTCAGCCCACTGGAGGGTACTACCCACATTGTGTGAGGACGGATCTTCTTTACTCAGCCTGGAATCAAATGCTAGCCTCTTCTGGAGGCACTTCATAGACCACCTGGAGGTAACACTTTATGAGTCAGCAAGGAATCCCTTAACCCAGTCAAGTAAGCATCCAAAATTAACTCTCAGAAGCAATCAGTATTTTCCAAACGTGACTCAGCAATTCCACCTTCCCAGTTAGCTTTCTCTCTGCATTATAATTTCTGTCTTCCTTTAAATTGAATTTTTTTTTTTTTTTTGAGACAGAGTCTTACTCTGTTGCCCAGGCTGGAGTGCAATGGAATGATCTTGGCTCACTGCAACCTCTGCCTCCCAGGTTCAAGTGATTCTCCTGCCTCAGCCTCCCAAGTAGCTGGGATTACAGGTGCCTGCCACCACGCCTGGCTAGTTTTTGTATTTTTAGTGGAGACGGGGTTTCACCATGTTGGCCAGGCTTGTCTCAAACTCCTGACCTTAAGTGATCCACCTGCCTTAGCCCCCTAAAGTGCTGGGATTACAGGCATGAGCCACCGTGCCCGGCCTGACTTATTTTCATAATACATTATGTTAAAAAGGGACCTTAGTATCACTGCTTCTCCTTGAAAGCCACCATCATTTACCACGAATAAAGGCCAAATCATGCTGTTACCCTTAGGGTAGTTTCTGTGACCTGCCTAGTCTCAGCCTTCTAGGCCTGCTCGTTCTCTCTGCTAAACTGAGAGATAAGCCAGTGCTGGATGTCAAAGGTGGAGGCAGCAAAGATAGAGACAGAGGCTATAAAGTTCTCACTGTGTGATTTATGACTCGATGGCTTGCACTTGTCCCACATTGCAGAACAGTGGCCGATCCCTGGGGTCAGCCCTGCCCCTGTCCTTGGGCGCTGACCCATAGACTCAGCTTCCCTTAATGACAGAGGTCAAGAGAAGGCCGGGGAGTGGTTCTCAATCCTTATTTTACTGAAAAATCACCGGGAGAGTTTGGTAGAAATGCAGCTCTTGGGGCAGAGGAAGGAATCTCCAGAGGTTCTGATTTGGGGAGAGGTTGAGGAGTGGACACGTTTACAAGCATCCAGGTCATTCTTGTGCAGGTGGCTGCAGCCTGTCCTCAGAGACACAGCAGGGGGCTTGGACAATGAAGGTCTGGTTTGAGCGCAGTCTTTCTGGATGAAGGCCTCCAGCCAAACAACAACAAATAGCTCTCAACCAGCCCGAGACAGAGGTCTGGCTTCATTCACACCACCGTGGTTTAGAAAAAAATCTATGCACTATAAATGTGCACACAATTCTATCTGCTTATAAGAGTGATTTTGGTTTGAGGCACTTTATTGCCAGATTCCTGGAATGAGAAGTTGTTGGATGTTTACTTAGATCAAAAAAGAGTTCAGTAAAATATAAAATGCATTTAATATTCACTCTGGGTTAGAGGGGTACGTACCAGCTGCCTTCTGGGACAGCAGCTACATTCAGGCAGTGAGAACTCAGAAGTTCCCTGCTCACCAGGAATCCTGAACAGCAGTTCATTTCCACTTTCTGTGGGGGGCTTCACAGCGGCCCCAAGAAGATAATGTCCCTCTCCCACTCCCTGGAACTGTATTACCTTACGTGGAACAAAGCATGGTTCGGTGAAGGGTCCTGGCCCTTGAGCCTAATGTAATGGCAAGTGTTCTTGTAAGAACGGAGTAGAGGGAGTTCATACGAGCAGAAGAGAAGGGGCCATGGGCTGGTGGCAGGGAGGGGGCGAGACAGAGACTGGAATGATGCTGTTTCCAGCCTTAGAGTCCCTGGAACCACCGGAAGCTCCAGGGAATTCTTTCCTAGGCCCTTGGGGAGGGAGCACGGCCCTGCCACCACTTTGATCTCAGACTTCTGGCCTCAGAACTATGAGAGAATAAATTTCCGTTGTTATAAGCCACCAAATATG
Source organism: Pan troglodytes (assembly GCF_028858775.2). Classification (NCBI taxonomy): domain Eukaryota; kingdom Metazoa; phylum Chordata; class Mammalia; order Primates; family Hominidae; genus Pan; species Pan troglodytes. The sequence continues at coordinate 138,893,452 of NC_072411.2, read as the reverse complement.
TGGTAATTTGTTACAAATAGCAGCCTCAGAAAATGAATGCACCTCCTAGAAGGACTCAGGAATGGAACTCAAGGAGATGTGGATGTGGCTGTCTATAAACAACACAAACCTTTTGGTTCTCCACAAAGAGGGTCAGACAGACTGAACGGCTGAGTTTCTCATGGAATATGGATGCAGGTGTACACACACACACAATGACTTTGCTACAAAGATATGGGTTCTGTGCTCTCACCTGGGCAGGCCTGGCTAAGCAGACTGTGCAGCCATGAGTGGGTAACCCCCCTGTGCTTCTTCACGGCCTGCCAGATGTAGGGTACTTTCCTCTGCCCCACAGAATATGCAGTCCTGCGGGGCACCTCTCTTCCCAGACTCCAAGAGGACTTTGGGGCCAGGCAATGGGGTTGGCTGTGCTTTCAGGAAAATCCAGAGCACCGCTGCCCAAAGGAAATACAGTGTGAGCCCTATACCCGACCTTACATTTCCTAGAATCCAAGCTTTAGAACTTTAAAAATAAGGGTGAAATTAATTTTAATAATATATTTTATTGGTCTCAATAGATCCAACATTATTTTCACAGGTACCCTTTATGGGAATTATGTGTGAAATATTTTACCTTTTTTTCTTGTGTTGACTGCTAAATTGGGCATGTATTTTACACTTTCAGAGCATCTCAGTTTGAGCATGGGCGTTCCCAGTGTTCATTAGCCACACAGCCAGTGGCCTCTGTGCCGGACAACATGAAGTCAGTGCTCAGGGGACTGAGAAGGTAGCAGTTGGGCCGCAGGGGCTGCTGGGCTCCCTCTGGTACCCCTTATCTCTGGTATTTGATTTTCGAGGCCCCTGACGGCGATCCCTTGCAAATCCTTCCAAGGAGGCTGGGCTGCGTGTGTGTTCATGTGTGGTTGTGGTTAGGGGCTGGTCCATGCGTCTGCAAATGGGGAACAGTGCCTTCAGGAAGTCATAGCCCGGATGAGAGAGCAAGGCAGACACCATGGCTATGATGCTGGCCATGGTCCAGAGAGCTGAAAAAAATTTCCATCAGCTCTGAGTGAATGCCTGGGGGGCTGCCGGAATGGAGCTGGGTTGAGGTCTGGAGTCCTTAAATCATGGAATCTTCCAGAACAAAATCTCCCCATGTTGCATCAGTTAGTGAAAGCCCTGGATAGTCCAGCCTTGAAGTATCTTTAGGGAGAAAATGGGAGGAGAAATGGTTTCACCTCGTTTTGAATGGAAAGTTAATTGCTTTTTGGAAAGTTGTTTTCAGCCAGATGAGGACCACACAGAGGAAAAATAAAACACACACACACACATTGCCCGCGGATGGGAGTTTAGCCAACAGTGACAATAGCCGTCTGCTTCTCCGAGTCTGATGGACACCGAGGGCAACCCGAGGCAGGGCCATTGTTTACCCTGACAGCTTAACAGCAGGCTTGAAGGGAGGGGAGGCTGCAATGGCAGTGGGGAGCTGTGAACACTTAATCCGTCACAGAAACTTCGAGGGAATCAGGCGCCGTGGAGCCCAGACGGGCCAAACCCTTAATTGTTGGGCAATTCGCTGTCTCGGCTGCCCTCAACTGAACCTGTTAGATACCAGCACAGCACATCGGGCAAGGACCTGCCGTGTGGGAGGGCCCTCGGGAGGGTGTGGACACCTTGTTCCCCGGGAGACATGGGACATATGATGGATATTCACCTGTCCACTGTACTTGTCTCATTTATTCAAATTAACTGGTGCCCAGAGCTGGAAAGAAATGAATCTGGACTGAGACAAAGATGAATTGCAGTAAAAATGGAAATTACAATTCAGAAAACTAATATCGTCAGGCCACTGGGATTTTATTAGCTAATCCGGGCTATGATATTGGACTTCTGAAAATGTTGCTTTGATTAAATTTTTGCCTTGTATCCACAAGGACTTGTCAGGATATGTGTCTAGTGATGCGGGGAAGGAGTAGCATAGCCTGTGAGGAGCTGCTAACACCCTTTTCCTTCTCTCGTGTTTTTGTTTTGTTGCCCAAGTACATCAACTTCTTGAAGTTGACAATGCTTGAAGTCATATTAGACCCAAAATGACAAGCCACCACATAAGACCACGGTCAAGCATTATTCAGATTTCTCAGGATGGCTACCCATCTTGTAGCTGGTATTGGGGTACTGCAGGCCCCCGGGCAGTGAGCGTGCAGCGTGTGAAAGGAAACAGCATGGCCGTTAATTTGGGATGCTCTTGCAGCTCCCCGCATCCTTATCTTGTGCATTCTCTGAATTGCTGATATTCAGCTTTTTCCCTTGGCTATGTCTTTAGCACCTCGGCTCCTTGACTCAGGTCATCCACCACAAGCTCCGGCCACTCCTTCCTCACCACCCCTATGGCATCAGAACTGACCCTGACCTACACCCCCGCTGTGTCTCTAGGGAGGATCTTGCCAGCCCAGGCTCCTAAGCCTGCACTATCCAAATCGTGTCCTTCTGAATTCGGTGAAGGGGTATCAAACCATTCTCTGCAGAGTCTCTGTACCTGAGATCCTCCAGCACAAGTGGTGTCTTTCAGTTTCTTTCCAGGGCTTCCCAGCAAGTAGACTCTGCTAGAAACCCATTGTCTAAGTAGCAATGTAGATATTTAGGGAGCAGTGCCCGGGAGCAACCCTCAACCACTGAGGAAGGAAGACAATAGATGATGGCCCCTTAGCCTGAATCCCTGGAGTGGTCCTTCCAAGGGTCTCAGGCGGGATTGAGTTCTCTCTGTCCTTGGTGAGCATCTTAGTAACATACACTTACATTGGCTTTCTTTCCTCTTCTCACTCCCTCTGGTCTTTTGCTCTAGTTCCCTGGGATCATCTCCATGAAGATCTAGATGCTCATAAGTGCTTTACTTCAGGGGTTTTTATGGAGGAGTCAGGGGATAGAGAGGCAAGCCCGCCATCTGCTAAGTCCCAAGTCTCACCAAGAGTGTGAAAAACAATGATAGCACATAATTATTGCCCACTTCCAAGATGCCAGGTACTGTGCAAAGTGCTTTGTAGGCATTATTTTATTTAATTATCACAAATATTTTACATGGTAAATGCTATTTTATCCCCATTTTACAGGTGAGGAGACTGAGACTGAATCAACAGAGAAGCAGAGGAACTTGCCCAACCAGGTTCCATGGCTCAGACTTGGTAAAACTGGGATTTAATTCAAGCAGGCAGAAATTGGTCTGACCACGGAAAACATGGCCTCCACAATTAGTTAACTAATTTTTTAAAGATAAATGAATTTCCTTTGTGCTGCTTGAACTTATGAGGCTTTCAGTTATCTGGGAATGATGGACCAAAAAAAACAAACCAACCAAACAACGATGGGAGTTACAAGGAACACCGTTGCCTTGAAATGCTGAGCAGGTCTCTGAGACTCTGTAATTCAACCTTCTGCCTGAAGATAGCAAGGATCAGAAAACAAGGGTAGCAGTGGAGCTACATTAATTTGAAGGAAGGGTTGGCCCGTTCAGTGCCCTTAGTCTTGTCATTTTTTAGGATAATTGGAAATGGATTGAAACCCAGAGAGCCCAGACTCCCCGCAGGACGTGTGCTTCCTCCTCAGGCAGCATATTAAAGGCCCTCCTGCATTCTTTCCATGTAATTTGATAATGCTGATAAAATCATTTATCATCCCGTGAGCTGCACTGACTATCTTATTAGAAAATATAACTGGAGGCTCTGAATGTGGCTGATCCTGACATGCTTTAATTAGGGCTTAAAAAATATGGGCATGGGTTTCTGTTGCAAAGTGGGGACGTAACTCATGAGCGTTTAACTCCTCCCTCCCCTTACTCACATGCATGATCAAAGAAATGTGAGAAAAGGAAAAGTTCTGTATCTTCACTGGAAAATAGAAAGGCTGCCATCAACAGGCTGAAAATGATGAGGAATTTCTGCAGATCAGAGGGACTAAGATGTCTATAACATAACAAAGCAGAATTCTTACTGGGCACCCCCAAACCCTGGAACGGTTCTGTCTTCTTTAAAGTCTATGGTTGCACTGCAACGTGTCTCAGAGTTTCACCTTAGGATCACTGAGGTGAAGTCATCTGATTACAATGATGACTAACCTCAGGAGGTATGGCCTTCCATGCCAGAATCCTTGGAGGTTGCTCAGGAATCTGCATTTGCCTGAAGTTCCCCAGGGATTCTATGCACAGGCAGGGCAGCCTCAGCAACGCGATACACAGATTTTCTTATCGTAAGGTGACGTAAAATGCCAGGCTTTGAACACACACGTTTGCAGAAGAAAGACTGCCAGAGGCCAAAGCTACTCATTTTGAGCTTTTCCATTTCATTCTCATAGTGGCCAACAGACATGGTGGCCATTTAAAAGATTTCTGGGCTTCCTTGAAATGCTGTTTCCCTTCCTGCTGAGGTTCTCCTACCCCCAGAAATTGACAAAAGCCTGCACACACTCCTGTCTGTCCTCTCTCATGCGGGCCATCTTACCTGTGGTGTGGATGACAAGCACACCTGCCAGGCCATTCCCGGCTTGCCTCTCGGCTCACCCTCCCACCGCTGATCATCTCCCCTCACCAGTGCCAGAAAAACCCATCTGAAAGGCAAATCTCTTGTAGCACACAGGGAGAATCAGAGAAGCAGGAAGGAACAACGTGTCCTGTAACTCCCTTTACACTTCTTTGTTGACTTGTCCGGAATGAATTGAGGAAAGTCCCATCGCTGTTTGGTTGGTTTGGTTTTTTTGGTCCATCATTCCCAGATAACTGAAAGCCCTCCAGCTGCATGTAGTTCCAAGATCAGTCTCATTTTAATAATTAAAAAATCCTGTAAGTTGTCATGTCAAAACTTTGAATGGTTTCCATCCAGTTTAGAGCATCTTCCCTCTCTCCAGCCCCCAGCTTCTGGCTTCCAGGGCTGGAGAGAAGTGAGCAGCTGATGACCCGCCTCTTCCACCTCTGGCGTGGCCTGGGCCTGCTGTCGGAACTGTCCCGCAGGAGGGTCTGGTAGTGCAGGGACTTGGTGCTTACTGTTCTGGGCAATGCCTTTGCTAGTGCATGGACTTGGTGCTTACTGTTCTGGACAATGCCTTTGGAAATTTTCAGAGCTCTGTCTCAGGCCTTGGGTTCAGGACAAAGTCGCCTACTTCTTATCAAAACCCAGCACCGCTTCCTTTCCTCCTCGGGATAAACCCAGTATGTCCTTCTACCCTGTCCCCCCCATTGCCAGAGCCTCGCCCAAGGTCTTCAGGCCCTTGTTGTCCTGTACCTGCTACTCTGTCACTTGCTGTTTCCTCTGGGTGGAACGCTTCCTGCATCTCTGGCCCCTGGCTGGCCACTCCCATCTGGCCACGTCCCATTTATCTTCCAGGCCTCTGTTAGATGTCCCTTCCTTGAGGAGGCTGCCCACCTGGACAAATGCCCTCCAGTGTGTCCTGAGGACCCCATAATCCCCATCATAATGCTCCTCCTGTTATAGCCACTGAGTCTCTCCTGTGTAGAACTGTAGGATCATTGCCAAGCACAGAATCATAAGAAGTACCTAAAAAATAATTGCCAAAAGAATGAATTAAAGACACGATTCTACAGCCCTGAGCAGCAGCACCAGGCAGGCAAGCCGTCATTCAGCCTGTCTCAATAGGCCTATGTGGAGCTGGGTCAGTGGCCTTACAGGAGCTCCTGTGGTCCATTCTGGCAAGTGTTGATTTACAGGTTTGCCTTTCCAAAAGTTAGTGAGCCCTCTAACGAGTCTGCGTCTTGTTCCTCTTAGTAGAGGTATCACTCATGATAGTGCCCTGGGGTCTCTAAGGATTTGCTGAAAGAATAAATGGATGGATGGATTAATGGAAGGGAGGGAGAAAGGAAGGGAGGGAGGAAGGGAAGGAAGAAGGGTAGAAGGAAGGGAGCGAAGGACGAACAGATGAATGGACGGAAGGATGGATGGATGAAGGAATGAGTAAGTGCAAATAGAAATCTGATCTGGGAGCATGCGGCCCATTTCTCTGTGTTAGGACTCAAGTCCTGTGTTGGGTTGAAAATTTTATGTTTTTAATAGGTTGTATTTTATGTTAGTTTCTTCTGCATTAATCCTTACTCCAAAATAAAGGTATGTATGATTTCTCTGAATCCATCTAGTCATTTATTCATTCAACACACATTGGGTGAGATCTGCCTCAGGGTTCCTGCCATTTCCCTGGAGAAACTGAGCACTAACCATTAAGAAAGCTTAGCCCTGGCTTAAATTTGTATCAGGCTTTCTCTGTAGAATAAAATTCAGGATAAGCATCATCTAGAGTGCCTTGTAATTCATCAACAAAGAAATAGTTTTTAAAAGAGTGACTTATGGTAACAGAGCATATTTTATTGTTATTTTCATTGTTTTTGTTTTTAAGAAAGCATAATGTACCATTTTTCCATTTTGTAGTTTATTAACTCATCTTAGTTCTATTTTTCCTGTATGTTTGTATGTATGTCTCTCTCTCATCCATCCATCTCTGTCTATCAATCAATCATCTTTAGACTGCTTATTCTCATGTTTCTACATATCTTGTTCTTTTATATCTTGCATACAATATTCACACATATATAACAGTTCTCTAAATATAGAGTACTATATTGAAAAGTATAAAGTATATGAATAAAGCATACCACATATGTACCTGGCATTTTCATGTGTGAATAATGAAATTTTGCTAATTAGCCAATTCTAGTGATCATAGATATAGGTCTCCGATTATTTGGGTGCTTCTATTTTTAGCTCATGTTTAAGTTTTTGGACACACATGAATGTCCTCTGGGCCTGCGTGAAGAGTCATCAGGTGCACTGTCAAGGCGGGTCTGATCCAGGAATGGCAAAACATGCCCCTCCCCAGCCTGGCAGCGCTTCCACGGTGACTTGAGATGATGTATGGCCATGCACGGGCTTGTTATGGCACATCCCTTGATAACTCTGTGTAATTAATTGGATGCCATCTGACGCGGCAGCAGGTTAGACATTTAAGAAATAAAAAGTTGTCCATGCCCCACGGAGCACATCTGTTTAATGGCATAATTCAAATTAATTTCCAACAATTCCATAAGAGCTCATGGCACTGTTCCACGAGTTTCTGCCTGATGGCCTCTCAGGTGCTGCAGGCAGGCTCCAGAGTGCCGTTCAGTCTGGCAGCTCTTGAGTCTGGTCACATGACGCATGTCTTTCTTAAACTCTTATTTTTAAATAACTACACGTCTACAAAAAAATGGTAAAAACAGTACCCAGAGTTTCTAAATCCCTTTCCCCAACTCCCTCAAATGTTCAGATCATTAAACTATAATGATCAAAACCAGAGTCTTATGATCAATACAACCCTATTAACTTGTACACAAACCTCATTTGAATTTTACCTGTTGTCCCCGAGATCATGTTTCTGCCTCAGGATCCAACCCAGGATCCCTCATTGCAGGTATTTCTCATGTTCCTTTCTCATATTTAATTTGGAACAGTTCTTCCATCTTTCTTTGTCTTTTATGACCTCAGTGTTACTTTTAAGAGTACTGTTTCTGTTTTATTATTTTCTGTTTTATTATTATTATTGTTTGTTTCTGTTTTATTATTATTATTTTTAAAATAGACTGTGCCTCAAATTGGGTTTTTCTGTGTTTTCTAGTTAGGTTAAGATGATGTACTTTTGGGGCCGGGTGTGGTGGCTCATGCCTGTAATCCCAGCACTTTGGGAGGCCAAGGCCGGCGGATCATTTGAGGTCAGGAATTCAAGACAGCCTGGCCAACACGGCGAAACCCTGTCTCTACTAAAAGCACAAAAATTAGCCGGGCGTGGTGGTGCATGCCTGTAATCCCAGTTACTCAAGAGGCTGAGGCAGTACCATCGCCTGAACCTGGGAGGCAGAGCTTGCAGTGAGTCAAGATCCTGCCACTGCACTCCAGCCTGGGCAACAGAGCAAGACTCCATCTCAAATAATAATAATAATAATAAATAATTAAATAATTAAAAAAAGATGATGTACTTTTGGCAAGAATGCCACAGAAATGATACTGTGACCTTCTCAATGCACCATAACAGGAGATACGTGATGTGGCTATGTCTCATTACTGATCATTACTTGGTTAAGGTGGTATCTGCCAGGTTTCTCCACAGTTACTATTTTCCCCTTTGTTTGTTTGTTTGTTTGTTTTGTTTTGTTTTGTTTTGAGACGAAGTCTTGCTCTGTCACCCAGACTGGAGTGTGGTGGCACAATCTCAGCTCACTGCAAGCTCTGCTTCCCGGGTTCATGCCATTCTCTTGCCTCAGCCTCCTGAGTAGCTGGGACTACAGGCACCTGCCACCACGCCCAGCTACTTTTTTATTTTTTTAAATATTTTTAGTAGAGACGGGGTTTCCCTGTGTTAGCCAGGATGATCTTGATCTCCCGACCTCGTGATCCGCCTGCCTCGGCCTCTGAAAGTGCTGGGATTACAAGCGTGAGCTACCGTGCCTGGCCTCCCCTTTGTGTTTATTAAGTATGGGGAGATGATTCAAAACTATGCAAATATCCTGTCTTTTATTATCCTTTTTGCCTACTCAGCATCTATTGATGATTCTTGCCTATGACAATTACTACTGTGATGTAGGGAAAGGATCATTTTCTATTTCTACTTTCTACTCCTTCTACACTGGTTAATTGGAACTCTCCTGTAAGGATGAGCTTAGTTACATCTTCAATTACTTCTTTGTATCACTATGAAAGGAAAGCTATTTCTTTCATTCTGTGGGTTATAATTCACTGATGTCATTATTTATTTTATTGCTCAAATCATCCCAGATTTGTCTATTGAAAATGCCTTCTTCTTGTTTGGTTGGTTTTTGTTTTGTTACAAGCCTCCATCATTTCTTCTGCACTTACATGCAGCATATCTTAAAATCCCCAGTTCTGTGACTGGCACTATTATAGGTCTAATGGAAATTAAGATGAGGCAATGTGGCATTTTTCTTGACATTTAAACTGAGTCAAATAACAATGTCCCTAAATATAATATCATTATCATTTCTTATTTTTTTAATTAATTTATTTTTTTGAGAAGGAGTCTCGCTCTGTCACCCAGGCTGGAGTGCATTGGCGTGATCTCAGCTCACTGCAAGCTCCGCCTCCCAGGTTCACGCCATTCTCCTGACTCAGCCTCCCGAGTAGCTGGGACTACAGGCACCCCCACCATGCCTGGCTAATTTTTTGTATTTTTAGTAGAGACGGGGTTTCACCGTGTTAGCCAAGATGGTCTTGATCTCCTGACCTCGTGATCCACCCACCTCGGCCTCCCAAAGTGCTGGGATTACAGGCGTGAGCCACTGCGCCCGGCCATTTCTTATTTTTAAACAAAGTTTATTTATGTATTTATTTTTGAGACAGGGCCTTACTGTGTCACCCGGGCTAGAGTGCAGTGGTGCGATCCCAGCTCATTGCAGCCTCAACCTTCTGGGCTCCAGAGATCTTGCCACCTCAGCCTCCCTAGTAGCTGGTATTACAGGTGCATACCACCACGCCCGGCTAATTTTCTGTATTTTTTTTTTTTTTGTAGAGACAGGGTTTCAATATGTTGCCCAGGCTGATCTCAAACCCCTGGGCTCAAGAAGCCAAGGCAATCCACCTGTGTTGGCCTCCTGAAGGGCTGGGATTATAGGCGTGAGCCACTGTGCCCAGCAAATAATATCATTACAATTTATTATTAAGTAATTACTTTTTTATAGCTGGAAAGATTTTCTATTGTTGCCCCACTTTGAGTAAAATGGATTCCAGGCCAAAGCTTATTTTCATATCCTTTGTATTCCCAGAGCCTTGTGGAGTGCCTTCTACATGGTGGGCCCTCAGTACACATGCACTAAGGGTGTGGACAACTGAATGAGGCAGTCAGTAAGGGAAGGAGAATGTGGGATGTGGGGGCCAGACTGTTGGTTATCAAACCCCAGCTTCCCCTCTTCAGCATGCACATATATTGCTTGGGATCTTGTTCAAAGGCAGCTTCTGATTCAGTGGGTATGGCTGGGGCCCTGGATCCTGCATTCCCAACAAACCCTCAGGAGTTGTGGATCCTGCTTGTTGAGAACCGCACTTTGGATGGCAGGACGCCAGGGCTCACATCTACTACCTGCTAACCGGGCAACTTGCCTGAGTCATTTGCCCTCTTTCAACCTTGGTTTTCTCATCTGTAAAATGGGAACCATCATAGTTGCACCTCCCTCTGAAGATTGTTACCAAAAATAAGAAAGATTGTGCACGTGCTTGGCATTTAGTAAGAGCTGATTGATGCTCATATGTTGACACTTGTTTAGTTGGCAACAATAAAGAATTGTTGTTTTGGTGACTGTTTGCTTCTCTAAACAGTGGTTCTAATGAGCCCTTCTCCATCTTCCTTCAGATATTCCTCATGTCCTGGAATTTGGGGGCTCACCACTGAGTCCTGGGGAAGCAGTTGACAGAGAGCCTGTCTGAGCATGAGGACCTCCAGTTCCCAGGTGAGCACCTGCTTGGAACCACAGGCACAAATCCGCGGGCATGGATGCTGATGGAAAGCAAGGTGACAGGGAGTCAGAGGGAAAGGAGTACATACTTGTTGTGTTTGCCTCTTTCCTTGATGGCTTGAGGGACAGCTTGGCAATGAGACTGGAGAAGAATGGGAGCTTGCAAAGCAGGCGGATTCCCTCCGCTCCGCTAGTCGGTGGCGGGTTTCACAGCTGTGCGTGGTAGGGGTTCTCCCTACTGCAGACTCAGGGGGGAAGGGGCAGCCACTGGGCCATCACTGTGCCCATAATTGGGGCTCCTCCTCTCTGGCAGAACACAAGCTGTTTACTGAGAAGAACAGAGAAAAAACGGTAGTGGGTGTTGGTGGACCTGCCCATACCTGGTTTTTAACAGGTGCTTCACACCTGGGGGCAGGTTAGGATAGAGTGCTCACATCATAGATGCTGTGCCCCAAGTGGAGTGGCCTACACACTGCCTCTTGTTCTTCAGTGCCCCACGGAAGGAGTAACTAGAGCAACCACTCAGCAGAGGAGGATATTCTGGCTCCGAGAAGGTGAGGAATGTCTGAAGTCACACCTGCCATTCTTGTCTGAAAGTGGCAGAGCCAAGATTCATCTGATTTCACCAGGTCCCCAGAGCCTGCTCCTTTGACCACACTAGCCGCCACATGAGGTAAGATGTCCACGTCTGTACCTGTGTCCTCCAGGACACAGAGCAGATGCAGCATAGTGCAGGACGTCCGAGGTGAGCTGTTGTAGCAACATCGCCAGCGGGAAATCCATCCTCACGATGCCCCTGAGCCCTCTGGTGAGCTGCTTTTGGAAAGTGTGACCCACCCCATCCAGGCTGCAAGGCACACGCTGTTACGCATGTGTGGGGCTTAATTATCAACATTGTTCTCGGCCAGGAGGGACACCCGCCTGCAAGGAGTGAGCTCTCCATTTGATTCCACTTGATATGATTTCCTCAGACCTCAGAGCAGCTCTTCACTGGCAACCCTCTCCCTCTTGTGTGTGCCCCTTAATTGGGCTCTGAAGAACACAAGTGTTCCCCCCAATGGACCTGTGACCCTTGTGGACAGGAGGACATAGCCTGAATTAGTGTTGCCACCACTGGAGGGGCCCAAGGACCACAGGGAGAGGTGTCTACAGGAGGTTTACCCAAAAGCTTCAAAGATGTAGTAGATAGCAGGGGAGAGACAAACATGCCCTCATTTTTTTATTGAGCAAATATAGGCAGGGGTTCAGCAATGAAGAAGGCAGATGAGGCCCTGGACTCATGGAGTTTATGTTTTGGGGTAGGTCAGGCAATTATTAAATAGAAGTATAGTTGCAATACAAATATAGAACAGGATGACCTAACAGAGGAGTTGGAGGGGTTGGGCTAGGAGTCAGGGAGAGCATTTCTTAGGATGTGACATTTAAACCTGACTAGTGTCCCCAGAGGTGGCTGACCATTGGCGTCTAAGGAGCGGGCCACTGCCTGCAGAGATTGGATTCAGGGCTGAGTGTGAGCCAGCCTGGTGTGCTCAGGCTCTTCTGGTGCTCTCGTAGATGATGCATTCACCTGGCACCTGTCCCCATTCTGCCTGTCCACCTGATAGATCTCCATCCTCTGTTAGGCAAAGACGATGTGGCCAGTGCGAAGGACAAAGGCCTGTGGGTCACACAGAGGCGGGTTCACTTACTGCCTCCATCACTCCTTTTTTGGGTGACCTTGGACAAGTGGCTTACTTGTCTCTCTTAGCCTCAGTTTTCTTATTTGTAAAATGGGAAGAATATCATCTTGCATAATCGTGAAGAATATAATGATACACATAACTTAGCACAATGCCTAGTATACGAATCACACTGAATAAATATACGCGTGTACGTACCGTGATGCCCTCATACGCTCATTACATGTGCATTTATGTGTTGAATATGCGCGTGCGCCTAATGCCTCACACACATCTATGCACACACATGCTGACACACTTCTTGAACCAGATTCAATTAGAATTTATGACGGAAACAAGGCATAGGAAACAAACATTCATTAAAATCTGATCATTTCTTGCTTCCGCTTAAGGCTGTTTTCCTGAGCCATCTGGGAACAATTTATTGAAGCTATAATTGTGCATTAAATATTGCGATTTGTTCCAGACTTTGTCTATGAAATGAATGATATAGAGATTTATTGTCTAGTCAGCAAATCAGGCGGCCCTGCAGCTCTTCTTCCTGACATAATTTTCCTTGTCCCCACACTCGCTCCCCTCTTTCAGGATCCCATCACAAAAGTACATGCTGTGTCTCAATGATGGCATCAAATACACATGCAGGAGAAAGAGGATAGCAGGAGTGAAGGCCCTCTATGCTTAGCGACAGTGAAGGTGACGGGGGACATCCGCTGAGAAAGACATTTCTCTTTATCAGGTTGAGGGTTCTTGGGCCCCTGAGTACCATGTAGCTCCCTCCTGGGGACAGAGGAGGGTGGACAGTGCATGGACCTGCCATAGGAGAGTGTCACCTGGCACAGCCTGGTGCCCGAGGGCTGGGGACTGTGCCCGCAGCTCTGTGTGGCTGCACTGTGGGGAAACGTGATGGTGAGATGGAGCAGAAACAGGGCTGATCCCTTGGTGGTGAGGTTTCTGGCCAGGACCAGTTGCTGTCAGTCATGTGTCTGAGGTTCCCTCCAAACAACTGTTTTTTTTTTGTTGTTTTGTTTGTTTGTTTGACAGAGTCTAGCTCTGTTACCCAGGCTGAAGTGCAGTGGCACTATCTTGGCTCATTGCAACCTCCGCCTCCTGAGTTCAAGTGATTCCCCTGCCTCAGCCTCCCGAGTGGCTGGAATTACAGGCACCCACCACCACGCCTGGCTAATTTTTGTATTTTTAGTGGAGATGGGGTTTCACCATGTTGGCCAGTATGGTCTTGAACTCCTGACCTCAAGTAATCTGCCTGCCTTGGCCTCCCAAAATGTTGAGATTACAGGCGTGAGCCACTGCCCCCGGCCCACACACAACTGTTTTTTTTTCAACCCTGAATTAGAATTTAAGCAAGGAACAAAGGGAAAATTGTCAATGCTGAAAAACTGGAAAAGCAAATGGGTTGAGGCTGCACACGGTGGCTCAGGCCTGTAATCCCAACACGTGGGAGGCTGAGGCAGGAGGATGGATTGAGCCCAGAATTTTGAGACCAACCTGGGCAACATAGCGAGAATCTGTCTTTACAAAAAATTAAAAAATTAGCCAGGCGTGGTGGCAGGCACCTGTACTTCCAGCTACTCTAGCAGCTGAGGTGGGAGGATCGCTTGAGCCCAGGTGATGGAGGCTGCCATGAGCGGTGATCACACCATTGCTCGCCAGCCTGTGTGACAGAGTGAGACTTTTAACTTTTAAAAATTTTAAAAGTTAGCTGGGCGTGGTGGTGCATGCCTGCAGTCCCAGCTAGTTGGGAGGATCAACGCCTGTTCACTCCAGCCTGGGTGACAGAGTGAGAACCCATCTCAAAAAGTAAAAATAAAAAAAGGATAGAGTCGCCAAAGCTTGGGGAAAAGAGAGCACAGAGAAGGAAAGTAGTATTTGCTGAGCATCTACTATGTGCAAGGAGCTTTAGATGATATTTTCATGCATTGCAACTGATACTCACTTTACACGTGTGCACGCCAGTGTCCTGAGGATCCAAGGAACTTGCTCTAGTTTCCACAACTAGCAAGTCCCAGAGACAGATTCTAAACTCAGCTACCTGGATCCAAGCTGGGCCGTGTTCTCTCTTCCCATCGTTTGGCTCGCTGCTGGACAGTGTCCAGGGTGGGAGGGGTCTCTGGGGCATCCCCTGCCTCACTGCTCTCACCCCACCTGCCTTTTCATGTCTTGGCTGCCCGGTGCCATTGTCCCCTATGTGAGGGTCTCCCTCTCCCTGACACCGGATCCTGCATGAGAGGCAGTTCGTTCCCCTCCCTGAGAAGCTTGGCTCGATGCCCATGTACATTTGGGGCGAGTTAGAGATCACACAGTGTCTGGTGAAAGGTGGAATAAATAAATGAGTGACTGCCCATGGCCCTCCCGATCTTTCGTAGATTTCTGTTTTGCGTCACTGGCCTAGGCAAGCACTTAATAGTTAAACGGTTTCTCCACTCCCAGCCGTTTTTTGTTTTCTTTCTTCTTTGTTTTCGTTCCTTTCCTCTCCCACCCACCCCATTTGTCGTGGTGCCTACTTTGAACTTGTCATCAGCAACGGTGAATTCAGGAATAAAAGGCGACAGAAGCACAGGAATTGGCACTTCTCTGTGTCCCTGGGCAGCGCCTGGCCTGGTTGTTCTGCCGTGACCTTTGGCCTATGACACCAGGATGAGGACAAACAGGTACACAGTCCCTGTGGCCTTTGTGAACAGAGGGCATTTGCAAAAGACAGTTGTGCGCTGTTTCTTTCTGAGTAACTTCCGTGGAGTCCCACTGCCCTGGAGAAAGAGGACAGGATGTGAGGGTCTGTGCAGCAAGTGGGCAGAAGGCAGCACCTGCTCCTCATTGTCAAAATCTGAGAAGGACTTGGAGCTGGAAGAAAAACAAACCCCTGGGGACGGATTGGAACCAGGGCAGGGAAGGAGCTGCAGCTGGTGGGCGGGAGAGGTGGCAGGATGGGTAGCCAGGGCCTGGATTGTTGCTCCCTCGGCATGTGCTGGCCTCAGTGCAGGGAGGACTTGTTGCAGGCTCAGAGACAGATTTCCACCTGCAGGATCTTGGCAGACCCGCTCAAGGCCTGCTCTGCTCCTTCCCCACCTGCCTGGACGGAGGCGTCTCAAAGCTGCTGGAATCTCCGAGATGGGCAGAAGCCCATGGGCTGGGGCAATGCGTTTCTACTGCGCTTTGTCTCAAATGCTGAGTGGATGCTGCTGCTTGGTGTCTGGGGAGCATGTGTAAACCTCAAACTTTTCTAAACCCTGGCTTTGTCGTGGCAGCCTTGTGGAAACATGCAATCATAGCGTACCATTTCTGTAATGAGAACCATTTCTCGAATATTAAGCTGGGCGCAGATCGCATATCTTAACAGGGAAGAGAAGAGTCTCTCAATTTTGTTAAATAAATATATTTAACAAGAGTTTAGGTATATAAACACATAGAGGCACACATGTCTATGAGTGTTTGTTTGTATGTATATATACCTGTGTAGGGAAAACACTCTAGAAAGTAACATATCACAAAGTTAAACAATTTTACCCTTGGTGGCAGTTGTTTTCCCTTTATTTTCCATTTTCAAAATTTTCTAAAATAAAAGAAGCAAATATGGTCAAAACGAACTATCAGAAAGAGGATATTAAATTGAAAAACATTATAAATGTGCTTTAGATTGTTTTATGAGGGTGGTGTGTTAGATTCCTTGAGTTCCAATCCTGTTTTCCCCACAGTGTCCACCAATGCATGATCTTGAATTTCCCAGTGCCTCAGCTTCCCTAACTGAAACAGAGAAGGAATAACAGCCCCTAGTAATGTTGTTCTAAAAGTTTAAAAGTTAGTTTTTATACTTATGAAATGTATCACTCAGCATTAAACATCGTTTATCCGCATATTAATAATTCATTAGGTTTTAACTATTACATTCCAAACCACCGACACAGCACATTGAAAGAATTAGGCTGATCATTCATGGAGAAGGATGGGGATAAATGGTGAGTGCATCTACAGCTTTTTTTTTTTCTTACGAAAACAGCAGAGGGTAACAGTGTTGTGACAAGGAGGCCGTTGCTTCGATGAGATTACAATCTTTGACCTCAGAAACTGCTGCTGGACTGTGAGTCTGGAAGAAGGACCTGGCTTCTCTCTGCGGCAGGGAAGGCTGGGGTCACAGCAGGCCGGCTGGAGTTCCCTGGGTCACCTGGGGCTGCCAGCTCAGCTCGGTGGCCTGGCTCACATCCCCAGGCACTGTCCCGTGAAGTCACAGGAGCTGTATGCCCAGCCACTCTCCCACCTTGACAATTCTTCCTTCCCATTATTGGTCCTGCTAAATCTGCGCTGAGGCTTCCTAAGAGAGAACAAGTCCCCCGGGTCATCCTCAGGCCCTTTCAATCCCTGTGCTGGCTGCACACAGCCTCCCAAGCCAGAGTTAATGCACCCAGGGCTGACAGATTCAGCAAATACAAAGATAGGAACCCAGTTAAATGTGAATTTCAGATACATAACCAATAGTGTTTTAGTATAAGGGACACACTTAAACTAAAAATAGCCACTGGGCTGTTTCTCTGAAATTCAATTTTAATTGGGTGTCCTCTATTCAATCTGGCAGCCCCTGTGCACCACAAATCCAAACACCCACTAAGAGGTGTATTTCAATAGCATTTCAGGCATGTGGTTAGTAATGGAAGGCGAGGCCAGGCGCCGTGGCTCACGCCTGTAATCCCAGCACTTTGGGAGGCTGAGGCGGGCGGATCACTTGAGGTCAGGAGTTTGAGACCAGCCTGGCCAACATGGTGAAACCCTGTCTCTAGTAAAAATACAAAAATCAGCCAGGCATGGTGGCAGGTGCCTGTAATCCCAGCTACTCAAGAGGCAGGAGAATCTCTTGAACTTGGGAGGCAGAATTTGCAGTGAGCTGAGATCGTGCCACTGCACTCCATCCTGGGTGACAGAGCAAGCCTCTGTCTCAAAAAAAAAAAAAGAGAGAGAGAGAGAACTTAGAAGGGGGAATATGTCCACCTCCGAGGGAAGTTCAGATTTAATTTAAACCAGGTGTTGGCAAAGTATAACTCATAGTCCAAATCCAGCCCATGGCTTGTTTTTGTAAATGAAGTTTTATTGGAATGCCACCGTGCCCATTCATTTGCAAAGTCTCTATGGCTGCTTCCATGCCACAATGGCAGTGCTGGGTAGTTGCATCTGAGACCACATGTGGCCCATGAATCTGAAAGATTTAATACCTGGCCCTTTACAGAAAAAGTGTGCAGACTTCTGATTTTTAAGGCATGGTAGACAGCTGCCCGGAGCCGGCTCTGGTCAGAGTAAGAATATTCAGGCCCTGGGATGCCCCTGATGTCCTGTGTCTCACAGCATTTTTGTTTGCATTTGACCCTAAGAGAGCAAAAGAACCTAATCTACGCATCTAGGACTCCCAGGCTGGGAGCCGCAGATGGGTCATTGACCCTAGAAAGTGGGGTGGCTACATCAGGCAGACTGCTTTGCCTATTCAGGACAGTCATGCAGGAGTGACCTCGTGAAGATCTTCAGAGTCCAGGCCCCAGGCATTTACCATCTCACCAGAATGGCCACGTCATCCAAGAATGTTGCTAGCCTGCTCACCCCTGAGATGAATATTGTGGGGTAAGAAACCATCGTGCAAGGCAAGGCCCTGCCACCTAGCATTTGAATCCAGCTTAACCTCGTCAGAAACAGCAGCGGGTTGCACAGGGCAGACCATCACGAGGTGCTCCTTGTCCAGGCAAGGCTCCCTAGGGCACTTTACCAGAGCCAGATCACTTACTGGGATAAAGGGCATGAGTCACAGGACCGGGGCACATCACCTGCTGGGAGATGCATCCTCATTTGCTGTGCTACCCTCAGCAAAGGCCGATCTGTGTCTCCTCAACCTGAGGGTCAGGGGGATTATCTTTGCTTCTTCTCTGACCAAAAGGCCATATAAACATCATCTGAGGGGAAGCAAACCCGAGCTGCCTTTCACAGCATGGTCCTCCCAGGAGAGCCTTCAGGTTACGTAAGCAGCTCAGCTGACTGCAGCAGCTCAGCACCAGATTCTCTGGCCCAGGCTCTTGGTCCAACTGCCAGGAAATAGAAGCTCTGTTGCATTGCCTGGAAGAGATGCCACAAGAGGGAAAGGGACAGAGAGTTAAAAAAGTTTAAAGAGAACAAGTAAATGACATTACAAGAAATAATGCATGAGAGTAAGTTTCCAGCCTTAAATGCACTGAAGTCTACCCAAGGATGTCTTATGTGGCAGCCAGTGACTCAAAGTGGCTAGTGACTTCCTGGTGGTTACCTGGCCTCCCTTCCTGGGAGTCCACCTGTCTAAGCCAGAGTTCATGGCAGGGAACACTTTAGCCCCACGTTGCTTTGGGCAGGTTCTATGTGGGCCCAGAGATTTAAACGACACCTTTTCTCTTTAGTTCCCATCTTCAGGTGCACGCCGGGACCATCGCAACCTGCGGAGGAAGGGATTCCCTCACTCTCTTACTCCCTAACCCATTCATTCACTTTTTAGTATTTTTCTCATTCATGTATTTAATATCCTACTGTGCTGCATATGGTTAGATTTAGTTCATTTCTCTAGGACTCAATGGTTTTTTAAAAATGTAAGCAACAAACCAACATCTTACCCAGAATCCCAATATGTCCAACAAATAAGAGGTAGGTGGTAACTTTCAGGCAGATACAACTTATTATTTATGTATTTCTGTGTGCATGTATTTGCATGTATTTGGAAATCTTCTCCCTGGGCTCCTTACTCCCTCCTCCCCTGCCACTTTTCAGATTGGGGGAAGTGTCCTCATTATTTCAGCTGAATTTGCAGCCCTGAGCCCCAGGGATGGAAGGCGTGAGTCCAGCATTGTGAGACAGCAGTGCCGAGAGCCTTCTCTGAGTAAGGCAGGAAGCCTTCCCAATTCCAGTCTCCAAGTTTTATTCTTTCCTGAATCAAGGACAATGCCAGGCTTTTGGGCGTGGAGGCCCTCTCTACATGAATTCCCATATGAGGCTCTTCTATTTCAACAGCCTCCAAATTGGAATGTATTTTGAAGCCCCCCATACAGCCCCCTGTTGTCATTGACCCTAAATCTGCAGGCACAGGAAATTGGTCCACACCCTGCTCTGTATGGCTGCCCTGCAAGCGTTTGAAGATGGTTCTCTCGTTCTCCTGAAGTCTTGGGTTTTCCCCTTCTCCTTCTCACCATCTTTTCTTTCCATGGCTTCTCATGTATGGTGGATTTTGAACTTCTCCTGGACATGCGCTTTGAACCTCCTTCAGTCTACCAGTGTCCTTAAGGCCTTGTGTTTGTAGCTAAACCTGGCACTTTGGATTTGGATTTTCTGTAATGGAGCTGAGGTGATCCAGACATCATGCTCAGGGCATCGTTAACCAGCAGAAGATGGCTCAGTCCCTAGCAGCTCTGCAGTCTGTGAAGGTGCCTAACTTTTCTCACGTGCATGCCTCTCTCAGTCACATCTTTTTCACTCTGTACACATTTAAGTGTATTTCTGAACCCAAGTGCACATTTTTTAATGATCACTATTGAATGTCTTTCTCTACATTTATTCTTCACTCCAGTTATCAAGATGTTTCTAGACTTTCCCTTGGTCATTGTACTGAGTTATGTCCCCCAAAAATACATGTTCCACCTTCAACCGCGTACCTGTGAATGGGACCTTATTTGGAAATAGGGTCTTTGTGGATGTCATCAAGTTAAGATGAGGTTATACCAGAACAGGGTGGGCCCTATTCCAATGACTGGTATCCTTATAAGAAGAGGGAAGTATGGGGCTGGGCGCGGTGGCTCATGCCTATAATCCCAGCACTTTGGGAGGCCGAGGTGAGTGGATCACGAGGTCAGGAGTTCAAGACCAGCCCGGCCAAGATGGTGAAACCCCGTCTCTTCTAAAAATACAAAAATTAGCTGGGCATGGTGGTGGGCACCTGTAATCCCAGCTACTCGGGAGGCTGAGGCAGAGAATTGCTCGAACCCAGGAGGCGGAGCTTGTAGTGAGCCGAGAACATGCCACTGCACTCCAGCCTGGGCAACAGAGTGAGACTCCGTCTCAAAAAAATAAAAAATAAAAGAGGGAAGTGTGGACACAGAGACAGAGACACTCAGGAGGTGTTGATACCACGTGATGACAGAGGCAGAAATTGGAGTGATGGAGCTGCCAGACAAGGAATGCCAAGGATTCCTGGCAGCCCCCAGACACCAGGAAGAGGCAGGAAAGGGTCCTCCCCTAGAGCCTTCAGAGGGAGGTGGCCCTGCAGACACCTTGATTTCAGACTTCTGTCACCTGGAACTGTGGGAGCGTAAATTTCCGTTGCTTTGAGCTACCCCTTTGTGGTACTTTGTTACAACATCCAAGGAAACGAATACAGTCACATAGTACATTGGTCTTTCTTCCCAGTTTTGTGTCATCTATCAATTTCATTAATTTGACAGGTTTCCATGCATTTCCCATGGATGTCTGTGGGTTGGTCAACTCTGGAAGCCATTCTACTAGACAGGCTGGGACCCATGGGAACTGGTCTGTTGTGGCCACCCAGAAAATTAGCATTGAGAGCCATAGCTTTGCCTGCTGCTCTCTACTAAGAAAATGAAGCTTCTCACGTTTCTTGTCAGTTACTCATCCTACCCTCCTGGGAATGACACCTAAAGCCTGTGATTGCACCGCGAGGTGACAATGTTGCTTTCCTATGTTCCCACTCTGAATGGCATTTGCAGAAGTCCCGGGAATGGGGAAGAACACTCTAAACTGCATGATGGAGAAGAAACTTGTTTCTTTACAAAGCATGGTATTTGACACAAAACGCTGTATCTGTACAATGATGCCTTATGAAGTTTACAAAATCAGGGCATCAGTATTCTTCAAGCAATAGAATTACATCAAATATGTTATATATTATGCAGTCACTACACAGGCAGAACAGAGCAGCTAGGCTGAGATCCAAGCACAAGAAGGACAGACTCTATCTTCTCATTTGGAAAGTGTCATGAAATTTCATTGTCTCCAGTTTCTATTACTAATATGTAATAGAATGTGTTCCATGAAAACACAGTCCTACCAGACATTCTTTAAAATACAGTTTGTGGTCAGATGAGCTTCGGAAACAGCACATATTATATTCTCCTCCTGGAGATTCGTAATTCACATTGTAATATTAAAAACTAAAAGAAAAAAAAAGCTGCTGTAAATAAACCTACTTAAGTTGTGTTTAATCAGTGATTTATACGCCTGCTTGAGCACCAGGCTCTTGGTTACTCACTACCTATTGCCGGCCTATGGAATTACTGCTTTGAAGGATATTCCTTGGGAAAGGCTGTGGTCCAATTTTCTCAAGGATTAGGACCATTTTTTTTGTTTCCAGATTCCTCCCTTTGCTAGGGCAGCCCGGTTGCAGGTGGCCCTGGTCACTGTGGGGCCACGTGTGAGGGTGCCGGGCAACGCTCCTTTGTAACTTTGTCAAAAGTTCATACAAACAGTCTAACTGAACCAGAGGTCAATGATAATTCCATTAAAAAAATCCTATCAGCAGTAATGCTTTTTAAAAGGGGAAACATGATACACAGTTCAAGTTGATAGTAAAATCCAGAAAGTTTGAATTCCTTTTGCAAAATAATTCAATCAGCACTATCCGTGAACTTTCACCAAGGTGGCTAAACAGGAATGTATACAGCCTGAGAGCCCTGCCTGCCTTGCCCCCACCAGCTGAAATCACCATGGATGGAAAGTCTCACCTGTGCTTTGTCAGCAGAGCCCTGCAACTTTCTTCTCTCATCCTCCTCTATCCACTCAGACTCAGCCCAGTACAGAGCTGATGCCTGTTCAGATGAAAGCATTTGCTGAGTTTTAGCATTGTTCATGCCTTCTCCACTGGTGGGTGTGTATGTGGCAGGGTAGGGGGTGGCTGGGGGGAAGCCCACCTTGCTGGTTAGTCGTGTGGGCTGTGTGTGTGTGCCCACGTCTGCAGTGTGCTGGTGAGGGCAATGTCAGGACTGACCCAGAGTCAGATAAACATAGGAGCTTTCAAAAGCAGGAAGCGCCAAAGCGTGAACGGGGATCCAAGGAAAGAAGCTGAGGAAGGGATGAATGGGCAGTAGGAATCTGGGAAGCTACCACTGGGATATGGCTGGTGGAATCTGCAGGGAAGGCTGTGAGTTATGGATAGTGATCCCCACCTTGGAGTCTGAGCTCACTTCTCATGTTCTGTGGGACTCTCCCATCCTTAGATATCCCTAGGACATCACTCAAAACACATCGATATGTCAGATGGTGACAGGTGTTTGCGAAGACCTGGAGAAATCGGAACCCTCATACACTGCTGGAGGGAATAGAAAATGGTGCAGCCACTTTGAAAAACAGTCTGGAAGTTCCTCAAATGATTAAACACAGAATTACCATGTGACCCATTAATTCCACTCCTGGGTGTTATATCCAAGAGAAATGAAAACAGGTCTACACAAAAACTTGTACATAAATGTTATGACAGCATTACTCATAATGGACATAAAGTATAAAAAACCCAAATGTCTATCACCTGATGAATAGATACATAAAGCACGTTATATCCATTCAATGGGATACTATTCAGCCATAAAAAGGGATAAAGTACTGATAAATCTACCACATGAATGAACCTTGCAAGCATTATGCTAAGTGAAAGAAGCCAGTCACTAAAGACTGCATATTCCATGATTCCATTTATATGCAATGTCCAGAATAGGCAAATCTCCAGAGAAAGAGATTAGTGGTTGCTTAAGAGGGGTAAGGTGTTGATAATTGAAGGGTTCAGGATTTCTTTTTGAGGTGTTGAAAGTGCTCTAAATTAATGGTGGTGATGATGAAACTTATCTGCAAATATGCCAAAAACCCATTGAACTGTACACTTTAAAAGTGTATTCGGTGAATTGTAAGGTATGCATATGAATCTCAATAAAGCTGCTTTTAAGAATAAACAAAACAAACACACACACAACTACAGCATCTCCTCTAAGGGCCAAAGTGTGTTAGGCCCAGTAGCCCAAAGATGAGAAGTCCAAGGGGCTATTGAGACCCCAACACTTAAAGGAATCCAAGTCTGTGCTGTAAGGAAAATATCTAATTGCAAACTTTAGTAATATTTATTTGCTCTAAAAGAGTAAAAAAGAAATGTATCCACAAAAGAAAGGCAAGGGTATTATTTTGAACTCCCGTGCTTTCAGCAGGATATAAGGGTAACCTCGTGATGGGCAGGAAAACAAGTGAAACAGGACAACAAATGCACCCTGAAGCCTAGGGTATGGAGTGGACACTGGGCTCTGACCCCTGCACTGGGACCCTTGGCACAGAGCAGCTGCTGGGCACCCCCAGGCTGGGGCTTGGCTTTAGTGAGTGAGGATGGAGTGGATGCCTCTCCTGTCATGCTCTGACCTTGAGGGTTGTGTGAGTGGTGACAGGGAACCTGCTGAGGATCAGTTCCCCAGCCTTTTGGTTCCTGCTACTGTAGGTGAGGATGAGGACTGGTAGGGACAAGGACTGCTGGTAGCTGGGCTTCCCTCTCCAAGTGCCCAGCAAAGCTATGCCCTTGGGGCAGCCCATCTCCAAGTTAGGAGGTCCCCCCTTTCTATAAAGACCCAGCACTGTCCCCCAGCCTTCCCAACAAATGAAAGATAGATATATTTGGCCAAATGTCAAACCAAATATTTTTAAATGTATTGGGAATATCTCAACAGATGTTTCCCAATGTTTAATATTGTTTTGGTGAAGTTTAGTTTAATATTGTATTTGGTGAAAATAATATTGGCATAATATTTTCATTCAGAGCTAAACTACTTTTTTTTAAAGAATGTAAAAACCTTCTGTCTCTGCCTTCAATGCCTGTGCCATTCCTTCCCACCCCTCCCTGCCATCTTTTCATGTGACCAAGCATGTTTTTTCTCCTCTCCAAGAACTGAAGGCTCCTTGAGGTAGGGGCCATGTGTCTCTCACTTTTGAGGCTTCCCCCGAGCAGGCGGTGCAGGGTAGAGAGTGGAGCATGTGCTTGCCACCACCCATGGTGAACACTTGCAGGGGATGGTAATGATTTCTATTTGCCCCCTTTTAAACTATATTTTGTGTTGTCTTGCCAATCTAATCCTTAATTTAAAAAAAAATCCAGACGTTGAATACATTTGAAGGCATGGCCAGCTCCCTCTCTGTCTGTACTGAAAATACATCTCCCTTACTCTCCTTCCACCAAATGTTAGCTCTTGTATTTCTTGTTTCGTTGAGTTTCATGTTAGTTTGTTTGTTTGTTTGTTTGTTTATTTGTGTTTCTGGCCAATTTTCTGTCATCTCAAATTCCAAATTATTGGTATAGCTAATGGAGCCATGATGTACTATTCTTTGAGGACAAAGATGTCACCAATGACTGACCACCAGTAGGACATGCACTGTGGAGTGGCTTCTCTGACTGGAAGGATGTATCTAATATTTCTACTGAGTTATTGATACATATAGTTCATCAGGTAGGAAGGTGTCAGAATAGAGGGATGGATGGATATGTGGATAGATGGATGGATGGATAGATAGGTGAAAGGATGGATGGATAGATGGATGCATGGATGAATGAATGTGTAAGTATTATAGATAAGTGGGTGGGTAGATGGATGGATGGGTGGATAGTGGATATGCGTATGGATGGATGGTTAGATGAGTGAATGAATGAATGAATGAGTGGATAGATGGGTGAGTGGACAAGTGAATGTGTGGGTAAACGGATGAGTGGGTGGGTAGATGGGTGAATGGATGGGTGAATAGGTGGATGGATAAGTGATGGATAGGATGGATGGATGAATAGGTGGGTGGATAGGTGGATGGATGAATGGTGGATCAGATGGAAGGATGGATGGATGTATGGATGGATGGATGGATGGATGGATGAGTAAATGCATGGATGTGTGGATGAGTGGGGGGTAGATGGACAGGTGGGTAAGTGGATAGGAGGAATGATGGGTTGGTAGATGAACAGTTGGGCAGAGAGAAATTCTTAGAGCTGGAAAGGACATTAGCCCAAATGACCCCTTTCCCAGGGAAGTCACATTGTCTAGTAACAATTGTATGGACACTGGGGTGTGACTGCCTTGGTTTAAGCCCCAGCTGTGTTGCTGCTCTGCTGTGGCTCTTGGGTAAAGGACTTACTGTCTCTGATAATTCATTTCCTTATCTGTAAAATAACACAATGACAATATTCACCCCTGAGCTTCCTGCAGGAACATCAGGAGGTAATTAGCACAGTGTCTGATTTATTAATAAGTGCCCAAGGTGATAGCTGTTTTCCTTTTTTATAATTGTTATTTACAATTGAATGAGGAATTGTCCAGAGAAGTTTGGGGGAATTACCTGAGTCCTGCACAGTGAGATCATGAGAAATGAAGTCTCTCTGGTTCTCAAGAAGTGCCTTCCATTATAAAATGGTGTCTCTCTGGGTCAAGACTATTCAATGGCCAGGAACCAAGGAAAACAAACAGAGATGCAAGTGTCTAAGCACTATGATAATAAGGGTGTACCCACATATCTCAGGTCTACAGTAAGTTTCTTCATTTGTTCAGCAAATATTTCTTGAGTGCTACCATGTCCTCAGGGCTACCACATGCCCAGTACTGATCTAGATGCTGGGGGAAAAAATGAAACCATAAAAAAACTCTTTCTTCATGGAGCTTATATTCCAGTGGGGTTGGAAGGATGGAAAACAGAATAAATAAAAACCAAAATGTTGAATTGTGCTAAATGCTAAGAACAGAGCAAGTAAGAAGGAAGTAGGTCAGTGTGTGTTTGTGTGTGTGTGTGTGTGTGTGTGTGTTGGGAAGGCTGTAATTTTAGACATAGTGGCCATGGAAGGGGAAGTGACAGAGGGAGCCATGGGAAGATGTACAGGAAGAGCATTCCAGGCAAATGGAACAGCAAACGCAGGTGCCCGGAGTGTGGAGAGAAAGCAGAAGCCAGTGTGGCTGCAGAGAAGTGGGAAAGGATGGAGCAGTGACCGAGGGAGGAGGTGATCATCTTTGGAAGGATTTTGGCAAGGCAGGAAGCCACTGGGGGTCTTTAGATTTTAGCAGGAGACTTGAGCTCTTTTGTTATTGTAGCAGTATTTTAATCTTTCATTGGGTGTATTACCATTCTTTCCTTTTTCCCTTCTTTATAAAATTACTTTGAGACAGGCCTGGTATTTGAAAACCAAAGATAGAAAAAGGGACCTGGCTCGGGTCACACTCATCTTTGAGGAAGACATCCAGCCCATCTCCTTTGATTACACCCGGAATCACCAATCCGGGTCCTCCCCCCGGACCTGACCCACATCTCACCTCCCGCTGGACCCTGCTGCAGGAAGTGCTATCTGAGGCCTCTCCTCCTTCTCAGGAAGGCCTGAGAGCTCCCCTGGGGAGGCTCCTCTGAGTGCCTGGAGAGGTGAGGGAGACCAGCAGGTGAGGGGAAGGACGGCTTTGCAGGGCTGGCAGGCTCCTGGTGCTCTCAAGCACTGGGGGCTTGCCAGGGAGGTGGATTAGGCCTAGGGGTAGCCTGGCCCCACTATGGCCCCATAGAGCACTCACTCCTAAGGCACCTTCTCTTCAGTTACTCACCAGGAAATTCTAACTTCCAGGGATTTAATGTTTCCCTCTAGAACTGTAATTCCTTTTTTTAAACTAACCCTGCTTTTCAGTGTGGAAGCGTGGAGGAAGCTGCAGGGCCTCCACGTTGCTTCAGCACCAGGGCTGGAGCAGGAAAGCCCACCCCACTCAGGGCCATGAGGTTGCTGTGGCGGGGCCTTTTTCTCCAAGTGATTTTATATTGTGTGTTTCCTTGCCTCTCAACACATGGAAATGGTGGGTTAAGTTCTACATCAATCGTGTTTCTGTCTAGTTCCCTCTTGATATTTGAACAGGATTCGCTTGGTATAATTCAGGGCTATATCACAAAGCAATGAAGGTTCATGGCTATGATGTCTTTGTCTTGGATTGTGTATTTAATTCCTATAAAATGACCAAGTCATGCTTTAAATGCAATGATAGTGCCGTCCCTCCTTTCATTTTGCCTAAATGACTGATATATGCTTTTGCTTTTTCACTTTTCCAAGTCATTTTGTTTAATGAGTCTCTTGAAGGCAACATTTCATCGGATTTACTGTGCAACCAAATATCTGTTCTGAGACGCCTTCCTAAGATGCAGAGGTGAGGCGAGCCTGAGCTGCTAACAGCATTTATGACACTGCAGTGCAGTCTTTAAGTAATGATATAAGTTTTCAATTCCCCTCTTCCCCTGGACCCCCCACCCTGTCTGACCTCTCAGGGGAGCTTCATACATAGTTTCATGGACTGTTGGTAGAGATTATATTAGGGGCTAATTCCACACTCCTCTTGAATTTTCATTGAAATAGACTCTGGAGAAACACACCTCCAGGACATTCCATATCTGCTGAGAATGCAATCATTTTGATGCAAACTGCTAATAGTAATTTTTTTTTTTTTGAGATGGAGTCTTGCTCTGTCACCATGCTCGAGTGCAGCAGCGCGATCTCGGCTCACTGCAACCTCTGCCTCCTGGGTTCACGCCATTCTCCTGCCTCAGCCTCCCGAGTAGCTGGGATTACAGCTACTGTGTGATCAAAATTTCAAGGAAAATGTAAGGTCTGTTGTTTCCAGCCATACAGCCAATAAAGGAGGCAGAACACTCCCTTAAAACGTGAACTATAAAAGACAAACAAATAATTCCCTAAGAGTTAGACTATAATATTTACACACGAGGGGCAGGCCTGAGGTGTGTGCAAACTTCACTTTCCAGAAAGTCAGGGCTCCCTCGCCCACACAGCTCTGCCGTCCTTCCCTCTAAGGACAGGATGCACAGGGCAGATGCAGGTGACTTCCCTGAGGAGCCCAGGACACAGGGCCCCAGGGAAAGTGAGTGGCAGGATCTGGGGAGACGGTGTGCCATGCACAGGCATGATGGGGCCAATATCAGTTGCAAGTTCACCACGGACATGGATGTGTTGGGCTGCCCTGGCCTAGTGACATGAAATACAGCAGAAATGTCACAGACAAGGGCTTGAGGCTCAAGTTGACCATGGGCCCGACTGCAGTGTCCCAGCCTAGCACTTGTAAGTTCATGGCTTTAGACTTTGTCTTTTTTTTTTTTTAATGGAGTCTTGCTTTGTTGCCCAGGCTAAAGTGCAATGGCACGATCTTGGCTCACTGCAACCTCAGCCTCCCAGGTTCGAGCAGATCTCCTGCCTCAGTCTCCTGAGTAGCTGGAATTACAGGCACCTGCCACATCGCCCAGCTAATTCTTTGTAATTTTTTTTAGTAGAGACGGGGTTTCACTATGTTGGCCAGGCTGGTCTCCAACTCCTGACCTCAAGTGATCCGCCCGCCTCGGCCTCCCAAAGTGCCGGGATTACAGGCGTGAGCCACTGCGCCCAGCCGGACTTGGTGTTTATCTAGGCATCATCTTCCTAATATACGTTCAGTTGGAACAGCCTTCCATCAATATTAGTTTAAAAAAAAAAAAAAACCCTGCATAATTAACCCTTTCATAAGCATCTTCTAAATTCCAATTGGCCTCACCTCTGGGAAATGAATGTGTGGCCAGGCTGTCCGCAAACCCTCACTGTGGCCCTGGCAAGCACCTCCTCTTTATTTGGTGCCATTTCTGAGAGGCTGAGGGTATTTTGCTGCCAGTGATACCCAGAGCTCCACTATACCAGGTCATCTTCCTTTTTTTTTTTTTTTACCAGCTTTGCTTGTTACAGCACAGGTCATACATGCTAGGAACAGTCTGCAGTTGAAAGCCATCTCTGAAATTCTCTCCCTGAGCCTGACCTGGTACACAGGAGGACACCACAGCCAGGACAGGACCTGCTCAGGCTCTTCAGTGGTGGACACGAAACAGCTGCATCCCAGGGTCAAGGGCCCGAGGGCCCATGCTTGCCCCAGGTGGGAGAAAACATGACGAGCCTGAGGCAGTGAGAAGGAGGCCACACGCAGGTCGGGGCATGTTGTGCTCTGGGGTTGAGTCAAAAGTGCAGAACCCCAGGGCCCAGACGTGGAATCTGTGGTAGAAATGGATCCCCCTGGGGGCCTTTCAAGCAGCCTGCCCCATGGGGGTGAACCCTCTGGCAGGAGCTGAGCAGGATCAGGAGATGGCCAAGGGGAGGCAGTGCCCACAGCCAAGGAGCCACAGGGGAGAAAGCTAAGGGAGACTGTATTCATTTCCTGTCACTCCTGCAACAATGACCTCAGACAAAGTGGCTTAAAACAACGCTCATGTATTACCCGGTGGTTCTGGTGTTCAGAAGCCTGGAATGGGCCTCAATGGGATAAAGCAAATGTGCTGGCTGGGCTGGTTCCCTCTGGAGGCTCTGGGGGAGAATCTATTTCTTTGCCTTGTCCAGCTTCCAGAAGCCACTTGTGTTCCCTGGTCCGTGGCCCCTTCCTCCATCTTCAAAGCCGGCTACAGTGGCCAAGACCTTCTCACCTGCCTCTCCTTGGTCGCTGTTCCATTATAAGAACACTGGGGATTACATCAGGCCCACCCAGATAGTCTGGGGTAGACTTCCTATTAAAAAGTCAGCTGTCCCAGCACTTTGGGAGGCTGAGGCGGATGGGTCATGAGGTCAGGAGATCGAGACCATCCTGGCCAACATGGTGAAACCCCTCTCTACTAAAATAAAAAAAATTAGCCAGGCGTGGTGGCGGGCGCTTGTAGTCCCAGCTACTCGAGAGGCTGAGGCAGGGGAATCGTTTGAACCCGAGAGGTGGAGATCGCAATGAGCCGAGATTGTGCCACTGCACTCCAGCCTGGGCGACAGAGAAAGACTCCCTCTCAAAAAAAAAAAAAAAAAAAAAAAAAAAAGTCAGCTGATTGACACCCTTAGTTCCACTGCCTGCTTGGTTCCCTCTGCCATGTAACCTCCCATACACAGGTTCCCAGGATTAGGATGCAAACCTCTCTCACACCACAGGGAGCCCCTGAGGACATAAAAAATCAGCCTTAGGGGAGAACTTGAGCTGAGACATCTGCCAGGACCAAAGAGCACAAACCATCTACACCTGAACCATCAAGCAAGAACCTCCACCCCACCTAGGAGAGGAGAGTCAGCCCAGAAGCAGCCATGCCAGGGCCAGCAGGGGACAGGAAGAGACTGGAGGTGAAGGTCAATTTAGAGTTGTGACTTTTAGGTGGACAGTTTTGTTTTTGTTTTTCTTTTACAGAATGGAGACCATGAATTCAAAGTGAACGTAGGATGTTAAATCATTTCAATGAGAGCAGAGAAGTCAGGAGGAAGGCCCGGGCCAAGAGAAAAACCTAGCCCACTGGGTGAGGACGCAGTAGAGGAGATGAAGTGTCTTCTGTGGTTATGTCGTGGCTACATCTCCATGCAGATCGTCCTCTCTGCTCCATCTCCCTTTCCTCCAACTGTGCAGGACACCATTTCCAGGCCTGCACCACCCCAGCTCTCTTCTTATTTGAGATACTGATATAGGCCTGTGGCCCTTCTAAAAGGTGAGGTCAAAAGGCAGTGGTGAGCTGCAGATGCGGGTGGGGGAGCCACAGCCCCAAATCACACTGCCTGGATTCCAAAGCAGCCACAGCACACGGCTGCTTTCCATGAAAAACGTTCCATGCCATTCTCCTTCTTCTTAATTCCAAAGGGAAATAATTTGCCTTATCTGTGAAAGTCTTCAAAAAGACAAGCAAATCTGATATTTAAATAAATCCCTGCAAAGATGTTTTTCTCAGTGTTTTTTATATGAGTAAAAACAGCCTCATCCATCACGTCCTGCGATACATTCAAACCATTAAAATAAGCTTATGTGGAGAGATTATGACACATAAAAGTTCAAGTGACTAAACAATGGGTGTAAAAGTAGTCTAAAAACCATGCACCAACATGCTTCGAATGCCTCAATAAGTCAAAACAAACATCTATTCAGTGGCCACCTTTGGGTGGAGGAATTATATATTATTTTTATTTTCTCTTTTTCCCTTTTCTACATTTCTGAGTTATTATCAATAAATAGGTATTGCTCTTTAATCAGCAAGAAAAATATATTTTGTATTTTAAACACTTACACATTCCAGCAACTGTATTTTGAGGATCTGAAAGAAAGAAGGAGTAAGGAAGAGAAGGGGGAGAGGAAGGGAGGTAGGGAGGAAGGGAGAGAAGAAAGCCACTTCTGCAGTCTCAGTGCTTTGGGAGGTCAAAGCAGGAAGATTGATTGAGCCCAGGAGTTCAAGACCGGCTTGGGCAACATAGTGAGACCCTGGCTCTACAAAAAGTTTAAAAATTAGCCTGGCATGGTGGTGCCTGCCTGTGGTCCCAGCTATTCAGGAGGCTGAGGAGAGAGGATCACTTGAGCCCGGGTGGTTGAGGCTGCAGTGAGCCATGATGGTGCCACTGCACACCAACCTGTACAACAGAGCAAGAGCAACACCTTGTCTTGTCTAAAAAAAAAAGAAGAAGAAGAAGACGAGGGAGACAGGGATGGAGGGAGGGAGGGAGGAGAGGCCCAGTCCTTGCCCTCAGGGAATCTGCAAGTGGCAACAGGAGTGGACAGGTACATAGCTAGTTGCATTGCACCTGACACGAGTGAGCTCTAAAGGGCTACACAATTGCTTTCTGAGTGTGAAGAATACTTTTACCCAGGTAGAATATCCTATAACTCCCCGGCCCATGAAAATGCACCATGGCACGGGACCTGAGTGGACCGCCCCTTGCCAGTTGCGCTTGCCCCCCAGCAGCGTCTGGGCGGCTTGATTTGCCCTGTGTGCATTTCTGTCAGGAGAACACAGGTCATATTTTGGAGTAAGCAATCATTTGGATTCAAGCCAATTCAAAATGCCCCACCTCAAATCCGTGTTCTGGGGCCCTCTCCACTTGAGAACAAGACATTCTTTTATCCTGGACTCACGACCAGGGGTCCCCCAGCGGAGCATCCTCATCACAGCAATTCCGTGGGCAGGGACAGGGTCCTTTCTGCAGGCACAGCGTCCACCACTGCCCTGTCTCCTGAGTCCCTGCGGGGCCCAGCGAAGAAGGAGTGTGTGCGATGTCTGCAGAGCCAGGACAGACCCCGCCTGCGGCGGCAGGAGAAACCCTTTATTGGTAAAAGCAATACAACCCTTATCAAGTTTCGGCTGCTTCCTCCCATGGGAGGGAGGGCAGGGAGAAGCACCAGTTCCTGAGAAATTGGGTGCCTCCTCCACATCCTTCCCACCCCTCCCCACTCCCAACCACCATTTCAGGGCCCTCTCAGCACACACATCGCCCTGGAAACCAGAATAATTCCCCTAACAGCACACTATTCCCACGGCATTCAGGAACTCTCGGTGGAGATGTGTCGGGGACAATTGTGATTGTTTTTACAGATGAGGAAACTAGAAGAGAAAGAGCAAGTGTGTTTGCTGCAGTAAAGAGTCTCCATAATAAGCTGAATTGCCACCGTGCCTCCTTTTAAATGAGCCTGGAAAAGTAAGAACCCAAATTCTCAGGACAGAGAAGTCAGGGGCTTATGGGTCATTTCACAAAAGGAGTCAGCAGCGGCTCCATCTCAGTGGAGCTCTACCCTGATGCTCCTGAAAGGACCAAGCTCAGCCTCCAAGGGAGGGTGGGAGGGGACACACTCCCAGCCCCTGGCCCTCCCATCCTGCAGAACAGGCCAGATAGGGAAGCGGGAGGACGCAGCACACAGCTCCCGAAATTCAGGTCCCACACAAGCCAGCGGGCCGAGGCCAGGGGCAGAGGCAGGGCCCGGGAGTCCCAGATCAACACACAACAGCCCTGATGCCAGAAGACTGGCAATGAGAGAGAAACAAAATGCCACCAGATACCTTTGTATTTATTCTAAGTGCAATTTGCAGACTTAGCTTTGCCACCATAAAACCCCAAAAACAAGGTGGCATATTCTGGGCAAGCTCTGTAATATTTTCTCCTGCAACCTCCCTGGTGACCCACAGGAAGCCATCCTTGCCCAGCAGGGTGTGGCCTGTCTCCTCTGTACCCACCCCC
This sequence comes from Pan troglodytes, assembly GCF_028858775.2. Lineage (NCBI taxonomy): Eukaryota > Metazoa > Chordata > Mammalia > Primates > Hominidae > Pan > Pan troglodytes. The sequence continues at coordinate 138,860,286 of NC_072411.2, read as the reverse complement.
GTCCCCAGGGAGGCCCCCTCCCTGCTATCCTCACCAGTTACACTGAGACCCCCAGACCCTCGACTCTGTGAATCCTATTCCAGAATCTTCCATCTGACTTCTCCATGCTTTCTGCCTTCATCCCAGACACCCACACCTGAAATCTGTCTTTGCCACACACTTCTGGGCAGAGCCTGCAGTGAGCTGGCACCGCACTGGCCTGCCCTGGCTCTGACCCGGCCCCCGCACTGTCCCGCCCTCTGCCCTGACTTCCAGCCCTGCCTGCCACCCTGTGACTGCCAGTTCCTGGTGAGAACGCCCCAGCCGCCTGGGACCCCATCCAAGCACTGACAAGCCCCACGTACCCAGAAAAGGCTGATGGGATGGCTGACTTTCCCCTTCTCCACCTCCTGTCTGGAAACGGCTTCCCATTTAAGCCTGGAGGGAATGGAGGAGCTTCCATGCAGACTGAGGAAGGCAGGTGGGCTGGGGGCTGCTGTGGGGCTGGGGTCTCAGGACGGTCATCAGATAGGCCCCAGGTTCACATCTCAGGACTCCTATCCACCCAGGATGCACAAGTCCCACCTCCTCTTAATCCCCACTGGCATTTGGGACCGGGTCCTGCTTTTGCAAGCAGCTTGGCTTTGCCATCAGTTATTTAAAAGTGGACATTCCAGGTCAAACTTAAAGAGCCAAAAATGCTGCCCTCACATGCACACATGGATACACACATGCACACACATGGACACATGCTCACACATACACACACACACACATACACAGATGAGGTGTGACAGTGGAGTGCTACATCCACCGGGTCAGGTGTGTTTCAGCCCCTTCCCAATCACCACTATCCTGTCATTCTGGGGGCACAGTGATAAGAAGCGTGTTGTGGTGAGAAGGACAGAAGCAAAGTGGGGTAGATGTGCCCTGGCCACACCTCCAGGGACAGAGGGTGCTGTGTCTTTATCAACAGATCACGACCAGCTCTGCTGGGAGCCAGTTTCTGTGCAGGCTGGGGTCCACTTATGAGCAGGAGGGGTCTGCCCTGTCCTCGTGGCCCCTCCAGGCTCACTGGAGAGGCAGTGACCAAACCCACTACCTGCTATGAAAAAAAGATGGGAGCCAAGTGGTGGAAAACCCAGGGGCATGGAAGCCCCGTCTGGAGGGACTGCTCAGCCTCCACTAAGGAATGAAGCAGAGAAGAGGGCTCCTGCTCGTTGGAGGGAGAGCTGAGGCAGACAGACCACCAGTCTCGTGAGCACAGATCCCAGGGCAGGAAACAGCTGGATGTGGTCAATAATAAATAGAAAGTCAGCAGGTTCAAAACAGAAAGAGTGAGAAGAGGGGCCCGTGGGATGTTCAGATAAGGGGGCGGGGGCCCAAAGTTACAGGATTTAGCAAGGAGTTGGGATTTTATCTTAATGCAATGCTGAGGTTTTGGAGGGCTTTGGGGAGTGGGGGTAGATAATGGGTTTTGTTGCAAAGCATCACCTGGCTGTCATGAGGGGACAGGATATAGTAGAACGGGGATCCCGGGCACATGGAGAAAGATGGAAGGGCACAAGGTCCATCTGGGCGTGGATGCAGGGTGTGAGGAACAGAGGGGACCATGGTTTGTTCTAAGGCCTCTGGCTGGAGCCACTGAGTGGATGGTAGGCTGAGGAAGACTGCAGGGCAACGTGGGCAGGGAGGCCAAAGCGAATGCCCCACTGCCCTGGGACACGCCCAGAACATAGGAAGAGGAGGATGACACCAAGGCCATTTGCACACAGGAAATTCCAGCACCAGGGGCTCAGTCCGTGATAACTCAGCATGAGCAAGGGAGGCAGGGGTGCGGTTGGTAGGAGGCTGGCCACCCTCGTCCCCGTGGATGTCTGGGTGGAGACTCCAGCGGGAGGCTAGGGCTGGCAGAGGATCTCTCATTCAGAGGGCAGGAGGCCAGGGCTGGCCAGATGCATCTCCTTGGCAGAGACTGCTGCAGGTGAGGACACCCATGGACTTTCTCCAGTCCTGAGGGCTCAAGGTTGGGATCATAATTGACTTAGATTTGGGAGGAGACAGCTCATATCAAGCATTTCAAATACTAAAAGCAAGGATGGAATTTGTTTCCAGAGAATCTTTTACTAGGGGCAGGAACATAGGGCGCAAAGGTATAACTTCCAGAATACTAGAAAAGAGGATCTACCATGTCAAAAATTAACCACTAATAAAAACACACATGCAAGCACAAAACCAGCATTTAATATCTTACCAGAAAGGTTAGACAAAGAGGATTTATTCAAGGAGGAGAAGGGCACTTGGTTCAAAAACTCTTTTCTGGAACTAGGTTTCCTGCAGCCACGGTAGGCAGGCTTCTGGTGTCTTCATCTTACAAGGCACAGAGAGGCAGCTGAAGGAGGGGAGACACCCTGGACTGTCCACCACTCTGACACTCTGACATTCCAGCAGGAATGTACCAGAACAGTGCATCAGCCAGCATTTGCTACAACAGGGTAGTGCCAGGGCAGTGACTGGGCCGCACCAGCCATTTGACTATCGCCATGGGACCAGCCTCATTCAAAGAGTGATAGTGGGGTCCTTCCAGTCACACATGCTTGCTGCTACATGAGGGTCAGATACAGAAGGTCTTTTAATCCTGGTAGAGGAGAAAGGCTTAAAATACAAAAGTCAAGTTGAGGCAAAATAATGGCAAAATACATGAATATTGTTAATCTATTATAATAGCTATTAAATAGTGGATTCCTTCTATGTGCCAGGTTTCATGCTACTAAGTTTACAGAATTTTCTCACTTAATCCTTACAGCAATCCAAAAAAAAGTAGATGCTATGGTCTGCACTTTACAGAGAGCTTAGAGAGTTTGGCCATCACCCTATGTAGAGAAAGAACTGGGGTTGAAACACTTGCTCTTACAGACTCCCTAAACCCCATGCTCTTTACCACCTGGAGGCCACAGCAGTGAGTTATCAGGCCCTGTCCATGCACAGGAAATGACAGCGGATTCTCACGGGGAGGAAGGTCGGAGAGAGCTTGCCTGTTGGGTCTCAAACTGGAAAGGATTCACAGGAAGAAAGATTTGGAAACTGAAGAGGGGCACACAGTGTTTACGTGACACTGGTTTGCCTCTTTCTCCCTAATTTAGACAAGGAGAATGTTTTGGAGATAGACACTCAGAGTTAAATCCCAGCTCTGCCAGTTACTGGCAAGCATGGCCTCAGGGAGGTAGGGTCCCCTCTGCACCTAGGCTCAGCTGCAAGACTGAGGCAGGTGATTGGCCCTGCCCACCTCTCAGGTTAGATTAAGCCCCCAGCACATTGTCCCAGAGCCTTGCACATCTTAGAGGGGGCAGCATGGTTCCTCCTATGACAAGCACCAGCCCAAGCCCCAGGATTTATGAAGTTGCTTTGTTTCGTTTTTGAAGCAGGGCCAACGCAGTGTTATAGGTTCTTGCTTCCCAGGATTGGGCAGATGCGAGTGTCTCTGTAGTGACTTTCTTTTTCTCAAGTCCACGGAGACAAAAGTAAAATTCACTTTCAGAAAAGATCTGTGCCCTCTTTTATTTTCAGTCAATACCAGTAAATCAAAACCATATCATAATATCACCAAAACTCACAGAGTCTTTCACCCACTTATTTCTCTGGCACTGATATTTTCTCACCATGTGTTCACAAAACTTTCCCGAGACTGCACCATCTGCAGGTTTCTGGGGTCTCTGTGTGGAGCTGGTTCTGTTCGCGTGAAGAGCCACGGGATCTGGATTAGAATCTTCTCCCAAATGAGGCAGGAAAATAGGGTCTGGAGGCAGGGAACACAAAGCCGATTCACGCTGACTTCCTAGAACTAAATCAAATGGAAACGCATCAGCTATGACAGGAAATACCTTCTCCATTTGCATACAGCGTACACTGAGTCAATGATTTTGTAACTTTATTTCATCCTCTTCATTTACATAGGGTGTACACCAAGTAACCAATGGAAACCTCTAGAGGGTATTTAAATCCCCAAAAATTCTGTAACAGGGCTCTTGAGCCCCTGCGTTCGGGCCTGCTCCCACCCTGTGGAGTGTACTTTCATTTTCAACAAATCTCTGCCTTTGCTTCTTCATTCTGTCCTTGCTTTGTTTGTGCATTTTGTCCAAATCTTTGTTCAAAACGCCAAGAACCTGGACACCCTCCATCAGTAATCCAACAGTGGGCGCCCTGCTTAGCCCAACTCATCCCAGTCCTTGCCCTGCAGAGTAGGCTTGGGGGGACTGGGCAAGCATCAGGAGCAGGGTGTGCTGCGGGTGCCCCCACCTTAGGACTGCTCCCAGAGGTTGGACAACAGGAGTTGCAGCTCAAAGGACTCTGCTTTCTGAGCTATGAACACAACATAACTAAATTTCTAACTCGCTGGTATCCCACAATGACCCAGGTGGTTTAAAAATTCCTGACTCCCAAATCCCAGGCACTCATGGGGCTCAAAAGTGGAGTTCTGGGAACAAATCTGGAAGCCCCCAAGCCTGTGATTCCTCTGAGCAGTGTCATCCTGTGGGAGTTACAAAGCTTTCTTAGCACCAGAGGAAAGGGGAAGAGAGAGGCAAGATGGCAGAGAGAGAAAGGGAGAGAGAGAGCTGGTGTGGATCTCTCCTTCTGACTCCTCCCTCTGAGCCCGTTTCCCAGTGACACTGGCCCAGGAACCAGGAGATGGGTTTTAATCTCGACCCTGATGCCGGTTGGCTGTGCTCCCTGCCATCTGGTTGTGGGCCCAGCATCTGTAGCCAGGTGCAGGACAGGCAAGGTCCCAGGGGAGGGAACATCCAGCATGAACCTCCAGGAAGTGGACAGCACAGACTGGCCAGCCTCTCTCCCACCCTGGCTCCCTTGCAGCAGCCTGAGCAGCAGTGATCCGAGTCCAGCATGAGGAGAGACTGGAACTTGCATTTTATTTCTATGACTAAGCAGTTTTTGGTTTTACAAAAGAGTGACCTCAGATGGCAAGCAGAAGGACGTGGAGGTGCATCAGCTACTGGCTGTGGGATAGGGTGAGGTTGACAGGTGTGTTGGCAGCACCCAACTGGGCATCTTACACCTGAGGCCGGGGACAGTTAATCATCTCTCCCTGGGTCACACAGTTCCATAGGAGTGGAGGCACAGAAGGGATGCAACGAGCAGGTCCCGACCTCCAAGCTGAGCCCCCACCTCCACTTCACTCTACCTCCAGAAGCATGCTTCATGGTGGCCTTTTGTCCACACAGCAGAGCACAAGTTCCCATACAGGCAGCATCTCTCAGACCCAGAGTCCTGGCTGGCACTTCTTAGTCCCCTCAGCTCAGGGCACAGTGGAGAAAGGAGCTGAAGGTGAAACAAGGTCTTTGCATAAAATAACTCTAGAACCTTTTAGAAATGTTAACGCCACTAAGTTTTCTCGCTATATAGATGTCCCCAGGGGTCAAAGTTCCCATAGGAACATACACATGAGATCTTCACAAGTCCCAGAAAGCTCAGGAAGGAGCCAGTTACTAAGGCCTCCACTACATGGGATCAAACACCAACAAATGCATTGGAAATGGCTTTTGTTTTTAATACATATATTAAATAATCTTCCCAATGATTGTTTTTAGATTTTTTTTTTTTTTTTTTTTTTGGTTTTGGGATGAGAGATTAGTTACCAGGTTTCCACTTTGCCTATCCACCCCTCAAGATGTCCTGGTATCCTGCTTCCTAAGGAAATATACCAGCAGTAACAAACATTTCTCAACACCTTTTAGAAGCTGGATTGAAAATATTGTGTGTGCAACATACCAGCACCATTTGCAGTACCAGGCACACTACATGAACAGAATTGCAACTCTCTTGACACAAAGCACATTGCTAAGGATATCTTTTTAATGGAAAGGGATTAGATGAAACAGAGTTGTGAAGGTCAAGAATTTCCTAAGTGAGAGAGAGCTGAATGCAATTTCATGAATATTATTGGCTGGTGCAAAAGTAATTGCAATTTCTACCATTAAAAGCAATGACAGAAACCGTAATAACTTTTGTACCAACCTAATACTTTTTAAAATTCATTAAGCCATTCTTGAGATGCAGGTAGGGGTGCTGGATAAAATATAGGACATCCAGTTAAATTTGAATTCTAGATCAGCAGTAACAAAAAAAATTAGTATATTTCATGCAATATTTGGGATATGCTTACCCTAAAAAAAGTTGGTCAATGGTTATCTGAAATTCAAATTTACCCAGATGTCTTGTGTATTTATTTGCTAAATCTGGGAACACTAGATGGCGGTTCTGGCAATCGCATCCGAAGTAATCTTGTTTACCTTAATGCAGTCATTTTTCACTTCTTTTTAGGAATGGCCAATCATTCTGCAGTTCACACTGCTGCCTCGTATGTATTATGGCTCTTAATTAAATGCTTTTGGTGTTTAGCATTTCTAGTTCATGACAACACTTTCCCTGCAACTGCTTCATTATCTCTATATTCATTGAGATCAAGTTCTGCAAATAATTTTTAAACTGTGTAAACCCATATGTTTATCCTGTTATTACTTGTTTTTTGGTTTGTAGAAGCTTTTTGTCCAATTTGTCTATAAGGTTTGCAGGCTGTTACATTTTGAAGAAGAAAATGTGAATATGATTAAAGTCTCACTTATGTTTTAAAGCTGTTTCACATTGCTTTGTTTTCCAAATGTGGAAGCTGAGTTTCTTAAATATCAAGCACAAGGTAACTGGCCTGACTGTTAATTGCTTGGTTGCCTGTAACAGAATCCCAAAGAGACTAAAGGGGGGATTGTTGGGCTGGCAGAGGAGCTCAATGGCAGGAAGTGCAGAGGGGGCCTCTGGAGGGACTTCCCAGATTCCCCTCTCCTGTGCTGGCTCCCTCTTCCCTCCCACCATCACCTCTCATCACTCACCCTCTACGACCCTGTGGAATGACCTCACTGGCAGTCTAGTGATCTCCCCTCAATGAACTCACAGCTTCCCCTGGTCCACATTTACGTCACTTCTCCATCCAAACACCCAATAAAGACCAATGAGATTCATCGGGTCTTGGGTACAAATTGTGGGATAGAGATTCCGATGGGCCCCATCACTCCTGGCTCAGCCCTTTAGGTCCAGGCAGAGTGGGCTGTCTGGGCAGCAGGTGCCATGTGATGGATAATTCACTTGTGTGTTGACAGCAGAAGTCTTGGATACGTTCTACCCAATCCAAGGATCATTATAATAAAGTTGGGAGGAAGGCATCCAGCTTCATGTATCTGAATCACCTAATCATTCAGTGGAATCCCTGGCAAATAGATTCTGGACCAAGGTGTGCTTTGGGGTATCAGGGGTGATTGTACCCTGCAGCCATCACTCAGAATCTTGGCTCAGAGGAACTCGTCTTGTTTATACATGCCACCCACTTCTGGAAATAAAAGTAAACATTACCAACTCAGTTCAGGATCCCTAAACCATTACTAATTAGTAAGTGGGTTGCAGTAACCGTGCAAATGGTGGAGATCGTCAACTGGGGTCTATTAATGGGAAATTCATAACGTTGCTAATGAAACTATATTTAAGTGGGTGTCTATGAAGGACATGTTTTCTGAAGATTATATACAGACAGGCAGAGCCTGCTGCAGTGAATTCCACACCCTCAGGGACCCATCTACAGTAATTGGGTGTTTCCCTTGGCCATTACATATATCATCTCCCCACCCTGGCCTTCTCCCCTTTTTCCGTGTTTGTTGATTTTGATCTGTAGTTAATACCCATCAAGACAAAGTAGAAAATAGCCACAAGCAAAAAGAAAAAATGTATATTTCCCTACCACCCACAGATAAAACATAACCACAGTTGAAAAAGTGGAATGACTCTGTATCTACAGTTCCTTTATGTGAGACATATCCCAAGCATCTTGCCGTGCCCATAAAGATGTTTTAATGGCCACAGAGTGTTCCATGGCAAGGGTGCGTCCTGATGTTTTCACTAGCTCCTTGTGTTCAGTATTTTGGATGTTCCATTTTTTTCACTGCTGCAGTCAATGCTGTAATATGCATTGCTGAAGCTAAACTTTTGCATAAATACATTTAAATAGTTTACAGTTGTGGTTTTGATTTCATCTTTGACCCAGCAGTTATTTAGAAATGTTTTGTTTTGCTTTGTTTTAATTTTCCAGTGCCTGCAGTTTCCTGTTTATATCTTCATTATTTAACTCTAGTTTTATTGCACTGTGGTCAAAGAATGTGGATGGTACTATTTCTGCTCTTAGAAATTTATTGAATTTTTAAAAATAGTTAAATATACAGTCAATTTTTGTAACTATCCCATGAGAACGTAAGAAGATGCTGGAGTCTTCCTTTGTAGACCATACCAGTTGACTCTTAGCTCTCAATTCAAGCTTATTAATCATATTCTTAAAATCCTCGCTCTCCTAACTTATTTTTCCATTTTAAGTAATTTCTTAAAAGCCAAGAAATTATCTGCCACGACTACTTATTTCTGGCAAATCTCTTTTTATCAATGTCAATTCAGAGTGCTTTGCTGTTGTTTTTATTTGGTTTTAGCTTTAAAGTCCAAGGCAGATCACTTCTATGGTCTGATTGAAGAGCTTTCTTCCTTTGTTAGATATTTTTCTTTAGGAACAGAAATTATAAGTACTTTGAAACCATTATGTCTTATCAATAGCTATTATATTTTTTCTAATATTCTTCATTTCTTTACCATTTCATTTTAACTTAGAAGAGCTTTTACAGATTGACTGATCCAATTTTTTGAAGTTTGATTGACTTTGACTTTTTCTAATCCCGTTTTAAATTCTGTTACAGACTTATTTTTCTCTTCCCAATTTTCCGTAAGTCTGCCACTTCCTTTTTCATCCCTGTCTTATAGTTCATCTCTTACTGTACAGAATCTATAAAAGGGGAAGAAGATGATGTTGAAGTTTTCCTCCTGTTTCCAGTAGTAAATGTGTTTAAATCTGTTTTCTCCTGTTGGCTGTGATATAAGTTAATCTCCTTCTTTAATGTTGCAGAATCTTGTCACAGATAAGCGTGTTGCCTTGGGTCAGTCACAGGATACTGTCTAACCAAAAACAGCGTGAGCCACTCTGAGGGTCCTCTTCTTTCCGGGTACATTTGCTGTTTCCTGCCCCCTACCCCTGCTCTAGACTTCCAGCTGGAGGCCGGTCGGGTCTCAGCAACCCAATGGTGAGCAGAACTTTGTCAGCCCCTTGGTCAGAAGCTCCCTGCCGATGCCTTCTCCGGCAAGTGAAACCCTCACACCAACCCCTCCTTGTCCACGTCTGGCTGTCCGTTTAGCCAGGCCACCACTCTAGTGTCTGGGAGACTTTAGCTAGCCCTCTTTCTGGCACCACGCTCTCCAAATTGAGGGAGTGCCTTTTCCCACCCAGAAGGAAACTGTGGGTCACGAAAGTGCTCAGGGAAGTCACCTGCTGCTGCTATGGCCAGGAGAAGCTCCCTAGAGATAAACTCCACATCAAGAAGTCTTTGGGCTGCCCCCCTGCCTAACTTGGCCTTCTCTGGGGGTCACTGCTCTGCCAGGGCAAAGGGATGCCAAGAGGCGTCTTCACTTTGGCCCACTCTCAACTGGAGCTCTGCATCCCCAGGCTAGAGTCTCAGGAAGTTCCCCGAAACACCCACTTCCAACAGCCACAGCCCTCACGGATCCCTGGGGAAAAATGTGCTGCCTTCTGCGGCCTCAGCTGTGTTGTCCTGTGTGCATTTCATCCAGCAAAAGTTCCTTATCAGGGCCAACTGCGGTGGCTCATGCCTGTAAACCAAGCACTTTGGAAGGCCAAGGCAAGTGGATCACCTGAGGTCAGGAGTTTGAGACCAGCCTGGTCAACGTGGTGAAACTCTATCTCTATTAAAAATCCAAAAGTTAGCTGGGAATGGTGGTGGGCGCCTGTAGTCCCAGATACTCAGGAGGCTGAGGCAGCAGAATCACTTGAACTAGGGAGATGGAGGTTGCAGTGAGCCGAGATCGTGTCACTGCACTCCAGCCTGGGCAAAAGAGCGAGACTCCGTCTCAAAAAAAAAAAAAAAAAGTTTCTCAGCAGGCTCGGCCATGGAGGTTGTCCCTGTCAACTCTCAGTGCTAATGATCCCCCTATGCATAGGCCCCCACCTATGTTTGTTTTATTGTCAATCTTTCCATCTGTTTCCAGGAGAGAAAGAGAATCTGGACAGTTCATGGGAATAATAATATAGCTACTAAACCAATAAGGCACTAATTATATGCCAAGCACAGTATTAAGAGTTTAATATTATCGGTCCATTTCATCTTCATGAAGCAGATACTATTAGTAGTATTATTGCCATTTTACAGATGAGGAAACTGAGGTGCAAAGAAGTAAGTGGCTCATGCCCCGTCACACAGCTGCTGAGTGTCTCCAATGATTAAACTCAGTCCAGCTCCAGGGTCTGCATTGAGTGCACCCTAGATGCCTCTCCATGTGCTGCAGAGAACAACCCCAGCTGCAGCGTGATCCCGCATTTAGGTCCCCAGATGTTAGAGAAGGAAGAACATGGGAAATGGTAGGGCAAGCTTCAATTCTGGCTCCGACAAACAATCTCAGAGAAGACCTCGGACCATATGGCGGTTGTAAAATAAACAGGTTGTAGAGACAAGAGCCTTTTCTTTTATGTGTTCCCCCAAGACCCAGGCCAGGACTGTTGGAGCAGATGCCACCTCTGCAATTATTGGGAGAAGCCCTTGAAATGGCCTTTCCACACGTGCTTCAGAGAAGCAATTGGCAAAATCATCACTACTTCCTCGCATGAGAGACATAGGAAAACGTCTTGACCAGGACTCAGGTTGCCATCAAGCACTCGGGCTTCAAACTCTACCTCTTTCTTTTAGTCATCTGCAGCAAGCTCAATGTGGTGTCTTTTCCATCTCAGGCACAATATAAAGCTTAACCTGGCAAATACAAAGCATGTCCCCAGAGTGCTAAGTCACTATCTTATAGCCAGTGCCCCAGAATCACAGAGAGACGAATGGTGATGTCTTTTGGGTGGTGGAAGACACCACAGAGATACTTGAACACTTTTCTTTGATGCCACCTCCCCACTCTGCAGCTGTGTGATCCCACCCAACCTCCCCAGCTCCCCCTGCCCTGCCTGCTCCCCTCCGCACACACACACCCTAAGCTATTGAGAATCTTCTCTGGAAGCCATGGAAAAATCACTACCATTGTTTCATCTAAATGGGACACACTCCCAACTGTTTGTTCTCTAACTACCAAAATGTTAACTTCATTGCCAAGGAATCAAAGTTTTTAAGAGATATTGCCCAATTAATTCTATGACACATAAACAGAGGTGTTTGTGGGGTTTCTACTTTCCTTAATTAAAGATCTCCATGGAGAAATAAACAAATACTCTCCATTCAACAACATTTAGATAAGAGGTTGGGAATGCTTCACCATCTAAGGCACAGAAACTTCTAAGTGTCAGGAGGTATGTGATTAATTTAGGGGATCCCATGGTCTTCCTGGGTGATCTCAAGCAAGTCTCCATGCCTCAATTGACTTTTCCAATCTGTAAAATCTTGCAGGGATATTAAGATCAGTCAAGGAATGTCTGTAAAGTGCTTTGAACTCCTAGAGTTAGACATTAAATAAATACCCAGTGTTATTAGAACTCCACTGGGGCACTAGAATGTTCGAAATGGGACTTTATTATAAATACTCTCTGAAGTTTGCCAAGAATAAATTGAATGGGCAAAGGCAACATACTTGGCTGTAACTTAATCCAAACTTGGCTTATTTGCCAAAACTTGGCATCATGATACATGAATAGGGAGTTCTGGAGAGAACATGAAAGGGTTCTATTATTCTGAGCCAACAGTTTAACCACATTTCCATATCTTCCATTTATTTGTTCCGTTCTTTAAATTGCTGCATTATAGAGGAAAGCAGAAGTACAAAATAAAACTAAAGGACCATAAGCCTGTTTGCATTTTCCTACAGTTAATACGACTGAATGTAAGCTGGTATAAAGACCAGAGAATCAACCCCCACGTCAGTTGACTAAGATGGATAGAAACCAAGATTCCCTTTTTTAAGTTCACACAGCAAAAACCACAGCAGTACTACACGGCCTTTGCATGACAATAATATTTCTCTGAGTCGATCAGAGAAAGCTATGCCTACAATCAAATTAAGTGTATTTTGAAGTCTAACATCTTATAAAGAAAGCATGATTTTCCTTGCATTGGAAGAAAGTTTAAAATTGCAAATTCAAAACTTTTACATTGCTTTAACATGTGCATTATCATTGGGAATTTTCATAAGGACATGACATGAGTGAATTATCATGACTAAGAAGCAGGACATTCATTCTGTGTCAGGAAATCAATCAGGAGACATCTCAGGGTGCAGAGAAATTCCCAAGACTTGGACATTAGATTTCTGGAGTCTGATCTCACTTCTGCCATGAACTAACTGTGTGCAAAAGTCAAATCCCCTTCTTGAGCCTCAGTTTCCTGATCTGTAAAATGAGGGCAGAGATACAAAGTACTCTCTTCTTCAAACAGCCATGTTTCTCAAAAGCATTACAAGTGAGAATGCAAGCAAAGTAATACATTCATGGAAGGAAATAGCCCCAAACCAAGGCTTACACCCTCACTCATACCCAAGAATAAACTTGAAATGACATTCTCTAATCAGCCTTGATGTCTAAGTTTTTTCCCATCACCTGCTGACAGAAAAAAGAAAATGACTTCATCTTGACAAAACGCTGGGTATTTTCAGCAGCAAACCTCAGTCCCTGTGTGTCAGAGTTTAAATTCAGCACATATTCTGAATTCTCGCATCCGAATAAATACTTAGAGGTACATGTCCAGATATGTTTCCTAGGAGATTAAATTCTCCTGTGATGGGAGGCAGGGTTTGCCCAAGAGAGACTTTCACATTCACTGAGTTGCATATTTTCTGTATCTGTAAACGGGGAAAAATTATAACGTTCCAAATGACTACTAAAGTAGTGCACTTGGGTGTTTTTTTTTTAATATTGAATGCATGCTTTTGGCAAATCAGAAAACCATCTGGGTTCTCTAACTAATCTTACGATGGAAAATAAATGCCCACCAACTCAGCCTTGAGGAAAACGTGGGTGTTGGAAGCCATGCATGCAACCAGACCAACTTTGCACAAGTTCACTTTCTTCCAAGCCCCCAGCCCTCGAGCCGCAGGAAAGCCGCCGCCACCACAGCCAGACACAGCTTTAATTGGGGTCTGAGCTTCGCTCGTGCTGCGTGGCTCCAAGAAAATCTATTCTTTAAAGTCTGGGGGAGAAACTGCAAACTTGCCCAGTCCTTCAAGAGAAAATAAATGCCAGATATCTGGACCCTTAGGAAGCTACTGACTCCCAGACAGTGAATTGTGGTCATTGGATTCTGGGGGTCTGAGGATGACTACACTCTCCCCAGGAGTCATCCTCCCTCCCTCTAGACAGGAGACGACAAGGCAGAGTCTCACTCACAGTGCATAACAGGTAGAAGAGACCTGGGAGGCCCGGTTTCTTCCCCACTGTGGCAGGACTGGAGAAGCACCCAGTCTCCTGATCTTCCCAAGGGCTCTTTCCAAGCACAACATCACCTAGATCAGAGGACCCCAACCTCCGGACCGAGGACTGGTCCATGGTCTGTTAGGAACTGGGCCGCACAGCAGGAGGTGAGCTTTACTGCCTGAGCTCAGCCTCCTGTTAGATCCATGGTGGCATTAGATTCTCATAGGAGCACCGACCCTACCGTGACCTTCATACCAGAGGGATGTAGGTTGCACACTCCTTATGAGAATCTAATGCCTGATGATCTGAGGTGGAACAGTTTCATCCCCAAACCATCCCCCCACCTCCCACACCCACTGTGGAAAAATGGTCTTCCATGGCACTGATCCCTGGAGCCAAAAAGGCTGGGGACTGCTGACCTAGAGGGCTCATTAAACACAGAGTCTGTCTGAGAGTTAAATGAGATAATGCACCTAGAACTCTTAGCTCCAGGCCCCAAAGCATGGAGGAATGTTGGCTATTGTTCTTACTAAAGATGTGGATTCCTCTGCCCCTGTGGTGCTGCCCTCCCAAATGCTTCACACCATGGCATCTGCAGGGCCTCCCAGGTACCCTGGTGCAGGTGTGCATGACATGCCCCAGAGCCGGCGATTTGGGAGCCCCACTGGTCAGTGCACTGGCCAGCCTGTGAACAAGAGCTCCTCATCCCCAGCATGGCTGGACAGTAAGTAATCAGAATTCCTTCACCGTGCACTGCGATAACGCAATAACCAGTACTAACTATAAAACATGAAGGGAAAACCGATCCTATTTCATACCCCTGTGTGAACTAAGTGTTCCTGAGAGCATCCTGTCTTGCAAATTCCCTCAGCCACCAGAGGAAGTGTCCAGCGTCCACCTCATTGTTCTAGCCATCCTGACATCAGGCTAATCTCAGCGCAGTCGCCTCTCATCCCCTTTTCCACATCCTTGCCAAGAAAGGTCAGTCACCTGCTTGCTTCAGAGTCAAGGTGTGTGCTTTCTAGCCCTGCTCTGAATGTTTTCCATCTTGCAGAAGGTGGTGGGAGGAAGTGGAAGTTATAGCTGACAACCACACACACTCACATGTGCACACCCACTCACACACACACGCATGCACAATGCATACCCACTCGTGCACACATGCACACCCACACACGTCAACACACACACATGCACACCCACTTGCACACACATGCACACCCACACACATCAACACACACATGCACACATGCACACCCACTCACAACACATGCACACCCATGCACCCACACACGTACACACTCACACATGTGCACACTCACACATGCACACCCACACACTCAGACGTGCACACCCACTCACACATACACACCCACACACATGCATACCCACATACAAGTGCACACACTCACATGCACACACATGCATGCCCACTCACACACACATGCACACCTCCCCCACCCTCACACTTCCATATTCACATGTACATACCCCCACACACCAACAGTTGTATACCTGATCAAATGTGTACATATACTGGTATGTATTCACATGTGTACCCACATGTTCACACTTTCATACCCACAAATACACATACATACACAAACTCACACCTACACACCAAAACGCAGAGGCAACCTATAAAAATGCATGCTGACAATATGGGGTTGCTGACCAAATCCCTACACTTGGGCAATCACTATCGGGCCCCTCCCGTCCTCAGGTCACAGGGGAGCTTGTTCAATGGATGCCATCACAATGACAATATTCAGGTTTACTAGACAAGAATCCTCCAGCCTCTTCCTACATTTGCTCAACTTACCCCACAGCTA
This sequence comes from Pan troglodytes, assembly GCF_028858775.2. Taxonomy (NCBI): domain Eukaryota; kingdom Metazoa; phylum Chordata; class Mammalia; order Primates; family Hominidae; genus Pan; species Pan troglodytes. Next base: position 138,844,974 of record NC_072411.2, on the reverse strand, counting down.
TATGTGGTTGTGCAAGGACCAGCCTTCCACAGCCCTGCCTGGCCTGGCAGAGCAGGCCGGAGAGGAGCCTCCCCTCACTCGCAGGCAGAGCTTGGGTTTTTAGAGTTCCAGCTATACTTGGGGATCTTCCTCGAGCTTCACCCCACTTGGAAGGGTCCACATTCCCTGCTGCTCTCTCTCTCAGCCTTCTTTTTTATTTTGTTAAGATGAAGCTTGGCAGCTCAATGAGCTGAGCACCCTGACTCGTATTAGTTCTAGAACACTGACACTTCCATTTCAAAAATGCACATGACAACATTTCCAGCAGCAGGCTTTAGCGTTTCACATGCTTACGAATTCCACTCAGCTGACACCAATAGATTATCAATTTATTCTATGTCAGAAAAGCAAGACTGGTCCTGAAATGGCGCTGTCAGGCTTGGGGCAGATCCTCAGGCCACGCTTGGTGTTTGTGGCCGTGTCTTCTTCCCTGATCTCTTCCCTGATGGCCGGGGCATTCCTCAGCCCCTCCACTTCAGCCAGAGTTGATGCCAGGCACAACCTGCCTCCTATACACACATGTGAGGGCTCCTGTGCCCGTGGGAAAGACCAGCTGGAGCCAAGACCTGTCCTCAGCCCCAAGTGTGACCACCGCCCCAGGCTTCCCCACATCCCCCGCACACTCAGCATGGGCTCATTCAGCAGCTGTCAGAGGTCAGGTTTGGTGCAAAGACAATCAAACCGGAGGAGGGGTCGCTGCAGCAGCTGGCCCCTGGGAGAGTGCTCTGGTGAGATGGGCTCAGGTGCCAGGGGCTCTGAGGGGTTCCCAACTCCAACAGGGGGTTAGGAAGGGCTTAAAGGATGATATGGGGTTACTGCCCAAATCCCTGTACTTTGGGAAATCACTAATGGGACCTCCTTCCATCCTCAGGTCACCCAGGAGCTATGCGCATGGGAGATGAATCAATGACAGGGGAGCAAAAGCATGAACCCATTTATGCTTTCGTTCTTGTGGAATTATTTATAAAAGCAAACAATAGATGAAAACAGCTGCAGTCATCTACCAGGACTGCAGTAACAAGTACCGCAAACTGGGAGGCTTAAGCATTCATTCTCTCAAAGTTCTGGAGACAAAGATGTTCAAGATCAAGGGAGGGCAGCACTGGTTCCTTGCAGGGCTGGGAGGGATTTTTGTCCCATGCCTCCCCTTGGCTTGCATGTGACTCCTGCCTGTGTCTCTTCATGTCATCCTCTCTCTGTGCCTGTCTCTGCCCCAAAGGTTCCCATTCTCATAAGGACCCCAGCCATTAGATTCTGGGCCTATCCTAGTGACCTCATTTTCCCTTGATTACCTCTGCAAAGAACCCCTCTCCAAATAAGGTCATATATCGGGGGTTAGGACTCCAGCATAAGAATTGAGAGACACAATTTAAGCCATAACAAAGTCCAATGGCAACGATTACTCAAATCGTGGTAGATTATAAACCATTTCAAAGATGGATAAGAATACCACATAGGAACATGGGGAATGCTTGGGCTGGCATGTGAAATAATAGAAAAAAAGATGCAAGAGAACACAGACAAGTGAAAACCATGACTATTTTTGGGTCAAAACTTCATACATGATCTTTGTCCTTTTTTTTCCAAATGTGATTTGATGTGGCTCGATGACATTTATAATGTGTGTTGCAGCCATTGTCCTGGCAGCCACTAGCCCATGTCCTCTTGCCTGTTCTGGGAAGCCAGGATCAGACCCATACAAATGATCCTTTCAGTCATTGAGAGACTGGCCAGGCAAGGAGGTCCAAGCAAAACTCAACCAAGTGTCCGGGGGACACTGCAAATCTCCTCACTGTAGTACAGCAGCTCCATTATTGACAGATTGGCCACAAAGACCACAACCAGGAACTCTACCTCCTACCCACAGACAGGCTGGGACAGCAAAAGTTTCAAGCCTTTCTACACCCTGAGATCTAGGAGTTCTCTCCAGATAATTCCACTGGGTCCGGAAGAGCAAGGACAGATGCTTGCCCTCAGGCCTGGGCACAAGACTGCACTGAAGGGAACAGGAAAGAAGCGAGACCCCCTGGCATCATGGCATCCTGTGCCATGAAGACCCCGGCCCTCCCAGTGGGCCCATTAGCCTGACATGAGGGAGAGTGACTGCTACGTGTCCAGTAGCTCCCTGAGTTGGGCCACTCCTGGCTCCTTAGGAACTCCAGCTGCCTCTCCAGGATGAGGGAGCCCTACATGACTGAGGGACAGTGAGCCTCTCCTGGACTTGATGGCCACATAGCCTGGGGATGAGGACTCTGGTGTGACAGATCCACCGGACGTCTTGGGCTCAGAACATGTGGCCAGGCCATGGTGACAGCCAGCACACAGAGAAGTCAGTGACACTGCTCCAAGCCAGGCTCCGTGTGGGTGCAGGGCACCATGCTGGCCAGGAAGGTGGTGAATGCCAACTGGAAGTGGCAGCAGCTGCCTCCGCCTCTCTGGCGGGAAGTTTGGGCTTGTCTTTGAAGGCGGATTGCTACTCAACTTTGGTAAAACCAAAATCCTCTCCCAAGATGGGGATGTTAGAGATATTCAAGAACTAGACTATTTGTGTTCAGTAAAGAAAGTCAAAGGCTGCCTTTGTTGCAGGCAGATTCGTAACTCGGAAGAGTATCATGACAGGGAGAGCAGCCGGCCTTGGGGACAAGGAGAACCCTGTTCTCCTTCCAAGCACTTGGGGGTCATGGACTCTGGCAAGGAGGGCGTGGCCAATGGCAGCCCCAGCAGGGAGGGAGGGGGAAGGCCCCTAAAACACAGCTGCAGGGGTGAGCTGAGTACCAGGGGAGCCAGAAGGTTCCACCCTAAGCAAGGCACATCTGGGAGTAGGAGTCCTCAGATCTGGGAGACCTCGCTGAGCTGACTTGCCCACGTCATAAGCTCCCCACTGCCCTGGCCTTTAGTCAGGTTGTGTTAGATGTGAAAGCTCTGTCTTTGCTTGGCTTTGAGTCATTAATGGAAATGGTTGTGTCTCTGATGGGGAGAAGCTGGGTTCAGAGGTAGCAGAAATTAGCCTGGAGATGTTCAGAGGGGGTCTGCAAGGGCCCTGAGCCAAGGTTCACGGGGACTGCTGGCTGCTGTGACCATGACCGCCAGGATGGTCTTGGAACAGGCATCCCTGGGATGACCAGAAGTGTGGTGGGGAATTTGGCCGAAGAACGAACTTCCTGCAGCCACATGGGATGGGGGTGTGGACTGGGATGTGCTTATTAAGAGGCCCCCTGGGGGCTGGGTGCGGTGGCTCACACCTGTAATCCCAGCACTTTGGGAGGCTGAGGCGTGAGGATCACGAGGTCAAGAGATCGAGACCATTCCTGGCCAACATGGTGAAACCCCGTCTCTACTAAAAATACAAAATTAGCCAGGCATGGTGGCACACTCCTGTAGTCCCAGCTACTTGGGAGGCTGAGGCAGGAGAATCAGTTGAACCCGGGAGGTTGAGGTCTCAGTGAGCCAACATCATGCCACTGCACTCCAGCCTGGCAACAGAGTGGGACTCCGACTCAAAAAATAAAAAAGAGGCCCCTTGGGGCACAGAAGTCAGGAGCTCCAGAGCATGGTAGGGTCTTGGTCCTTATCACCTGGACCACCGACCCATGAGAGTTAGTAGCAGCTAGCAATGGAGTGGCTCCAGGTTTCAGGAAATGCCAGGTGATACCGTATAATAACCTAGCCCCACATCTCAGCCTAAACAAGAGGGTGTTTCTCACTTAGACACATGTCCCCAGAGGGACAGCTGGGGCTCTCAGCCACTCCAAGAACCAGGTCGATGGAGCAGCCTCCATCTCAAACTGGGCTCAGGGAAAAGAGGGTCCTGGAGGGTCTTACCTCGGCAAATAAATGTCCCACTCCCAGATGATGCACATCTGCTCACAACTCTGGACTCATCGGGTGGCCCCACCGACCAGATGGACATTAGAGGTACAATCCCACTAGGCCCCAGAAGGCATCAGGGGACACTGCTAGCTGCCCCTTCAGAGGCCTTCTGCACTCCAGCGAGAAGCTGCCCTGTGGCCTGGTATTTGCAGTCGCAGCTGCTCCCTGCCTGGCCTTCTCCTCGTAGATGGAATATCGGAGAAGGTATCACCAAATCTCCAACCTCCCCTCCAGCTGCCAGCTCCAGCAGAATGACAGGGGCAGTTTCCCCAGGTGGGCAGAGTTTGGGTTCTGCCAAGAACACAGTGAATTTAAACACAACCAACTTGTGTGGCTGGCTGAACCACAATAGAAAAGCCCAGTGCCTGCATCCCGGGGTGTGCAAATTTACTCAAGTGTGTGCCGTGACCTACAGGTCACTCCAAACTTCCACTGTAACTTCAACCTACAAGAAAATGATTCATCCTTGATATCCTAAGGAGAAGACTTAAATGGAGCATGAGACAGAGATGTCCTTCATCTTGAACTGTTATTTTTTTCTTTCTACTAAGTACAGCAACACAATTCCATCAGTAAATGTAGAAATTCCTCATTGAGTAAGAACTCTCAGCCACAAAGCACTGTCTGTCTGTAATTACATTTAACCCTCACATTGTAGTTGCAGACAGCAGTCTGCAAGCCCCATCAAGGTTGAGTGATAAGTGGCCTCAAATCATTCCAGTGACCTTCCCTTCGTCTCTCCCAGGTTACTTTTGCCATTTGATCCAGATTCAACAAGACCAGTTCCCACTAGCCCAGAGGCACCCAACCAGTGGCTGGCAGGTTGAATCCAGCTCCCAAAAATGTTCTGTCTTCACTATTTTTAAAAATTCAATTAGTTGCCAATATTTTTATGATTAATTTTAATTGGAAATTTTTTTTTAATTTTCACATTTTAAGATATACAGATATTTGGCTTCCCCTGACAACCAAAGTGATCCAAAAGCCCTGGGTTTGTATCTCTGCTTGGAGAACATCAGATGGAGCCAAGGGGCTGGGCCTGGGTCATCCTCCTCCACTCCCCAGCCCTCCCATGCCACCCGCTCCTCCCTGTGACCTGCCTGGCCTGCGACAGCTAAGGCTGTGGCCCCTGGAGGGTGGTGCCATGAAGATGTGCTCTTGATACCCCAGCCCCCAGCCCCCAGCGTGATGCCTGGCTTGTGGCGGGGGCCAATGGTGCTCGTTGAATGAATGATTGAACTAGTGGGTATTCACTTAGAGAAACATGCTGGACCTTTCCATCAGGAACTTGTGCTGACACCTCAGCTCAGTCTCTTACAGGGTTTTTGGCCATTTGTGTATAAAAACATACATAAAGTCTGTTGGAAGGTAGGGAAGATACACAGGGGACTGTGCCCAGCTTGGCAAACCTCTTGGTACCTCGAGTTGTCTGGCTGCTCGAGGTGAACGGAGAGGTCCTCCCTGCATCTCAGCCCATCCTTGGGGTAAGCCGAGGCAGTGACCAGAACTGCTCTCGTCCTAACACCTGTTCTCTCAGATAAGTCACCTGTGGGCAGGTGGGTATCACAGGCAAAACTCACCCCATTAAAGGCAGGAGAAGCTATAATCCCAGCACTTTGGGAGGCCAAGGTGGGTCAATCACTTGAGCCCAGGAGTTCGAGAATAGTCTGGGCAATATAGCAAAACCCCATCTCTACCAAAAAATACAAAAATTAGTCAGGTGTGGTGGCGCTCACCTGTAGTCCCAGCTACTTGGGAGGCTGAGGCTGGAGAATCCCTTGAACTCAGGAGGCAGAGGTTGCAGTGAGCCAAGATCGCGCCGCTGCACTCCAGCCTGTGCTACAGAGCGAGACCTTATCTCAAAAAAAGACAGTAGAAGCCACCCTGGCCTTGGCTCCCCCGAGAATGCAGAGAATTCTTAGCAGCCAAGTTACCCACGGTACCAAGGACCTCGATCAGTTTCCCGTTGCTGCTGTAACAAATCACCACAACGCAGCCTAAAACAACCCACATTTACCATCTTTCAGTTCTGGAGGCCGCATGTCTGACATGGGTCTGCAGGGCTGAAGTCAAGGTGTGAGCAGGACTCTGCTCTCTCTGGAGGCTCTGGGGAGAATCCAGTCCCTGCCTTTTCCAGATTCTCAAGGCTGCCTGCATTCCTGTGCTTGTGGCCTCTTCCATCTCCATAACCCACAGTTAGATCACGCTGTTCTCTGCTTCCGTCCCCGAATCTGCTCTCCTGACCGACTCTTCGTCCTCCCTCTTCTATATTCAAAGACCCTTATAATGACATTAGGCCCACCTGGAAAATCCAGAATGACCTCCCTGTGTTAAGATCAGCTGCTTAACAACCTCAAGTTCATCTGCAATGTTGCTTCCCCTCTGCCCTGTAACTAACATATCCACAGTTCCCAGGGATTAGTATGGGAACATCTTTGGAGGCTATTATTCTGCCCACCACAGTCATATTCCCAGGAGTAATGAGACAATGGAGAAGTCCTGCCTGCAGGAATTTTCATTCTAGCAAATACATCCCTGAGCAAACACAAACACAGATTACGGTAACACAGTGCAACTGTGATTCCGACCAGCTGAGGCCAGTCTTGAAGGGAAAATAGGATGCAATCCATTAAACTCAAAGGACTCTTCCTCAAGTGCTCACCAAGTGCCAAGTACTACATCAGATGCTTGGAATAAGAGGATAAATAGGAGACAGCTGCCATAACAGAGCTCACGGGTTAGTAGGGAACAGTCCCAGTGGCTGAGACTTGGTGCCATCCACATTCTCAGGGCAGGTGGGGCGGGCAGGTGGAGAGACCCCAGGTTTCAAGCCATGTCTTTGGGTAAGTTATTCACTTCTTTAAAACTCCACCAATTTAGCCGCAAAGTGGAGATGAGAATGGCTACTTCCTAGGGTGTGGTGGGGAAGGAGAGATACTGCAGGTGGTGCCTGACGCATCACTGCACAAGGCTATGTGAGTCTTGTGGTCATGGTGGCCACATGGTCATTGGGGTGGTGGCTGAATTTCCACCAAGCCACATCAGAGCAGTTCCAGTCTGTGCTCCTGTCATTCCATCCTTGGTTTTCTCTCCCTCCTTTGATCTTACAGAAGCACCAACTTCTCCCTACCCCGTCATTCATATTGCTCATGACTCATCTGCCATCTTTTTTTTTTTTTTTTTTTTTTTGAGACAGAGTATCACACTGTCGCCCAGGCTGGAATGCAATGGCGCAATCTCGGTTCACTGCAACCTCCACCTCCCAGGCTCATGAGATTCTCCTGCCTCAGCCTTCTGGGTAGCTGGGATTACAGGTGCACACTACCATGCCCAGCTAATTTTTTGTATTTTTTTTTTTAGTAGAGACGGGTTTTCACTATGTTGGCCAGACTGGTCTCGAACTCCTGACCTCGTGATCTGCCCACCTCGGCCTCCCAAAGTGCTGGAATTTCAGGTGTGAGTCACTGCACCCTGACTCATCTGCCATCTTTTAACCTAAAGGAAGAGGAGAAAGGCAGATCCTTGGACAGCTGTCTGGGAAGACCAGTCCTGCAGCCCCTTAAGGAGTTCTCCTTCCTGCTGAAATTGGCACTGTCTTTGGTGGCACCTCAGGCTGGCTGTACAAAGAGCGTGGTCCCACTTCAATTTGGCCAATTATTAGCTATGTGACCCCAAACTACCTGCATAACCTCTCTGGTCATCGCATATAATATCAGGAACTGGACCAGTCAGGTTTGCACATTTTATTTTTTTTTTTCTTTAGCAGTGGTACCCTTTCTTCAGCAGAAATCTTGAGTAAAATGCAGTATGTGAAACCAGTCAGAGGGAGATGTCAGGGACCAAGAGCCCTGCCTCCTGGTGACCCATCACCTCCCTCCTGCTGTAGAACCCCTGAGCTGCCCTCAGAGGAGGCACAGGTTGAAAGGCTCCCACCTGAGTGGTCCTGGAAGCCCCTTTTGCACTAGGACTCCTTGAGCCTCTGCCTTCCAGACCCATGGGCTGTCCTGTGCTTTTTTTCCTGTTGGTTTTTTTGTTTGGTTGGTTGTTTTGTTTGTATGTTTTGTTTTGTTTTGTTTGTTTTGTTTTGTTTTGTTTTTGTCGCCCAGGCCAGAGTGCAGTGGTGCAATCTCCGCTCACTACAACCTCCACCTGCCAGGTTCAAGCGATTCTCCTGCCTCGGCCTCCCAAGTAGCTGGGATTACAGGCGCCCACCATCATGCCCGGCTCATTTTTGTATTTTAGTAGAGATGGGAGTTCACCACGTTGGCCAGGATGGTCTCAAACTCCTGACCTCAGGTGATCTGCCCACCTTGGCCTTCCAAAGTGCTGGGATTACAGGTGTGAGCCACCATGCCCGGCCTTTTCCTGTATTTAAATTGAGATTCCATATGGTTTTGTAGACCATTTAGAAATAATAATAATAATAATAACCCAGGGATGTGTGAAATGCTTCTGTATCCTCTTCTCCATTGTCAAGTTTGCCGTGATCTTCACTCGCATGATTGCACCGATCTTCACTCACACGATTGCACCGGGAGGCTGTTGCCTTAGTGCCTTTTCCAATTCAGACCAAGGACAGGCTTCTTCCAAGCCCAGTTGACACCCCTAGGTCTACTCTGTCCCCTATCAATATCCTATTTCTGTGTGTGGCCAAACAAAACAAAAAAATCCCATGATTCACCCAGAAACTGTGCCTAATGATAGACAAATTAAATGTCTATAACTTGTTGTAATTACTTAATAAAGTTTGTCGAGCGCTTAAGAATCCATCTGGATGAAAGAAACATTGTTAATGTAAAACATTATTACAGCAACAACTACAATCATGCCAAAATTCCAGAGTCCCACCCCCTCAGTAAAGAGCATGAGCTGTGCCATTGGTATTCCGCCGCGGGATGCTGCCATGCAAACCAGCATCCCCGCCGGCTCCTGTGACATCTGCCCACGCAGGGTATTTGCTGACAAGAAGGATGGAGTGGGAGGTGTAAAGGAAAGAAGTGCAGTCCTCCAAAGTGAAATTATTCCCTTGTCTCCATTCTGTGAAAGCTCCGAGTCCAAGTGGGCTTGCTAAAATGTCAGCCACGTGCCTCAGTGATTAGGGCTGCGGTTTGGGCAGCCTGTCAAAGATTTTCCCAGGCGACGCTCAAGCCCCTTCTCAGCCCAGCGCAGGAGGTTTGGTGTTTTTACTGCAGGGCAGTCCAGAGTTTCTGGGAGAGCAAGTGATATCCTATAAGCCATCCACACACCTTCATTCCCCACATGCATCCTAAACTTTAAGTTAATGTTCTGCCTTTTCTTTTTCCCATTCAGGGAGATTCACATGTTTGGCCAAGATAGCCTGTCCCACTGACAGGACCGTAAAGCCAATCCAACTGGGAGGAGAGCCAGGGAGGCTGCGTTCGTGGACTTGAAGAGTCTAACAGGCCTGCTCCTGGAATTTCATCCCTCGCTGTCCCCACTTCTCCCTCCAGCCCAGCGTGAACTTCACTTGTGCCAAAAAATCAACTGCATAAGAACAGGATTAAGCAGGAGGCTGGAGATGGAATTAAATAAAGTGCATGAATGAAACCTCAAGATTTCTTAACTGTGAACTCACCAAGAGCCAACAGAGCGGAGCTTATGAAATTTCACTAGGTGAGACTGTATGAGTGCTTCTGCACCAAGCCAAATTCAACCTCCCCATAGCTTCCCCCCAACATTTCTAAACCTGCCCTCTGGAATCATACCGATCAATCCTAATGTCTGAATGAATATGTTTATGCCCAGCGAAGCGTAGAAGATGACTGCTGGGCATCCAAGTCTTCCCTTTCCCCAAATGAATTTTCGTGGGTCTCCTGTCCCTTGCTGCCCTGACGGTTCGCCACCCACTCATCATGTTGTGGGTCGACCCCAGTTTAGGGCTGCTGCTCCCACGAGTAGTTTCTTGAGCTGCTCTTTCCCTGGAGCTGTCCACTCTGATGCTGGAAAGGCTTCAATTTTGGGGTAGATCAGAGTTTCTCAAACTTAGCTCTATGGATCTTTTCACCCAGAGAATTATTTGTTCTGCGAGGTGGTCCTGTGCACTGTGGGATGTTTAGCAGCCACCCCGGCCTCTACCCACCAGATACCAGTAGCAACCCCCTCCCCGCAGTGACAAAAATGTTTCCAGACATTGCCAAGTGTCCCTTGGGGAGCAGAGTCCCTCCTGACTGAGAACCACTGGGGTAGAATGTTTGATTAGGGTCCCCTTCAACTGAAAGATTCTAACCATTCGTGATTCCATGAACTGCCCACATTTTCTCAAATCATCAGCTCAGTTCAGATTGTGAAACCACTAAGAACACAAAACTACTTTTAAAAAAGGAGCTGGTGTTTTGAAAGTTCCCCATGAGTAATAAAAAGATGATGATGGTCAAGACAAAATTGCAAAAATGCCCAGTCCCCTTAAAATGAAAGCAGCAGGAAGAGCGGCAGCCCGGGGTGGAGGGAAGGGTTGGTGAAACTGAATTCCTAGAGGATTTCCCTCTTTGGCCAAGTGGGTTCATAGCAGAAGCTTAGCAAATGAACTTCACAAAATGTTCTTTCCACCCGAAAATGGTGGTCTCCTGTAATTTTAGCTGGCGAGAAGAGGGAGGAAATAAAGGAGCCAATGTTTAAATGAAATGAAATAGAATCGCTTAGAACCCTTCAGATCAATGGCTGGCTGGCTGAAGCAAAATCTTTTTTAAAAAAAATTGAGAGCCAGCCTTCTGACTCCTCATTGCTGGCTGAAATATGGCCAGAACTGTGAATTGGTTTAAAAGTCTAGGGGAAAGTCTGACCTGAGATTTCAAAGCATCCCATTTTAGATTGAAACTAATTCTTAAATCCACAGGAAGAAAGACCATGCCATCCACGTCCAATGCATTGTGAAATTTCATTCCCGGAGCCCAACGTTGGATGTCAACTCAAGGAGATAATTCCTTCCCTTAGTGGCTGCCTCTGAGGAAAACATCTGTTTGGCTTGATTTTCTTTTATATGTTCAGACCAGTGGCTAGGACTAACAGGATTGCTTCTAGACAAGCTCTTGCCCTGTTCTCTTTCCTCAAGCTTTTCTACCTGGACCTTCACTGTGAGGCCCACATGGGTGTGCGTGGGGACTGGGTGTGAACCAGCTTCCCCACTCACACCTCCTGAGGACTTTCTGTTGTCCCAGGAGCTCTTGTCTCTGTCTCAGTTCCAAATGCTGAGTAATTCTGAGCACACAAAAAGGACCCAGAGCAGAGAAACGTCCCTGGTCCCAGAACTCAACAAAACCAGAGTGTGAGTGAGAGAATCCCAGAGGCAAAGGCTAATGAGAAAGCAACCAAGCCCCCTGCAGTCCCTGGCCTACATTCCAAAGCCTTATCGTTTTCCAAAGCATTTCCTCCGAAGTGACCCATTTTACCCTCTGAGTCCCTAGTGATGGAGAAGGGCTGAGTAACTACCTCCTCACTGTATTCTATTCTAGCCTAGGCAGCCATGTGCTGGACACTTAACCTCATGGGTGAGTGGGGTGGAGGAGCCCTGACTTATAGCACTTGCCGATTTTCATGGTGTCAGTACTCCCACTGTGGCCAATGTCAAACTACCAGTGTGAAGTCAACTAGCTCCCCCAATACCTGCAGATTTAACCACAGTTCTTGCAAGCAAGTGTGAGTCATCTCCAGCATTCCAGAGTCTAGGGCACCCTCCCCTATGTAGCACCCACCCCCCTCTCAGAGCTCTGACATACCTTATTTACTCTTGTCTCATAAATGCCAAAGGGTTAAAAACATTTTTGGCTGGAGAACCAGACACTTTGGCTCTGTAAAAGGCAAAAGGGGAGTTTGAGTATATTTTAGTTTGCTTTTTTTTTCTTTAAATAAGAGAAAAGGTGACTGCAAAATAGTGCAGCAAACTCTAATGCACTCAACTGTGAGTTCTAAAAAATACACACTGTACCCGACATCAAACACTGCTAGATTCTGATCTCCCAGAAGAGGGAAAGGTGGTTTATTTTTCTTCAATTCTTCTCAACCAGAGAATGGCCTGCCTCATAAAATGAAGCTAATCTTTATTATACATCAGAATTGCTTTTACCCATTAATTTTTTATTGCAGCTGAATATTGATAATGTCTCCCAAAATAACTGATTCTACTTTACCTACTGTCATGAAATTATTTTATAATTTTAGATGTATCTTTAGTGACAGTAAGAACAAAAATAAGGTAGCTTTGTAGCTTGACTTGAAACATTAGGGTCACTGCTTCCTCAACATTTAAAAAATTACCACTTTTGATGAAATTACGGTCATAGGATTACAATGTGTGCTCTACTAGAATTCTCCAGAGCAAAAAGAAAAATTGAGCAAATGGGAAATTCAGGACTAACCATCAGCAAGAGAAATGGCTTAATATACATAAAAGAAACTCAGTAATAACCTAGTCAGGCTAGGAAATGATCTTTAACATAACACATCAAATAACATAAACATCCAAATCAACCTGAAGCCCGTTCCTTCTCACTCGTGTTTCACCCTCATGCTTATGCCAGATCAAAAACAGCTGGAAAGAGTGGAGAAAAAAGGAAAAAATGCCCATTCACCCCCCAAGAATTTCAAGGAGACAATGGGCATGGCTTTATCCTGATGGCTGATCAAACTGGGTCAATTTTTAATCCCTTCACTTAACCTAGGGCTCGGGGGTGGGGGGCAGAGAGGGGTGGGCAATGGGAGATAAGAATGACTTCAGAGCTGACTGCTGGACTCCCTCTCAAGCAAACTCACCAAGCGCTCTTAACTTGGAAGCAGCTCAGGTCATTCTGTAATTTGCTAGGCAGGTCTGCTATCATGCGTCATTTAATATAAAAGGCAACTCAAGAGCCAACACAGCAAGGTGGTGCCAAGACTCAGTCACCATTAATGTGCATATTAAAGGCCAGCAGACTGCATAGTTCAGTTACAGCACACAGTCATCAGTCATGTCTGCTGTAACCCAGAGACTCCCTGAGATAGCCCATAAAGCCATCTAACTCCGACTGTTTACAGAGGTTAACCTAAGAACAGTGATTACAGCCACAGAGTTGACACATGTAATTAGGTTAGAAAAGCTCTGTAAGTGAAACTGAAGACAGACTCTTATGGAAACAGATGTTTATCCAACTAATGCTGCTGGGTGTGTGCCGTGCAGTGTGTCTGTGCAAAGCTGGGGTGTGAGCATCCTTTAACTCTCTTGCCTGATTCCAACTCAGAGACCTCTGTGTCCTGGAACACAATTGCACTAGCCCGGGGCCAGCCAACTGTGGCCCGAGAGGTCATGCCTACCTGGTGCCAGACTCCTCACCTTTCTTGCAACCTTGGACTTATACCAGGCAGGGAACAGATGGGAATCTCCTACAGAAAGACACCAGCACAGCCATCATTGCCAAAGAAAATGTGGATAATCAGAGCAGCATGGCATTCACTCCTTAACGCCCTCCAAAATGCCACTTTCTACTGCACAGGTGGAGAAGGAGCCAGTCACAGAGGAGGCTCCAAAAGCGGGGAAATGGGATAAGCTAGAGGAGGCAGCATGCAAGAGGCTGTCAGTGGGCCCTCCTCCCTTCTCATGCAGAGAAGGAAAAGAAATGGCAACGTGGAAGAAAGTGGTGAATGAGAACAGGGGGAGATGCCAATACCTGACTCCGCCTCCACCACCTCCAAGCGGCTTTCGTTCTGGGTCACAAGTGGGAGAAAGAAATCCTGCCCCGCACCAAGGGATCCTCACTGCTTCCCGGAGCAACCTAGCATGGAGCACTAGTTCTGCACACGCCCCTGGTTTCTTTAAGAAATGTAAGCTCCGGGGGGCTAGGGGAGGGATAGGATTAGGAGAAATACCTAACGTAAACGACGGATTGATGGGTTCAACAAACCACCATGGCACATGTATACCTATGTAACAAACCTACACATTCTGCCCATGTATCCCGGAACTTAAAGTATAATTAAAAAAAAAAAGTGGGAAACCAATAATCTAAGAATGAGGAGAAAACAAGGAGAATGACCCCCTTTTCAGTACTCTGTAGGTTTTATGGCACCTCTACTTGCCAGAGTAAAATGGAAGTAATATGGTCTTTGTGCACATTTACACTGAAAAAAGAGCCCTAAGGTTGATCTGTAAACTATAGAGTTCCTAGGTCCCCTTTTACTGTTTTCTTTTCTGCCTGCTTTAAATCTGCTGTTACCTTTCTACTGAGATAAAAACCACTGTTTGGATCTAATAGGTTTTTGTTTGTTTGTTTTGTAAGCTGGCAAATTTGTATTTATCTCACGGCTAAAGTACTGAAGTAAAAACTATAGAATCTTAAAAACAAAGAAAGAAAGAGAAAGAAAGAGAGACAGAGAGAGAAAGAAGGAAGGAAGGAAAGAAGGAAGGAAGGAACAAAGGAAGGGAGGGAGGGAGGGAGAGAAGGAGGGAGGGAGGGAGAGAAGGAGGGAGGGAGGGAAGAAATGCAAGCTTCCCTCCAACTGGGTCCATTTTATTCCTCTCCCTTAGAGTTCAGAGATAATCCAAGTCTAGTATATTGGTATAAGAAGTACATTCAGGATATTTCCCCCCTTCATCTCCCCAGACTTCCTCTTCATCCTGCATCCTATTCCCTCCTTACTAACCGGCCAACCTCAGCCAGCCTTTCTGGACTCGATCTCCACTGTCACACCACCACTAAGACCCATCAGTTCTACTTCCAAAATTATCTTGACCCTGGCCACCTCTCTTCATGTCCTCTGCTACCTCCCCTGTCCAGGCCTCCGCAACAAACTCATGCTGGGTCTCTCTCCTCCCATTCCTACCCATGCAGCTCTGATGTCCACAGGACAGCCAGAATGGTCCATTTAGACTCTTATCCAATCAGATCATCTTCCTGCCACAACCCTGGGGTGGCTTCCTACTGCCCTTTGGATAAAACCCAACATTTCTGACATGCCTAAAAGACCTTGCATGATTAGAGCTCAATGAGTGAAGGGTAGAGGGAGGAAACTTGTCCTACAGCAGAAAGAACATTGGAAACCCCTAAAGAAGGGGAACACGAGCCCCTGAGTGGACACCTATGGAAGAGGAGAGACAGAGGGGACACCACAGAGAGTGGAAGAAGCTTGGGATTAGATTGGGAACAGAGACCACATGGAAGATAAAAGGGGTTCCAAAGAGACAATGGATGCAGCATAGTTAAATGCCGATTTTAAAATTCTTGAAGAAGAAATAAGTAATTGCACAAGACAAAATTGATGCCCTTAAAGATCCTGAGAAATTCCCACAATTTTGACGGCTTTGCCGAAGTCAGAAAATCAGGGTCAGAAGGGGGAAGCTCAGCTCTCCGGAAATATTACATCCCCCCAGCCCCCAGTTTCCCCGACCTGCATCAAGGAGTGTTCAGCAGATACTGATGGAGAGCCTTTGCCCCGTGAGGGCAGAGGGGACTCTCTCCAGGGCACATGGCAAGATCACCACACAGGCAAAACCTGGACGCATAACATGCAAGCCAAATTCCCCAGAAACACTGGAGAGAATCCCTGGCCATCATGGAAGACAGCTTATTTTCCCTGCAAGAAAAGCTCATGTGAATGAGTTGAGAGCGCTTTGGGCTGAGAGACATCTGCACAGCCTAAGAAAGAGAATGTGCTCTGAGATAAATTATGGAGGAAGGATCGAGGGGCTCCCAAGGCATCCTCATGTCCCTGATGCTGCTATGTGCTGTCAGCAGAGGCCCATGGGGATCATGGGACCCAGAAGAGCAGGAGCACCAGGCCACAGTGGGTGGGGGGTCAGGGCCCAGGGCCCAAGGTGCAGCCCCTCCCAGGATCAGGCCCAAAAACAAGAGCCTCCACCAGACCCCCAAGCCCTACGCAGAGCCTGCACCAGATGGCAAGTCTCAGCTCCCGTGCCCCTCAGCTAGGCTGCCCTGACCCAACCCTCCCACAGGATCAGGGTGTCCCTGGGCTGCTTTGATCCAACTCTTTCATGAGAACAGGGTATCCCTGGGCCACTGTAATCCAACTCTCCCATGGGAACAGAGTAGGACCCTTGGACTTCCCTAATCCAATCTTCCCATGGGATTCGGGTGTCACTGGGCTGCCTTGATCCAACTTTCCCATGAGAATGAGGTGCCCCTGGGATGACCTAACCCAACCCTCTCATGGGAACAGGGTGCCCCTAGGCCACCTTGATCCAGCCCTTCCATGGTAAAGGGGTATTCCTGGGGCTACCCTGATCCAACCTTCCCATAAGAACTGGGTATCCTTGGGCTGCACTGACTCAACTTTTCCATGGGATTGGGATGTCACCAGGTTGCCTTGATCCAACCTTCCCATAGTAAAGGGGTGTTCTTGGAGCCACCCTGATCCAACCCTCCCACAGGAATGGGGTGCCCCTGGTCCACCTTGATCAAACCCTCCCATGGAATCAGGGTGCCCCTGGGCTGCCCTAATCCAACTCTCCCTCAGGGAAGGGGTGCTGCTGACCCAGCTCCATCCTCTCCTTGTTCCCTTGTCAGACATCAGAGGGTCTGAGGGGCCCAGGGGTCAGCTCCTGGGAAGAGGATTCTGTCCTTCCCCTGATTCCAGAAAGGGAAGATGACACTGCCTAGGAATCTTCCCCATGAAGGAAGCCCCAGCCCAGAACGTCCTCCACTGAGGAGCAGAGACATGGGTCCATATCAAGGGCTGTCCACACAGCCTTACAGCAGGAGAGTCTCCCCTGAGTGGCCATTGCCTTCCAATGAGCCCACTTCTGAAGTTCAGAACCATGGCAAGATGCTTTTCTCTCTACTAATTTTGATTTTTTTTTTCTTCTAGTTTATTGCTGTTGATGTTTACTTGCCCAAATGGAAACTTGATAGGATTCTATTATTCTTAGACAATGTTTTCTAACTATAGATTATTTACATTTGACTCATATAAATTAATTGATTCCATTTTATTTTATTTGTAGGTAGTGTAATTGTAATATCTTTATTGTTAACAAGTCCACTAAAATAATCTAAAAACACAGCAAGAATTTTATTTTGCCTTCCTTCTAAAATAATTTTGAAATGTTTGTTTTCTGGTTTTACCTATATTATTTAGGTAATTGTATAACATCTTAAGGTGGAGACTTGCTAGGAGTATAACTTTTAGGATAACGTTTAATAACTGTACATTATGTAAATGTGAATATTATTAGTAAATTGCTTCCATCTTATTTGATTTCTAGATGCTGTAATAGCATTTTGTTATTGCTATTTAATAACATCTACTGATCCACTAACAGTAAAATTTTGTCTCTCTTGTAAAGGAAAATTAAATTTTCTCCTAATTCAGTTTCAGTACAATAGTTCAGTGGTTGTACAAATTCTCAAATGGAAGCTCAGTGGAATGATGACTGTTAGGATAGTGTTTTATAAATGCAGCTTATTTAAAAGCAAATTTCCTAAGTGCATTATTTCTCCTTCCTCTGTTTCCAGCCGGTAGAAGAATAGTGTTTCAGTTGTTGGCCTTCAACAAAGCCCCATAACATGAACTATAGTGAGAAATTTATGTGCGCTCTCTCACAATTGAAGGTATTTGAAATTCAGGGTTTATTTCTCTTTACCAAGGGCTGAATTTACTCTAGTTATAAGATTAGCTAAATAAATTTTGGTTTCAAAAAAATTACTTTTGAAAACACTGGATATGGCTGAAGATCCCTTGCTTTGATATTTGAGAGGAATGCTAGGGTGATAATGGTTCCCAGGAGACCTGCCCCATGGACCCTACCTCCTTCATCTTCAGCCCCAGGATCCAACTCTGGAGAAGGATTAGCGGCTTGGAATCAGAGTTGTTCTCCAGTGGCAGCCTAGTTTCCCAAACAGCTTTCCCTTTCTCCATGCCGAAGCCCCATAACCCTTAGTAATATCTCTCAAAACCAGGATTGCAGAGCATACTTTGGGGAAGGCAGATGTGGAGGAGATGCAGTCATGGTTGATGTTTCCTAGGGCGTGTAAACTCTGATCTGGAGCTAGTTACACCTGCCCCATCCATGTAGAGGACATAGCATGGCTTCTGGCACCTAAACAATGTCCAAATCACCATCTGCATGGGTCACTGTGATGGCCCAGCTGGAGCCACCATCGACTGAGAAGGACACTCTGCACTTGGAGGACAGGTCTGCCACTTCCTCCAGGCTTGTGTCCGCTGGCCTGAGTTTCCTGTGGATGCTCCCCTGCCCCTTGGGGAGAGACACCAGGAGGTGCCGCTACTGAAGCCCTGTGGTCTGATGAGAACCACATTTGTTCTGACCTGCAGCGAGTGACTCTTTGACGTGGGGCTTTTACCTTCCTGTGGGCCTTGCAACCAGAAAGTTGAGAAGGAAACTCCAACACAGTTTTGCTGGATACATAAAGAGCTTGGAAGTCACCATTCCCATCTTTACGGTAAGAAAAAGCTGGATGAACTGAAAAGCAACAACTTTTATTGGACCCATCAGAGAACTGAGGTCTCAAGGCAAACCACCATCCTGAAATCTGGAGACATGGGGGTCTCCAGGGAGATATAGGCAGTGAGATTTGTTTACGTGAAGCAGAAAGCACTGACTAAGCCAGTAGGAACATTAAAGTAGAAATTTTAACGAACTGTGGAATCTGCATGTGAGATACCAAGGGAGAAGCTTCTGGGAAGCACAGCCTTTTGCAGGCTTTTCTTCTAGGAATCTTGACAGGATCAAGATGGATCCAGAGGGAACACCCTTCTTTCCATGGCCCTGATGAGAGGAAAAACACAATAACTGTTATGTAATCCAACGAGGAATTTCTTGCTTACAGAACAAAAACCTTCATCTTGGGAAGGACATTGCCAGAAAGCCACTATGACATGCCATCCAACTAGTGAAAGGGAACTCCACCCCACTCCAGCCTCACTACAGTACTCCTGTATCACTTAAGGAACAAAAAGAAAAAGAAAGCCTTAAACTATGGGAGAGACAGCTTCAAAGACACAGAGTAGGAATGCTGCAGTCAGGGATGGGGGGAACAGAGGGGGAAGTTCCACCCTTGAAAGAGGGAGAGAAACAGTTGTAAAGGCCACACCCCTGAGACGTAGACCCACTGTGTAGGGCAAAGACTGAAATATAATCTGAAGGGTAGAGAACATTCCCCTCCTCCACGCTCTGCCACCATGTTATCAGGCCTCCAATTACAATAATAGTAGATCACAGCTGGGAGAGCAGTCACAGGCAGATTCTCAATGAGGAGCTGCTCAAAGAGAAGGGCCAAAGCTAGAGAGGAGACAATAATAATTTGGTTCAACAGTGCCAGTCCCCCCAACAACACAGTTCAAATACTGTATATTAACAGTGAGTAATTTCATAATGTGTGAACCTCACTGCTGGTGCTTCAGTCCACAGATCACTACGTAAATAATAGATGTGCATCGTAACCAACCACCAATCTCATCACTTCTTCCAAAGTCTATTGGTGACTGGGCGCTGTGCATCCATTATTCAGTTCCTTCACAGCCAGCAACATGTGTTTTGTTGCTTTCCTATCTCCCAGTGATAAAACTATGGGATATTTACCACAAAAAAAAAAGGGTTATCAAAAGAGGAAACTGACCAAGAAACATGAAGGTGCATTGAATAAATGGAAAGTGATAATGCTCAAGAAAAATTCAAATTGAACATGGATGGAGTTATAGAAGAAGAAACTGACCGTGGGAATGCTGACACTACTGTCATTTAAGAGATGCTAGATATCCAGCCAGAGGAACCTGGTGAAGGTCAACTTCCTGACATACATGCAGAAAGTGATTGTGACCAAAAGGACTGAGATTTCTAGAGTTTAGGATCAGGATAAAACTTCACATTATGGAAACTCTGAGAGATAGTTGATGACACAGAATGCGCAAAGGATGAAATGTAGGAAGCTGACTACAGCTTAGAAAGGAGTATGACAGTGTGTCAAGGCATAGAAAAGATGTCCACTATATACTGTGAGTTATATAATAAAAAGAAGGCAGACATTGTTCACACTACTCTTGATAATTTTTGTAAAGAATAAGACATTTTAATTATCAATATTTCTAATGTTTTAAAATTAATATTTTGGATAAATATTAGTTTTACTATTTTTTTCATTTTCCTATACATTTGTAACCAACAGAAGGAGAATTTTTAATCTTTTGACAAAGAAATTTATAGGTTATGAAGCCGTCATAACTTTCCCATTGATCATTAAGTCACTTTGTATGGTTTCAGCTTCTGTGGTCATTTTTACAGTCCCACAAAACTGTGTGAAGTAAAGATGGCCTATATGTCATTCACTTTAAATGCAATGGTCCAAACCCACCAGTTAAAAGACAGAGATTGTCAAACTAAATTAAAAGAAGAAAAAATGACCCAGTTATATGCTGCTTACAGAAAACCCATTTAAATATAAAAACTTAGATAGGTTAAGAGTTAAGAAGTGGAGAAAGATATACCATGCAAATGTTAATCAAAACAAAGCTAGAGTAGCCATATTAACTTAAAAGCAGAATTCACAACAAGGAAGATTATCATGGGTAAAAAGGAACATTATACAATGATACGTTGTCAATTATCAGAGAAAACAATAATCCTAAATATGTGTGCAATTAACAATAGTGTGTCAAAATTCATGAGACAAGGAAATCATAGAGCTGAAAGGAGAAATAAATGCACAGAGTTGAAGACATTAATATTCCTCTCTTAGCAATCAGAAAAGAAAGCAGACAAAAAATTGATAAGGATATAAGTGATCTGAACGGCACTGTCAATGTGGCCTAATTGACATCCAAAAACAGCAGAATATACCTTATTTTCAAGCACACATGAAAGATTCATCCATAGAAACTACATTCTGGGGTTTAAAACATGCTTTAACAAGTTTTTCAAAAAATACAAATCATACAAAGTGTATTCTTAAGACCATAACAAAATTGAATTGATAACACAAAGACAGCTTGAAAATTCTCAAATATTTGGAAGTCATACAAAACACTTTTAATAACCAATGAATCAAAGAAGTCTCAGAGGATATTTTAAAAATATTCTGAACAAAATAAAAAAAGAAAGAAAAGAAAACATCAAAAATGTGGGGGCCGGGCGTGATGGCTCATGCCTGTAATCCCAGGACTTTGGGAGGCCAAGGCAGGAATCACTTGAGACCAGGAGTTCAAGACCAGCCTGGGCAAAACTGCAAAACCTCATCTCTATTTTTTTTCTTTTTAAATGTGAGATGCATCAAAAGCAGTGATTAGAGGGAAATGTACACCATTAAAATGCATATGCTAAATGTATATATATGCTTATATATATATATTATATTTAAAATCAATAATTAAGCTTCCACCTTAAGAAACTAAAGAAAGAAGAGAAAATTAAACCTAAAGCAATCATACAAAGGAAATAATAAAAATTAGAGCAGAAATCAATGAAATTTAAGCCAGGAAAACAATTGAGAAAATCAATGGAACCAAAAGCTGGTCCTTTGGGAAGACAAAAAAAAATGGTAAACCTCTAAATCAAGAAAAAAAGAAAAGACATGCCCATAATCCCAGCACTTTGGGAGGCCAAAGCAACTGGATCATCTGAGCTCAGGAGTTCAAGACCAGCCTGGCCAACATGGCAAAACCACATCTCTACTAAAAATACAAATATTAGCCAGGTGTGGTGGCACATGCCTGTAATCCCAGCTACTCAGGAGGCTGAGGCATGAGAACCACTTGAACCCAGGAAGCAGAGGTTGCAGTGAGCTAAGATCATGCCACTGCACTCCAGCCTGGGCAACAGAGTATGACTCTGTCACAAAAAAAAAAAAAAAAAAAGAATTAAGGGGGTAATTACTACCAATCCCATGAACACTAAAAGACAGTAAGAGAATACTATGAAAAACTCCATGTTCATAAATTTAATGACAAATGAAATAGACCAATCCTTATAAAGCACAAACTACCAACACTCACTTAAGGATAATTCAGTAAACTAAGTAGCCATATATCTTTTAGAGAAATTGAATCAACAACTAATAACCTTCCAAAAAAGAAAGTACCAGACCCAGAGAATTTCACTGCTGAATGTTACCAAACATTTAAGGAAGAAATAATACCAATTCTCTACAGACTCTTCCAGTAAATAGAAGAAGAGAACACTCCCAAATTACTCTATGGATCCAGAATTATCATAATCCCCAAAGCAAACAAAGATGTTACACCAACAAGAAAACTACATGCCAATACTTCTCATAAGCAAAAATATTTAATAATTTAGAAAATCAAATCTAACAATATATAAAAAGGATAAACACATCAAGACCAAGTGAACTCCATTAAGGAATATAAGGCTGATTCAACACGCATAAATCAATAATATAATTCATCATATTAACAGGCTAGATAAGAAAATCCAAATGATCTCAATAATGAATGCAAAACAGAATGCACTCGACACAATTCAACACTTGAAAACTTCATTAACCTAATAAAGATATATAAAACAAATTACAGCTAACATCAAGCTTAATAATCAAATACTAAATGCTTTCCCCCTAATATAAAAAACTAGACAAGGATGTTCTCTCCCTTCAATCCTATTCAACATCATACTAGAAATCCTAACTAGTGCAATAATGCAAGAAAAAGAATTAAAAGAAATACAAGTTGCACAAGGAGAAAGATCACAGGATACAAGGTCAATAGAAAAAGTCAACTGATATCCTATATACCAATAATGAACAATTAGAACTTGAAATTAAGAAAATACCATTTACAATAGCACTCTTTTCCCTCCCCACTCAATTAAGCACTTACGTATAAATCTAACAAAATATGTTCAGGATCTGTATGCAGAAGGCTATAAAACACTGATGAAAGATATCACAAAGGACCTAAATAATTAGAGACACATTCTGTGATCATGGATTGGAAGACTTAATGTTGTTAAAGGATTAATTCTTCCCATTTTGATGTATAGATTCAATGTAATCCCAATTAAAATCCCAGCAAGGCTTTTTTTTTTTGTAGACATTGACAAGCTGATTTTAAAATTTATATGAAAAGGCAAAGGAACTAGAATAGCCAGGATAATTTTGAAAAAGAACAAAGTTGGAGAACTCAGATTACTTGATGCAAGAGTTGTTATAAAACTATGGTAATCAAGTTGGTGCAGTATTGGTGAAATAACAGATACACAGACCAATGAAACAGAACAGAGAGTTCAAAAATAGACCCCCCACGATATGGTCAATTAATTTTCAACAAACACACAAAGGCAATTCAACGAAGAAAGGGTATTCTTTTCAATGAATGGATTTTAAAATTGGACATCCATATGCAAAAAACAAAAATCTTGATCTATATCTCATACCTTATATAAAACTTAACTCAAAGTGGATTATAGACCTAAATGTAAAATTATAAAGCCTTAAAGAAAACATAAGAAACAAATCTGTGACATTGTGGTGGGCAAAGATTTCTCAGATAAGACAAAGAAAGCACAATCCGTAAAGGAAAACAAATGATAAATTAGACATCATCAAAATTTAAAAACCTTTGTTCTATAATAAATAATGGGAAGACAAGCCACCTACTGAGAGAAAATATTTGCAAATCACATAACTGACAATAAACTTGTACCAAGAATATATAAACAACTCTTGAAATTCAACAGAAAACCAAAGCCCAATTTTTAAAAAATGGACCAAATTTTAAAAAATACTTTACCAAAGAAAACATACAGATGGCAAATAAGCCTATGAAAAGATGCTCAAAATCATTACTAATTAGGAATATGCAAATTGAAACCACAAGGGGATACTGTAACATACTTATTAGAATAATATTAAAAAATAACACTATTGAATGCTGGCATGAATGCAGAACAACTAGAACTCTCACGCATTGCCTGGAGGTACACAAAGTAGGACAGCTTTGGAAAGCAGTCTGATATGGTTAGGCTTTGTGTCCCCACCCAAATCCCATCTTAAATTATAACACTCATAATCTCCACAATCCCCACATGTCAAGGGAGAGACCAGGTGGAGGTAACTGAATCATGAGGGCAGTTCCCCCCATGCTGTTCTGGTGATAGTGAGTGAGTTCTCATGAGATCTGATGGTTTTATAAGGGGCTCTTCCCCCTTTGCTCAGCACTTCTCCTTCCTGGAGCCTTGTGAAGAAAGTGCCTTTCTTCCTTTTCGCCTTCTACCATGACTGTAAGTTTCCTGAGGCCTCCCCAGCCCTGCGGAACTGAGACAAGTAAACCTCTTTCCCTTATAAATTGTATGTGTTTATAGCAGTGTGAAAATGGACTAATACGCAGTCTGACCATTTCTAATAAAGTTAAACATATACTTACTACACAACTCAGTAATCCACTCCTAGGTACTTACCCAAGGTAAATGAAAACACATGGCTACAAAAATATCTGCACATGAAGTTGGCTTTATTTGTAATTGCCCCAAACTGGAAACAACCAAAATACCCCTCAACTGAGGAATGGGTAAAAAAACTGTGATATTTACACACAATGAAATTCTACTCAGTTCACTGATACGTGAACAACATAGAAGAACCACAAATGCACTAAACTAAATGAAAGAAGCCAGACTCAAAAAACTGAGGGCTCTATTGTTCCATTTATTTGACCTTCTGGCAAAGGCTAAACCACAGGGACAGAGAACAGATCAGTATGGTATGAGACTACCATACAGGTAGCCAGTTCCAGGTGGAGTGGAACTGCTCCACATCCTAATTACAACGGTAGTCACATGACCCTACTAATTTGCCAAAATTCATCGAACTGTACACCAAAAACAGTGAATTATACTTTATGTGAATTAAAAGAAACCTTGAATGTCAGTGTCCATCGTGTGAGTATTCATTGATTTATGCACTTAATCAGTGTTTACCAAGTGACGATTTTATAATACACACTTTGCTGATTTCTGACAGTAGCAAACAAAACAGATACAGTTCCACTCTCTAAACTCACTGTCTGGTGCAGGCATTGGCAAATTGTAGGGTGTGGGCCACATTCAGTTCCACCATCTATTTTTGTAAATAAAGTTTTATTGGAACACAGCCACGCCCATCCATCTATGTATCGTCTATGGCCGAGTTGAATAGTTGGCACAGAGACCTATGGTTCACAAAACCTAAAATATTTACTATCTGGCTCTTTAAAGGAAAATGTTTGCCAACCCCTAATGTAGTGGGTCTCAAACTTTATTTTGCCTGAGTATCTTTTCAGAACCTGTTAGGCCCATGCTCTTCTGAGCATTTGTAATTAAGCAGTTATAGAACAGGTCCTCCCTACAGGTCTGCAGATTTCTAGATGATTCTAAAGCAAGTCATTCTGGACCACATTTGGGAAAAGCCATTTAAAAAATACAGACATTAAGTAAAGAATTCCAATAGAATGGATTTTGTTTGCAGGGTTGAACTACAATTCATGCATTAACCTCAATTTTGACAGCCTGGCCCTCTTAGAAGTTGCTTCAACTATTTGAAGGTGGCACCCTCTGGGTAAAACAATATTTTGAAAACACATGCTTCAGAAGAATTATGGGCAAAGGGTTATTTTACTCACCTTATCTCCCACTATGAATACATATGAAACTTTTCTAGAATTTGGTAATGAAACTGCGCATTATTTTAGGTTTAACCTCCAGTCCAGCCCAGCAGGATTCATCGGAGAGGCAGCCCTCCCCTCTGCAGGGAGAATGATGGCTGCCTCCATTTGTCATCCTGATGGGTGGGTGGAGGGACACTGTGGGGGGTGGGGAGGGCATGTGGGAGGAGCTGGGGAGACTTGCGGAGGCTCCCTGCAGAACTCCTTCCCTCTTCTGGACCTTGACCTTTCCCCACCAGCCCAGTCTGCCCCAAGCTCTTCATCCAACCTTGCTCCTCTCCACTCCTCTTCTTCGGAACATAAAGTCTGATTCCTAGCTGGGTCCTGGTGTCCCCACATACTTCCAAAATGTAACAGGGGATTAAGAGTCAAAGCAGAATAGAGGCCACCTTATTCATCAGAGGAAGATGATTGATGTGAAATAATTCTTACTCATGAACTCTAAATTTAGCTCTGAGTTTCCTGAAAGCTGGAGAGAAAAATGGAATAAGCAAATTACAAAACACTAATATTATCAAAAGGTCCTGGCATGGGTTAGGCATGCCTCAGGCAGGGGCTAGAAGAGAGGCAGTGTGTGTTTTCCCAAGCGTGTACATCAGCCAGTTCCCAACCACCACCTCAGCCACCCAAGGATTCACTGCCGTGACTTGATGCCCATTTGCCTCAAATGCCAACTCTGGCTGTTTATCTCAAGACCCTGCTGTCAGCCCAGAGTTATCTGGTGAGTTCCACTCACTTTAGCCTTCTAATAATAATATTTTTAGAGTATTACAAAATGGTGATATTATTGCTTTAATTAGTAATTCAATGACATCATGACTAGGAAGATTTTATTTTGAGAGTGAAACTACCCATGATGCAAAGTTAAGTTATTTTGGGTCTCTTGTAGCCTCTCCTTGATGGCTTACAATTCTGAAGTCTAACAGAACATATGAACCATGTCTAACACGTAAACAGGCTCTTTTAAAAATATTACTTAGTTTCCACATATTCTTAGCTTGAACTCTACATTTGAAGCCAAGATGGCCCTACTCTATAATTGGTAATGAGTTATCTGTCTTCTTTCAATTATTTTCTCTCTGGTTATTACTTGACAAAAGTAGTGTGTCCAACAGGTGTTCCATCTGACCTTCCCCATCAGATCCCATCCCTGCAATGTTCCACCATGATAGATGGGAAGGGAGATGGAGGGAATGTATTTAATGTGCACAGAAAATCAGAAGATAAATTTCCAGCTGGAATGAAAAGAATCCCCATTGCCCTGTAGACAGGAGGGACATAGTGAGGCTAACTGATTTATCCTGCTGGAAACAAGACTTCATACAATCTTACAAAGAAGCAGAGAAAGTGAAAGCTGAAGCGTCCAGCTCTCCACGCAAGGTCCTGGTAAGAGTTGATGTGAAGATAAAATAGAGATAGTCTCATTATCTGGCCCTTGCAAAGTCATGAACTGCTTACCTCTTTATATTTATTTAGGCCTATTTGTTTTATATGGGACTCTCTATCTTATCAACGCTAAATTAAAAGAAAATACCATTCCAGGAATGTCAAACTCCATATGTTAAGAGATAAAATAGTGACACAAAGCATGATTGGTGCATCTCTAGAAAGTGTATTTCTATTTTAGACATATTCATAGTCACTATGAAAATTTACACAGAATATAGAATTTTTACTCTCAGAGCAATGTTAATGATAGATAATTCGCAGTATTGATGTGCTGAAAACCTTCCTGTGAGAAAGGAAAAACTGACTTCAGCCTACTCCCCAAAATAAACAGGCTCAAAGTTGACACACACGCATGAAAAAAGGTTGACAGAAAGTCCTCAGTGGCCAGGCATGGTGGCACATGCCTGTAATCCCAGCAGTTTGGGAGGCTGAGGCGGGAGGATAACTTGAGGTCAAGAGTTCAAGACCAGCCTGGCCAACATGGTGAAACCCCATCTCTACTAAAAATACAAAAGTTAGCTGGGTGTGGTGGCAGGTGCCTGTAGTCCCAGGTACCCAGGAGGCTGAGGCAGGAGAATCACTTGAACCCAGGAGGCAGAGTTTGCAGTGAGCTGAGACTGTGCCACTGCACTCCAGCCTGAGTGTGAGACTCTGTCTCAAAAAAAAAAAAAAAAAAAAAAAGTCCTCAGGATTCTCTTTATTTAAATCCGAATGGCTCAAATCATCTTTAAAATCCATATGATAAAGAAAGGATTCCCGGAGCGTATTTCCAGGAGAAAAATAAAATAAAATATCTTTGTCCAAGGCTCCTGTGGCTGGGACGTGCAGTCCATGACAAAATGCAATCACGCACAGGTTTGGAAGGAGCAGAGTTGAATGGCTCAGGGGCTGCCTGTGGTCATGGGGGCAAGATGGAACAGCCTAGCAGAGCTGAATGTCAAGGGAGAAGGGCCCTTGAGCAAGCAGGGGGCCAGATGAGGAACACCTGAACCCGGGAGGGCAGAGCTCATCTGCCTGAGGTGGGGATGGCTTTGGGGAGGTCCACTGTCAGCCTCCTGCAGTGTGGGTCTGTTGGGGCACAGAGCTGAGAGCAGTACCTCCTGGGGCAGTGACCTGGAGACCAAGCTGAATGGTGGATGGCTTCTGGGTGAGAAGCAGGGCCTGGATGGAAATGATGAGGGCATCAAGGGAGGATGTGGGTTGTGGTATCAGTGCTGCCGCTGCAGTGTCAGCTACTCTCAAGATGTCCTCTGCTCTCCTCCAAGAGTCCTCTGTGCTCACGGCTGCCTCATGTGTGTCTGTCTGTGTGTGTGTGTGTGTGTGTGTGCTCACACATGTGCTGTATTAGTTTCTTTTGGCTGCCATAATAAATAACCACAAACTAGGTGGTTTAAAACAGCAGAAAGTGTCACATTTTTGGAGGCTGGAAGTCTGAAATCAAAGTGTCTGCAGGGAAGTGCTCTCCACAAAGGCACTAGGGGAGAGTCCTTCCTTACCCCTCCAGCTCTGACAACTCTAGGCATTCCTGGACATGTGGTGTCATCACTTCCATCTCTACCCTCCACAGTCACATTGCCTTGTCCTCTGTGTCTCCCCTCTATATGCCTCTTATTAGGACACTTGTATTAGTCAATTTTCATCTGCTATAGCAGAATACCACAGACTGGGTAATTGACAGAGAAAAGAAGTTTATTTCTCAAGTTCTGGAGGCTGGGAAGCCCAAGATCAAGGAGCCTGCATCTGGTGAGGACCTTCTTGCTGCATCAGCCCATGGCAGAAGGTGTTCTAGCACATGTTTTTTGGGGGACACATTCAAACCATACCACTTGTCTTTTATGATCTTTAGCTTAATTATAGCTGCAAAGACTCTTTTTCCAAATACGGTAATATTCACAGGTCCCAGGGACTAGGATGTGAAGATATTTTTTCAAAGGGGCCACCATACAATCCACTACACATACTTTGTGAGTGTTTGAAGATAATATTTTACTCTGCTTTCTCATAGGCTGCAGTGTGTACTATTCGGGAGGACTGAGTCTGGAAGCATGACTGACATGGGGAGATGGTACCTGGAGTGCACAGGTGGGCTGCCTGGTGTCATTCAGGAGATCAAGGGGCCAGAAATACTCCTTTCCAGGGGCCATGGAAGGTAGTGATGGCCAGGGGACCATGGTAACATGAGGAGAACTGTGGCCGGTTTATAGGACACGCAACCCAGTCAAACATGGAGTCCCTCCCAACTGAGGCATCAGTGCCCTTCACCTGGGCTTCTCAGAAAGAAGGGCCCAGAAGGAAGGTATTCAGTGTTTGTTCGAGATGTTGGGCAGGGGACAACTAGGGGCTGCATAAATGTGTTCTGAGGCAATTCGTTACTTGGGCTACCATATTTTAAGATGTGAGCCCTAGAAGAAACAAGATCCAAAATCCATAGAATTCTTAGGAAAACCAGCCTCTGACACTCCCAGGATGTTAATTCTCATTTTGGGGAGCAGAATCAGCTTTGTGTTTAACACACAAAAAGCATGGCTAGGTCAAGCCTTGGCTTCTTCTTGGAAAGGGGGTGTGATTCTAGCAAACCCAGATACCGGTTGTGAAATCTGGCAGCCAGAGGCTGGTGACTCAGCACTCCAGGGAAACTCAGAGAGTACAGAAGCCGTCCCCTCCCGGGCTGAAAATAGGCTTCTTTGAAACCCACCTCAACTGTCATCCCAGGGACTCCTTTGCCTCGACTGCAGCACTTGAGTTCAAACGACCCCTTGGAAGGCACAGGGCCAGCCAGCGTGCGTGAAAACACTCCCTCCCTCAGCTGGAGGGAGGCACCCCACATCTGTGAGCTACGGGTGGAGGAGAAAAGAGCACTGCCTGACGCGACCTCATCCAGGAAGAATGTGAATGGCCCCAACACTGAGTCAGCCTCACCGGGTTGTGTCTCTGAACCTCAGCTTGTTTTGGAAGCCACTTAACAGCCCCTCCTCTGGCAGGAGCTGTGTTGGACATCATTCCACTCCGTGGTTCCCCAACAGACGTGTGCATCAGAATATTATGCGGACTTTTCCCCCTAGACCGGGCCCCACCCCAGGCCTGCTGATTAAGAGCTCCCGGGAGTGGAAGCCAGGCATGTGTTTGGAAGTTTGGGATTTCTGCGTGGTTGTAATATTCCACGAGTGACTCAGACGTTTACCACTCACTGAGAGGCATTGAGTCCACTGACCTTAGGTAGCCTCCAAGAACACAGAGGCCCCAGGAAATCAAATGCTTTGTCCAAGGTCACAGAATAAGTTCATTCAGACCCCAGCCTCCTAACTTCCCCGGTGTTTACTTTTTTCACATGCCCACAGCCTTTTAGGGAAGAATCAATCCCAAGATATTTGAGGATTCAGAATGCCTCATCCTCGTATACCCAACCCAACTCCCATCAAGAAAGTAAAGAAATGATGCTTAGTTCGGAAACATGGCAAGAAAGACCTACTCCAATGCAAAGGCCGTTTACGAGCTGGAAACCCATCAGCTCAGAAAGTATTTGTACCATGGCCAGGAGGGCTTAGGGAAACTCTCCACTTCTTATGAAAGAAGTAAAATCTTCTTCCATAGAGCTTAGGAATCTGAGGGGCAAAGTTAAGGGAAGATTGAATAGAGCAAGTTGATTCTCACTGACCACTCACAGGAGCTGGCCAGGGAAATGACCCACTCCTAGTGGGGACCTAGAAAGCCGTAAGACCCCAGGAGCATGGAGCTACAGCCTGACAGTTCCACCCTGAGAGCAAGGATCTTCCCCTAGGTGACTGCAGTGGTGTGATCACACCTAAGAATGGAAACATGAATTTAACAATCTCATCTTCTCTACCGCCCAACTTAAATTTCCCCAATTATCCCAACTTGCCTTTTATGGTGGTTTTAGTTTTTGTCTATGCATAGGATGCCTTGCATATCACAATGCCAGTTTTGCAAATTCTAACTTTAAAGCATTTGTGTAGGATTATGCTTGTACATGGCGCAATGACAGATAAGATGGCAGTCACAAAAGCAGTCCTGTCCTCAAGTCAAGAGTAGCAATTCTCAACACCAGTGTCCGTACAACATCTGAAATTCCTTGAAAAATGTATGCGTGTGTTTTGCGGGGAGAGCATGCAAAGCTTTAATCAGGCTTTGAAAGGAGTTTGTGCCTTTAAAAATAAAAAAAATTAAGGAACACTGATGTGGGGGCCAGGACACCAGAGTACCAAGCCAACGCAATCAAATGATTTTCACGGGCTTCATTTGTCATAACCATAGATGCTGTTTGCATACATTATTTCATACGTCCTTACACGTGCATGTTATCAGCCTTGTGCAAGAAGAGTTGATAACAGCTCCACGGCCATGATATTGGTTAGGGGGAAAGTTGAGATTCAAACCCAGGCCTGCCTTATTCCAGAGCCACACCTTGAGCTGGGCATTACATGAATTCTCATCCGCCTGCCCACTGCTGAAGCCCGGCATCCAGTCCTGTGTCTCTCACTTAGACCAAATGGGAGCACAGCCAGGGAAGAGTGGCCACCGGGCGTGAGAACTCACACTGCATCACTGCAAAGACCAGCTGGGTGCCCTTCCCAGACTCGACTCTCCTCTCCTCACAGCTGCAGCTGCAGGAACTCTCCTGCAGCCCCATTCTTCTGCCCCCTGCATTACAGAGAAGGCCTCCGTCATTCCTCAGACCACTCGGCCCCAGGGCAGCACTGCTCCCAGTGCCTCTCCTGCTAGTGCAGGCTCCAACTCCTCCTGTGGCCAATTCACCCCTTTATTCACTTCTGGAAACCACGTGCCCTGCATGGTCCTGACTTCTGAGTCCCGTTGTACCAGCCTGTTTTCTGTCTTCTGCCCTGTGTTCAAGGTTCCCACCTGGACCTTGCTCCTACCTGCCAAGTCATTTCCAGAAAGCTGCCTCCAGCCTCCCCACCCGCAGCCCTGATTCCAGCTGGGGCCACAGCCCTGCTGTTGCACACACTCCTTTCCAGCACTGCCTCTGCCAGATCACCCTGACCTCTGGACACGGCATGTTTGCTTCCAGATGGAATTCCTCCCAGAGCCTCCAGCTGGGTCTCTGGGTTCCAATAGCACCTGCGGATTTGTCCCCCATTGCACAGTGTCCTTAAGCATGGCTTCAGAGCCAGATCTTCTTGCCTCCTGCTAGCCATGGCCAGACGTGGTGGCTCATGCCTGTAATCCCAGCACTTTGGGAGGCCGAGGTGGGTGGATCACCTTGAGGTCAGGAGTTCAAGGCCAGCCTGGCCAACATGGCAAAACCCCGTCTCTACTAAAAATACAAAAATTAGCCGGGCGTGGTAGTGCACGACTGTAATCCCACCTAGTCGGGGAGGCTGAGACAGGAGAATCACTTGAACCAGGGAGGCGGAGGCTGCAGTGAGCCGAGATCACTGTACTGCACTCCATCCAGCCTGGGCGACAAAAAAAAAGAAAAAAAAGTTAATTCCAAAAGCCAAGTTAGAGTTTTAAGAGTTATATTTTAAAATATTGTATGAGAAACCCATGTTGTTATAACTCCTCCATCTTGCAGAAGAGGGGACAAGAGACCCTCATGAATATTGATGCTAATAAGAATAGAAACACCATCGACTCTGAAGGGTCCAGTGGGAATACAATTAATAACGAATGGAAAGAATCCACTTGTTGGAATTATTGTTGCAAAATCTTGTAATTCTACTTTCATTTGACTGCATTTTTCTTGAAATTGGTCCTATTCCCCGGCTTCTCCCTGGAGGGAGGCTAGGAATACTTTCCAACATTTAATAAGGAATCATCCCCCTCTTAAGGACAACCTTGTGTTTCAAATATGGTGCTTGGCCACACTTGAACAGATAGGATTTTCCATTCGATCCTTTTAGAGAAAACTTGGATTCTGTGTGTCTGTAATCAGTCCAGAAATCCTACCTCTCCTGATAATGCTGCCATTTGGTTAGCTCATTAGCAGGCAGTCTGGCACTTACTAGGTACCAGGCACAGTTCTAAACACTTTGCAAACATCAACTTATGGGACGTACATTTCCACCTGAAACCACTGTGCACAAAAGCATGTGCACGTTGCAGTCAGGTCTGTGAAACTAGGGTTATTTATATAATTTAACACTTATTAGAAGTAAAATATTCTTTAAATTTTATGTTATCCCCAGCGCCCCCCACCCCTGAAAAAGATGTCTATAATGCTGTAATTAGGAGCTAATAAGATGGGAGAAGAGCAAGTAAGGAGTGACTGCTAATGGGTTTCTTCCTGCAATTAGAGTGGTGATATTTGCACAACTTTGTAAATATAGAAAATGATTGACTTGTACACTTTGAAAGGGTGAAATTTATGGCATGAGAATTGTATCTTGATTTTAACCCATGTATGCCTGAGGTTGCAATTTTTTGAATTTTGGCAATCAGACTTTGGCAATGACCTTGAGCAGTAGGATATAAATAACTCCTGCGTGCATAGTGTTCCAATAATGGAACACTAGGCATACATGGCTAAGTTAACAGAAAAAGAAGACAAAAAAGCAACAATTCTGTCATTCCTTCTCGTGTTCTGACGACCCACGCCTCCCCGCTCCAAACCCTGTCCATGACATTTTTCCCTTTTGCCTAGAACTCAGAGAAGGAGAGAGAGGAAACAATAAAATTGAAGAAGAGAAGAGAAAGTATAATGGCGTTGCAAGAGTAACCGGAGCAGGTGTCCCCACTGCAGGGTGGAAAGCAGCACTGGACCCTGTGAGAAGCCTGCAGGTGTCCTCCTGCCCCACTCCCACCCCTGCAACCCCCACTGCCCAAAGCCCGGCTGTGGATGGGCTCACAGGTGTCTCCAGCCCGGGCTGCACAGGCCTGCCTGGGGGTTGGAGTGAGAGGATGGGAAAGGCCAGGGACAGGCAGAGGCATAAGGAGTGGTCCTTGCACTGGGCACTCCTACAGCCTTCAGGAGGAGGGGCAAGCGGAGCAGAGAGATGACCCTGGCACAGTAGGACCTGCTTTGCCGAAGCAGCATGAGTTGAGAGTGCAGGGGCCATGCTTTAGGCTACCCCAAAGCAGGTAGCCTTTGAACAGCATCTGTTTTCTTTTTCTAGAGTCAGAGTCTCGAGACCTGTTTTCACATCTGAAACATGCCTGGCCTGTTTCTCTCTGACCACTTCCGTCCCTTGAAACTCTCCCTGCCTGATTTCCTCACCTCTTCTCCTTCCCTTTCTACATGTCATCTCTTTTTCTCAGTTTCTTATGAGCTCTCCTCTTCTTCCCACCGTGGCAGGAGGGTCTCACTCTGTTGCCCAGACTGGAGTGCAGTGGTGCAATCATAGCTTACTGCAGCCTCAAACTCCTGGGCTTAAGTGATCCCCTGACCCAGCCTCCAGAGTAGGTAGGACTACAGGTATGCACATCACAACTGGCTATTTTTTAAAATTATTTTTTGTAGAGACAGGGCCTCACTACATTGCTCAGGTTGGTCTTGAACTCCTGGCCTCAAAGAATTCTCCCTCTGTAGCCTCCCAAGTCTCTGGGGTTACAGGAGCAAGCCACCATGCCAGGCCTGAATAGGGTCTTTAAGGGTGATTACAAGCCCACCAAGAAACCAGACGGACCCAGGCAGAAGGATACACTGGAGAACTGGGGACAGGGACAACTGAATGTTCAGAGCTAGTGGAGTGGAAGCTCAGGATGCAGGAAGAGGCCAGAAAGTGTGAGCCAAGAAGACCTCGGATGCCGTGATAAGAGGGGATCCAGCCAAAAGCTTTGAGGAGGGAAAAAAGAGAAAATGTTGGTCTGCGTCTGAAAGCAGCTACTCTCAGACTGGAGGTGACTCAGATGCCAGATCTGGGGAGGAGGGAAGGAGGTGGAGAGGAAGAGGATTCAGTCCAAGTCGCTCTCAGGGCTCTGGCAGTATGACAGGAATTGTATTTGGGATAAGGTGGGTTTGACGTGACTCAGGGTCTTGCCACTGGAGACATCCTGCTCATGGTACATCGTGGACCTGGAGCCCATGGGATGGGGCCAGCACAGATGGAAACAGTGTCCAGCTTGTTCCAGACACTGATGCTGGGGCAGAGCTGAGATGCCCGGGATGGGGGGTGTGGGGGCAGGGGGAAGATGGGAAGGGAAGAGAACTAAGGATAGAAGCTGCCAGGGGTGGGAAGAAGATAACTCATAAGAGTCTGAGAAAAAGAGATGGCAGGTAGCAGGGGAAGAAGAGGTGAGAAAACCAGGCAGGGAGAGTTCCAATGAAAGGACGTGGTCAGAGGGAAACATGCTGAAAAGGGGTTTTAGATGCCTTAAGGACGAGCGCTCCTCTGAGATGAATTCTATCCCAGGTTAAGACCAGCTCACCTCCTGCATTCCCAAAATATACTACGAGTTCTCCTAGGGGAAGAGCAGCCTTCGCGCTTTCTAAGCAAGAGGGGTGAGAACCACACAGGCTCCGTGATCTGTCAGGCATTTGGCCCCAGTCCGGGGATGAAACCCAGCTCTCCTGACACAGTCCCCCGCATTCTGCTCACTCCATGGAGAAGACGTATTTCTGGGCCAAGTGTGTGCTTCTGATTCAGGGCACGGAGGAGGCCACAGAGTAGGCAGTGGTTGTGCCAAGTGGCTCATGGCACCCAAGAAGCCTCTTGGAGCAGCGTTCTGCATGGCCCGTGTCTTCTCCAAACCTCTTATGGAAAGTACTTTCTGGAGGCCTTTTGAAAGTGCAGGATTTTCTGGGGTTGACAACAGGAGTTGTTGAGAAAGACTGAGCCATCACATGAGGATAAGAATGGGAACTGTTATGTGGCTGCGTGATATCTCTCGCACACATGTGCACGTGCACACACACAGATGGTCACACACACACAGAGCAACACGCACGTATACACACACACACCACATGGCCTATAGCCTTCCGGCTGCTCCTCACTAAGCTGCCGTTGGGAGGCATGGACTGCTCTATTCTGGTCTAGATTCAGATTCTTCTGGACTCTGTTGACCCCATGCCACCTCCATCTGAGCTGAAATTAACCTTTCTGTGTTTAAGACTTATTAGAATTTGAAAACCTTGGTGAGATTTCTATCTGAAACTGTTCAGACACCCAGTTAACTTCGTTCTTTATTCATAGGTTTCTACAAGCTTCAAATCAACTGAAAACTGTTTCAAAAAGGAGGCTTCCGGCCTGCCTGGTGGGCTTGGGAATGAACGTGGACTCACCAGGAATGACTGAGCATCCCACAACAGCTCTTCCTCTGTTTTCATGTCCCATCAGCATCGCTGCTGCCCTGCAAAGTGGGAAGCCACCTCACTCCCTGACTGCGGTCCCCACTGAACAGGGATCTTGTGGAGCAGAGTGGTAGATGACCCTCTCTGTGTGGGGCAGTGACCTCCCTTGCCCACGGCTCCCAGCGCTAGAGGGCTCTCTCCTGAGACCTGATCTCATAGCCAACTTCTCCTCAGCTATCCCCGGGAGCTCTTGAAGACCCCCAGAATACATTTGCAAGGCACTTCCCAGAAGATTGAGTTGTTCTGGTGGCACTCAGGAGTCCAGTTTTAAAACTCCACATTTGTCCAGCCTAGGATGGGAACCCCTAAGCCCTACTGTGGTAAGAACCCCAGGAAAGGCCTTTCTGGCCCCAACAAATGACCCTCTGGCCTTTCTTGGGGCCCCTCCAGTTCACCCCATCACAGAACCACAACAAAAGCTGACGCCAACACGCCCACGAGATGGGGTGCTATTTTAACCACCTGCTAGCCTCATAGGGAATTAATTACCCTATGAGTTTACACACACCCCAGTTCACCCCACAAAACAGTTGGCATGGCTTACCACACCTTCAAAGTTTATTACAATAAAATGATCAAATAATCAGGAATTAGAAATAATGTTTTTCCTCCTGGCTCCAGGCCTGCTGCCTGTGTCGCCTTGTCACGGAGAGTGCAAGGCCCACGGGCAAAGGCCAGAAATGCCCCCAGCCCTGCTTCTTGAGGCCTGTCCATGTAGCCCCAGGCAGAGGGCAGAGCCCTTCTTCGGGAGTGGGGAGGGCGGGTGGATAAGGCAGGATAACAGCCGGTGGGGCCCAGCAGGTGCGGTGGGTTGGCTCTGCGCCAGCCTGTGTCAGACACGTGCTCTCACCCACTTCACACCGTCCCGATGTGTGAGAGGAGTGTGCACCGGCCTCCCATGGCTACCCTACCAATGTGCCGCAAACCAGGCAGGTTTAAAAAGCAGGGACGGCCGGACGCAGTGGCTCACGCCTGTAATCCCAGCACTTTGGGAGGCCGAGGCGGGCGAATCATGAGGTCAGGAGATAGAAACCATCCTGGCTAACACGGTGAAACCCCATCTCTACTAAAAAATAGAAAGAAAAAAATTAGCCGGGCGTGGTGGTGGGCACCTGTAGTCCCAGCTACTCGGCAGGCTGAGGCAGGAGAATGGCGTGAACCGGGGAGGCAGAGCTTGCAGTGAGCCGAGATCTCCCCAGTGCACTCCAGCCTGGGCGAAAGAACGAGACTCTGTCTCAAAAGATAAATAAATAATAAAATAAAAAGCAGGGATTTGCTCTGTCATCGTTCAGAAGTGCAAAAGTAAGAAATGAAGGATGGCAGGGTCTCTGCTCCCTCCAGGGGCTCTAGGGCAAGACCCTTCCTACATCTTCCCAGCCCCGGTGACTCCTGCAACCTTTGCATCCCTTGGCCTGGGGCTGCATCTCTCCAAACTCTGCATACGGCCCCCTTCTCTGTGTCTCTCTTTGTCCTCTCCTCTGCTTGTAATGACATCCATCATTGGGTTTAGGCCTCCCCTAATCCAGGACAATACCATGTTAAGAGCCTTCATTACATCTGCAAAGACCCTATTTCCAAATAAGGCCACAGTCACAGTTACGAGGGGTTAGGATATAGACATATATTGGGCAGGGGATGCTATTCAACACACTCCAGAGGAGGCATTATCCCCACTTTACAAGAGGAAAAGTTCAATAACTGTGACAGGTACACACCTGGCAAGGCACAGAGCACAGAGTACCTAGAGATGGCATTGGGTTTTGACCCTGAAAGAGGCAGTTCCCTTGAGTAGACTCTGTCTATTCAGGGAACACAGGCCCCCACCCATAGGGTGACCCACGGCAAGCAGCGGCCACCCAGAGGGTCTGTGGCATCAACACCAGCTACAACCACCATGAAATCGAAACAGGCACTTGAAACAAACACTCATCGCTTTCCTGGACTAAGTGAGGATGCTTCCCCATGCTAATTAACAAAGGCTCACTAGCATGGGCCTCACCTTGGGCTTCTGAGGCAGCCTTAATTTATGAGGATTGATCATAAATCCTCATTTAATGCAGATCATTCCACAGCTCGTGTGGAACATATCAGCTGTCACCAACGCTTGGGGCTTCGCTCCGCTGCCTCTGGTGAGTTGAGCCTGATGCTCAGAGGGAAGGCGCAGGCAGCAGCCTCTGCAAAAATTACAGAAATCCGGGAAGAAATAGCGAGGTCTCCAGATCACTGGTCCAAGACTGAGGGAATTACAATAGAAAATGTGACAACGGCAGGACAGATAAATCACATATACCTGTCACCTGCTTAGAGGAACAGGGAAGTGGGAGAGAAAAGAAAATATGGAAAGTTAATTAACCTGCCACGTTATTAATCCTTCACCTGTGTTTTAGAGCTAGGAAGAGAATGATGGGAAAACAAAGAAGTAGAGCGATTTGTGGAGCACAAAGAGTGCTCGGCTGCCGCCCCGCTAGCCCCGACCTCAGAGCTGAAGGCATCGACCCGGCCGCCGCCCCGCCAGCCCCGACCTCAGAGCTGAGGACATCGACCAGAGAAATTGGGAGGCCAGCCCGAAGTCGCCCTGCACGTTAGTTGGGAGCTGCTATTATAAGGCGGTGCTCCTGCCTCCGGCTCACCCCTTACACCAGAATAAAGGGGTTCTCCGTTAAGAGAGTTGCCACGTTTCCTCCCAACTCTAGTCAACGTCAGCCAAAGACTTCGCTTTCTTCCCAAACCAGGAGTAGGTCATTGAATGTATTGATTCAGATCTTAACGTGGGTGTTGAGTTAGAGTGGGTAGCCTCTAAACCCATTCAATGAATGTTCCAGAATGTTAAAGGCATAGTAATGAAATTTATCCAGCATACTCAAATACTGTTGATGTGGTTGCATATGTGTAGACCTGGTGAATTGTTCCTTTGTTCATGTTTCCTGGGCTTCTACTCCTGGCTTTCTGCAATGCTCACACTGTAGGACCCTCTTTCCACATCTCTCACCTTCTCCCCCTGCTCCCCACCCAGTACAGACCAATGACCTCTGGCCCTGTTCTCCATCCCAGCTCCAGACACACACATCCAATTCCTTCAACTGTCCACATCATGCTGGTCACCACTGCCCCCTCTCTCCCAGAAGGGCCAGTCCCCGCTGCCTCCTCTCTCCTGGAAACCTGCTCTCCTGGCTATAGTTCCTGGCCAGGATATCGCCTCCACCGTCCATGCGCCCCAAAGCAGTGAGGGTGTCACCTCCCCTGGGTCTCAGGCTTGCCCCGAGTCTCCACTCAGACTCCGAGTCCCCTCTGTCCTCCCCACTGAATTTCTCAGCTTGTCCACTCCTTTGCCCCCAGTAGACACCTCCTTCTGCAGACCCTCCTCCACCTCTCTTGGGAAGACTTTGATAAAAGCTTCTAGCTGGCTCCCTGTCTGCTGTCTCACCACCCACATCCCCATCAAGCCCACCCTCCATGTTGCATCAAGCAGCTCCATGACCACCGGAACACTGGGCAGCCTCTAAGCCTACAGAAGGAAGACCAGGACCCTAGGCATGAACCACAAGTCCTCCCTCTGTGTAGCAGCTCCCCCTGGTCTTATCCACACTGTATCCCAGGAATGCAAAGCCACCACTGTTCCCAGCCCATTTTCACTCCTCTTCATCTCTTCATCCTTCTGCCTGCACTACCCCCCGACTACCTGCCTGACCAGCTCCTATTCATCCTTTGAAACCCCACTCGGACATCCTCTCTGAATGGTCCTAGCCCCCACAAGGTCAGCTAATGTATGCCCCTCTGAACTCCTGCCCTGCACAGCTCACATGACTTATGCGTAGCTGCCCTGTGGATGCTCCTATCCTTTCCACACCATGGCTGTGAGCTCCATGAGGCCGGTCTCATCCTCTTCCAAATCCTCAGAGCTTCCACTCTGCTCGGCACACAAGAGACGCTGAGCACAGGTGTATGGAGCCCAGACTCCGTCTCCCTCCTCAGGAACACATCACACTAACCGCCTATACCCTTGGCAGGATGTGACAAGAGGGGAACGTCCCCTCTGCGGGCTCTTTCCAAAAACCCACAACCCCGGTCTAACCATGACAACAACCACAGACGAACCCAAATGGAGGGACCATCTAGAAAATGTGTGATGGTGCTACCCCAAGTCTCTCCAAGCAAACAAGCAAAGGATGGGAAGGACCTTGCTGTGAGTCTGAACCTGTGGTTTGTAGCAGGGGTAGGTCTCTGCATTGCTCCGGCAGTTTACAGTCAAGAGATCACTCTTACCAGCCACGTGATGGAAATCAAGAAGGCGGCTGCCCCTCTTCGCCTGGTCCCCCTGCCAGTCCCCGCCTAGCAGGCACAATGGCCTATTTTAACAGCACATGTCTCCCCAGTGATTACCCCTGGCCTTGGCTTGGAATGAAATGCCCTGATTGGAAGGGCCCTGCTTGAACTGGCTCTGCCTCTGTCTCAGCCTTCACGTCACCCCTGCTCTCTTCTCCCTGCAGGCCAGCCAGGCCGGAGGGACCCCTTTCCCTGCTCACACACACTGCCTGTGCTTGGTCTGCCCTCCCCTGCGTGCTCCTCATACGCCCAGCTCCTTCCGATCCTTCTGGTCCCCTCTTCAATATCTCCTCCTGCAAGTGGGCTGCCCTGCCCACCTGAGTGAATTGCACCCTTCCAATTCTCTATCACCACTTGGGAGTTATGTCCCAAGGTGCAGCCATCCTCCTCATTTGTAAGTCCTCGAGTCCTGTCCACCTCCCAGCTGCACTGCAAACTCCTGCAAGCAGGGCTGGTGCACAGGGTCTGCAGCCCGTGCGCCCAGGGCCCCACTGCCCCAGGCAGGCCCTGCCCTTGCACCCTTCATCCTCACCGAGGGGCGGAGAAAGTAGGGGGTGGCGGTGGCTGGAGTTAAGCGTCATGGAAAGACTGAGTAAGCCCTGGAGCCAGATAGCCAGAGCCATGAATGTGACTTTCAGGAGGTGGATCTGCTGCAGAGCCTGCTCTGGAACACGCAGACACAAGCATCCACTTCACGAGGCTGCAAGGATTAAATAAGATAATGTATTTCAAGAGCCAAGTGCAGTGTCTGGCACAGAGTGCATGCTCATTATCCTCTAATTTTTTAAAGATATGATTAGGCTGACAGTGCATGTTGTTTAAATCCTTGCCAAAAGCAACCCCATTGCTATCGTTCTTCCGTATGCTTGTGCATGTTTTATCTCGACTGTAAGTCAAGAGAAAACAGTCCATTAAAAAAGAAACGTTAACCTTCTACCTTTCCCACATATCCCAAATTCCAAAATGATTGTAACAATACGTGTTGAAGCAAACATTTCTTTTTCTGTGGGTAGGAAATAAAAAGTGAATTTTAAAACTGTTCAGAGTTGGAGGACAGCAAGTTCAATGCATTTGCACATGTGCCCTGCAGTCAGAGAAAATCAAAAGAGAAAACAAATCTGAACAGAAAAATTAAAGCAAGAAAATAAGACCTTGAAGCTCAGCCCTCAAGCCTGTCTATGCCTTCAAATCTCCTGGTCAAATCTAAAGAAAACCAAAGTCTTTTCCTGAGTATTACCTACCACACTTACCAAAAAAAAAAAAAAAAAAAAGATGTAAAATGGTGGTTAAGGCATAATTTATAGTAATAAAGACAAATGTATCTCAAGGAAAACAGAAAGCATAAAAGAAAAGAAAGACAGAAACCCCCAAAACAATGGGCCACTGTGGCGAGGGCTTGAGTAGTGACCCTGGGCCAGGCACAACCATGCTCCGGGAACAAAAATAGAATCATAGCATTTGCACAGAGAGAGGATGCATGGAGTGGCGAGGACACGGCCCAGCCTGAGAGACCTGTTGTAGACTCTGTCCTGGGTGCACCCAGGGTCTTGCTGGATCACTGAGACATGAGAGGGATGAGAGGGACGTCGTGCACAGCAATAAAGAGACATCTGGTGAACTCCCTCCCCATGAGAGTCAGATAGTCTCTGCTTCTGGCTCCGCACAGACAGGCTTATTTCCACTAAGGCCACTAAGGGCCACTAAGGGTTGCTTGTCACCCTGACAGGCCCAAGCAATAGCCAAAGCTGTACCCTGGACAGAGTCAAGACACACAGACTGTAGCAGCTGGGAGGAATGTTAAAGCCCTTGCCTCCTAACCCTGCAGGCTGCAGGTCAGAACCGGGAGCTCAGGGTCAAAGCGTCAGGTTCAACCCATGGTCCAGGGCCCCATGAAGACAGCAGGCTGCCTGTCTTCTGAGCTCAGGAGATCAGGCCCAGACTCTCAAATGAACAATTACTCTCCTGCCCAGGACTCTGGCATAGGAAAGTGCCTAAGAGCTTTGATAGCAGTATTGCCAGGCAGCCTGCTCCAGGTCTCAGCACCTGCTCCAGGTCTCAGCACAGCAACTTTCCCTTATTATGTCCTGCGCCACCAGAAAACGCACAACTGCACAGAGTGGGGGCGAGTCCCAGGATCCCAGCAGGCCAGACTCCAGAGAGAGCAGGAGGGGCTGCCTTTCAGCTGAGCAGGCCATGGCTGCTGGTGAAAACTCCTGGAACCTCTGGTTTAGGTTGAGTATGATGGGTTGAATGGTGGTGGCCCCCAAAGATATGTTCACATCCTCCAACCCCTGACTGTGACCTTATTGGGAAGAAGAGTCTTTGCAGATATTCTCAAGTTAAGGATCTTCAGATTAGATCATCCTGGATTAACTGGGTGAGAACCAAACCCAATGGCAAGTGTCCCTATAAGAGACAGAAAAGGAGGTGACAGAGAAGAGAAGACCACGTGATGAGGGAGAGGCTGGAGTGACGTGGCCACAAAACAAGGAATGCCTGCAACCCCGCAAGCTGGAAGGGGCAAGGAGGGTTTTTTCCCTGGAGCCTCCAGAGGGGCTGTGGCCCTTGGTTTTGGACTCTGGGCTTCAGAACTATAAGCGAATAAGTTTGTGCTGGTTTAAGCCACCCAGTTGGTGGTCATGATTCATGGCAGTCTTAGGAAACTAATCTCCTCAGTGTTTTTCAAGTCCAAGCCAGGCTCACAAAGGTGTGAACCACTGGAAGCTGGCACCAGGGACACTCCCACACTCCAGTCCCACCCTCAACACTGTCCCACCCAGCAGCCCCCTGGTCTCCAGAGAGGGAGCCCCAAGAGAGCCCAGGAGCCTCCGTGGAAGGCACCCTGGCCTCTAATGAGGTCTGAGCGAGAGGAAGCAGAAGTTGGATGAAGCCTTCAAATGCCCGCCTCACTCCAGGGTCAGAAACAGAGGGAGAGGGGGAGGGATGAGAGACACAGGAAAAGGGAGCAGGCAAGGA
Organism: Pan troglodytes; assembly: GCF_028858775.2. Taxonomy (NCBI): domain Eukaryota; kingdom Metazoa; phylum Chordata; class Mammalia; order Primates; family Hominidae; genus Pan; species Pan troglodytes. Next base: position 138,801,434 of record NC_072411.2, on the reverse strand, counting down.
GGGCAGAGAACAATGATCACCGCCATATGCATCCTGCCACCACCCTGATGACCACACGGCTCTGCTGAGCACGTCTCATGAAGCCTCCTGGGAGGCCTGTACAACACCTGCCCCTGGGCGACACTGTCCCCACACACAGGAGGGAAGAGGGTCCTCTGCCTGTCACTGGGGCCACTGTCCCCACACACAGGAGGGAAGAAGGTCCTCTGCCCATCACTGGGGCTGCTGTCCCCACACACAGGACGGAAGAGGGTCCTCCACCTGTCATTGGGGTCACTGTCCCCACACACAGGAGGGAAGAGAGTCCTCTGCCTGTCACTGGGGCCACTGTCCCCACACACAGGAGAAAAGCAGGTCCTCCACCCGTCACTGGGGCCGGCTCTGTCATGTCACCGTATGCCCACCTCCCTTCTTTGCTGACAGAACCCCAGTGTGCACTGGCCTTGTCCCTGCCCATGGGCCAGACCTGGCATCATCGATTGTGGGACCAGGGCCTGGTAGGGGCCACAGAAAAGGCTCCTTTCCCATGGAAGGGACAGTCCTTCTGTATTGTCCACTGGACTCCTGCATATGACATCAGGAACAGCAACAGCCATCCTGCTGACATTCAGGGAGGCGGATGGGACAGGCTGCACAGCAGGGGCTGTCTGCTCAGGCCTCCTCACGGTGGCAGCATCCATTCCCCTCCTTTTCAGGCGTTTTGAGATGCACGGTCTATTCCAGAAGCCGAGACTATCCCGGCCACTACTGTCCCACAGCAGGTGAGTCCTCAAATGGCACAGACATGATTTTTCTCCCTAAAACTCCCTCTGATGGCATGGAAGAGGAATCGTTTGGCTAATTCATTAGCACAAGAGAAACCTCATGAGTGACACCAGTAAGTAAATTTCTCTTGTCCTTGTGTTTCCCGCTTTCCCAGGGACATCCCTGAAATGGCCTGGTCCCTCCCCTGCAGGTCACTGCCTGGAGGAAGGTGAGGGCCAGGAGCTGCGTGAGGTCAGGATCAGGCACCTGCCAAGCCAGGCCCTCGGCCACACCAGCTCCCACTGCCCCAGGTGGGCTGGGGCTTCAGTTCAACGGCAGATTCCTTCTTGGCATCGCTTAGCTGAAACTTCCACTCTGGAATCCTCAAATGCCCTGGGTTCTGGGATATTGTTTGAGAGTGGAATGTCCCCAGGCTCCCTGAGGGCTCTGAGGTGGAGGGTCTGAGCCCGTGCACCCTAAATAATGAGAAGGGGGCAGACAATGGGGGCTGACGGGGTGTCCAGCACACACTGTTCCCTGCACTGCACCAAAGGCCTTGCAAGCTGTGACCTCTGTTACCCCTCATCCGTCACCTGTGATGTGAGCATCTTAATTTTATTTTATGGATGTGGAAACCGAGGCCCAGAGAGGTGACTCTCCCACAACCACAGGGCCAAGAGGTGATGAAGACCCTGGAATCCAGGTCATGGGGTCCCTACATCAGCAGGGACCCAAAGGCTGTGTCAGGGAGCTTGAGCATTGTGGGCCGCTCTGAGTGAAGGGCCCTGCGTGGACAGCGTGAAGAATGCTGCCCGCCGTGTGGGGAAAGCTGTCCCAGTGTAGGTTTTTGGTAGATGACCTGTGGGGCCTCCCTCCCCGGCCAGCCTCACCTCCACCCTGGGCTGCTGAGGAGGAACTGACCTCGGATATTCACTTAGGAGACAGGAGAGCCATCCTCAGCCTTGTGCGGATGGAATCTGGAATCCAGGACTCACCCACTGTGGACAGTAGTGGCCGGGATGGTCTCAGCTTCAGGAATAGAGATGTTGAATCCTTTCATCAAAGTCAGGCGGTGGGGCTGGGTTTACACCTGGGTCTCCTGAATCCCACCCCTGCACTTCACTTGCTCAATTAACAAATATTTCTTAAGGGTTGACATGAACCAGGCACAGTTTTAGGCGTGGGGAACCCAACAAGGAACAAAATGCACAGAACTTGAGCCCGTGGCAGCTCCTGTGCTGGGGGGAGGGAAGGCAACGAAGAAACAAGTGAGGCACTTATGTGGCAGCAGCGGGCGGGGCTGAGGCGAAGAAGCCACCACATAGGAGGGCACCTCGCATGCCTCGTCTGCTGCGCGAATGGTCTCGAACATCTCAGCAAGAGCAAACCTCTCCCTGCATCCCCCAAAACCTCGCGTGGGATTGCAATGTGTCAAACTGATCCAGTGGCATCTCTCTGGTTGAGATGGGAACAGGGGGGTCCTGCCAGGGCCCACCGCACCCCAGCACCCTCTCACCCTGAGACTCATGGGCAGAACATCAGGTCCGTGGGTCCCACAGAGAAATTTGTCTGCCAGCTGGAACTCTTGCCTTGGATCGGCTGTTTTGTTCTGCCCAGTCTGCTCGACCCAGGCATCAGCTCTGCTTCTCAGATCCTCAAATGCTGCCCCCGCTGAGAGCCTGGCCAGGCTGTTCCCTGAGGGTGGTAGTGTGCAGGTCCTTCCTCTGGGTGGCCCCCGCCTATGGGAGCCTGCCAGATTCCCTAAGTGACTCCACGGGGGCTGGCCAGCCCAAGGATGCTTCCACACTGAGAGGGAGACCCTGAGAACTTGGACCCACAGGCAAGGAGGGAGCTGCTTCTAGGGCGCTTTCCGGAGAACCGTTGATGGTAACGAAGGGCTCTTTGTCTAAAAGGCTCGGAAGTCCATAATGGTGAGCACCCAGGCTACATTGCAGTCCTGGTTCCAGAGAGAAAGGAGCCACCCAGGACGCCTCTCTGGGCCTTTCTCACACCTCTACACTCCTTCTGCAGTGGACGTGGATCCAGTCACAAGGGCAACAAACTGGGTGAGATGGCATTCTGAACAGTGGAGAGTTGGTGCTCTTGGGACTTGAGAGGAGTCTTTTGACTGTGGAAAGGTTTCCAGACAGAAAGTGAGCCATGGGGTGGAGTACTGAGACGAGGGGTAGAGTACTGAGACGAGGGGTAGAGTACTGAGACGAGGGGTGGAGTACTGAGACGAGGGGTGGAGTACTGAGACGAGGGGTGGAGTACTGAGACGAGGGATGCTGCTTCGGAAGCGAGGCTGATCCAGGAGCTCCAAGAGCTCACCCTTTCCTCCCCACACTGGCCTGTGGCCAGCACAAGCAGCTGCCCCATCCTGAGCAGCTCCACCCCGCCGATGGCCTCCCCACTCCTGCTCTTCATTCCTGGGCTTGCTTAAACTTATCTTAATCTTTGGGATGGCCTCAGTTTCCTTCCCCTCTCTCCTTTCTTCAGGTTTTATTATTATTGCCAGCTCCTTACTTGGACTTCGTGAAGCACTCACTCTAGAATGGCTGATGAATTGGATTAAAAACCTGGAAATTGTTAGAGGGAAATCATTGTCAGAGAGCCTGGTCACATGTGTAATCGGTTTCTCTATTACTAACAAATGTCCGGGAAGCCCTCAACAAGGCCCAGAGTTAGTGGGCTACAAAACAGGGGGAGTGATGCCTGGTCTTGCTGCCCGCAGAGTGGACGCCTGCGCCAGCTGCATGGATGCCCTCACTTCCTGCCTGACGGATGAGGGTGTCACCTCTTCACTGTGACCCGCCCCCCCCACACACACACACACAAGTCACTGCCCCTTGCTGTGCCCCTCTAGCTCTTGTGTCAAAATCCCCAATTCACTGACCACTGGGACTTCTGCATAGCCCAACGCCGGGGGACCCTCCACATCATGGGTGAATGGGCCTTGTGGGGTGTCCGTCTGCTGGCCACACTGTGCCTTACAGTTCCTAGGCGTACAGTGGCCTCCCCCAATGTCCCAAGCCCTCCACACTCAGCTCCTTACAGGAATCGAGCCTTGGACACTTTTGCAGCCCTGTGCCCACTGCACTTGGCACAGGGTGGGGACTCAGCAGGGCTTGTTCTTGACCTCCCATCCTGCACCCTATGTTTGCCTCCAGGAGCTCCTGGCCCCATTCCATGAGGATCCGCTGCTCCTGACGCTGCCTCTGAGTGCTCAGGAGCTCCCTGTGGCTTCCCTGGCTTTGCTCCTGGGAACTCAATCCATGTGTGTGGAGTGGAGTTGTTCAATGTCACAGTGACATTCTGGGATGCGCCTCACCTTTGTATTCCCGGCCCTGAGGTCCACATCCACAGACCCATCACACCCCTCCTCACTGCCTAAATACAGCAGCCAATGAGGCAAAGTCACCCAAAGTGCCCAAAGCCTTATGTCAACAGGAACTTTTCTGAAACCAAAACCCCCAGGAGAACTTTAGGATAGAGAAGTGAAGGGAAGCTGGAGACAGGCCTGGGATGGTGTTTCCTGCAGACCTGACTGCTCCAGCCTGAAAGCCTCAGCTTCAGAAACAAGGAACCAACAGGCCCCTCCTCCCCTCCACACCTCACCCCCAGCCCAGGAACATCCCACAGGAAGGTTTCCAAGTCCTCAGTCCCCCATTCTTCTCCCAGAACCTGCTACCCAACCTACACCAAGCAGATGAACAGCAGGCTGAGGGGCACAGTGTCAGGTCCTGAAAAAGTGGAGACAAGGAGGCCAGCTCAGATGCGGGGACCCTCCTCATGGCCCCTGGTAGAATCTGTGTGTTTGCATGGATCTGCTGAGGTTTCCCATGTCAGCCTGTCAATAGGAGGTGGATAATTGACTCTCAGGTTCAGAAACTCAACCCTACCTCATGCACAAAGCCCCTCTACTCCATCCTAGGAAAATGGTCAAATGCCTCCTCCTGAATGCCTTCCTTGACGGAGACCTCATCACCATTACTTCCCACTAGATGCAGAAGGCCTGGGGAGGCTCTGCACTCAGCCAGCTTCTCCTCACTGGGCCAGAAGCACACAGAATTAGTCTAATCCACAGCCACATCCTCCAAACATTACCACCGCGGTTCAGTCCCTCTCATTCTCTGACCAACACGGCCCATCAGCTTGAACACTGAACACTCAGAGCCTGCCCCCACCCCTCTTGAAGCCCAGCCTAGGACTCGGGACCATGCTCTAGAGGGGATGTGGCCTGAGCATCTTCCACAGCCTTGACGTGGTTGGCTATTTCCGTCTCAGGTCTCCGTACAGTCACGCCCTTGTCCAGTCTCACTCTGTTTACAGCAGCCTGACTCCTCCAAGGCATTTTCAGCCTACCCGTTGCTAAAGCAACTCTTTGCTGCCTGACCATTCTTTACCAGTGGCTTTTCTGTATCTAAGAGTCAGACTTTAAAATAACCCCTACTGGCCGGGTGTGGTGGCTCACCCTTTTAATCCCAGCACTTTAGGAGGCCGAGGTGGGCAGATTGCTTGAGTCCTGGAGTTTGAGACCAGCCTGGGTAACATTGCAAGACCTTCATCTCTACAAAAAATACAAAAATTACCTGGGTATGGTGGTGCACATCTGTAGTCCTAGCTACTCAGGAGGCTGAGGTGGGAGGGTCCCCTGAGCCCAGGAGGTCAAGGCTGCAGTGAGCCAAGATCACGTCACTGCACTCCAGCATGGGTGACAGATTAAGACCTTGTCTCAAAATATTAATAAGTAAATAAATAAAATGAAATAACACTCATTGCTTAACTACACAGGCATTTGAATATCTTATAAAAAAACATGCATGTAAACAGCACACAACAAGGCAAAATGGAGAAGCTACAAGTATATGAAAGAACAGACCTGGCAGAGCAAAGTCCTCCAGTTTCTTGAAATAAGCTGGTTATTACATCCAAGCAAGCTTTTGTGCAGGCTCCCTGGAAAATAGAGCACAGAGGGAAGCATGACAGGTTTCCCATGGCTGGTAAAAGGATGCCTACTGGGCAGGTAGTCAAGACCAACTTTTCCTGGCAGGAATTCGTAAAGGAATATGCATCATGTATTTTTTCATGTTCCATGGAACTTGGAACTTTCCATGTGTTCCATGAGGTAGCATCATAGACAAATTACCCCCAGTGGGGCTGGCGTTCCTCATGCGGCAAGAGAGGAGAGGCCTCTGAAGCTCACACTGGGGTGCAGAAGCAGCTCCATCACAGTCACATTTCAGCATGTGGTGTTCGCAGCAGAATCCAGCCCAGGGAGGTCTCTTTGCCTCTGGAATTGTTTCCAGCAAATTCAACGTCTTGACAGACTTCTGTCATTTGCAAACTTCAGCCATGGGTCTTCCACATTGGCATCCAGTGACACTGATCACGGGACTGAACAGGCAGGTCCAAGGGCACTAACTCTGTGTTCCTCCCAGGGGCTTCGACCCAAAGACGCCGGCATGGCATCCCAACTGGGGCAGTCTCAGACTGGCCAGCTTCGCTGTGGTCAGGAATACTGCACACCAGATGTGGGGGGGTCCACGAGGGAGAGAGGGGCCACAAGGAGCCGAGGCCGAGGGCTGAGCACACAGCCCCAAGGGTGGCTGTGCACCCTAGCAGCCTGGAGGACCCACGGGAAGCCCAGGAGGCTTCTGGGCCCCAAAGCCCCAGTGTTGCTTTCAGATGATCTTTACGTTATTGAAAACTTCATTGTTTTAAATTATTTTTTCCTAGGGTTCACTCTGCCTCACAGTTTTCCTTTCATTGTTTGAAGTATTGTTGTCTGCTTGTTTTTATTGTTTCTGTTCTTAGTTTATAAAATAAGATAAGCAGGAAGCAGGGTTCATGGGGTGGGTGGGGGGAGACTTTGCCTCATCCAGGCAGGCAGGCCCCTTCTTCCTTCCAGGAGGCCCCAGGACACCCTTCCATCCCCCACACCTCCACCGCCTCCCAGGCCTCCCACCCCCAGCACGCCAGCATCTTCCATGGGGAGTCCCTACAAGATTCATGCCCTTCTAGACCAACCGTGACTCACCCGACTGGAAGCCTGTCCATGCTGTCAGGCAGGTCTCTGAGAAAGTACCAGGCTAAAACTCGGTCTCTGCCTCTGAACCCACCGGGCACCAGGCACACCTTGCTAACCCATCAGTCCCCTTCAAAGCCTCTCACCAGAGTGCTGCCGGCAGCTGCTCCAGCCAGGACCTGTTCTGCCACCCAACCGCGCAGCTTAGTGCCTTCCACACCTACCAGGTACCACATATGGTGATCTCATGAGGCTGTGCAACACGGTGGGGAAAGCACGTGTCTTGGGTTTGGGTTCCCAGCCAGCTCTTCTGTTTCCGTACCTTGTGCTCCTGCACAACGCCACTAGTCTGCTCCAAGCACCGCTTGCATATCTGTGGAGGCAGCAGTGGACCCAGCCACCCACAGTCGCGTGGGGAGTGAGACCCTGCTTGTGAATGTCCTGCCACAAGTCCTGTGGTGTGTTAGTATCTGTCACTGTGATTACGAAGATAACAATAGGCTGCTCCGGAGGGGTAACCTCCCCATCACTGGAGCACATGACCCACACCTGGGGACTGCCAATGCCATGGGGGGCAGGGCACAGGCATCGGCCAGATCCTGGGGGTTGTGTGACCCCTGTGGACTCTTCCCAGCTAGAAAGGCGAGTCCCTTCTCTTTGTGCCTCTCTTGTGTCCAGGCCTCTGTGGGATGGTGACAAGAAGACAAGGGACGCACCAGCCCTCCTCCCTAAGAAACAAGATGGTCACACAATCAAAAACTGCAGTGGAAAGGCAGATAGGGCTACACAAAATCAACAGAATCAGGTTAGAGCAGAAGAGAGAGGATTGAAGATGGACATCCACTCCACCTGGCCCCACAGGTTGGATGGAATGAAGGTGGGAGGGAGGGAAGAGGTGAGGGTGAGAGAAGAAGGAGCTCTAGGGGTGAAGGCGGAGGTGAGAAGGGGCTGCACAGCTTTAGCTCCCTGCAGAGTAAGCAGGGGCACCATTTTCCAAACAGGCCAAGTCACACGTCTCGGAGCAACTCTTCCCTCAACTGTACCCATCAGAGTTCTGCTCCCACTCTCTCTTCTTTTGAAAGAGGCATATGCTCCCCCTGTCCTCACTTGGTCATCTCCCATTTGCTGCTGGCCACCACCTGGTCCTCGGGTGTCTCCCGCTTCCCTGACCCGGCTCACGGCTATGCTGGGCACTGGAGCGCTGGACGCACCTGCAGCCCTGGGCTGCTCTCACAGCTCCCTCTGCTCCATGAATTTCTCTTGCCCTGGACAGATCCCCTGTCTGGTTCTCTCCTACCCTCTTGGATTTTTCCTGCTTGGCCCATTTCTTGGATCTTACCTCAACTCCCTGATTCTTCCCCTAAACTCTGCTTCTCTCCCAGTGTCCCCGAGACCATGACAGACCTGTCACCTGTCTGAATGAAATCGCAGAGGTAGCCTATAGCCTCCAGGAAGCCCCCTTTTTCTACCTTTCTCACCTCCCAAATAAGCACCTGCCAAGGCTGCCCCTCTGCTGAGCTGTGATGTGGCTGTGACCCTGGTACTCTCTGGGACATGCTCCCCCTGCCCCCAGCCTCCGGGCTCCCATCCCCCTGCTTCACCTCCGCTGTCCACCATCAGCCATGCTGCTCTTTTATTTCCATTTCTTTGCTGTCAGCCTGTTGCTGGCCCTTCACCCTCTGCCCCAGCTGTCTCCTGCCATGTCTCTCTGACCCCACACTGTGTTCCCTGCATTGACACAGAAACAGATTTTTCAGGAGGAGTTGGGTGCAGCTCTCTCTCACCCACAGGGCCAAGCACTCAAACTGTCCCTTATTTTTTTACCCAGAAAACTGCTTTTCCTCTTTCAAGATCCCACCAAATGCCCCTCTTCTGGGAGGCTTTCTGCACTGTCCCAAGTCATGGGCCACCCCAGCTTCTGTGCAGTGGGAGTGTCTCATGAAGACCTCATCTCTCATGCAAAGCCTCAGAGGCTGTTTGCACACTTGTCACTCCACCAGCTCACCAGCCTGAACTTCTTGAAAAGCCATCAGTGGCTGAGCCCTTTTCATCTTTGCATTCATTGTGCCTGGCACATGCTAGGCACTCCTTGGTGTTGGATAAATGAATGAATGCTTGATTGAGCCAACCTGCAACCTGGGGTCTTCTCTACTAAGAGTAAACATAGAGCCTTACAGAGAATTCATTTTACACTAACTTACAAACTCTGCAAAACAACTTCCTCTGAATTCTAAGAAATCCAGTATCAAAGCCCTTGACAGGAGGCTGACATGTACACAGGACCAATCAGGAAGAGGAATTCAAGAAGCTCTGGGTTTAGCAGCATCCACTGGTCTGTGCAAGGCTTAAGCCTTGGAGCTTTCTGCAGGGAGGCAGTGTTGCCGTTCATCCCTGTCTATGGCAGTATCAGCTTCAGGGAATTCTGTACATTTCATTCCACGTTTATTCTGCAAGCAAACATAATAAAATGTGAAGGGCTCCAGCAGCTCTGGTGAATGAACAGCAAGGGAAAGCCGTCCTCTATCTGCTGGATGGAGCAAGCAAGGGAGACAGTTAAGAAAAGAGCTCATCATGTCAGTTTCCACGTCTGCCCTTTAATCAGCTGCAATGATTGGGTTACAGGTGGAAGGCAGAACGTGGCGGTGGTCCCCAAAGCAGGAAAGATTGGAAGAGGGGAAAAGTTTTCTGAATAATAGAGTTATCTTGTTGGAGTCGAATCTATTTCCTTGGCTTATAGAAATCAATGCTCAGTGCTTTCTGAGTCTCAACATCATCTCCTTTGGAAAGTGGGACAAAACCCAAAGGCGTGAAACCTCACAGCGTTCTCGCTTCTTATGCATGGCAAATCCACTTCAGAATTCCAGTTGGCACTCCTTCGCCTTCTCTGTGGGTCCAGTGCAACTTTCCACAAAGCTCATACTCTAAGGGCAGCCCCGAAGCCTCTGAAACAGAGCAGCCAGCCTTGTTCAGGTCCAGTTCTCCTCTGTCTCACAGTCACACCCTCCCCATATCTCAGCTTCCCATGGGGATTTAGAAAGCCCAGCGTTGGGAAGCTGCTGATCGAGCACTACCAACGTAGTCTCTCTACAGCAAGTAGCAACATCCTCACTTACTGTTCAATCATTCATTCACTCAACACTTGCTGAGCACCTACTGTATGCGCCAGGCACCATCTTCAGCACTGAGGATCCTGCACTGAAAGAGGCAGCCACGCCCCGATCTGTCCCCACGCTGGCCACCCCTTCTCCTTCCAACTCTCCTCCCTGGGTGGCTGGTCCCCCTGTGGTCCTGGAGCCTCTCGATGCTATGGCTTCTTCCTTTTCTAGCTCCACTTTTTTCCCTAGACATGGAGGTGCCTTCAATAACCCATTTCCAATCTTATTCTCTTCTGCCTAGGGTTAAGCTGAATAATGTCCCATCTGCTCCCCAACAAAAAGATGCTCACGTCCTGATCTCCAGAATGTGAATGTTTCTTTGTAAAGGGGGACTTTGCGGGCATGGTTAAGGATGTTAAAATGAAGAGATTATCCTAGATTATTTACGTAGGCACTAAATGTAATCACCAGTGTCCTTCTAAGAATGAGGAGTGAGAGCTATGGCCACAGAAAAAGAGAAAGCAATGTACTGAAGAGTGCAGAGATTGGAGCGATGTCCTACGGAGACGGAGGAAGGGGCAGAAGCTGATGAACGCGGTGGCCTCCTAAAGCCAAAAGAGGCAAGAAAGCGGATTCTCCACTAGAAGCCTCCAGAGGGAACCAGCACTGCCAGCACCTTAACTTTAGCCCAGTGAAACTGATTTCAGACTTCCGGCCTCCAGCACTGTGAGAGAACACGTGTGTGCCTTTAACCCACGGAGTGTGCAGTAAGGTGTTAGAGCAGGCACAGGAAACTCACTCAGGCCTCTTCCCTCAAGTGGGGATTTCATGGTGCTGCACACATCAGTCCTGGAAGGAACATTCCAGGGTGTCTAATATTTCTCCAGATTAATAATATTCATTAATTCATTGATTGGGCAACCATTATGGGGCACCTGTCAGAGTCCTGCCTGGTGCCACTGCTGGGACTGGAGGCGAAAACAACACACAGCTCCTGCCCCGTGGGGCTCACCTCCCTGTTTTGAGATTTGCTTGCACACGTCCAGCGACAGGGAGCTCACTGCACTCCAAGGAAGCCCGTTTTATCCCTAGACTGCTCTGGTTGTCTAGTCTTTGAATAGGACTCCTTGGAAATTTCTCCTTCCAACCACTTCTGAGAAAGCGATCTACCCCTTGAGGACCGCAGGGGTCCAGGGGCTTCCTCTGCAGCTCATCCCACAGCCTTTGCCTTTGTGAACACAGCCTGCAGCTGAGTCCCTCGCCCCACAGCTGAACCCGCCTCATCGTCCTCCAGAATCCCCAGCCTCCTCCACACCCGCCACACGCAGACACACCTTCCTTGTGTCCGTGCAGTTGGTTTTGGAGGGCAAGTCATTTTCCTTACAAAACTCCATCCTTCAGATAGGATCTAGTTCTCCCCGCCAATAATGTCATGCAAGCTGTTCACAGACCTCTCAGCTTTATGTTGTCAGGAAAGTATTTCTTCTGTTTCTTAGTTGAAGTGAAAACCTCAACAGTGATCTCTATGCAGATCACTTCTAGCCCATGTCTCCTGATTCCAAGTCTGCTCTTCTAGGGGCCACTAGACACACATTCCAAGGTCCTACAATCTGGAGCCTGCCACCACCCTCATTGCTTTTCCGTTCAAGACAGCACTGGCTTCTTCCTAAGAAAGCAGTGGTTAAGGCGTTCCTCACCCTTACCTATCTAGAGGCCCGGGCCAGGATCTAGTGACATTCCACTAGCATTAGGGCACCAGGCAAAATCCTCCCAGAGGGATCCCACGAAGAGGCACGGAGGCAAAGCACATGGTAATCAGGATGCTGACCTCCGACAAAGATTAGTGAAGTCTTCCTTATTGGTTCTAGGAACTGCAGCTGGATGCCCAAAGCACATGCTAATCCTCCCCACAGAAAACAGATATCAGTAATTAAGAGCATGCCATTTATTGGAGACAAAGGACGGTATAACTAGAAAGATAAGTTTGGGGGGACTGGAAGCAAACCACCAATATATAATTAGGGGGTGGTGATCTGGAAGAGGGCCTGGTATTCACAAGCCGCCTGTGAAACCTCCCAACCTCCACCTCCATCCTCAGAAGCACACTCTCCCTCTTTTTGGCCGATGTCGTAGTTTGCTCACACTTTGGTTACAGCTTAAGGAATAAAGAGATGACTATAGTCTTTATGTGAAACATAAGTACATTTCCCACATTTATCTCTGTTATAATCCTCCTACTACCCAGAAATAACCACTAATAACAATTTGTGGTCTATCTTCCTGGGTCTCTTAAGCATGTACACACGTGAAGCTATTATGGAAAATATCTGCATGGAAATACCTTCAAAATATATATTTGGTTGGGTCTGTTTATATACACATGCTCACATGCCGCATATTGTTCTGTAATTTGGTTATTCCAGTCAACAGATGGTGTGGGCTTTCCTTCCTCATCTGTGTATATCAACTTACTTAGCTCATGTTCCTGGAGGCAGAGCATTTTGTTGTGTGGATGCCCTTCTGTTTGTCCAGTTTTTCTCTTCCTGATGAACATCGTGGTTGTTTCTGAATATCTTCTGTAACTAGTGGTGCTTCCTTGAAGTCTCTGTAATCATTTGCTGAAATTGGTCTCCCCGGTTCCTTTCCGGGATGCGTCTCCCACCGTTCATCCACATGCAGATCCATGTGCCACATCCTGAGGTCCGCGTGGTTCCACCACCTTGGCGTGGCCCACACAGTGGCCTCTCTGGAATGTGCTCTGCACAGCCACGTGCCTGTCCACCAGACGTGGCTCCTCCTCCCACGCTCAGCTCCAAGGACACTGCTCCTGAGGCCTTCACAAGTCTTCCTGTCTTCAGAACACTCCTTCCTGTGTCAGACACATTTCTCATCCCTGTACCTAGCACAGTGCCTGGAACACCGTAGGCATCCAATACATATGTGTGGAATGGAAACAAGAATGAATGAAACCCATGCAAAATTTGGCACATGTGGGTGCCTCCTGCAGTCATGGGTGCCTGCAGGCAGTGTCCAGCTCACTGCTCTAGGCCTCTTTGGAGCTACTCATTTGCATTTCCTGAGTCACTGTCAGCCACCGTTCAGTGTCACGGTCCTTTAACCAACATGTGCTTTCTAAATTCCATCCCAGGGAAGCGGTTGGTGGAGGTCACTGAGCACAGCCTGTCCGAGACACTGAGGCAGAGCCCCTCCAACAGCTCTCGTTGGGTCTTCCTCAGGAACCGCACAGGGTAATTCCTGCCAAGACCATCTGTGCTGTGTTGAACAGTGTTCCCAAAAGTTCCAAGTGCACCCAGAACCTACAAATGTGACCTTATTTGGAAACAGGGTCTCAACAGATGTAATCAAGTTAGATTGAGATCCTATGGGATCAGGGTAGGCCTTGAATCCAATATGATCAGTGGTCTTCAAAGAAGAGAAGAAACAGAGACAAGCAAGCGGAGGACATCAGGTGACAACAGAGACAGAGACTGACCTGTGCAGTCCAAGTCCTTCAGTCCAAGGGACATGAAGGATTCCCAGCAACCACCAGAAGCCAGGAAGAGTCAAGGAGGGTCTCTTTCTTCCACACTTCCAGTGGGGAGCGGGCTCTTGACTTTGAGCTTCTAGTCTTTCCAGAGCAGCGACAGAACACATTTTGTCATTTTAAGCCATCCGGTTTGTAATACTTGGTTATAGCAGCCATCAAAAATGAGCACTGTACACCACCATTCCTTTCCTCCCTCATTAGAGAATGAAGTCAGGGACCCTGGTTACATGAAACCTTTCCAAGACTGATCCATACACAGGCTCTGGTACACTCAGAGAGACCAGCAGACCCAAAGTGGGCTGCATAATTTGCAGGACCCAGTGCAAAATGGAGATGCCAGCTGTCTTGTTGAAAATGCTTCCTCCTCTCTTCCACAGGCTTTCTCCCAACCTGCCATGGTAGTGATTTGCTATTGAAGTCACTCTCCCTTGGGCACAGGATGCAAGGCAACTATAGACCTCCAAAGGCACCTGTGCCCATCTTGGCCCTCTTGGAGTCAGAGGTGGCCTGCAGTGGGTGTTGGGCACGGGTGGGGCACAGGCAGCTGCAGGGAAGCAGCAGGGACCTCAGTTCCCAGCACACGCTTGAATGGCCCATCGACTTCCCTTACTAAACACAAACGCAAAGATAAAACCATGAAGGACTTCCAGACAGTGACTGCAGAGCCCTGAACCCCAAGTGCAGGCCCTTCTGAGTGGAAGACCGTGACTAGGCTGCTCAGCCACCCAGGAGGGCGACCCTGAGTGGACCACCCCCGAAGCCACTCAGAAGAAGGACACAAACATTATTGAAGTCTATTGTGTGCCAGGGCTTGGCAATTTAAAGCCTTGTCTCCCATTTCCACCAGGCCCTGGTGTGGTTATTCCTTTTTCTCAGATGAGAAAACTGAGGCTCACAGAGGTGAAGTCAGGTGAGCCCAGGTCTGCTCTTCCAGGCCTGGCCCGTCTCTCCTTACACACTCAATTCCCCCATGGCAGGTTGGCCTCAGCCATCCGCCGGCCTGCACAGCAGATGGGGAAGAAAGTAGCCTATTTCCAGAGAAAGTTTGGGGCAATTTACACTAAGAAAGGTGCAATAAATCTGAAAACCACGGAAGCAGGAATACAAAGACAAGACTCAGAGAATAAAGTGGGGGTGACAAATATTTTTACCAGAAAACCTAAGGCGAGATAAACAACCTGGATCAAAGTACAGAACTTAGCTCCAAGTTCTCTGGCAGCTGTGGCACCATGAGGACTTCATGACTCCACAGCTCCTGTCCTCCACTGAAGGGAAGCAGCTGCCAGAGGGACCTTTCTTATAAGGCTGCACTGCAGAAAGCCTGCATCCCCCGTGGCTTGGATGATGCAGACAGCAATGACAGACTTCGAGAGTTTTGGGTTGCAGTATTAAAAAAACAGGCAGATGCTCCAAACGTGGTCATTCATATAATGGTGCTTTGGATAAACTCCGAGGGCATCACATTTAGGTGACTGTGGAGCCAAGGAAGAGTGGCTAAGTACAATACATGATCAGTTTCACCCAGGCCTGGTGCTCACATCCTGAGCCCTGTGGACTGAGCTGACTTTCGGAAGGACTTGGGCAGGAATCAGAAGCGGTCCCCCCCAGCCCCGACAGACTGCTGCACACACGACTTCCATACACAAAAACTCTGTTTTGAGTAAAACAAAAGGTTAAAGTAGTTGACATAATGTTCTCTTTTTTTAAAAGGTGGTAATTTTTGTTTTCATTTAAAAAAGAAGCATGTGTTTCCAACAGCCTGACTTTGGCTGCCATGTAAAATGTGCCTCTGGCAGGGAGATGTTCATTTGGTGGCCTCAGCAAACGCCAACCTTGGAAGGACTTCAAGAGAAATCACAACCCAGCAGATGGAATGACAGAATCAGAGAGCTTGCAGTCAGCGTGGAGAAGGGGCAATGCGGCCACAGCCAGATGGGAGACTCCCAGGGCTTTGGGTCAGCTGAGGAGAGCCTCCAAGGTAGGAGGGGAGGGACTGCCTCCCAGCCTAGCCCACCATGGACCGGCCATGCTCAGACCAGCTCAGCCTCCTCATCTGTGCACGGGTGATCATGGGAAGAAAGGCTAAATGAGCAAACATCAAGTACTGGACACAGAGCTGGAGACAGGCCCTCCCAGGCATCGAGCCCCTCCTCCATCCAGCTCAGCTTGCCCACCACCCCTGCATGCTCCCATGCACACCCTACAATAAGGGCGGCGTTCTGGGTCCTGTGGGGGAAGGTAACCTGTAATAGAGAGCTCTTCTGGCCAGGGAGGGCCTGGCAGCCCAGAGTTGCCTGACTCCTGGGTAATCTCTTCAGTCCCTAGGAAGGGGTGGCTGCTGCCCTGTGGGTCTTGGTAATCTTAGCTCGAAGGAAGACAGTACTAGTGGGGAACTTGACCAATGGGAAAACGTCACCACCAGCCTTCCTGCTTTTCCTTGATTCCCACTGTTCCATGGATGTACGCAAAGGTGGCAGGGAGGAAGCTGACACACACTGGAGCTGCAAAGGGACCCCAAGACAAAAGAGCTGATGGATTCTGCTTCAAGCCAGGTGAGACTGCATGGGACCGGCCCAGGGTTCAATAATCCATGAGGCTGCAACCCCCACCAAAAAGCCTCTAGGCACAGCTGCCCCTTCAGAGAGCAGAACAGACTTCTGCCAGGCAGAAGGTCAGCTTTCTGTCCTGCACACATGGAGCCAAGGGAGGAGGGCGGGAGAGTCCAGAGGGCTGGGGCGGGATTCCAAAAAGCTTTCAAGTCAGAACAGTTGTTTTAAAGACCACCAGGTAGGGAGCAGTCATGAGCCCTTTGTCTTCCGAGCCAGGTGCTGGACGGACAAAGCAGAAAATGGGCAGGAGGGCAAGCCCAAGCCAGCTGGGCACGCCAGACAGGCTGAATAAGCCCTGCCTGAAGGTCAGGTAGGAAATCCTGGGCGAGTAACCCCCGAGGTTTCACGGGACTCCCTGTGTAAGTCAGGGTGGGGTCGGTAGTAACCTCCACTTACCCTCAGGGGAATAAAGACTCAAACAGGTAGCAGTTAGAGGGTTTTTCTCCAATGCGTGTAATTGATCCATAGACAGAAGCCCTCTGGGGGTGCTTTCAGGGGCCTGGGTGTTTCCAGGATTCATGAAAAGCTGAGCAGCAGACATTCCCCTGGTGCTGGCCAGGCCCTCTGTAGGGAGGGCACTTTGAAAGATGGTGGGTGAGTAGTTCCTTAGCTTCTGTGCACAGGACTGTTCATAGCAGAAACCAATTGTTTTTCCCAAATTAACCTTCTCATAAAAGAGAACCTAAACATTAGCAACTAAAGATCAATCATTTGTTGCTTTCCAAGGAGTGAGCTGTTCACCCATTCTCTTCGGAGCATCCTGTTCCAGCGCATTCACAAAAAAGCACTTCTGACACCCCTTCACCATATGCAAGGCAATGCAGCTGAGTGTGGGTGAACCAGGTACAATCCTGGCCCTTGGGGGATTTGCAGGCTAACAACAAGGGGACTTCAGCCCGTGGCCATTATGGTCAGACACACAGTTAAATAGCGACGAGCTTCAACCTCACGTTCTCCCAAGCCCAGGCTCTGACCCTCTCAGCAGGCAATGACCATGTTGTCTGACCCCACCCGACCCCCACATCTGACCCAATGTGAGACCCCACAGCTTCAGGCTTCCTGAGCGCTGGTCCCTGAGAGCTAAGATGGCCAGTGAGTTTCCCCTTCTGGGCCAACTCCAGCTGTTTGGCAGTAGCTTCTGTGACCACTGTGTTAAAAGGATTTTGAGCTGAACCTACTGGACTAAATGGCAAAGTGAACAACGACAGATAAACCACACCGGCTGTGCACATCAAAGATTTTAATGATGATTTTTTTCATTCCTGATCTGTAAATATTTCTGCTCAGCCGGCTTCATTCCAACAGATTGACCCAAGTGAATGACCCAACTTCATAAGCGCTCGTCTAACTCAATATCACATTGACCTTCACAACCTCAAAGCACAGCCTCCACCCCTCATGACTTGGCCTGGGTCTGAGCATGCAACGCGAAGCCTCCCTGGCCCCAGGGCACAGCTCATCTGAGATTGTTAGCAAAATAAATTTGGACCTGATTAGTTCACTTGAACCCTCCACCAGCAAGAAGCAAGCTAGAAGGTTTGGGCTGATTAATAATTGTTACTGAAGCTGAATGCAATTAGTTATATAATTTTGAACAGTTAAACTGTAATTCCACTGAGCTTACATCACAAGACTGAAGCATTAGCAAGGATTACTTTCAAAGGGCTGATAGGTATGACTAAACTTCCATGCACACTCCACTGTCTTTGAACCAAGTCCAGAGTCAGAGGCTCACTATCAACATGACATTGTTTTAATGAAACATTTATGGAACTAATACACATGAGGATTTCTTTCTTGAAGAACCCCAATGCTCACTCCAGGTCCTGAGAGAAAGCATATGCTCCTGGGTGGTGCATTTTGCATAGGCTGCTTTTCCCCACCCCATGCCCCCATGAGGCATTCTGGTTGCAGCTGTCCCTGCCACTCTCTGTCCAAAGCATGGCTTTCCCCCTCACTTCTGTACTGTCACGACCAACACATTGTGAAGCTTCACTTTCCAAGTACTCCTGCAGCTGCTGGTGACCTGAAGAAAGCCCTTTGACCTCATGGTCCTAAATTTGCCCCTTTGAAGATCATGGTGGTCAATGGATTCCACTTGTGCACCCTTTGGGTGTGTTCCACTTACAAGAACATGAATCTGGACCTGGAAACTATTTTCTTTTTTAAAAAGTATATATGGTTTGCTTGATGACTTGTGATTTTTTTTTTAAGTATATATGGTATACAGCTAACCCCTAAATTCCCAAACAGCCACGTTGCTCTCCGCCTTTCTACATTAAGCCACATGGGTGCTTGGTGTGCCATCATGGTGTAGGAATTGCTTTCCTGCTTTTATGATTTGCATGCATTAATATAAAAGGCACTTAGAAGAGTGCCAGCTATGAATAAGGACTCTGTATTTCTTTATCTTCATCAGCCAGTCACAAACCATCTCTTTCTAATTCCTACCATGTGACATCAAAAAGAAAATCCATCCTACTCTATCATAAAGAAAACAAGGCCTAGGGATGGAGGAGACCCATGCTGTGGGGCCAGGGCATCACCCGCCTGCCTTGTTGTACGAGAGATCACAGGGGCCCTGTCTTGCAAGGCCATGAGAGATGACTGACAAAAGCCCTCCCCACAGGGGAAGAACCCAGTGAGTTGAGGCTGTCTCCCTCCAGGCCACCGCTCTGTAGGGTCTGTTGGCGATCAGAACAGCACAACTCAATATCCAAGTCTCTTCAACATCAGCATCTCCACATCGCCTGCCATATCACAGGCCTTTCCCACCTGCTTCCAAGGCCCCTCTCTTGTTTAATGATATTTCACCAAGGAGCTGTCATTTAAAAACTTTGTTTTATTTTGAAAATTTAGTCCTATGAAAATGGGGGGCAATTTTGATTTCATCATTCATTATTTGTTTAATTCCCCATCTCTGCTGCAATATATCCAATATGGTTTAAAAATATATACAATAACCTGATTTGAAAACAAAAACAGGCCAGGCATGGTGGCTCACGCCTGTAATCCCAGCACTTTGGGAGGCTGAGGGAGGCGGATCACGAGGTCAGGAGATCGAGACCATCCTGGCTAATGTGGTGAAACACCGTCTCTACTAAAAATACAAAAAATTAGCTGGGTATGGTGGCGGGCACCTGTAGTCCCAGCTACTTGGGAGGCTGAGGCAGGACAATGGCATGAACTTGGGAGGCGGAGCTTGTACTGAGCCAAGATTGAGCCACTGCACTCCAGCCTGGGTGACAGAGTGAGACTCCATCTCAAAAAAAAAAACCAAACAAACAAACAAACAAAAACAAAAGGACCAAGCAAAAGTGAGAAAGTAAATAGGTGATTTGAGTGGTGGGGATCAGCTGTAACTCAGCTGAGTCTTGCATTTTAAGGAGACGGTTTGGGCCTATGGACTCCATCCCCCTTCCATCCTTACAAGTTCCTGTTGAATTACCTTACAAAAGAAGAAGGGAAATTCTGTAGCTGGGTTGGAACATATTGGTGTCACCATGGGTGCATGCTGCAGTGCCTGAAAAGATACGAAAAAGAACTGAGAAGGACTCCCACCGACGGTGGCTGAAGGGACAAGGACTCTACTTATTGGAGGGGTGACAAAGCCATGTTGAGGAAGAGCATGGGGAGCAGAAGGCAGATTGCCAACATCCTTGGAGATGCCACTTGTCACAGCGTTATTGACTCATTAACCATTGCCTGCATTATTATTTCAATGATTCAACAAATTCAACTAAATAACATGGAGATATAATCTTTTATTATTCATCCATATATCAAAATAAAATTAATAGGGAGTATTTGGGTGATTTTACATGAGAACACTTAATCAGAAGGTAGGCCTCCTGAGCCACGAACGTTAACAAGCACAAATGCAGATGCTGGTGACTTAACTGGGTCTTCCATATGAGCTGGCTCAATGCTTTTACACCGTGGCTAGAGCAGTGCCTCAGGGTTCTTCAACTTTTGTCTGCGTCTAATTGCACCCAAAGAAAAGATTATGTATCTCAAAAATCTTGTAGCTCCATTGAGCTGATACAGTCTACCCTACTGACGGACAAGGAAACTGAGGCTCCCCTCCACGGGATCTGCTCCCTTAAAATTGAGCCCAGCCCAGGATCCAGCCTGGAATCCTCCTCTGTAAAATTTCAGGCAGCCACCACAGTTTTGAAATTCCATTCATTTCTGTAATTTCTATTAGCCAGATCATTTTATGCTTGACCTTAGCCATACTTCACAATCTTTTGACTGGGTCTTCCAGATGAGCTGGAAGGTCCTACCTGTTCAATGGTCTCACACCATTCTGGATGATTGGATGTTATATCACACACTATACATAAAACTATTACAACATGACAGAATCATGCATTGCAGACCTGACATTCTTCTAACAGGACTTGATAAGAAAGGGAGGTTTTTGCATCTTTTGAGATTATTCTAGAAAGGAAAATGTAAAACAAACCAGCCTACAGATATGGCGTAGCCCTTCCATGTGGGTTAGCTTCTCAGAGGCCTACAATTTCTGCTAGAAGACTTGGTAAATGATTGTAAGGACTAGCAACAGCAGTGACACCTATTCATGAAGCCTATGAGCTTTGAAAGAAATAGTTAAAGCCTGAGGTTTTTATCTCCTGTTTAGCTTGCAGAAATGTCAGGTCAGGTACCATGTGAGACAAACACACCAAGGAGTGTCTAGGACCAGCCCGCAGCCCTGGCATTCCAGGTCTCGCATCTGGTATTCATTAGACAGTAATGTTATTAAGCTTCTAGTCACATAGGAGAAAAAGAACCATGTTCAGAAATGTGAAGGTATTTGAATGTCAACAACCAGGCTCTACCTCTAGGGACAAAGTTTTCTTGAAAGAAATGTTATTGCAGCAACAAATCTGTTTTTCTGATGATTTCACTTCATTTCCACCATGTTGTCATCAAGGTTCACTTTCACAAATGAAGTGGCCTATGCTCCCATTCTTCACGTGGGAAAGGCACTTTGCTGCTCGCTGTAAAGCCTGTCTGTATCTCTCACTACCCCAGCCCCAGGAGGCTGGAGCACGCCGTTCAGCAGGTCAGGCAGGTCCATGGGCTTGGCTGAGGTCACACAGCCAAGAAGTGGCAGAGCTGAGTCCCCGCCCAGCACACCCCCCTGGGAGGCCCCCTCCACAATCCCTGAGCACCCCATCCCTGCTATGGACTGAATTGTGTCCTCCCAAGTTTCACGTGTTAAAGCCCTAAACCCCAGTGTGAAGGTGTCTTAGAGATGGAGTAATTAGGGAAGTAATTAAGGTCAAATGAGGTCCTAAAGGTGGGGGTCCTTGGAACTGGTGTCCCTAGAGGAAGAGGAAGGAACCACAAGTCCACCCTGCTCCACACACACACACACACACACACACACACACACAGCAGAAAGGCTATGTGAGGACACAGAGAGAAGGCAGCTGTCTACACACCCGGAAGAGAACACTCACCAGAAACCACATTTGCTAGCACCTTGGTCATGCACTTGCAGCCTCCAGAACCGTGAGAAAATGAATGCCTGTTGTTTAACCCTTGGTCTGTGGTTCTTTGTTATGGCGGCCCCAGCTGATAAGACAGCCCAAAGCCATGGAGTGTGAGGGGAGGATCTTAGAGGGACGAAGGAAGGGTCCTCTTTAGAAAAGGGCCCAGGAAGCCAGGGCCTGAGGCCACATTCCAAGAAAGTGAGCAGACAATGGGTCCAGGCCATGAGTCCCACAGGGCCAAGGGACAAGCTTGTGCTGACCGTGTTGTGGGGTGCATGCTGCAGCGCCTAAAAAGACATGAATAAGTGAAGACGGAGCCCCAGGTGCTCCCTGAGAGGGACTCTAGGATATGTTTAGGGAGGTGCAGTCAAGGTCAAAAGAGCAGACCTCACTCTTGCCAGGAAGGGGACTGCTGCGGGTCTGGGCTTTACACGGGACACTGTGCTAAGCCTGGCCAGGCACCACCCCAGAAGCCCAGGGATGGTCAGAGGCCATCTCCGAAGGGTGCAGACACAAAAGCAGAGCGGTGCCCCTTGTGTCAGGAAAGCCAGTCTCAGAAAAGGTGCCCTTGGTGCCAGGGCTGTTGGTCCTCCTTCTCCAGCCAGCGCAGGAAGCGGGGTCCAAGAGGAGTGTCTCCGCTCCACTGGCAGGAGGCAGATGGGGATGCCATCCAATGTCCATGATCAGGCTGAGGACCAGTGGATCTGGGGTGAGCCTGGAAGGTCCTACTTGTCAGGGCAAAGCAGGTTCATGCATTTATCAAACTTCTCCTGAGAACCGACTACATCAGACACTGGTTAAACCTGTTGGAGATCCCAGAGAGCACATACATGTTCAAGAGCACAGTGGCAGCCCTTAGGGGGAACTGGGTCTCACCGAAAAGGAGCAAGCCAACCAGTAACTGTACTGTGAGAAGGCATGTGGCAGAGAGGGAGGAGAGCACGTCTTCTCAGCAAAGGTAGTTGCAGAAAAGACTACAACGAAGTTTGAGCTTGTTCCTGAAAGTGAAGAGACATCCTTGAGGAATTGAAATCTAGATGTGAGATGTTCAAATCTGCCTTTGGGAAAAGCCACTCTGGTGGCATTGTGGAGGAGGGTGAATCTGGAGGGCACAGGGCCAGCAGGAAGGTGAACACAGTGAGCCCTAAACCAAGGTGGGGGTGAGACATGGACAAAAAACCATCTGTGAGCCCCTGGGGATGGGCTGGACTAGCAGGACAGAGAGGGAGGAGGACTCCCAGGCCCCCAGGTTTCTGGCTTGGGTAACAGAGAATGATGGAGCCCGTTCACATAGTGGGAAGACAGGAGAACGCGTGGGGGCAGCTGGAGAAAAGGTGGTGGGTGTGAGCAGGCCAGTTTGCCTGAGCTCCTGACCGTTGCCATGAAGCCGTCCAGAGAGCAGATGGGAACAGGGATCAGGTCTCAGACAAGAGATCTGGACTGGATGCGCCAAGCAAGGAGCTGCCTGGCCCATGGAGGCCCAACACATGTTAAGGACACGTTATGGGCAGAATTGTGCCCCCACCCCCAAAATTCATATGCTGAAGCCTCAACCCCTAGTATCTCAGAATGTCGCTGAGTTTGGAGATAGGACCTTTGAAAAGGTAATAAGGGTAAATGAAGAAACAAGGGTGGGGCCTCCAACTACAAGACAAGGAGAGAGGCCTCAGGAGGAACCAAACCTCGAGCTGGGACTCCCAGCATCCAGAACTGGGAGAAATAAATTTCTTTGTTTTAAGCCATCGGTCTATGGCGCTTTGCTCTGGCAGCCTGGGCTGGCTGATACGGAACCCTGACATTCTATAAGTTTCATCTTATAGTTTGACGAGGCTGTTAGGGGGGTCCCTAATCCAATCTGACTGGTGTCTTTATACGAAGAGGGGATGTGGACACACAGAGAGACACCAGGGATGTCTGCACACAGACCTTGTGAGGACACAGAAGACAGAAGGCCATCTGCAAGCCACGGAAAAAGAGCTCAGAAGGAATTGAATCTGCCAACTCCTTGATCTTGCACATCCACCCTCCAGAACTGTGAGAAAAATCCATTTCCGCTATGTGAGCTGCCCCGGCCATGATACTTGGCTACAGCCGCCCTAGCAGAGGAATGCATCGCCAGAGGACAACCAAGGAAGTTGTGGGCGAGGACAAAAGGGAAATCAAAGGCTACAGAGAAGGATCCGCTGCTGGAGACCCAGGAGAGAGGTAGCCGCGTCCATGGAGCACCAGGAATAGACACTTATGGCGAAGAGTACATGATGTGGCCACTCATGAGCAAAAAGCAAGGGCTGTTTCCACAGAGGAACAGGGACAAAGCCAGGTCGTGTGGCTGGAAGGAGCGAACAGCAGTTCAGCCTGTGGACACAGCAAGAGCACACGGTGCTGCAGGAGGCATGGACGAAGGACAGGAACGGGGGAGGCAGCAGTGCTGGTGGGGTCAAGGGACAAAGGATCCTGGGAAGATTTTTAGATGTTGTTTCGCTTTGCGTTTGGTAAAGAGCGTGTGTGTTATACGAGAAGCCTCAGCCCGCTGCTACAGAAGAGGGGAAGTAGCTCATCTGTGGCTGGAATGCGTTGTCACCAACGAGATCCCAGCATAAAACAAAAGGCATACTCAGCTGGGATTGTGGAGAGAATTCAATGAGGGAGTGATGGAGAGGATGGTGGGCAGCCCTAGGGAAGCAGAAGGGGCCCTGAGATACCTAAGGACAGTGTCATTAAACATCCAGGCCTGGGGGGTGAGGGGGAAATGGTGACACCCACGTGTGGCGAGAATTGGAGCCGTGGAAGGGGAGGTGCCTCATGGAAGCTGTGTGGGGCGCTGGTGCTGCCTGCTGGAACCACAACACTGTGCAGGGAGGGCTGGAGAGAAATGGCCCGATGCTGTCTCATCTCACCTTCTGGTCTCCTGGGAAACTCCTGCAGGAATTCTAACCGAGGCTAAACCACCAGAGCACAGCAAAGAGGGCAGGCCATAGGGTCATGCTGCAGGGCACAGAACAGAGTGAATAACACATTTGGGGGAGCTGTGGGTTGAATTGCGTCTTCCCTCAAAAAAAGCTGTGTTGAAGTCCTACTCTCCGGTACCCTAGAACGTGACCTTATTTGGAAGTAGGACTGTTGCAGATGTAATTAGTTAAGATGAGGTCAAAGTGGAGGAAGATGGTCTCTCATCCGTGTGGCTGGTGGCCTTACAAGATGACATCCATGCGTGGACAGACACACAGCGTGAAGCCCTGTAAAGACGAGGGTCACAGTGATGCATCCTTGGCCAGCAAAGGAGTGCCAAGGATGACCAGTGACACCAGGCACCCAGAGAAAGGCCTGCAACAGATGCTCCCAGTGCCTCCAGCACGAGCACCTTCTGCTGGCTCCTTGACCTTGGACTTCCAGCTTCTAGAACTTTGAGACCATCAATTTCTATTGTTTGAAAGTACCAGTTTGGGGCACTTTGTTACAACAGGAGATTAAGGAGAGGGGTGGGGTACACAGGCTGACCAGCATGTTTAGACAGAACAGGGGAGGATAAGGTGCCTGACTGGGTGGGAGTGGCAGGAGGGGAAGGCTTCCTGGGAAGAGAAGGGGAGACGAGTTTTGTGGTGGGGGTGCTGGAAAAAGCCCAGGGCGAGCCCGTCCTTCCTCCCTGCTTTCTCCAAGGTCATCTGCATTCAGAGGTAGGGTTTGAGCTAGTGGGTTGGGGCTGGAGGGGGAGCTTGAGGAGCCAGGGGAGAGCTGGGGACATCTGGCAGGGAAGGGAGGAGGTTTCTGAAGAAGGGTGCAGTCGCCAAGTGCCTAAGGGCTCTGCCCAGATGAAAATCCACCCGCTTGATTGGCACCAGTCTACACGTCATGTGATTTTTCTCCAGCCTGGAATCAGAGGGAGTGAGGTGCTGCTTGCGTAAACCCAGGGCTGGGGCTTCACAGCACCGTCCACTAGACCTTCTGCAAGGAAGGAAATGCGCCATCATCTGTGCTGCCCAACGGGACGGCCCTGGCCACACTTTAATCCTGGCTCGTGCAACTGGGAAACTGAATTTTTAAAAAGAATTTAAATTTAAATAACCACAGGAGGCGCTTGGCTACCATATTGGACACGGCATACAATACAGATGGCGAGGGAAAGTGAGGTCAGTGTGCGCCAGGGAGCACCTCAGGTAGCTGGGACCAGCAAGGCTGGAGGCAGGAAAACGTAAGGCTTATCCAGGCAAAGGAACATTCTGAAGTCATTAGAAACTTAATGATGCAGGGGGGTAATTGGCCGCTTGCCTCGGAGTTGCTGGGTAACTAATGTCGTGGGCATTTTTAGGGGTGCAAGTGATGCTGAAGTGTGAGCTCTGCAGCGTGTGGCTATTTTCTAACATGACAGCTCTTTTTCTCCATTGACAGAGGACACAGCGCCCTCCAAATACCTTGTGCTCCTATGAAGAAGGAGCAGCTTTCTGAAATTTTTTACACCTTTCCAGATGTGCCGAAGAGATCTGTCCTAGAGATGTTGCAGGCGTGATATTTTCATGGCATTTTAAAGTATCACTGGATCCGTCTTCCGACGTTTTAAAGAAATCCCTTATGGGGGATAAGATGCCTGTTGACTAATTAAACTCAGTAACAAGCCATTTGCTCTCTCCTGGGGCTTACTAAGGTACGGATAGTCCATAAAGGAGTCCCTAAAGGAATTGCATGTCTGTAGAAAAATAGTCAGTCACACTTGCATCATCCACTAAATTCTTCGCTCATTTTATTGATGACAAATGCATTTTTGGAAACTTGGTAGTTTGCTTCCATGCCCATGAGGCTTCTTCTTATGAATTCTGGAGATCCATGGATGGGGAGCTGTGTTCCCCACACATGTGATAGAAAAGCAAGCTGGGATGTGCTTCCCCCGGGGTCCAGGCAGAGGTGCTCAGCCCAGACCCCCCAACTCTCAATTCAGTCCTCTCTGTGAAACTATGCAATGTCATCTCTTGAACGCCTTAGGCCAAGAACAAAACAAAAACATTTTAAACTCTTCAAAGTTCCATAAAATTTCCACCATCAGTATACATGCAGATGCAAGAACAAAGGCAAAAGGAATTGTCTTGTAAACAGCCACACAAAAGAATTCTAAGTATAGAGGAAAAACAAATGTTGGCATACCTGCATTTGTGCCAGCAATGGAAAGGCCCACACAAATTAGATCAAGTGGTAGACCGTCCCTTTTAAGAAACTACTAGAAACCCAGCCATGGGGTCTGAACTGTGGTTTACACCATGCAAGAGGCTGCTCTGCCTTCCAATGCCAACCGCCAGTTGTAAATCTCCAGCTGCCAGGAGACCAGGTGGCCTGTCATGTGTTTCTCAACAAAATTAACAGGATTCATAAAAACCTACCTTGTACAATATTCTTCTTGGATTAACCAAAAAATATGTGTTAACTCCTTGTTTAGGCTGGCTGTGGGCTCAGCCAGTGTCAGCTTGGGGCTGCCAGTCACAGGGGCCACGGAGTCTGGGCCCTACTGGTTCCACGCCCTGGTGGTTCCCTGCTCTCATGGTTCCATGCCCTGGTGGTTCCCTGCCCTCATGGTTCCACGCCCTGGTGGTTCCCTGCTCTCATGGTTCTATGTCCTCACCATTCCAGCTCAGCAGCTATGTCATAGGGGAAATCCATCCAACTACTGATCTATAAATTTTTCATGTATAATCCCTTAGTGCTCTATTTTTTTCCATTTACTCAAACCTAATTGACAAAGTCATTCAGAGAAACTTTATTAAATATTGCCATTTCAGAAATAAGAGCTTTTATTTTAAAGGAGTGGTTATGATGTCACTTGGGGATTTTGAAAAACAACTTTGTTTCAAAATCTACGAAGTTAGCCTTACCTCTTGAAGTCTGAGTGTTATCTCAGTAGAGTGAGTATTCCCAGATGATGCTTTCAGAGGGCAAAAAGCTGGTCAACCTATACACAGGTGACCAAAACAGCAATCGCTCTCTCTAGCCAAACATCATGTGAGGTTTCTCTTACTAAAGCAACATCCAAAGCCCGCTTTGGCCCCTGCGGGTAAAAATCAATTACAACATCAGCATGAAGAGCGGGGTTTCATGATTAATGAAGTCATTCCATACAGAGTATTTAGTAGCATAGCTAAAGTCCTTCATGAGCTGTGAAGCTAGACAAACAAAAGTAGCTTTGGTTTCTGAGTTTTGTTCTCAGTGGGAAAATACCATTCAAAATAATATTTCATGTTTATCTCTTCTTCTGAAAGTTACATGCCAGGTACTGGAGGTGGAGGTGAGAGTTGGGAGAACCAGGCAGAGGCTGGATTGGAAGTTTTCCCATCGCCCATTGGAAGCAATGTCTTCATCACGCTTCACTCCTGGGACGTGGGAGGGTGCGCCGTGATGACACAGGTTTTGTTGTGATGACTGATACTGTTTACATATCTATCCACACTCAGCACTCACCACCACCACCTGCTTCTGCAGGTAATTAGAGAGGAGCCTCGCTTCCCCGGGGCTGTCACTTGTGTGTCTTGGCACGATTTATGTTTTTTCGTTTTCATTAAAGGAACCCACAGATAGTTGCTTTCAAAAACCCAGTCTGCCCTAAGGATAGACATGGTAAGTCTTGGCCAAATTTATGGGAGTTTCATGAACATGCATAAAACAATCAGCTGGGTCTGAATGAGTGAAGTATCTTTGTTACCACAAAGGGCACAGGACTCATTCATTCCTTCCTAAATTCAGGAAATGTGTGTGGGTCCTCCTGTGTCCTGGGCACTGCATGAGGACCCGAAGACGTAGGAGGAGGAGGACTCGGTCTGCCGTTTGTTGCTTCCACTGCCTTCCTCCATCTCCTTTCATGTGAAAAGTGTAGCAGAGGCTGGAGAACCCACAAATGAGATCCACATTCTTCCCTGTCCTGGCGTTCCCAAAGCAACTTGGCTCCCATTCTTCCCATCTCTTCTCGGCCGTCCCCGAGGTTGCTGGACAAGCAGTGGACAGACTGGTGTCCAGGGACAGTCAGGTCAAAAAGTTGCTCAGGTGAGCATATGGAGTAGATTCTGATTCTGGTCCTAGAGGAATTCCACCTCCTTCAGGTAGCCCTCGGGGACTGATAAACCAAACTGGAACCCCGTCTCTTTGCCATCATGCTATTCCAACAATCCTGAGTTAAGTGACTTTAGGGAACGGTGCGTGACCATCACTTACACAGGCCCGGGCTCAGACAGGGGGTTATGCAAGTTGTCAGTGCAGGTGGGGCTGTAAACTTGCTATTTATTTTCCCCACTTTTACAAATGTTTGGAAACATGTGAATTCCTCAAACAGTATGCATGTAACCACAGGGTGTGGTTTTAGAAACAAATCACAGAGGACTATTAAAATAGAAAAGAACTTCACCTTTGGAATGTAAGAACAAAGACCTCTGAAAAATCTATATTAAAAGAGTGACAACCCGCATGTTCTCACCTATAAGTGGGAGCTGAACAATGAGAACACAGGGACATGGGGAGGGGAGCAACACACACTGGGGCCTGTCAGGGTGGGGGGTGAGGGGAGGGAGAACATCGGGATAAATAGCTAATGAATGCTGGGCTTACTACCTAAGTGATGAGGTGACAGGTGCAGCAAACCACCATGGCACACGTTTACTTATGTAACAAACCTGCACATCCTGCACATGTATCCCGGCACTTAAAAATAAAAATTAATTAAGGAAATAAAAAAAATAAAAATTGAAGAGTAGCGACACAGAAAGGATTCTTTAAGATAACCAAGAAGACTACAATGCAATGTGCTGTCTGGATAAAGTTAAATCTGCCACATTTGCCAATGGTGAAATTGAGCTTATCAGTTGGTTCATTTGATAACCATTCTCCCAGCCCCTCTGGTATGTAGGCTGAAAACAAAAAAGGCAGACCAGCAAGGAGCCAGGGTAACCAGAGCTAATCGGACAAGTACACCATGCACAGCAGTGTAGAAGGGGTTTATAGGACCATCTCCATGAATTTGCAGAGCACCCTTGGAGACAGAAACTTGTATGGGGTCCACGTTTTAGCAGAGAGAATCAAGTCTCTGCCTGAGAAGCCGAGTCACTTGTGCAGAGCAAGAATTTTAATCTAGGTATGTCTGGTTCCCAAACCCTGTCACCATCTCTGCACCAGAATGTGCCAGAGAGAGAAGCAGGCTGCAGTTGGCAGGCAGAGGAGCCAGCTTCCTGGGGCCGGCAGTCCTTGCTTCCAAAACCAGTCTGTACACTGGGAAGTCCATTCCAGGGAAGTCCAGAATGAGAGTCTGGGCTTAGCAAGATCCCGGCAGTGCAGATCCAAGATGGTGGGATCCACTGAGGATGGGTCCAGGGGTCCACCCCGCAGCCAGGGACATCCGAGAAACAGTTCCCAAAATGGAATGACACACACTTCATCGGTAGCTCAAAGCCGGAACGGACCCCAGTGGTCCTTATCTTCTCAGGCTGGGCAGTTTCTTGGAACCGAATTAAAACCCAAATGGGTCCCCTCTGTCTGTATGTTTCCTAATTAAGGGAGGGGTTAACAAAAACAGCCATCATCTCCCTGCATCCATTCAATTGCTTATTAGGTGCAAGAGCCTCTGTTAATCCTACTGTGTTGAAAGGGATAGGCCCTGTGCTAGAACCTGGAGATACAGGGGTACTGAAGGTACCTCCTCAAGGAGCACTTTTCTTGGAATATGATGCAATGAGACACTAACCATAGAGAACCTAACAAAACACTGCTGAGTATGCAAATAGATAGGCATTTGCTAGATCAAGTGACTGAAAGTAGGCGCTAAATATAAGAGAAGAGCTTATTACAGAAATGACCGTCTTTTACAGCAAAGCAATGCTTTGAGATTACAACTACAGTAGGAAGCTTGGCCTCCCCAGTAAAGGATCTTCACAAAGTCCCTCTGGCCTGCCCTAAAAACAGTACCTCATTTCAGGTATTTCAGGATTTAACACCAAAAACAAGCCACATGGTTTGGTTTTTCCAGCCTTTCTAGACGACTATCTTTATCCCAGGGATCCAGCTTCTAAGAACAACTTTCTACCCATAAGGCAATCCATACTATTTTTATGCACTGTCAGGAAAAAAGAATGAATTGTCAGTTTAACAATCTTATGGTAATCTTTTAAGACCAAATCTAGCTATCATAAAGAAAGGAGGGGAAAATTGAGCCTCAAAGTTGAAAAGCTGGTGTAATTTGCTTGATGTTAAACCTACCTTCTCATCTTCCCTTCATTTTAACTGGAACACCGAAGGTTCTATTTCCTACTTTCAGATATCACTCCTGGCATGCAATCTTATTTGGCCTTTGGATGACTTCTGGCTTTGGAGAATTCTGTAAAACAAATCTATATTTCATCAGGTGTATCTGCTCTTGAAACCAACAACTCAAGGACTGATGCCCAAACTATAACTTGAAAAAGGGGGAAGAAAGAAGAAAATTCTTTTGTAAATTGGATTTGGAGTTCTGGCAGGGCTATGTTTTACTCTTGGCAGCTGGGCTGACTGTCTCAGAATATCCACTGGTTTCCTGATGTGGAGTCTGCATAGGCGAATTTCTTTATCTGGAGTCACCCCGGATGGTGGCAGTGACTTCAAAACCAGCCAGTCTGAGGTCCACATAAGGGACTCCCAATCAGCTGTGTCCAGTGGGCCAGTCTGGTGGCATTCCTGGAGCTTCAAAATACCCAGAGCTCAAGCCAAGACTGCCAGGAGCGCCTGCTTTTGTACCAAGAACATAGTCACCTTTTCATTTTTTTTTCTTTTCGCTTTGTGGTCTGATACTACTTTATAAGTAAAAGCCCATAGAGATAATTCTTTTTCTTTCACAGAAAAAAGAAAAGAAAATCCATATACTATTCGCTAGCTCAGTTTTCAGGGCACTGAGCAGGAAATGATCTGACATCGTGAGAGGACCGATTCCAAGGATGTCTCCTGATAAGATGAGTGTTGGTGGACTCTAGCTCTCTCTCTGTAATAATTTTGGAATGTATCTACTGACGATGGAGTGTGAGACAATTGTTTAATCAGTTTAAATCGATCATGTTCCAGCTTTCACAGTGTTTGTTATCACTGCATTAACTCTAAAGGCAGCACAAGGCAATGCAAAGAGCTTAGGGCTTAGAGTTAGAAGCTCTGACTTTTGCTCATTCATTCATTGATTCATTCAACAACTATGCGTTGAGTACTTGGCAAAGAGTCGGCGAGCTGCTGAAAACTGGGTGTACAGGGACAATCTGGTTCCCAGTTCAGGCTCATTCTAGTTGGAGAGAGGTGCGGTAAAAGAAGGCAAGTCAAAGTGCTACAGAGCCCAGAGAGACAAATAACTTCTAAGCATCTGCTGGTAAGAATTACCCTACCTTGAGTGCACAAGGTTACCAGGCACTATGCCATATGCTTTACGCACGCTATCTGATTTAATCCTCAAAGCCAGCCCGTGAAGAAGATACGCGACTATCCCCAAATTATTTTAGATGTGGAAACCAAAGCTCTGAGTTATTAAAATAACTTTTTCAAACTCACACAGAGGGGGAGTCAGAACTAAAACCCAGGTTGACTTGAACCCAAAACTCAAGTTCTTTACCATCTTTTTGCACATTATTTGTATATCTTAAGACCTCCAAGACCAGCCCTTTCTCTCTGCCTCCTGTAGGTACCTTGGTAGTGGAGTGGGCAGGTAAAAAATAATGCACATATGCAAAGCATTCTTAGGAAACTCCTGAGTCTTCCATACAAGGAAATGCTCAGTGAACTAAGAAAGATTTTGAGACCTTTTAACAACCTTGTAACTTAACTTGAAGATGAGATATGGTGACTTAAAGGTAACTTATTCAACTGATTTTCAGATTCTTTTCTGTAGCCAAGCTTAACCGCCGCAAGATTCCTAAGACATTAGGATGCCAACCTGGCTCACCTCCTGGGCATTTACGGCAGGGTCTGCCTCTCCAGGGTGTTTGTTAGGAACCGTCTTTCTAAGATGCTGTTGACAGCCACTCATTGTAATGAGGCTCCACAAGTGTTGGACATCTTCATTTTTTGCAGGTCCCTCTGTCCTACATAATGGCGTCATCACATGAGATTGGAGGCGGCTGAGCTCCACAGTTCACACGGAATTTCCTCCTGCTCTGGCTCTCCTTAGTGGAGCCAGTTGTACAGACCTAATTGCCTCTCCATTACAAAACGGTACCTTGCGGATCAGTTGTAATCCATGACCTCAGGCTCTTCCTAGAGTGGTTTTAAATTGGTTCACACACATCTCATATGTCTCCTATGACTTAATTTTTCCATGTTATGTTGAACACATTTTTTGGGATGGGTGGACATGCATTATAATAATTTGCCTGGATGCCACCCAAGCCAGGGATAAATACACATTCACAGAAGAAACCATATCCTCCGCCTCTCCCCCCACAAAAGACTTACTTATTTAACAGTACAGGTAGGTGCCTCTGGAGCAAATGTTTTCCGTTGCACTCAATGCAAGCCACTGTCGTCATGCGACTTTCCCTACAGCCATCTCTTACAACCCTTGAAAGGCATGCTCCATCAGGGTCTCTCTTAAGATCATATTTCCCAAGATGTTCACCCACAGGGTAGGCCTAAGATGGATTTGCACCATTACTGACCTCTCTATTTGGTTTGCCTCTGGGAAGCTCACACTTAAGAAAAACCAAACTCAACTCTTAGACTTTGTGGAACCTGAGTCCTCATTCTAACCTGAATGATAATCAGAGTCACCTGGAAAATTTTAAAGAGCATGCATTGTGGGGCCCACCCCAGAGCTCCTACACCAAACTCTCCACGGGTAGACCCTGAGGGATCTCTTTTGTTTCAAAACCTTCTCAGTTGGGTCTCCTTGCTGCCTTGAGACCCTGCCATGTTCAATATTAGCACAACGGGCTAAACGAGCTCTGCGGGCCAGTTGGAATGTTCTACAATGAAAGGGCTCCATGGTCAAGGACGCTAAAAGGCTTTATTCCAGGACTCCTCAGAGGTTGAGATGTGCCCAGGATGCATTGGGAATTTCCCACAATGCAATGCAGCATTTCTTACACATATTTGTCTACAAAGCACTCTTTCTCAGGGAGTGCTGCTAGAAGTTTAACTCAGCGGAAACCCCTTACCCCAAGAAAAATCCTAACACTATCCCCTGCAGACTGCAAGCAAGTCACCTGCCCCTGCTGCATCTGTTTTTTCTCTATAAAATAACGTTGACCTGCACCTGTTACTGGCTAGGTGTGTTATGCCTGTGCACAGCGGCCAATCACTCTGGTGATGGGTTTTGCAAAAGAGAAAAGATTTTATTCACAAGGCTACCATGCGAGGAGGTGGGAGAACAAATCTCAAATCTGCCTCCAGGAAAATAGAGCTTAGGGATATTTACGGGATAGAAAGCAGGTGGTCTAAATTGTGGGGAAAGGTGGCTGGCAGGTAGGAAAAGTGAGGTAATTGGGGCATCTGCACAAGTGGAAATG
Source organism: Pan troglodytes (assembly GCF_028858775.2). Taxonomy (NCBI): domain Eukaryota; kingdom Metazoa; phylum Chordata; class Mammalia; order Primates; family Hominidae; genus Pan; species Pan troglodytes. The sequence continues at coordinate 138,767,434 of NC_072411.2, read as the reverse complement.
AGCCACGTGGTTCTTCATACGAGATGTGCAGAAAATGGCCACGGGCACATAATCTGAGGGTGGAGTTCTTGGCCCTCTGATATCAAAAGGTCACTCTTCCAGCACCCCAGCAGGGGGGCTGGTGGGCTCAACTGGCTTGAACTGGACAAGAGCTGCCCCCTAGTTCCTGAAAAGCAATTTTAAACACCTGTTACTGGTCCGGGTGTGGTGGCTCATGCCTGTAATCCCAGCACTTTGGGAGGCCAAGCCAGGTGGATTACCTGAGGTCAGGAGTTCAAGACCAGCGTGGTCAACATGACAAAATCCCGTCTCTACTAAAATTACAAAAATTAGCCGAGCATGGTGGCATGCACCTGTAATCCCCGCTACTCAGGAGGCTGAGGGAGGAGAATCACTTGAACCTGGGATACGGAGTTTGCAGTGAGCCGAGATCGCATCAGAGATGCTGTGCCGGCTTTCAGCATCAGAGCCAGGACATCAGGACACAGCAGCACTCCACACATCACTGGCAAAAGTGTAGCAGTTAGCCTTGCAGCTCAACAGTGTGCTACCTCCAAAAAGTTGAGTGCCAACCACTTGACACGTGTGTGCACACGCACATGCAAACACGTACGCACACAAAAACATACTAAGCACACACATACATATACACACCACACACACAATACACACAACCCTACACAACACACTGCACACACATACACACCACACACGATACACACACCCACCACACCACACTGCACACACACAACGCAATACACACACACCCACAACACACTGCACACCCACATAAATAACATAAACACAATATATACACCCACCACAACACACTGCACACACACACATACATATACACACTGCACACACAATACACACACCCAACACAGCAGGCTGCATACACACATATACACACCACACACACAACACAATACACACACCCACCACAACACACTGTACACACACACATATATCTACACACCACACACACAATACACACACCCATCACAACATACTGCACACACACAACATACATGTACACACCACACACGCAAAATACATATGCTCATCACAACACACTGCACACACACAGACACACCACACCACACTGCACACACACATACATATACACACAACACAATACACACACCCACACACAATACACTGCACACACACACAAATAACACAAGCACAATACATACACCCATCACAACACACTGCACACACAATACACACACCCACACACAACACAGTGCACACACACACCACACACAATACACACACCCACAACACACTGCACATACACACATACATATACACATCACACACAATACACACACCCACACACAACACACTGCACACACATATACACAACACACACAACACAATGCACACACCCACACACAACACACTGTACACACACATATATATGCAGACCACACACACAACACAATAGGCACACCCACAACACACTGCACACACACACATACATGTACACACTGCACACAATACACACACCCAACACAGCAGGCTGCATACACACATATACACACCACACACACCACACAATACACACACCCACCACAACACACTGTACACACACACATATATCTACACATCACACACACAATACACACACCCATCACAACATACTGCACACACACAACATACATATACACACCACACATGCAAAATACATACGCTTATCACAACACACTGCACACACATACATGCCACACACAATACACACACCCACACACCACACACTGCACACACATACACACATGCCACACACAACACACACACTCCATACACACATATATACACATATGCTCATATGCACACACCCCACACACAGCACAACACACACACTATAGACAGACACCCGATTCACACACCTATACACACACCACACACACAACACAACATACACACACTATGGGCTCACACCCCATACACACATATACATACACCCCACACACAACACACCACGTACACACAACACAACACACACATGCACATATACACACTCCACATGCAACACAACATACAACACACCACGCACACACATACACACCCATAAAATCACCCAAAATGTCAAACCGTCCTCTCTGGAGCCTGGGTCATTTTTGCCATTGCGTAGTTGTTATTGCTAAAGGAAGTGCTTCCTTATCCTTTCTCGCTTTCGCCACTGTGGGTCAGAAACATGATCTTTATGTTTAATGATGTCACGTGTGCACTACTGGCCACACTCTGGGGTGTTGACTGAGGCTTAACAGCTCGCTTCACAAAGTCGACGAAGCATGAGAGGAGTGTTGACCTTGTGCCGGCTGGCAGGGCAGGGGCACACTGAAGCCATCAGTGCTGCACTTTCGGGAGAACTACTCCAGCCTTCGTGTGAAGGGTGACTTGGATGGACAAGACGAGGTCAGAGACAAACTGATGAGGAGACACGAGAAGGACAGGATGAAGGCGGCAGCCCCGGTGGTCAATGACAGGGAGGACTGGCCTGCGTGGAGAAGGTGAACCCATAAGGAAATTGCTCCAGCTTCCTGGTAAACACAGACCGACTGCCTTGCTTATCTCCCATCGCCCCTCAGTCGGGGTCCACTCAGGAGATGCCCATTTGAACAAGGAAAGTTTCATACTCAGAATATGACCCATAACAGCAAATAACTGGCTTCCCTTTCCAAAACCTCATGATCGTGGCAGCAGAGAAAATAACAATCAACAACTAGAAACACACGTACAGAGACGTGTGTGTGTGTATTTGCCTTTTCCTCTCACCTTTTGCTTTCTGTCATCTTCCAAAACCATAATGAAAGAAGGCCAGAGAGGGAGAAACCAGCAAGAAACAAACCTATTTGTGCCATGAAACCCAAGATGTAAACACCTACCAACACCCCACTGGGTGAGATTAAAAGCATTATGATCTCAAAAACTCTGGTCAGATATAAGACCCTATATCTCATCCTCACTTCAAACAGTCAGAAGCTCGCCCCACCTGCCTGGGCAGAAGACCTAAGTTCACCCCATGAGGAAAGCAGACCGGAGGCTCTGGGCTTCGGGACACCAGGCACCGGCGATGCGGGGCACACGGCAAAGCCTACAAATAGGGCAACTATGTGAAGGTTACACGCTGGATGCTGCGGCTCCTCCATGCCCCACCTCCCAGGCCCCTTCTCAGGTTGATACTTCCAGGGACATTGAACAATTTTTCTCCGGAAAAATAGGCCAGCCTGAGAAGGCCCCTCAACCACTAACATCCAGGGAGACCACAGGGGGACATCTGGAGACCTCAGTGAAGTTCACTGGTCACCAAGCCCAGCTCAGCACAGAGCTTCCAGCCGGGCTTCTAGTCCTCATCGTAAAATGTGACTCCATCGCCAAAGATCAGTAGCTATTTGAGAAAAGCCCTAATGTGAAACGCAGAAAACAGAAGAAGGAAACAGGAAAAGAGAGGAAGAGGGAAAGCTTGGGTGACCCAGCGTGAAGCAAGGCCCTGCGTGGGAGGAGGCAGGGCTGACAGTGTGCATACCTGTGTGTAGGACTAACAGCGCACATGCCTATGTGTAGGGCTGACAGTGTGCACATCTGTGTGTAGGGCTAACAGTGTGTACACCTGTGTGTAGAGTAGAGCTGACAGTGCACACATCTGTGTGTAGTTCTGACAGTGCTCACACCTACATATAGGGTTAACAGCGTGCACTCCTATATGTAGGGCTGACAGTGCACACACCTGTGTGTAGGTCTGACAGTGCCCACACCTATGTGTCCACCTGTTAGTGGACAGAAATGTCCCTGGAGTGGGTTGAATAGTGTCCCCCAAAACAATATGTTCCCTGGAACCTGTGGATGGGGCCTTCACTGGAAAGACTCTTTGCAGATGTAATTAACTCAAATATCTCGAGATGAGACCATCCTGGAATTAGGATGGGCCCTAAATCCAATGACAAGTGCCCTTAGATGAGAAGAGGAGGCAAAATGAGACAGAGGAGGAGGCTGAGTGAAGACAGAGGCAGAGACGGGAGTGATGCATCTTCCAGCCCAGGCTTGCCGGCCACACCAGAAGCTGGAGGAGGCAAGAAACCCACCACCCCGCAGACCCTCCAGAAGAACCAACCCTGAACACACCTTGACTTCTGGCCCCCAGAAGTGTGACAGCATGAATCTCGGTGGTTGTAATCCAACCAGTTTGTGGCAATTGGTCACGGCGGCTTTAGGAAGCTAATAGAGTCCTCACACTGTCTGAGCAGGAGGCAGGAGGCAGCAGGCAGCGTGCCTGGGCACAGGCTTTAGCCCTGACCGGTGGCGTTCAGACTCCAGCTCACAGGCCAGTGCCCTGCGGCCGCTCACCCCCACTCCTGCTTCCCTTCTTTCTGAAATGAATGGCCTCATCCTTTGCACTAGCACTGCCTACCTGGCTGGGATGGGTTGTGGCGGCACACAATGGCTCTTTCTGTCTCTGGGTTGAATTTTAGGCTGTACATGAGGGGCTAGGCACACAGCAAGTGCTCAGTAATTGCTCCTATTTCATTCATTACTTTATCTCTGTTAGGCTTGTGTCCCCCCAAAATTCATATTTTGAAGCCCTCACCCCCAGTATGGCTATATTTGAAGTAGGGCCTCTACGGAATTAATTAAGGTTAACTGAGGGCATAAGGATGGGGCCCTGAGCCAATAGGATTTTTGTCCTCTTAGGAGAGACACCAGAGAGCTCATTCTATCTCTCCCTGCACAGAGAGGCCATGTGTGTACACAGTGAGATGGCGGCCACCTCAAAGCCAAGACAGGAGGCCTCAGAATGAAACCTACCTCGGGGGAACCTTGACCTTGGACTTCCCAGCCTCAGGAACTCTGAGAGATTTCTGGTGTTTAGGCCTCCCAGTCCGTGATGTCTTGTTGCAGCAGCTGAGCTGACTGATACACCATCTGAGCTCTGTTCTCCTGGGGCCTCCTTTGGCCCTAAGCTGAGGATTTGGGAGCAAGTACCCCGGTCAGGGAGTGGGTGAGGCAGGAGAGGGGAGGGGAAAAATCCAAGGGAAGGTGTGATCAAGGGGAGACTCAAAGCATAACGCACACCCTGAAGCTGGTCCTGCCTTGTGGCACAGGAGCTGGGCTCTTACACAGCCATACTGCCAGGCACTGACTGTGGGACTCCAAGGCATGTCCAGCCCTCCTTATGTTGAGGGGTCCCAGTACCCAAGGGCAACAGCTTGAGGGGTGCAGGTCAAGTTTTCAGTAACTCAGTGCATGGGCCTTGTGGGGGAGGGCCGGGCAGAGGGCAGGGGATAGAGAGCAGTGGGCACCAGGCACCTCTGCCCGTGCCCAGATTGGGTTTTGCATGTAGAGATGACCCTAATTCCTTGGCTTAAAAATATTTGATGTGGGGGAGGGTGCAATATGACGAAGACACTGGGTCTTGCTGACCAGGTGAGACTGTGAGCGATGGAGACACCGGGTCAGGGCTGGCCAGGTGAGACCGTGAACCCAGTGTGAAAATGTAGTCTCCGCCTCCTCTGAACCACCACGGAGACCAGCACAGGCCACTGGGGTGTGTGCCACCAGGCAGGGATGAGGAGAGGAGCTCAGGCTTACAGAGAGTTGCCCCTTCCTTCTGGAAACACACGTCCAGTGGTACATTCTACAGCAGGGAAGAGCTGAGAGCCATGATAGAATTAAAATTTTGCTTCCCCACAAGTTCTATTTATACTCATCCTGTGATTGTCTCAAGAGGCCCCACCTTAGGTGCGGGGGTGAAAACTGCTTGCTGCCCTTGGTGTCTGGGTCTCAGCCCAGGCTTGTGCTCATGAACAGTGCTCCAGAGGGTCACCCACCAAGCATGCCACATTCTATGGGCACCGCCTGCAGCAAGGGTGCAGCTCAAGGGTCTGCCTGGGATCAAGGGATCCTCAAGAACAACCAGAGCTTTCGAAAACCTCCAGGGAAAAGGGGAAACCCATCTGACAGATGTCGTTTTTGGCTAAGCAGGATTCCCAGATAGTCATGAACTCCAAGCTGCTTGTTTGATTGTCCGAGCGGGGAAGACAAGGTCCCTGGCTGCACAGCAAAGCCAGAAGGAGGCTACAGCCATTGACCTGCAGAGCCCAGAGGCCTCTCTGTCCACTTTCCCGACTTCCTGGCTCCAAGCCTCTTTTTCTGTCCTCACTGGTAGCGGCCATGATGGCCTTTGATTCCTGCCATCAATAGCTCTTACCGCACAATGATGACAACATCAGTGTTTGTCAACTTCTGAACACCTCTCAGACACCTCCGCTTTTCCTTGAAGTGTCTACCCCCAAAAGTGACGGCATCCCAGGAACTGAGGCCTGCCATCCCCATACCTCATCCCCGGGGCTTGCCCTCCGAGGTTCTGGCCATCTTTGGGCCAGGATAGGAGGACTCCTTTTTAAGCCTTCCCAATTCCCCCAATCTAAAGGATCCTTCCAGAATCCTTCTCACCATGTTGCCCCTTACCGATTTCTCTACGTCTCATTCCCCCTCTCCCCTTCCAGGCTGGGAGCATTTTAACAGGAAAAAAAATTACCCTCGGCCATCTGTGACATTTTTAAGACAAGCACAGAGCAGGGCACACAGTGGTCGCGCACTAAAGCTTGTCCATCAGTGAGTGAACGAACAAACGTGTGGATGGATGAATAAATTAACAAGAACGAGTGTGGAATATGTCGCAGGGAAAGACATTCACCGTCTGCACAGCTGGGCAACGGACGATTTTTCATTTACACTTTGGGCTCCGCACGAAATTCAAATTCTCATTACAGTGTGGCACGAAACACAATTCACACTTTTAACAACGGCCCTGAGAAACGCAACGGTGGGGAAACCTTTAATGCGTTCATCCTATTGACGAGCCCCGCGTAAAGGAATGAAAAGATTAGCTTCAAACACTTTCATGTGAAAGGCTAAAAGGAAGCAAATCCAGCATGGCACGGTGGAGCCCAAGGCCCTTTCAGACACGCCACCGCCACCGACAGGACATGTTTGCCGCTCGCCCCATGACATGTTGCCGTGCCAACATACATTCTGAGTCACCCAAGCAGATTTAATGCCATTGCCACAATGACTTTCTCTTTGCCTTTTCTTCTGAAAACTGTGAAAGGGAAGATGCCGACCTACCTAGGAAATGATTTTAATCAGTTTAGTTCCAGAAATAACTATGGAAATTCAGATTTTTTCATTCTGCTGCTTCTGAGCATTACAGGGTAACAAATGGCTGATGAAGCCACCATTTTTTTTCTCCCAACCTGTCGGGAGAAATGACATGATTGTCAGCCGTTCCGAATCCCACATGGAAAGGTCTGGGTGCATAAGCATATGAAAAGCCAACAAAAATGAAGCTTTTGAAAAATAAGAAAAACTCCAGAATTGGGCATTCCTCTTCCCATGCCATCCAGATAACCATATCCCCCTTCACAGGGGTCCTGCCCCCAGGGCTGTTGATGTCAGAGCTGGAGAAGCCCAGCCCTGAAAAACCTAGACAAAGGCCATGAGCACCGCGCCTGACAGCAATAGACAGGTGAACATGAACCCCTTGTAGACTTCAGACAAACCCGGAATGAATGAGGCACACTAGAGGCGTGATAGATTTCAATGCTGTGACATAACTGGACAGCACGTGGGTTAAGCATTGGGCAATATAAAAATGAATCATGCCAATAACAGAATGAAAAAAAGCTTAGAAAAGAATTAGGAACATTTGCATGGCCCTATGCAGGTTTCAAAGTACTTCACTCATTCTTCTATCCATTCACTCAACTGCATTGATTCGCATATATGCTCTCTTTCAATCTCTACAACAATCCTTTAATAAAGGTGGAGAAGTAATTTTGAGGGTGAGGAAACTGAGGAGAAATATTTCTAATGCCATGGAGCTAATAAGAAGCAGAACTGAATCTATCACCCTGGTCTCATGCAGTCCTGTCCACAGCTCTGTCCTGCTAACCGTGTTCTTTCTGGAGCTTTTTAGGCAAAATACTTTAAATCTTAAATTACAATTTAAAGCCTCCCAAGGGTACTTAAAATGTCTACTAATGTTTAATTTGTGTGTTCCTATTTCAGGAGTACATCTTTTATGTAAATGACAAATGCCCCAAATTCCTGTAGTTGAAACATATTTGGGCACAGTGGAGATGCTGGCGTGAATCCACATTGCATGATTGTCTGTGCTGCCCTGGCCTGTGAGGGTTCTGCTGAGTTGAGGGGCAGGAAATGGAGAAGCCATGGCTCTAAGGACTCAGATGCTTTTCCCCAGGTGCTCTTTGTACCCTCAGTGAACTCCCTAGGCAGTGAATGGCATCCAGAAGGCTTGTGTCTTAATGGTTGGCTTTATCCTAGGCCAGGGTCTCTCCACCTCCACTCAGTTGACATTTGGGACTCAGTAATTGTGTTAGTCTGTTTTCACACTGCTGATAAACACATATCCGAGACTAATTTATAAAGAAAAAGAGGTTTCATGAACTCACAGCTCCACATGTCAAGGGAGGCCTCACAATCATGGTGGAAGGTGAAAGGCATGTCTTACATGGTGGCCGGCAAGAGAGAAGGAGAGCCAAGTGAAAAGGGAAACCCCATATAAAACCATCAGATCTCATGAGACTTATTCACTACCACAAGAACAGTATGGGGGAAACTGCCCTCATGATTGGGAGGAGGCTCCAGGAAACGCCATCAAGAAAGCCAAAGCTGCTTTTCTCCCAGCTGCCTCAAGTTATCTCCCACCAGGTCCCTCCCACAACATGTGGGAATTATGGGAGCTAGAGTTCAAGTTAAGATTCGGGTGGGGACACCGCCAAGCCATATCAGTAATTCTCTGTCTGGGGGCTGTCCTGTGCCCAACTGGCTGTTCAGCAGCATTCTTGGCCTTGACTCACAAGATGACATTAGCATTCCCCACCCCAAGTTGGGACAACTAAAGATATCTCTGGACATTGACAAATGTCTCCTGGGGGAGAAAATTGTCCCGTTAGAATGAGTTTGAGACAGATGTGCCTCATCTTTTCACTCACCACCCACAGGCAGATATTCTCTTGCCCGATTTCTCTGAAATGCATTGTTTCTTCTCAAGAAAAATGCAAATTATGCCCAGAGAATGTGGTCAGAATGGCTGTTGTTCTCTGAGCATGTACTATGTGTGCCCCAGGCACCGTGACATGCATTTTGCAGAGACTGTGCGATCTGATCATTACGATTACCCTATGAATCAAGTACTATCATCATCCAACATTATAAACAAGGAAGCTAAGTTTAGCAAAGCTAAAACCTGGCCCACATTCCCCAGGATAGTAAACAGTGATGGCTCTTTGGGCTACACACTTGGCAGAGGCCTGAGACTTTGAGAAGGCGGATCTCGACCCTGTGGCCCAGGCTCTCGCTAGGATGGTCCTAAACATGCACATGGAAACTGTGTCCAGGAGTGTGTGTTGGTCACACAGATGGTAGCAAGTCCAGGTGTATGCACAGGTCTGTGTGAGCGTCAGAGACTGCACGAGGTGAGCAAACTCTGTTACTCTGCCAGAAGAGTTTATGGAAGAGTCAGGCCGTCCTCAGCCATCCTCAGGGCAAACGAACCACCATAAATCTCAACCACTTTCGAGTGATTTAATGTCCAGATAACTAGGAATAAACCAGCAAGTCTTCCAGCCCCAGGCAGGACAAAGAAGGGGATTTCTAGAAGGAACAGAAAGAACACAGTCACTGGAGCATTCCCGAGATGGAGCCTGCCCCTGCAGACAGCAGACCCCAGGGACGTCGGAGGGTCTGGGACGGTAGGCCACGGTGCCCTGGGCCCTGTGGGAGATGGAAAATCCCCCCAAAGCAAAAGGTGCCACCTGGTGAGTCTGGGTCCAGTTCAGTGTCACCCTCCCTCCCCACCCCCTCCACTGCAGTGTGGGGGGAGGCAGCTGGGGCAGCCCCCAGGCTACAGAACAGCAGAAAAACAGAAAAGGGCCAGACCAGTCTCACCGTCCAGCGAGGCAAAAGCAGCAGCAAGAGCCACATGAACTGGGGTGGCAGAGGAGCCCTGCAGAAGGATCAACAGGTCCTCTCAGACATCCACGTAGACAGACAAGCCTGAAAGACCCTCACCCACCCCAGCACTGTTAGCCCCCGGGAACCTACTGAAATTCTAGGGTAAGCGGGTGGGAGAGACCGCTGGATGGACCGCGACGGCAATTCAGCATAGCAGTTCAGTTGAATGCCTTTTACCGCCCATCTATTGCAAGGCTGAGCATGTGGACTGCAATTGATGCCCTCCTCCCCCACCCCATTTTGAATTTACTACTGGAAAAGTGTATTTCTGCCTGAACTTGACCCCTAGAAGGCTCACAGCAAACATGCAAGCCATTTTTATCGTCAAGGAACACATATTTGGGTCGAGAACTTTCCCGATTCCATGTTGCCATCCTGCCTACTCTTATTTTCCCTTCTTCTTGGTATCTTTGCCTCTTTGTATGCTGTTATCCCACTATCTACGTTATTGTTATAGGACCAGAATCCCACTGAAGACCAGGTGTATATATGCACCTGAGGGTGTACATGTGTATCAAGAACATATTTCCAGTAAGTTACAGCCCTAGTTTCAAAACTCTAAGCTGTGAAGACCTTTGCAGGAAATAGGATTCCCCTGTAGTGGACTCGGTCTATGGGCCCCTGGGGACTGCAGGGCTGCCCATTGTGGGTCTGTGGGGCAAGGACTTGCACAGGGTGCTTTCCAACCTAGCAGCAGCCCCCAAGCAGGTCAGACGAGCATCTGGGTCTGCCTTTGTGTTGGCAAACAGCTCTCTGTGCAGAGAGGTCTTGGCAGAGGTGGAGGTGGTGAGGGCAGTGCTGGGAGCCCAGCCCTCTCTGAGCCCCTGCCCAGCTGACTCGTCTGTTGAAGTCTCCGCCATTCTTGTGGCTCCAGGTAGAGTTAGAGAGGGCACAGCAGGAATTGGCCATTCTGAGAGCACTCTTTCCAACCACTAGTAAGGACATGCGCAAGCTGGGGATTCGCTCATTGTGTGGCCTCAAGGGGGTAGCTGATTGGCACGGTTTAAATGAAAACTCTCAATAGGAAATATTGCCCCGGAGGTGTTTACCTTAGCAGACGAGATTTAAGGGTCTGTACCACTGGCCCTGGAAGCACACAGGTGGTACAGATGAGGACACCAGTCCTGCACCCTGAAACTCTCCTGTCTGGATGGAGAGTTCAGACAGGCTCAGAACAGAGATGGCTCTGGCCAGCAGGAAGTAGAAGCAAGTGGCACCTTCTCTGTGCCAGCCTTCTCTCCTAGCTGGACCCTAGCAATCATCCCTCACACCAAAAACACTATTGCCTGAAAATTTAAAAAAAAACCATGCAGTGTGCTCAAATGTTTTTTCTTTTTATATCATTTCAAACAAGTTAACCTGGTAGCTTTTGCTTTACAGCAGCACTCTTTTTCTGAGCATGTTCATGCAGGTGGCCTGTGTGTGCCATATATATCCATGAATTATTATCATGTGTGCTACTCAAGTGCCAAAACACACTTTGAAAACTGAGACTTGATGCATTTTTAGGAAACAAGAATCTTTATTAAAAAAAAATAACTTACAAATTGAGAGAACTCTCTGAAATGCGACTGTTCGTTGTGTGCACAGATTTGCAGTCCAGAACAGTTTTTTGTTTTTTTTAAAATGTAACTTTACAATACTATTAATGTCACAAACTGCATTACAAAGCAGTTTTCGTTCCATATCCCGTGCCGGTACAAAACACCACACAGATATAAAACTATGGTAAATAAAACATTTCAGCCAAGATTGGCATATATTTATATATTTATATATATTTATATATATAAAATTTCAAAACAGCTAACAATTAGTGTCATCCTTAGTCAAAACTGAAGTCACGCTAACCTTAAAACTACAACACTCTGAATATATGTCAGCACTATGCCTCCCAAACAATATTTAAAATATATTTAACTTTCAAATACATTTATAAGGTACACCAATAGTGAGAAAATAAAGTCTTAAAATTTAAATACAAATCACCATATAAAAAATTCAGGAAACACAGAAAATCCTATCTTACAGAAGTCCAGGCAAGCCTGTCCTCAGCTGGCTCTGACACACAGCACTGCTGTGCGACACAGCTCTGCCTGTTGCAAAACTGTCAGCACGCACAGCCAAATGACAGCCGCGTCATCAAGAGAAAGAGAGAATGGATGCAGGGGGCACATGCTCCCCTCTTCACGCTACTCAAGCATCAAGACCCGAAGCTACTTTGCTTTGCTCTAGAAAACCATAGGGCCCATCACCCTGTTCAAAAACAAGTAAACCCGTCCCAGAGCCTCTCCAGGGCAGATCATTTGGTGCTCTGCTCCAAGGCAGAGTACTCTGTTTCTGAGACTCTGGAGGCATCGATGAGCTTGGTGAGCCCTGTTTTGGCCGAGTACTTGAAGATGAAGGCCTTCATCAGCTCGTACCTGTAGTTGCGATTGATGAAGCTGTAGAGGACAGGGTTGACGCAGCAGTGCACCAGCGACAGGCACTGTGTGACGTGCAAGGCCGTGAAGAGGGCGTGCTCCAGCCGGCAGGTGAAAGGGATGTAGTGCAGGATGGAGAAGATGTCCAGCAGCACCGCCACGTGGTAGGGCAACCAGCAGACAAGGAAGACCACCACGTAGGAGAAGATGATCTTCCGGCTGCTGTGCTTCTCCTGGTCACCGGACGCCGAGATGGCTCTGGCCAGCAGGAAGTAGAAGACAGCGATAATGGAGAAGGGAACGGCAAAGCCCAAGACAACGGAGACCAGCTCCATGCCGATCAGCCACTCCTTGATGCTGTGCTCAGGGTAGAAGGACCGGCAGTAGGTCTCATTGTTGGACGCAGACGTGACGGTCTTCAGGTAGTAGGTGTCAGGCAGAGACACGCAGAAGGCCAGCAGCCACACCAGGATGCAGACGACACGGCGTACCATCTTCTTCCTGCTGCTGGGGGTGTTGGTGAAGTAGGTGATGGAGAGGTAGCGGTCCACGCTCATGCACGTGAGGAAGAAAATGCTGCCGAAGAGGTTGATGGAGAAGATGAGGTGTGTGACTTTGCACGTGAGCTCGCCCATGGGCCACTGGTTGTGCTGCACGAGACTGACCACCCAGACTGGGATGGTGAGGACAACCCACAGGTCGGCAATGGCCAGGTTCAAGATGTAGCAGTGCGTGTCATAGCCTGTGGTCTTGGCCTGGATATTCACCCAGACCACCACGGAGTTGGCAATCATGCCGATGACGAAGATGAAAATGTAAATGAAGGAGAGCGTGTAGAGCAGGACACTTTTGTTGGGCATGTTGGGACACATCACCGTGTCCACCACGATGCAGTCGCTGCTGTTGCATGGCCAGCTGATGTCCGAGAAGTTCCCTGGCTCTGAGTAGTCGAAGAGATGCAGATCCATCGTTCTGAGGCAGGCAATCAAATGACCTACGAGAAAACCAAGCAAACGAAAAAGATGGAAGAGAAAAGTCACTTCATTAGGAAAAACTCAAGTTTCAGGCAAAAATGCTTTTCCAAGGCCCTGATAGGCTCAGCTGTTTGGGTTTAGCTCTGTAATGTCTTTGCAAAGAAGGGAGAAAAAAAATTCATAATAAAACTCTCCAAAACAAAATAAATCATACTCTGAATCTAAATCCATGTGGTGCTCCAAGACAGAAACTGTGTTTGCTTTCTCCATCTTTTCATGGCTGTGTTCTCAAGACACCGCCAGCATGGCTGTGCCCAGGGTGTGAAATCAACACAGTACAGGGGCCAAAGAAACGTCAGGCAGCTGAGCCCCGGCCACCGCGATGCTGATGGCCTGCTCACTCTCAGCAGGGGACAGTGGAGCCATTTTATCTATGTCCCCAAAGAATGGCAGGGTTGTCCTCTCCTGGCACTGCTGTATTACAAGTGTCCTGCTTTGGTGTCTTAATGAAAGCATTTCAAATCCTCCTCCAAATTTGCATTTATAATGTGACTCAGCACTTTTTACTTGTCTGCTAAATTCACATATAAACCTGGGTCTCAGGCGGCCCCAGTGTGCAGTCATAAAGCCTCTGGAAACACAGTGAGCCTACGCAGGGTGCCCCACAGCTTAACTGCGCCCCAAACCTGAAGATTCTGGGTTGGCCGTGTGGTTTTCAAGGAAGGGCAACCAACCAGCTGTCTCAAGCTCTGGGTCAGCACCTGTTTTTCCATTACTTTATGTGTTCAACTGCTTCAACAGCAAGGTGTGCCAAGACTCAAAACACAAAAATCACCACCTGCTGCATTTCAGGAGGGCTGACCATTTTCCCAACTGTTTTCCCTGCTGACCTGAGGTGAGACCAACACTCCATCACCATTTCACTCCCAGCCAGAATTCAGCCACGGGGTACCATTGTTATCTGGCACTGATTTCTTCAGATAGACTGACAGGGGCTGTCTTCTACTGTCAGTCCGCCCATGGGAAGGCCCTGAAATCCCTCCAGGCCACGGTCCTGGGTCAGCAATTAGCCCTGCCTGAACCCCACTGTAAAATGAAAACCTCAGCCCAAGGATGCACTGTTGACAGTGACATAGTCAGGTGGTTGCCCTTCCCCCTCACCTGTCCCAGGTAATGACTGGCCTAGAGTCAAGACATTATTTACCGAGTTCATTTAAAGTGGATTCCAGGTTACATATGAGAATTTCCTGGAGGATCAAGGACAAGGGTCAGGGGATCAGGGTCCGGGTGGCTACGCTAGCGGTATGCAAAGCCACAGCTGGGAAGCCGCCCACTCCGAGATCAGACATTCCTGGGTTGGGATTCTGGCTCCTCTATTCATTAGCATTTACCTTGAGAGTTAATCTGTCTGCATCTACCTCCCCAGGACAGCAGCACCTATCTCACAGATACCCTAAGAAGAAAGAAGAAAGGGCCTAATTGAGAGCTTGGCCCTAGCCAATGCTCAATAAAACGTCACCCCCTTCTCCCTCCCTGGCCAGGAAGAAAGAACCCTGGGGATTCTCCCACCTAAGGGAGCAGTTTTTCCCTTCAGCAAAAAGCAGAACCTTGTTTAATTCTATTCCCCTGGAAACCTGGCTCTCACTGGCTGAGTAGTAAATGCCCCCGGGGGAGCTCGCACAGAGACTGGGTTGTTTGATGGGCTTCTCCTTTGGGACAACTTGAACAGAATCCCTGAAAAGTGAGAAATTTCGTGGCCTCGGCTCCACAGCCTCCACATTCACAGCAGAGGACCTCGCGTGAACCCCACTTAGCGGAGACTGTTGCGGGCTTCTGGGCACTTCCCTCTGCGGGATGTAAATGACTGTGGGGTCCCCTCCTCGTGACCTAACCTGACTCAGTGTCCTCCACGGCCGACAGAAAGGGCTGGGCCTCCCAAGACAGCCGCATCCCCTCCCCACTCTGAAAGCCCTCCATGGAGGGAACCACGCTGGTCCTGCAGCGGGAGGCCTGGCCGTCCTCAGAGTCACCCACTAGGAGGAATCAAGCCCTGTGACCACGGACTTATGACAAGCCCTGATGCCCAAGCATGGGAGGCTGCCCATGGAGGTGAGCAAGGTCAAGGTCAGGACAGAAACTCAAAGCAGGAGGCTTGGCACACTTGTCCTAAGACGCAGCTCTAGAACTCCAAAAGGACGTAGGCCCAGCAGGGAGCTGAGGACACCCTGTCCTGCCAGACTGCCTCCAGGGCGGATGGGCAACCCCAGGCTGTGCCTTGAAGCTACTATCGCCATCTTTCCTTGGCCACCAAATGACCCAGAGCTGACGTTCCACTCTCCACCCCGTGATGCCAGGAGACAAGGATTTCACCTTTGCTCTCCCACATGGCTCTACTGCAACAATCCTTGTTCCTTTCTCCCATTTCCTTAAAATGAAACACAATTTGCATCATGGCTTGGTTTCCAAAACACTTTCACCCGTGATCTCATCTGACCCCAGAGTCCCGGGGAGCAGAGGAGCTTGAATGGAGGACGGCCCCACAGCTGGGCAGCAGCAGGGACAGCAGCTGGGTCCAGAGGGAGCTCGGCTGGCGCCTGGCTTGGGCTCCCTGCTCTGTCCCCACTGGCACAGCCACACAGCAGAAGCTGCCATAAATCCTGGGGTTTGGGCCATTCACAGGGGCCAGAAAGAAATGACCCTCAGTCTTTGTTCACCAGAACTTGGATCCCGAATCCGCCCCACCTCTCTCCCCCACCATGGTGACATTCCTCTGGCTCAGGTCTTACTTGCCCTCCAGTGTAGAGACATGTCAGATGCCGGCTGGCCAGGCGCCTGGCCACTGCTCAGCATGGACAGGCCCCAGCAGGAGGCAGGGTCACTCAGTGAGAAGACGCCTGGTTCCCACATCTCGAGTGTGTCCTTCCTTCCAGTTCCTCCACTCTTAGCACAAAATAGACACTCACCCGCTTTGAGCTACCAGCAGCCTTCAGTATTCTCAGAGCCCAGAGTGGGACTGAGAGGTGGAAAAGGGCTCGGGGACCCCCATCCAGCCCTTGGCTTTCTACCTTTGCCTCTTTGGGTGACGAAAATTTGATTTAGGGACCATTGGTCCTCTGAGTCAAAAACAGTATTTCTGAGATAGGCACTTCCCCGCTCAGCCATCCTCGCCTCTGTCCTTGCTTCTCCCCTCCCAGGTGGCACAGTGGGAAACTTCCAACAGGGGCATGGCTGTTGCTGCTCAAGGGCTGAATGAGAGAGCAGAGGCTGGAGCTCCTCACTGCCCCACCGATCACCGGCCACCAATCATCAGTCACCGATCACCGATCCTCAATCATTAACCACCAGTCGGCCCAAGGAACAGCAGCCCACACTGGGACTGGCCAGGAAACAAAGCCAGAGGCCCACAGCCTGACCACCTGCTTTCCTCTCGGGGCCTGGACGGGCCTCTCCCTTCCCACCACCAAAGATTCCAGGGGTCAGATAAAGGAAGGAAAGTACAGCAAAAAGGGAGATTAAGCAGACAGTGCAGTCATCAAGTCCTCTGCAAATTTAAATGGGAGCTAAAGAAAACAAAAAACAGAAAAACAAAAATGTCATACGATAGCTCAGCCTTTTGTCATTTCGGTATTTTTCATGCATTAGGTTTCAGAAACAAGAGCTGTCTCCAGAAAACAGATTATTATTTGACAAAGACAATCCCCTTATTCAAAATAGGGAACTGCCATGTAACATGGAATGTGGCCTGCGACAAAGGCTCTGGCCGCCCCAGCCTGCGTGCAAGACTTTTAGGGTGGGCAGGGCCCGCTTTCATTGACCACCATTCACTGATGGTGTGCGAGCGCTATTGGAGCAAAGAATCTTCCTAAATTACCTGCTTAGATCTTAATAAGTGACACTCTCAGAATCCCTGATAGGAACAAAAGCTTCATAGGGCAAACTATGAAATGTGTACCCAGGGCCCCTGGTTCTCAAAAGCCTGGTGACAAAGCTCCCTGCAAAATCTGAAAGTGGAGAGAGGGAGGGAGGCCTCTAATGAACCCCCAGCGGGCCCTGCACAGAAATCACAGGTCCCCTCAAGCAAAAGCAGGGGATTACCTCATCCCATACAGAAAGAGCTGACTGCATTCCGCACAGATCTGGATGGGCCAGCCCTCGGGTCCTTGTATACATTCTTAATGCCTCTCAGCCTGTGCGGGGTCTGTTTACGCTGGGAAGTTGGGAAGGCCGATAGCCACAGGGCCTGAGGGAGACATCCACTTAGACCAGTCACCCTCTGCTGGAATCAACCAGCAATTCCATTCCCGCTTGAGGCCAGGGTCTAAGAAACACGTCTGGGTGTGAATCAAACCTGCCCACTGCCTGCGTCTCTAGGGCCTCAGTGCCCACGCCAGGGCAGGCAGGGGAATGAGACCCACTTCTGACACTTAGGTTCTAAGGTTTCTGCATAAAAGATTCCAGGGGAAAGGAAGGGGAGGGGGCGCAGAACAAAAGACGTTTCTTTCCAGTTCTATGATGATACAAATTCATACGTTTCTCTCCTCAAAATATTCATGTGTCTCCAAATGTACACAAGATGTTTTTTAAAGCAGTATTTATTTACGAGCAAACACTGGAGACAACGTAAATGTCTTTCAGCAAAGGCATGACTCAGTAAAGCCTGGTGTCTCCGCCATCTGGAATATAATACAGCTGTGAGAGGGAGGCCTCCCTTCATGCACAGGGAGAGTACGACATGCTGTTCGGTGAAAGACAATACGCAGACACACGCACACACAGCACAACCCCAGACACACACACACACAGAGCACAACCCCAGACACACGCACACACAGCACCCCAGCTATGCAGAAAGAAACACAAAAATTACATTTGTGTATTTTTATATGTAAATACATGTGCACGAAGGCATAGAAAAAGACCTGCAGTAAGTGTAAAACTTGGGGCTGGGAAGGTAGGAGGAGGGAACAAAAGGAGACTTGTAGTTTTTACTCTATAAACTTCTGTGTTATTTGAAATTTGACATCAAGAATTATGTAAATTTTCATAGAGGGAGGAATGGTCCACAGAACAATCGAGGTTCATGTTGCATTTTCCTGGACCACAGAGACCCAAGGGAGAACAAAAAGCAGTGAGCGTCAGCTTTCATTCCCCTTTTCCCAGCGCTTGCTCCGTTTTATCTCATTCATTCCTTCGTACAGGGGTCACCTTTTTAGCGGCCCTGTCGCACGTTGCAGTGACAGGGAGAGAATTTTCCAGCGGCCGGCGGTGGGCAAGCACCTGTCCAGCCCTCCATCCCTGCCAGCCTATGGCCTGCAAAGGGACTCCTCTGTCACTCACAGCCCAGATGGTACTGGGGCTCCTCTTGTCAATTGCAGGACTTTCCCGGAGATGCACCTCTCGTTTCTGGGATGTTTTATTCATCAACCAAGTATCCTTGACAACGACCGTGCTGCAGCAAGCAGCCTGGGGTATTTAGCTGCATCCAAATGGTCTCCCTGAGCTCACTCTGCAAGCTGAGGGTGAAGCCGGAATTACAGGTACTCAGGTTTAGAGCCTCCATGGGTGGTGGCTGAGTTTGCAATCAGCATGTCCTCACGCTGGTTAGTTCCTTCCAGAGAATGCCACGTGTTCAGGCACCTGGCCAGTGTCCCTCCAAACTCCCTTCCATATGTTTGCAGTCTCCAACCACAGACTCTTCCCAACTGATGCCCTCTGCCCTTCTGATTCTCCCACCTTCTCCTGGCCCCACACTGCACATCTCTATTCTGGAATGGCTTTTGTACCATCACGTTGTTCAGGTTTCTTACCCCTCCACCTCATTCCTACCAGGCCCCGCACCCCCCACCAAGTCTTCTGTAACTTTGTGTAGCTACAGCTATACAGCTATACAGCTACAGCTGCACATAGTAGGTACTCAATGAGCCAGCAGTTAATCGTGCCCCACCAAGACCAGCGACCGTGGCCAGCAGCAGAGACGGGCGTCCAGGAGAGACTTTTCTGAAATCGTCACCGAGCTGATGTTGACGGACTGAGCCTCTTGTTCCAGGAGGCACTGCTCTGGGGCAGGTGAGGACAACAAATCAGAAACATCTTCCCCCAACCCCTGAGACCCCGCCGGCTAATTGGGAAGGCACGCAGGCCCATCACCCCCCAGGCATGAGCAAGGTGGTGCATGCCCCTTCAGCAGGAAAATGAGGGGTTTCTACTCTAGTGGCTTATGGGGGACTTCAAGGAGGTAGAGGTGATCAAGGATGTTCCAGGAAGGCACAGCCATGGGTAGAGTCACCCAGCCTGGCTGAGGCAAGGACTCTCCACGAAGAGCAAATGGAGGTAAGAGTTGGGCCTTAAAGGGTGGGCAAGGAATGTGGCCGGGGCTTGTCCATGCAGGAGCCAGGACAGTCTAGAGCAAGGCCATGGCTTTGGAGCAGAGGAGGCTTTGAGAACGGAAGTGATACGAACCCCACAGGCAGCTTTGCAGTGGGGTGGTCTGGTAGCTGGGTGCAGACCAGGCTGCTACACACACATCACTCCTCTACAGTGGTATAGATAAGATAACTCAGGCCAGGCCTGGGGCCCCGGGACCAGCTCCGAAAAGGGGGACCCTCTGGCCATCTGGGCCCTGCAGGACTTCCGCCTCCTTCACTGGCTTTCTGCAGTGTGAGACCTGTGTCCTACAAGGGAATTTCATGAAGAAACTTGGTATTGTCCCAGACAAGAGCTGGGACAGTGGCCCTCACTGTTTGCACACCTGGAAACTGAGGCCAGGCTGGGTGAAGATACTGGGTTATGGTGGGCTTGTGGCTAAGAACAGAGTTCTCTTCCCCTTTCCAACATCTCCAGGGACTCTCCAGCGGGAATCATGCTACAAAAGCAAACGCTCTGGTCTCTTTGAGCAGATAACACCTCTTCCACCAGGCCAGCCCCGCTTACGCTGAGCCTGCAAGTTAGATCAGGAGAATCCACACTACCTCTGAAGAACCATTAGGCAACTGCGCATCATTGAGTGGGGTGTGTGTGTGTGTGCATGTGTGTGTGTCTGTGTGTTTTTAACCAATGCTACATGGAATATATGGGGAAACCAACCAAGTAACCTAGGGGAGCTTTGGCCCAGGCAGACTCTCTGTGACCATCTGCTAGGGCTGATAGCAGAATGGGGAGCTGTCTGTCCCCTCTGCTGCCAGCAAATGGAAAACAGTCTTGACTACACATTCACTAGTGACCGTGAGTGATCTTATTTTATGCAAGTACGTACCTGCTTTGAATTACTTGAGAACTCATGAATTACTTGAGAACTCAAAAAATAATAACTACAGAAAACTCTATACCCTGATTCAGATACAGTCCACCTCTTCCCAGGGTCCTTAGACATACTTCACATGAACACGTGGGACATCCTCGTCCACTTTAAGGATTTGGTGGATCAAATAAATCCCACGTCCAGAAACCTGATCTGGTCTATTGTGCTCAGCTGCCCGACAGGGAAGCAAAGCTATACCCACAAGAGCAGGTCCAGAGATTCCCATGTCACAAAGGCTGCCGTCTGGGCCGGCCCAGTGTAACCAGAGCCCTGATTCCCACCCAGCTTAGGACTAGGACGAGGCAGTGGGAGGTCAGCCAGGCTAGGAGAGCCTCCTCACCCCCGCCCTAAGCCAGACACAATGGGGTTCCCAGGAGGACACTGTGCAAACTTAGGCTCTGCATATACAACTGAGGGAGGGTGGCCACATATCTGTTATAGCAGGAAAAGCAAAAGATGCTTACTATCTGGCTGACCCAGACTTCAAAACGCAAAGTCCCCCACACTGCCCTGGGCTCGTTATCTGTCCCTTTGCCAACAGTGGTTCAAGGCCACCTGAGATAGTCTCGGCCCCCATCCACGTTTTCAGTGCCTGGAACAAAACACAGTCTGCTTCCAAAACTACCTGTGGCTCTTTAAAATTGTCACCATAAAATTATGCAATTCCCTGATCACTTTAATACTGAAGCAATAGTGTTTTGTTTTGTTTTTTCAATTCCAAATTAGTCGATAAAAGCATCAAACATTCCCTGCAGGAAACCATCAAGTATTCAAAATCAGGGCCACCGCCTGCACGCCTCCCTGTCCTGATCTGTCTATTTCTGGCTTGCTTTCTTTTATTTCAACAGAAAATACGTGTCCTGGAGCTTTGTCTTTTCCTTCCTGAACTTTAGTAACACTTGACATGACACGATCTTTAGTTTCTTCCTGAATTATGCCTACACACGTGCAATCCAATTGAAGGCATTTTAATACTATTCTTGCTTCTAATAATAAAACTAAGTTATTTGGTTGCCTGGTTTAAAGGTACAAATGCCTTCTGGCCCCAAATTCCCCTCATGTTCTACAGAATCACTGAGAAAAAATCTAAAGTTTTGCAATCTTTGAGGTCTTTTTCTTTCCCCTCGGTTACTCTTAAGGTTTATAAAGTGACTGCCCTTCGGCCTCAGGTTTGAGTGACTTCAACCAATTTCCCTCACGTCGACTTGAAAACAGGAGCTCTCGCCCTAAAATGATCACACAAAAAGCCACTGTTCCTGATTAAGCAGGGTTTTTTGTTTTGGGTTTTTTTTTTTTTTTTTTTTTTTTTTTTCATTCAGAAAGCCTATACTTGGCCTGTTCTGGGCCTGATTAGAAATCATAATACCTTCTCAACGCTTCAACGACTTGCTGTTAATACGGGGAAAACACACCCCCAAAGCCCTGCGTGTGTCGCACAGGCATGCTGCCTTGGCAATGCTTTATGGAACTTTTTTAAAACTACGTCTGCAATGTCTGCCCCTTAAAAGAAAAAAGCTGATGGGCAGCAAACTGCAGCCATTTCTCCATCTTCCTTCGCTTTCCCACCCCCATCCTGGGCAGCTTTCCCCTCCCCCCAATCTCCTGGAGGTTGTGGCATTAAGCTCTGCAGTTGTGTGCACATTCAAGTGTTTATGGCAGAGACTGGGGAAAAAAGAGCAAATTGTTTCCAAGCTAG